>NC_090930.1:295843045-296443045 GCF_040938575.1 Ambystoma mexicanum | reverse complement strand
TCTCAATTTTTGCATATATGTTTACTTTTTCACTTTACTTACATCTTCATTCTTTAGATATCCATGCATCAGGTTTTAGTGCATCCATGTATCTTCTCTTCTTCATGACAGCACTTCACACCTGTCAGACATCACTTATTGTTCTTCTATGTCCTGTGGTGCCTGCAGACTTGTATCTACCGCATCAGTTTGGGGATACTTTTGGTACGGTTGTCTGAGTGCATAACGTCTCTCATACCTTCAATGTGGTATTTGGATGATACCAGGTGTCATACAGTGTTCTCTTGTTGTTCTTCCAGTATGATGGAGGTGAGGGGGTGGGCTCTATAAATGACGTGTACATCTACCTCTCTATATTCCACACTCTGGCTGAGTCTTCGACCACCTCCTCAATTTTCTTCACCTTTTTTTCACACTGTGGTTTCTTTGGAATGCAAGGGCCTCATTATGAGTATCGGGTTCGAGAACCGGGTTCCTTCAATGAGGAATTACTGGGTCATTCCAACCTTGGAGGACCCGGTAATTCCTCATGGAAAAAACCCATCCCCATTCCCATTTGAGCCCCCATAGGGGCCGTTATTAGCTCCCTGGTCCCCTTCCCTCCTCAGTGGGTCCCACAAGGGAACCTTGTAATAGGACGTCCCGTAATAAACGGTGCTGGTCCCGTACCGGCACCCTTCATTATGGGAGCGCATGGGTCGTAATGAGGCCCCATTACTTTGTCACCTCCCCTCAGCTCACCTGCATTCTTCATGTGTTCACCCACACTCCAGGACATATAGCAGCATTCCCCAGTCAGTTAACAGAACGCCCAATGTCCCACATAGTTCTTATGATCCTTAGGATACTGAAACCTCTTTCCTGGGGGTGCCATAATATTTCCTTCAGGTGCTCATGGGTGATGTTTTTGGTCTGTGTGTGCTTGTCAGCCACAGGATTCCCATTGATCATTATCTTCACCCCAATAGCTTTCTTCACTGTCCTATTGCTTTGACCTATGATTATTCTTGTAAGACAGAATCCCAGCAACTCTAACACTAGTATTGCTCCCAACATTTTAAAGGTATTTGCCATCCAAGTTGGAACCCACAAGAATAAAGATGAAAACCAATCTTCATCTTCGGTCTCATCTACTTCTTCCACCATTTCTGTATGCAGGGTTGGCAACAGAGTTATTGCTTCTGTCAGGGTTCCGTTCTCTTCATCATTGGTGGGTAGGTATGTACAGCAAGAAGGCCTGATCTTGATGCACACGCCTCCTTCCATTGCTGTAATTAAGTCCAGGACATACCTGTTCTGGAGGGTCATTAGTCTGATGGCCCACAATTCTTTTTTTATCACATTAAATCCTTTTATTGTTGTGTTAATTGTTTGTAGCAGTTCCTTTCTGGTGATTTGTAACCACTTGGCGTTCACTGCAGTTTGAATTCCTGGCATGAATATAGCAGTGAATATCACTGCCGTCCTACTGAACAATTTGTGCTCATCTGGAATGTCGTGATAAACTTCTAATGGTTTTGCCAAAAAATTGTTCTCTCTCTTCTGTCTGATGAGTTTGAGCGACCTCTTCTTCCTTTGATGTGCACCCATTTTGGGAAGTCAGTGATGTGGAGATCAGTTTGGAGGATCACCAATGCAGGAACATGTATTATCACTATAGAACATATTCCTCCCTAATTTTTAGGTAGCATCATACAAGCTTTGGATCCACAGGCACAGCAGTGGTCCATTAGCATGGGAGTTCCACCTATCATTCCTGGCACATCAATTATTTGCTTGCATCCTTTATTTTGTCCAACTTTGATCAGACCACTGTTTATTAAGCACAGTGTTGCATTTTTCACCTGCAATACGGATACAGGTCCTGCTTCATTTTCAACCCATATTAATAATTTTGAATACTTGGCCTATTCCTTACTATTTGCACTATCTTCACTGGTGCTATCATCAATAAGTGTTCACTGCATCCTAACATTCCTTCTTCCCATCCTGTACTGGTGGCTTCTTGTCCATATACCAATAGCTGAGGTCTCTCTCCCAGCATCCTGGCAAACCTGGTGTTTCCCATGTGTCTGCATGATCCAGTATCTTTTGTTCAACATTCCTCATCTGTCCTCCAGTCTGACCACTGAATGAGTACAGATGCATTGAGCCCTTCGAACTTGGGTCTTTTATCATCGTCTGCATTTTTATGTAAGCCTCTTCATATGGGAATGTTCTCTTTGACATTGTTACACTCACCTGGAATCCACAGGGACACCACCCAGCTGGGTTACTCGATGTTATGCTTCTCAGCTTTGCCCTGATGTGGTCTACGGGGAAGGTTCTTGTGGTAGAATTAGGCGTGGTCTCCGTCCTGCCTTCTTTGCAGGGGTGCGATGTCTTTCATGGGCGAGTGCGGTCCAGTTACTTCACTGACGCCTGCCCGTTTCATATTGTTCAGGTATGTCTTATTGCTGTTCTTTAGTTTTGTTGCTATCCTGCACGCCTTTCTTTGTTTAAAATGTCTCTTTTTTCTCCCTTAGGTATGCAGAGCTTCAGCGCGGCGAACTGGCTTGGTTGAGCCCCGTTGGTAAATGATGGCGCATTAAGAGCACCATGATGCGGTAAGTAAGTGTTATGCGCAGCGCTGCAAAGTCTTGCCTTTGCTAACCTGTGTTTTCCTTCCTTGTAGGTTGCGGTGTTCTTCAGCGCGAGTGGAATGTCTGGAGTGGTACCAGCCGGGAGGAGACCAGCCAGGTAAGCCTTTTGAGCAGTTTGTAATTTGTAAATGTCTCTACAGCTTTCTTTAATGTTGCCTCGATCTTCCTCTTTCAGGTCGTTCTGTCCGGAAGGCGTGCAGATTCGAGGAAGCTGTTCTCAGTAGCTGTGAGTGTGTAAAGATGAAGACTGCAGGTAAGATGCTGCTGCTAATGATGTTCCTTTTGTCTCCTTGCAGGTTCTGCTTCTCTGAGGTTCGAGGGAATAGCTGGACACGGTGGGCGTCACGTTGCAAGCTGCAAAGTAACACAAAGCATGTTCTGCAGTCAGGGTGTGGTTTATATAGCCCAGGTAAAGTAGTACCAGTGAAAGTAGTTCCAGGCCTGCCACACCCAAAACACTAGACCGCATAGCTTGGTTCTTAGGAACCAAGCTATGTGGATGCCTCCATGTTGGCGGACAATACAATAAAGTAGTTCCCAAGCACATTGTTGTTCATGGTGTAGGAGCCTGGCGCTATAGGCGCCAGGACTGGCCCCATGAGGGCTTTTGAAGAGGAAGCCAGGCTCTAGAGGCCCGAGTCCTGACTCCACCTGGCCAATGGGTTTGCCAGAGGGGGTTTTGGGCGAGGGTCGTGACAACACTTCCCCCTAAGGCCCCTCCCATGGTGTTCCTTCTGTCTGGCCCAGGTTTGGTTGGGAAGTTCCGATGGAATTTCCTGATTAGACATGGTGCGTGGATATTCTCACTGGGCTCCCAGGATCTATCTTGTGGTCCAAATCCTTTCCAATCGACGAGATAATATAGCTTGGTCCTAGAGTATTTAGAGTCCAAGATATCTTTGACTTTGTGCCCTATAACACCCCTGGGCAAAGTTGAATTTAGAAGTGCCCAATTGCCTCGCTGTGAAAGTTGAATTTAAAGTGTGCCCAATAGCCTCTCTGTGGAAGTTGAATTTAAAAATGTGCCCAATAGACTCGCTGTGAAAGTTGAATTTAGAACTGCATCTAGTTGTTTAATAGTCAAATATCCTATCTATACAAAATTGAATCTAGAGGTAAACCTAATACCATCTCTGTATACAGTTGAATGTAGAAGTATTCCTAATGGTACCTAGTAGCTAGCCTAATATAATCTCTGTGCACAGTTGAATCTAGAAGTCTACCTAATAGTACCTAATAGCCTAATATCACCTCTATGCGCAGTCAAACCTAGATGTGCACCTAATAATCTAATATCATCTCTGTGCAAATCGAACTTGGAAGTGAGCCTAAAAGTGTGCCCCCACTCAATCTAAAACCGCAATTAGATAGCACTCACAAATTCCACCTAAAAGCTCGTACTAAGCATGAGTACACCGACTTCACCAGAGTTTATCGGATATGACCACCTTTCGCATTCCCTGCCATCCCCCTCTCCAAACACCAAGCCAGAGGGGCACGATGGCGAACCATCCACCCTAAGACCACTCCTCCCACGAACCCCACCACCGACCGCCCAATGTTAACCATGCCAGCTCCCCTCAATATCATAACAGGCACACCCCGCCCTGCAATCATCCACCCACCGCATTGCCCACAAACCCCCGCCACCTTCCCCCGACCGCACCCTTCCCCTCCCTAAAAACCACACACCTGGCCTTAGCAAGAACTGAAGCTGCATCCCTCTGCCCCTCTGACCCCCCACCCTCTCTCACACCCCAATTGCAACAAAGAAACTAGAGAGGAAACGTACCGCTCCCCCTCAATCTACCAGCACTCATCGCCTCCCCTGTCTCGACCCACCACCTCATTCCCGCACTCACCTCCTTCCCCAGCAGCTTCACCCTTCCTGAAACCCCTCTCCCTCGATTTCTCATCAACTGCAACTGAAACTCCTAACCGCCCACACGCCACCCTCAAATCACCCGATCCAAACCCGATCATCCTAAAACACGCTGCCACCCAATCCCGCCCGAAGCCTGCCAATTTTTCTTCTCGCCCACTATTCCCATCGAGCATCACCCAGCCTACCCCTCTCCCTCGCCAGTCTCCACTCTCTCCGCCACCACCCGCCTCCGATCCAGCTCCAAGGCCAACCTCGCCTGCCGATGTGAACTGCATCCTATTTAATGCCCGATCCGTAGCAAAAAACCGACACTCCATCTTTGACCTCATTGCCTCTGAAAAACCAGACTGGATGAGCGTGTAGACTGGATGAATGTGTAGACTGGATGAGCGTGTAAATTGGATGATGAGGGTGTAGATTGGATGAACGTATAGATTGGATGAGCGTGTAGATTGGATGAGCGTGTGGATTGGATGAGTGTGTAGACTGGATGAGCGTGTAGATTGGATGAGCGTGTAGACTGGATGAGCGTGTAGACTGGATGAGCGTGTAAATTGGATGATGAGCGTGTAGATTGGATGTACGTATAGATTGGATGAGCATGTAGATTGGATGAGCGTGTGGATTGGATGAGTATGTAGACTGGATGAGCGTGTAGATTGGATGAGCGTGTAGATTGGATGACCGTGTAGATCGGATGAGTGTGTAGAGCGGATGAGCGTACAGAGCGGATGAGTTTACAGAGCGGATGAGTGAAACACCTGATCTCGAACGCCTGAAACGAATAAAAGTGCATAGAACGGACTTGACCGCATAGAATTGCGTGACGTACATGATATGCCTTGGAATGCAGGGAACATTTGAAAGAACATACATCCCATCATCCACACCCCACGCTTACTCTCTTCTTTACACCACCACTCAACTAGAACACAGAGATACTATGACACCATTCGGTATAACTGTTCTCATATCAACATCTCGCGCTCACTCCCCATCACTCTATGTAAACACTGCTGGTTACACACCCCCCAGCCAGGCGTTCTCCTCAGGCCTAACGCAGCCACACTCAGTCTGGATAAATCCTGCCAGAGCGAACACATACTCCTGATCTCAACCACCACACCTACCGCTATAAAGCAGCTACTACATGAATTCCGCACCAGCTGCACACATACCTGGTGCGCATACGCACCTTTGGACTCTCTACTCTCTCTACTGACGCGAACTTCGGTTCCCAAGGGCGTTCAACCTACCAGCGCCTTCAGACCATACCAATGGTATATAAGGCACTATATAAATTCAAAATAACATAAAATAACATAAGTTCAAATTCTGGTTCTCCGTCAACAAGTATGGGCTTAGGTGGTGTCCCAATCCGTGTGCCGGGTTGGATTGGTTTCAGGAGGGACACATGGAATACAGGGTGGATGTGTAGATTAGGTGGTAAATCCAGTTTCACGGCTGCTGGGTTGATAATTGCCTTAATGGTATGGGGTCCTAAGAATCTGGGATGAAAGGTCCGGGTTCCCTTGATGGGTACAAATTTAGCGGCTAACCAAACTTTGTCTCCTACTTGATAATCAGGGGCCTTTTTCCGGTGTTGGTCAGCGAATCTCTTTTGTTTTCTTTGGCATGAATAAGGTGTTTCTTTGCCCTTTTGAAAGCCTGAGTAATGGTTGTGTGTAGAGTCTTTACCACTGGCATTCCAAGCTGACTGGAAGGTCTAGTTCAGAGGTACGTGGATGTCGGCCATGAAGGGTATAGAAGGGCGTTTGTCCCGTGCTTGAATGCAAAGAATTGTTATATGCATATTCAGCTATCCATAGTAAGTCTTTCCAATTCCTTTGTTCGTGGTGCAGCATGCACCGTAAATATTGCTCAAGTGTCTGATTGGTTCTCTCGGTATGGCCGTCCATTTGGGGATGGTGACTGGTAGATAGCCGAACGTCGATCTGCGCCATTGCACAGCATTTCTTCCAGAAGTTTGAAACAAACTGGCTGCTTCGATCAGAGACCAGAACCAAAGGGAAGCCATGTAGCTTAACCACGCCCTCCAGGAACACTTTTGCTAAAGTGGCTGCGTCTGGGAAGCCTTTGAGAGGAATAACATGGGCCATCTTCGAGAATAAGTCCACAACTACAAGGATGGTGTTGAACCCTTGGCTTGGAGGTAGATCAGTGATGAAGTCAAAGGAAAGAGTGTGCCATGGAACTGGAGGAATGTCCAATGGTTGTAGGAGACCAGATGGTTTTTGTTTCTGTGATTTATTTTGTGTGCAGACACCGCGGGACTAAATATGCTGAATGATGTCCTTACGCCAGGTAGGCCACCAAAAGTTCTCTTTCACCTTAGCTAGGGTTTTGGCAATCCCAGGATGCCCTTCGAACAGTGAATCGTGATAGTTTGAAATAATATGCTGTTGTAATTCCTTCTTGGGTACATATAGGCGATCCCTAAAAAAGGGTAGGTGGTCCTTGATGGTATATTGTTCTCCTTGAGTTTGCCATGCAAGGTAGGCATCAGGATTCATTGTCCGTTGGATTTCTTTTCGTAGTTCTGCTTGGGTTAAGGCTGTCGTGATACCCAAGAGTTTGTCTTCCGGTATAATAGGTACGGTCTGGAGTTGTATATACTATTTCATCTATGCCCATGCGAGATAAGGCATCCGCCTTTCCGTTTCTGACTCCTGGTCGAAATGTGATTACATAATCATATTCGGCGAAGAAAAGGGCCCACAGTAATTGGCACGAGGACTGGTCCTTGGCTGTTTTGAGATGTTGCAGGTTTCGGTGGTCTGTGATGACTGTAATGGTGTGTCTGGCCCCCAGAAGGTAGTGCCTCCAGGCTTTAAAGGCGGATTTGATAGCCAGGAGTTCCTTGTCCGTGATGGCATAATTAATCTCTGGAGAGGAGAACTTTTTCAACCAGAATGCCACAGGATGTAGCTGGCCGGTTTCCGGGTCTCTCTGTGAAAGGACAGCCCCCATTGCGAGAATGGACGCATCAGTTTCAACAACATAAGGGAGGTCTGGATGAGGATGTCGCAGGATTGGAGCGGAGGTAAACCTTTGCTTAAGTTCCTGAAAGGCTTCTTCTGCTTCTTTGGTCCAAGTAAACTTTTTATTGTTTTTTTGTAATAGTACTGTGATTGGGTGCACAACCTGAGAGAAGTCTGGGATGAACCGGCGGTAGAAGTTCGCAAAGCCCAGCATGCTTTGTACCCCTTTCAGAGACATCAGTGAAGGCCATTTCAGAATGGCATCTACCTTGTGCACATCCATTCTGATGCCTCCTGGAGTAAGGATAAAACCAAGAAATTCTACTTCGGTGACGTGAAAAAAAGCATTTTTCAAGCTTTGCAAACAAACGATGTTGACGGAGCTTGGTGAGGACTGAACGAACGTGCCTGACATGATCTTGTTCCGAGGCTGAGTATACTAAGATGTCGTCTATGTACACTAAGGCGCACACATCAATTAACTCCCTTAAGACATCATTCATGAAATATTGGAATGCCGCAGGAGCGTTGCATAACCCGAAGGGCATGACTTCATATTCAAACAAGCCGTACTTAGCACGGAAGGCGGTTTTCCATTCATCTCCTTTTCTGACTCGGACCAGGTGGTACGCTCCTCGAAGGTCCAATTTGGTATAAATCTGGGCATCTTTAACTTGGTCTAGCATCTCAGGGATAAGTGGCAAGGGGTAGCGGTTCTTCACAGTGATCTGGTTCAATGCGCTGTAGTCAATACAGGTTCTCAAGTCTCCTTCCTTTTTCGGTACGAAGAACAAAGGACTTGCTGTGGGGGACTTCGAAGGACGGATAAATCCGTTTGCAAGGTACTGGTCAAAATAGGATTTCAAATGAAGGTTTTCTGGTTCTGTAAGAGCGTAGATCCTGCCGCAAGGGATTTGTGCACCAGGAACAAGGTCGATCTGACAGTCATAGGGCCTGTGTGGCGGCAATGTATTTGCTTGGTCCTTTCGGAAAACATCCTGGAAATCATGGTATTCACTTGACAAGGTATTAGTTGCTCCTAGGGTTGATACTGTTGCTCCGGGAGTCATGGGGATACAGACGTCGGGTTTCTCCTCTTGGTAATAGCAGGCAGGGGAGCAGTCACCGGGGAAGGTTAATTTTCGTGCCCGCCAGTCTATCAAAGGGTTGTGAGCAACCAACCATGGCATCCCTAGTATTAGCCTGAACTGAGGTGCCTTGATGAGATCGAATGTAATAGACTCCCGATGTCCGTCCTGACACAGCAAGGTTACCCTGGCTGTGCACTGGGTTACTGGTCCGGAAGCGATTTCTGTCCCATCCACGGTGGCTACCTTGTCCATAGTTGGCTTAGAACACAAAGGAAGCCCCATCTCTGCTGCCAGTTCTTGATCAATATAATTTCCAACTGCTCCGCTATCGATGTATGCTTCAACGGCATGCATTCTTGACAACTGTTGGTGGTTAATTAAGATCACTGGTATTGCAAAGTGCGAGGTCAGCAACTCTTTCTTCTCACTCGACAAACTGACCTTTATGTTTGTTGAGCCTGGTAGTTTCCCGATTCCTTAGCTTCATCCTTCTCTGTGGCCCCGACTGTTCTTCTTGGGGGTTTTAGTGGACAGTCCTTCAGGAAATGTCCTGGTTTCCCACAATACAAACAAAGCTGTTGTTGTCTTCTTTTGTCCCGCTCTTGTTTTGTTAATGGAGGCCGTATCCCTCCAATCTGCGTGGGTTCTACAGCATTTTCAGGTACACAGGGTGTGTTTTCCCTTGGTCGAACATACACAGTCCGAGGGTCCGTCTTAGACCGGTCTGCCTTTCGGTCCTGCAACCGGTGGTGTAGCTGCACAACCAGATTTATGAATTCTGCACAGTCTCTGGGTGGATCAACCACCTGGGCTAAGACGTCCTTTAATTCGTCTCATAAACCTCGATGGAATAACATGGTTTTTTGTTTTCTGGCCACCTAGCTTTGGCAACCAGTCTGTTGAAGGTAGCAATGTACGTTAATAAATCCTGATTCCCCTGTCGGAGGGACAAGAGTTCATTGTCTACTGATTGTTCCTTGGTATGGCGAGCAAAAAGTTTTTCCATTTCTCTCTGGAACCCCCCCAAAGTCATGTAATAGAGGATCGTCATGAGTTACCAACGGCACCGACCAATCTGCTGCACTACCACTCAGGTATGATAAGACAAAAGCTACCCGAGCTTGGTCGTTTGGAAATGCTCCAGGCCTAAAAAGAAAATGAAGGCAGCACTGATTGATGAATGCTGCATACTTCCGTGGGTCGCATGATAACGTTTCTGGTGGTGCCAGGGGCACTGCTCCAGGTAATGTGATCTGTACTGGAGTGGGTGGTATGGCGGGGTTTTGCATCGCTGGATTGCTTCCAGGTAGAGGCGTCTGTCCTGCCTGTGATTGCAAGTATTGCCTGCTAATCTCTTCAGTGCGTTCTTTGGTCACTATTAGGTCCCTCCGGAGGGCATTAGTCTCTTGTCGGGCAGAATGAACCTCAGCACGAAGCCCTCCTAGTAATTGGGCCAATTGGTCCATTTCTGATGTCTCCATGGCGCCCAGGTGGATTTGATGTGGTAGGCTTTGTGTTCTGTTACGCTCACCTGGTATCCACAGGAACGCCACCCAGCTGGGTTACTCGCTGGTATGCTTCTCAGCTTTGCCCTGATGTGGTCTGCAGGGAAGGTTCTTGTGGTAGAATTAGGCGTGCTCTCCGTCCTGCCTTCTTTGCAGGGGCACGTTGTCTTTCATGGGCGAGTGCGGTCCAGTTACTTCACTGACGCCGGCCCGTTAGATATTGTTCAGGGAGGTCTTATTGCTGTTCTTTAGTTTTGTTGCTATCCTGCACGCCTTTCTTTGTTTAAAATGTCTCTTTTTTCTCCCTTATGTATACGGAGCTTCAGCGCGGCGAACTGGCTTGGTTGAGCCCCGCTGGTAAATGATGGCGCATTAAGATCGCTATGATGCGGTAAGTAAGTGCTATGCGCAGCGCTGCAAAGTCTTGCCTTTGCTAACCTGTGTTTTCCTTCCTTGTAGGTCGCTGTGTTCTTCAGCGCGAGTGGAATGTCCAGAGTGGTGCCAGCCGAGAGGCGACCCGCTAGGTAAGCCTTTTGAGCAGTTCGTAATTTGTAAATGTCTCTACAGCTTTCTTTAATGTTGCCTCGATCTTCCTCTTTCAGGTCGTTCTGTCCTGGAGAAGTGCAGATTCGAGGAAGCTGTTCTCAGTAGATGCGAGTGTTTAAAGATGAAGACTGCATGTAAGATGCTGCTGCTAATGATGTTCCTTTTGTCTCCTTGCAGGTTCTGCTTCTCCGAGGTTCGAGGGAATAGCTGGACACGGTGAGCGTCACGTTGCAAGCTGCAAAGTAACACGAAGCATGTTCTGCAGTCAGGGTGTGGTTTATATAGCCCAGGTAAAGTAGTACCAGGGAAAGTAGTTCCAGGCCTGCCACACCCAAAACACTAGACCGCATAGCTTGGTTCTTAGGAACCAAGCTATGTGGATGCCTCCATGTTGGCTGACAATACAATAAAGTAGTTCCCAAGCACATTGTTGTTCATAGTAAATGAGACTGGCCCCATGAGGGCTTTTGAAGAGGATGCCAGGCTCTAGAGGCCCTAGTCCTGACTCCACCTGGCCAATGGATTTGCCAGAGGGGGATTGGGCGAGGGTCGTGACAGACATCCATCGTAGAGTTGCCCATTTCCCTTCAAATTGTCCTCTTGTCATGCATGCTGCTAGATGTCTGAGACACTTCACATCTTGTGTAGGTATTTCTCTTGCTATAAATGTTCTGGCTGTGCACATGGCATAGGGATAAGAGAACATACAAAGCAGCTCTCATCTGACGTTCTTTTCCCCACCTCACTCGCGTGCTGGTACCGCATGTTATTTTTTAAGTGGACTGAATTATCAAGGTATGTATTTATATCCTGATGATCTTCTTCAGCATCCCTCTTAAGTCGGATAATTTGCTTAGAAATATCAGGGAAAATGTCACTTGTGCTTTTGTTAGGGAGAGAAATAGAGGTCTCATTGTAGGACACTTCATCTATGTTGTAAAACATCACTTGACGAAATGCTATAGTAAGGAAGAAAAGACAACGCATTGTACAAATGTAACTACAAGGAATATTGCAAAAGAATTCATTGATTTTCTTGTTAGCAATGTGTTTCTCATGTATTGGAAATCTACATTCTCTTATAATCACCATTTAGTTTTTAAACTAGAAATTGTAATATAATTGCAATGATAATCCTTTGAATAATGGGAGCTGTTTTAGGATTTCCCCAAAAAGGTGACATTATCAAAGTTGTATCTTGGTAGAGCTGGATAGCATAAAGTGTAGTTCGCTCTTCTTCTTTTTCTTTGTTGAATACATTGGGCCTCATTCTGAGATTGGAGGTAGTCATGGCGCTATTTGCGTCATGACTGCCTCCGATAACGGTACCGGCACCCATCTCGTTCAATGGGGACTTACCGGTGTAGTCCGACCTTTGCGGGACTGGTAAGTCCCCATTGAAAAAACCATTCCCCATTCCCATTGAGCCCCCATAGGGCTCAATGGGAATGGGGAAGTAGCAATTTGCGGTACCGTTATTAGCTCTGAAGTCCCTTAATGGGTCCTGTCCTTAACACCTGGTCAGACCAGGTGTTAAGGAAGGGACCCGCTAAGGGACCTCGTAGTAGGGCGGTAAGGGATTACCGGCACCGTTCTCTTTACCGGTACCCGGTATCCCTTACCGTCCCACTCGGAATGAGGCCCATTGTCTCTTTAACCTATCAGGAATGGTTCTGTGCACACCTAAAATGTTGTTCATGTCCCTTTAAACTTAGGAATGATCGAGAGTTCTAATTGTTTTTATTTCATCTGTTCTTGTTGGCTCTTGGTAGCCAATCTAGTCTGCATTCGTGGAATGTCTTCTCTTGATTCACTGTCAACGTGTGCCAGAGGGGTAAGGGTTGCTCCTTTATAAGGTTTTATGTCATTCAGGTGCAGCCAAACTTGTCTTCCTTGAATCTTCACGGCAGTGGCAGTGATGTCCTCTACTAGGTACAGTCCTTCAAAACTTGATTTATTCCAACTGTGGACAAAACTCTTAACAAGCCCTTGGTTCCCTGGATACAAACTAGGTGGCTTTAACAGTTCAAGTGGATTGATCGTTTGGTTGCTGTCTTCATCAATCTTCTTCAAACCTTTCCTCCGATTTTGTTGGGAAATAAAAGAAAAAACAGCGGTCATATTTGTCAAATAATCATGCATCTCATCCCCTAATGTTTTTGCTACATGATGGGCATCAGTTTCTATTCCAGTGGGAGGAGCAAGTGGCACTCTCATGCAGCATCCAGTCACCAACTCATGAGGAGTCAGGTGGTGATCTGAGCCAGGCTGGTTTCTCAATGAGAATAGGGCAAGGGATAGGCAATATGGCCACCCCTTCTTCAAAGTTATCTTGGTGATCCTTGCTTTAAGGAGTCCATTTAAAATCTGACAATTACCAATCGCTTGTGATAAGCAGATGAACACCTATGCTTTATGCCTAATTGAAGAGTAATTTGTTTGAACGTCTCATTTAAAAAATGTGGCCCATTATCAGACCACAGGACTTTGCATACACCCCATCTTGGGAACACCTCATGTACGAGAAATTTGGGAGCATATGTGGCATCTGGGGATTCCCAGAAGGTGTCAGCCATAACCTCATGGCCACAACCTGTATCCATAAAGAAAATTCAATCTTTCCTAGGACTTTCTATTTTTTACAGGAAGTTTAAACCTAATTTCTATACTATAGTCCTACCCATTACCCGCCTTCTAAAGAAGAAATGTCCTTATGTCTGGTCTTCTGAGCAGGAAAAGGCTTTCCGCAACTTAAGAAATTGTTTACAGACGTCCCTGTTCTTTGTCAGCTCAACACCACAAGTCCCTTTATCATAGAGACTGATGCCTCTGAAGCAGCTATTGGAGCTGTGCATAACCAAACCCAAGTTAACAGAGAAGAACACCCGGTAGCATACCTATCAAGAACACTGTCGGACAGTGAAAGACTTTGGGCCTCATTACAAGTTTGCCGGTCTGGTAGTAATGGTGCCGGTAAGATATCAGCACTGTTACTACCGGACTGGAAAATGACGAGTTGTATTTGCGGGTGCCTTTATGCCCGCCAGGTCTAAAGGCACCCGCAAGTACAACTTGATGGATGCACCGGCACCATTCTGAATCATGCCGGTGCATCCGGGCTCTCCAGTCCCATTGAGCCCTACGGGGCTCGAATGGGAATGGGGAGCATTTCATACCGGCACCCGCGAATGGCTAATTACCGGGTCCGGGTGGGCCATAATGACCCGGTAATTGCTCATTCGCGGGTGCCGGTAAAAAAATGATACCAGCGGCAGCTGTGCCTGTCTTACAGGCACAGCTACCGCCAGGGTCGTAATGACCCCCCATTGGGCCTCATTCCAAGTTTGCCGGTCCAGTAGTAATGGTGCTGGTAAGCTACCAGCACCGTTATTACCGGACCGGCAAACTACGAGTTGTACTCGCGGGTGCCTTTATGCCCGCCAGGTGTAACCTGGCGGGCATAAAGGCACCCGCGAGTACACCTTGACTGATGCACAGGAACCATTCTGAATGGTGCTGGTTTATCCGGACTCCCCATTCCCTTTGAGCCCTATGAGGCACGAATGGGAATGGGGAGCATTTTTTACCGGCACCCGTGAATGCGTAATTACCAGGTCCGGCTGGGCCATAATGACCCGGTAATTGCCCATTCACGGGTGTCGGTGGAAAAATGATACCAGCGACATCCGTGCCTTTGTTACAGGCAAGGTTTCCGCCAGGGTCGTAATGACCCCCACAATGTTTAGAGAAGATCTGAGAGATGACATAGTGGAATATTTTGAGAATAATACGGGGAGTGTAAAAACGGCAGGCACCCTATGGGAGGCGTTTAAAGTGGTGGTAAGGGGAGCAGTGATAGCAAAATCCAAAGGGCTGCAAGGAAGCATAACACAAGAGCTACAAGCAGCAGAGAAGGAACTCGAGGAGGCCATGCTGAGAGAAGACAACACTTTAGAAAAGGCTGACTCTATAAACAAATTACGACTAGTATGCGAAGGACAGCGGCTATGCAACCTAAACTATAAAAAATGTATAGAGAAATGACATGCAGGTGGAGACAAACCAGGGAGGTTACTAGCTTGGTTATACAAAAGCGAGATACCTAGACCCACGATTAGAGATATATACGGGGCAAATGGACAGATACTCGTCACCCAAGAGGAAGTGAATGAAGGGTTCCTGGAGTTTTATAAACATCTGTATGAGGATAAGGAGGGAAGCGATTGGGACGTGATAGCAGAGACACTAAATGACATAGGCCTGCTTGAACTAAACACGGAGGACAGAGAGAACTTGGACACCCCAGTCACACTAGAAGAACTAGACGCACTACACACTTGCAAAGCCCCGGGGAATGAACGGACTCCCAAGCGAGTTCTACAAAACGTATAAAATGGAAGTGCTGCCCCCATTGCTGGCTATGCTAAACGAAGCCGTTGAAATAGGAATGTTGCCAGAATCCCTACGCAAGGTGATAATTGTCCCGATCCTCAAACCAAATAAGTCGAGCATGGATCGTGGGTCGTATAGACCACTGTCCATGCTAAACCAAGATAGCAAGATTCTCACAGCTGTGATGGCGGCCAGATTAAGACAAGTCATAGCCAAACTCATTCATCCCGATATGACTGGATATGTCCCACACCGGAACACAACTGATAACTTTAGGAGACTCCACCGGGTCATGGAACAGACAGAAGGGGAGGAGCAAGATGTTGCGATTGTTTTTCCTAGATGCAGTGAAAGCGTTCGATTCTGTTAAATGGCCATGGTTAATGACAGCCTTATGGGAATACGGAATAGGACCCAGATATCTGAGATGGGTGCAACTATTGTACAGCTCACCACTGGCCAGAGTCAAGACAGGAACAGTGATCTCAGAGAAATGGCAACTCAGTAGAGGCACCAGACAAGGGTGCCCCTTGGTCTCCGATGCTATACATACTTGCACTAGAACCCTTAGTCATATACCTAAGACAACAGTATGAGGAGGTGGGGATATTTATTAACAGAAGGCCACACCTAATATCTCTATACGCAGATGATATGCTGTTATATTTGAAATACCCGGAAGGGGGGCGCTGTTGCGCACATCTAAAATGGCTGCTTAGTCCCAGAGCTCTGGACCGTATGAATCCTGAACCGTAAATATCCTGCAACTGCGCTGCCTAGGGAGCGAAAACAACACGCCGGCAAGTTATGTACAACCCGAGGCACATGCTGTGAAAATCTGGTGCTGCTGCAGAGGGCCATTCGGGAGTTACGTCGTCCCGAAAATCCTGCGTACCCTGGCGGAGGCACCAGGAGATTCTCCCTGCGGAGCCGCTGGGGAAGGGGCGGTGAAACACTACGAGGAGTGCTCTCTTGCCTTGCTGTACGGCGGCAGCAAAATTCGTACATCTACAGACTACAGACGACTGGTGAAGTGATTCCTTTGTCGATCGGCTTGTGCAGAGGGGAGCCCTGCAGATGTCTGGCTGTGACTGCGAGCCACTGGTGCGTTGCGGAGGGGGATCCCCCGCGCGGCATCTGCATTGAGAGGAGGCGGCCTGTCGGGGTTGCGGAGGCGGCCGAGGACCGCACGCCGAGCGCTGCAGTTCCTGCTGCACGACCGGCCTCAGGGGGGCTAACAGGCCGGTGTGCGCTCCCGTCCCCAGTGATGACAGCGTGGGGAGGGTAACAGACCCCCCACACACAACATCCTGGTTTACACCATCCTCGGGACACGAGACCCAGTAAGTGCACGGGGGCTGTGCAGTGTATCCCTGCCTGAATATACATGCATGGGCAGGGGAGCGGAGAACAGAGACTCCTGGTGTGACTGTGCATTTCAGGAATATACCGAGGTGGCAATACCCGTGATGCTGGCGTACTCCCAGCACAAGTAACATACTTAATGGGCTGCATAACCCCTGGCGTGCCCGATCGGAGGGGTGCCCTTCTGGTTGATGCATACGGCTGAGTGCCAGTGGAATGCTGTAGAGGCGGCATACCCTCGCTACCGCAGTGGAGCCCTGAGTACAACCCTGGGACTACAGCAATACCCCTTCGTGGCATACCCAGCTGGAATGCGTAGCGCACCCACGAGGTCAACAGGAAGCAGTGCATTACAAGACGCCGGGTGCCGTCTGAGAGGTGGGTTCCCCGTTCACGTGCCCTGGATTTAAGATCACCCTTTGCTGAGGCCACTGCACATCAGACAACACTCATACCACGCTGCGGCGGATCTGCGGCGCTGTTTGGGACCGCACTGCCTGGACCGCTGCCACTTTCATTGACTCCGAGATTGGGGTAGCGGCGTGACCTCCGCCTTTGGCAAAAAAGACCACAGTGGGGCAATTACAAGAAGGATTGGTCTGGTGAAACCCCTGTAACGCCGGCAGTGTCCAAATGACTATCTAGGGCTGGGCCGGTAGCTCCCTCTTTGATCCTGTACTTCAGCATAACCCCAGTACTTTCACCTCCTCCTAGCTGAACTTTGCAAGCTTGTTCTGGTCGATGGGAGTGGCCGCTAACTGGGTACATGGTCACTACAGGCCCTGTATAAAGGCCCTGTATAAAACAGCATGTAAACCGTTGCAGTGGACAGTGAGACGTGGGAGAACACAAGCCACTCGGCTCATCATATGGGCCGCCACGAGCATGAAGGGGCGCGCTCCAAGAAAACGGGCCTAATGGATTCCTTTGCCAGCTCCCAGCCCGGTGGGTCCACCACACCACCGCCAAAACAAAGGGATAGCCAAGTGGAACCCCCGACGGATGAGAGAGTGGACCGATTAATGTTAATGGTCCAAAATGGCTTCCTAGCGGTTAACAGCAAACTAGATGACATTGGGGCCGCAATCAGCTCCTTGAAGGCAAGGGTCGACATGGAAAGCACACGCATCACCGAGGACGAAAATAGGATCGGTACCAATGAGGACTCTATACTACAGCACAGCCGTGACATCGCCCAACTGAAGGGCGACCTCCAGAAAACCCTAACTAAATGCGAAGACCTTGAATCCCGGTCCAGGAGGAACAACATCCGTCTGGTCGTAGTGGCTGAGACCTTCGGCAAGGGATCCATGGAACGTCAAGTGGAATCTTTATTGAAAGACCTTCTGGGCCCGGACTCTTTTTCAGACCATTTCTTTGTGGAGCGTGCCCACCGCACCTCGGCACCTCCTCCTAAACTGGGAGCACCACCGCGCACGATAATCGTCCGTCTCCTCAATTATAGGGACAGAGACGCTATCCTGTGGAAGTCCAGAGAAAAAGGACGCTATTTTACGAGAACAACAGGATACACATATACCCGGACTTTTCAACAAACATACAAACACTG
This sequence comes from Ambystoma mexicanum, assembly GCF_040938575.1. Taxonomy (NCBI): domain Eukaryota; kingdom Metazoa; phylum Chordata; class Amphibia; order Caudata; family Ambystomatidae; genus Ambystoma; species Ambystoma mexicanum. The sequence continues at coordinate 296,425,047 of NC_090930.1, read as the reverse complement.
AGAAGGTCTTATGAACCAGTCAAAAGACAATTGAGACTGCGTCAGGTTCCCTACTCACTTGTCTTCCCAGCAAAAATGAGGATTCAACACGGAGGACGGGCGCATTTCTTTGAAAATCCTACGGAGGACATGTTATATGTTGAGGCTTCTATCCCCCTGCCAGCCCGAGACCGGGCGATGCATCAGAATGTGCCACTCCGGCCTGTTGAAGAACCAGAGGAACCCGCCGGCTGATGCACTCCATTTCTTGCCACACTGATACTGCTTAAAACCAAGGGCGGCGAGGTAGCCCTGATTAGTACTACTTGTTTGAAGTTGGGCCGTGAGGTCCCCCTGGGATAACAGCCATGTGAGTACAGCTTTTACCCCCAGGAGTGTTCTCAGGTTATGGTTCTAGGCTTACATTATCATGTTGGGGTTGATGATGCGGGTGGGGGTGGGAGGGGAAGTCGAGTAGGGGTTATACCTGATGGCAGGCCAGGTGTGGTCGGGAAGTTTCTGTTTGGAGAAGTTATAATGTTAAAATCAGAGAGCGGTTGTACAGCAGGACGCCCGTACCACTTGTGACAGGGGCAAGGCTACGGACAGACAATTCCTCCAAGATACGGGTATGACACAGGCTAACAGGGGCTTAAATATTAAGATACTTTCCTGGAACATTCGCAGGCTTAATAACCCGGTTAAAGCAAGGAAGGTTGCAGCATACATTGCACGTCACGATCCTCAGATCCTTTTTATACAAGAGACACACACACTAGGAAATGTTAATACCAAATTGCTACCACGATGGGGCCCCCATAGATACTATACGGAATACTCAATGCAATCTAGGGGAGTGTTGACTCTCATACACCCCAAGCTGTGCTTTAAATACCACTCTAGTAAAATAGACTCGCAAGGCAGATATGCACTAGTCTGGGGGGAGCTGGCAGGGCACCAAATAATTCTCGTCAATACATATGGACCAAATGTGGACGATCCACAATTCTACTGTACAATACTTGATATGTTGACCATATCAGGAGAGGCACAAATAATCTGGGGTGGTGATCTCAATACTATCTTGAACCAATCCCTAGATCGATCCTCAGCCACCCCTAGGGCCCCTACCAGAGCTGCATTGGCGGTGATGCAGTTGATGGAACAGATAGGCATGATAGATGCATGGCGTACACTACACCCAAATGAGAAGAAATTCACCTTTTATTCATCTGTCCACGATTCACATTCGCGCATAGACTATTGGTTTATTAGCTCGTCCCTAGCCGGCATGGTTTCAGACCACTCACCAGTAACACTTGACATTAAACTAGGCGACACCCCACCTCCAGCTAGAAGATGGAGAATGCCCCCCGCCATCCTGAGGGACTCCAATATTTGTGAAGCCCTACATGTGGAGATCGCGGAATTTGTGGAAGTAAATGAGGGATCGGTGACCACCTACGCTACCCTGTGGGAGGCATTCAAGGTCTGGATTCTGGGAACTATCCTAGGCAAGTCTACGGGTATGTTGAAAGCCGTGCATTGGGAACTGAGTGTAGTCAAAGCCAAAATAGACTTGTTACAAACTGAATATGGTGTCACGCAGGACAAGGGAACGTTATCGCAAATGCATGTCGCGCTGAAGAAATTCAGGGAGTTGGCCAATAGGAAAGTTCTATACATGGCTGCGCCAGCCAAAGCCCGCAGATACGGGGAAAGCAACATGGCCAGGAAATTCTTAGCTAATATGCTTAAAACCGATAGGCATCGTAACCCGATTCCCAGTATTCTGACACCAGATGGGATAATGGTTAACAAAGAGCAGGACATTAATTCCACCTTTGCTGAGTTCTACTCCTCCCTCTACTCTAATCATGATACAAAGGCTAAAGAAGACACGTTCTGGTATTTGGACAGCCTAGACCTCCCTACATTGACCACTAAGACCCGCAACATACTAGATCAATCTATCACAGTCGAAGAAATTGTAGAAGCCATTAAATCCCTGTCAGGAAGCCACGCCCTCGGCTCGGATGTCCTGAGTGCGGAACTATACAAAGAATTCCAGAGTGAATTAGCCCCACTACTGTTGAAAGTGTGGGAGATAGCAATGGACCGAGGAGCCCTTCTGGAATCAATGCACAAAGCTATCATCACTGTCCTTCTGAAACCCCATAGACCGGCATTGGATATGGCATCTTATAGACCCCTCTCCTTGATAAACACTGATGCGAAGATTTTTGCTAAGGTGCTAGCCACCAGACTCCTGCCGTATATGTCGATCCTGGTCCACCCAGACCAGGCAGGCTTTATACCAACCAGATCTACAGCGCTCAACCTGAGACGCCTATTCAATGTAATGGCACAGATAGATCCAGAAGCGAAGGCGGCCGTGGTGGCCCTGGATGCCGAAAAGGCTTTTGATTCTGTGTCCTGGACATATCTCTTCCTGGTGCTTGAACGGTTTGGCCTCGGCCAATACTTCATCAAATGCGTACGGCTACTGTGCACTCACCTGTCTGCTAAAGTTCTAACCAACACCACTCTATCCCCTACGTTTCGACTACACAGAGGGACCAGGCAAGGCTGCCCCTTCTCACCTATACTTTTTGCACTTACCATCGAGCCAATGGTGGAATATATACACCAGAACCACTCACATAGAGGTCTTAGAATGACTGGTCACCCTAAGATTATTTCACTATACGCAGATGACACCCTGTTGTATGTCCGGGACCCAGAGGAGAATGTGCAACACATTATGTCAGATATACACGAGTTCTCAGAGCACTCGGGATACAGAATCAATGTCCCTAAGTCCGAAATATTTCCCTTGACCGATAGTACGGGTGACCTTGATGCAATTATGGGGTTTAGGCCCGCTCCCACTCAGGTACGCTACTTGGGTATCATGGTTGCGAGGGATAAACAACAGCTATATACACATAACCACAGGGAACTGTTACTAAACTTGACAACCAAGTTCCAGATATGGGCGAACCTCCCATTGTCCCTGTATGGCAGAGTAGCAATACTCAAAATGGTGGTCTTCCCCTAACTCCTATATTACTTCAACAACATTCCGATATGGCCCGGCAAGCCCTTCTTCATGAAACTCAAGTCACTCGCCTCCAATTTCATCTGGAACGGGAAGACAACCAGGCTGGGGTGGGACAAGATGGTGGAACCATTCTCACAGGGCGGTATTGCTGCACCAGATTTCGAACTATATTATTTGTCTGCACAGGCTCAATTTGCTAAACATTGGTTCGATCCCGAGGACACAGCTCCTTACATTCCCATTGAAAAACATGCTGTCTGCCCCAATGATATTCGATCAGTTCTCCTCAACCCTCTCTATGGAGATATCTGCCCGTTTGACCCGGTATACACAACCACACATGCTTGGGCCAAGATACATAAAAGAATAGGCCTAGAGACCCCATATGACCCAGAGGTCCCCCTGTGGAACTTCTCGAGTATCTTCCCAACATTTGATAAAGCCCGTCAACAATCCTGGGATCCTAATAAGCTCTTTACATTGCGGGACATGTGCCCAGACGGCACATTCTGTGAGCTCACAGATTTCATTGGGGTGGTGGGAGGAGGCCAACTTAAACGTTTCCAGTACCATCGCATGCAAAACGCTTTTGCTACTAGATGGCCAACTTTCCCGATAGAGCCCCAGGTACACGAATGTATTAGGGTGATAGTATCCACAAACAGCCACAATAAAGGGGTCTCGATGGTATACTCGTTAGTGAAGACCCACTCCCCGTTACGTAATACGATAAGAGAGACCTGGGAACGAGATATGGGCACCCAGATTGATGAAGGCAGGTGGACACGCTACTGTCAACTCACTAGATCCGTCTCTATGAACGCGGGGCTCCGGTTGATTCAATTAAAAATTTTGAACCAACTACACCATGCCCCCGCCAAGTTAACCAACTTCGTGGAAAATTGCACAGGAGACTGCCCCAAATGCAATGCACCAAGTGCTGGGCCATATCACATGTACTGGTCATGCCCTTTGATTGTGAAATTTTGGCGGGAGGTGGCGGAACTCCTTGAGGACATAACGTCTATCCCGGCGACTCTGTTCCCTCTGAAGTACTTGCTTGGCGACATCGGTAAAGTAAGGGACACCACAAGACGTTTATTTAACATTTCATGCATTGTCGCCAAGTGCTGTATCCTCAAATCATGGAAATCTGCAACTGCACCTTCCAGAGCCAATTTCTTAAAAGACCTATGTATGGTGAATGATGATGAGGAACTCTTTGTTCTATCGGTCCCAACACCCTGTCGGCCCAAAGACATTTGGACACTGCTGCGTGTTTACTTGTGTGATCAGATACCGGATGCAGATGTAACACCTATCTCCTTACCCTGATATGTGATGTTTCTTGCCCAGCATATATGTGCCAATAATGAAATTACATCCAAACTGTGTTATAATGTTTTATGCAGATGGTCTTGTTGTTAAACCTGCTCTCTCAATAAAATAAATGTTTAAAAAAATAAAAAAATAAAAAATAAAAAAAATAAATACCCGGAAGAAAACTTGCAATATATCCTGGAAGTTATGGAGCGGTTCGCTTCACTCTCGGGCATTGCAGTCGAGCCCAAAAAATTACGTATATTACCCTACCCTCAGGGAGATATAAAGGGATCCCACAAGAGCACCTACCCACATTACAAATACCTTCAGATACCTAGGAATAGACATCTATCATACTGTTGAGAAGGAACACAAGTATAACACAGAAAAGGAAGTGGCAAACATAGAGAGTAGCATGAGATTCTGGGCTAAGCTCCCACTGGCTATGATGGGGAGAGCGGCCTTGCTGAAAATGGTATTGCTGCCTAGGCTGATACACTTCTTCGGAAACATACCATATTTGATACCAAAGTGTTTCTCTGATAAGCTCCAAAGTATATGCAGAGGGTTTATTTGGCACAACAGTAAAAACAGAATAGCCCTGTGGAAACTGCAGAACACATATGATAAAGGAGGCATAAAACTTCCCAATTTCGAAATCTACTACTGGGCCAGCCAGCTACGATATGTGGCCAGGTGGCTATCTGAAGACTCAACAGCTGAATCTAGATTGCTGAGGTCAGACTGTGCTCCATTTTTTTTTGAAATAATGGATATGGCTGCCCAAAACTGAACTAAAGGGGCGGCCGAGAATGCTGGAACTAGGATGGCATATGTGGCAAAAGGCTTGTCAGGCCATGGAAAGCCTGACTCCGTGTTCCCCGCAGGTCCCACTAGTGGCACTAACCGATGGGGACGCACAACTAAGACAAATGATACATAGATATTGGGAACGAGTGGGGATCGCAACATTGGGACATATATGGCAAAACTGGAACATACTGGAATTTTACATACTGGCAGAAGACACAGGACTACACCTTAGGCAATATATCACATATACTAGATAGGTGAGACGGGTCAAGAAAACATGGGCTGAGATAGAATTAGAGGACCAACTGGACATAGCTATAGATACTATGTATGACATTGCAGAAGGAGGGCATGAGGCCTCCCGGATATATGAACTACTAATGTCTAAAGTGGGGAAGGAAGTGGTCCAGCTAAGACTAGATTGGGAGGAAGAAGTGGGAGAAAGCATGAATGATGGGCAATGGGAGAGAGCTCAAAGGTACCACAAAAAAGTGTCCAGGAATGCAAGGCTGCAACAAATCCAACTATATGTAACCCATAGAGCGTATATGACCACCCAGAAAATAGCCCGTTTAAAAAATACAGGACTACAAACATGCCCCAAGTGCGCAGAAGTAAATGCTTGCATGCCGCACATGTACTGGGCGTGCCTAGAAATTAGTACATTCTGGAAAGAAGTAACCCACTGCTTGGCAGAGAAAGGCATTACGCTAATGGTGAAATCAGTATGGGCATGCATGATGGGTGGGTTCCCTAGACCATGTATGCTAAGACATGTGAGTAAGCTCAAGGACCTTGCTTATATACTGGCCAAACGCAGAATCGCCATGGGCTGGAAAGCATGTAATAGACCCAAAATAGAAGTCTGGTGGAATGACCTTATAAAATGGCAGAAACTGAAACAGCGGTATGGACCGAGGCAGCTAGCAAAGGAGGAGAGGAAGAGACAGACACATTAACGGCCTGGAGGCATCTAGTGGCCACATTATCGGGGTCTACCCAAGAGAATTCAAGTGAAGATGACACTCCCTGAGATACGGAAGCAGGTACATCCCTAGAGTATATAGCGGATGGCGTAATGGAATAGGCTCATGCTGTTTTGGGGGGAGGGATTAAGGGGCTCTTAGCGGCTATAACTTACACATGATACATGCTATGTAAAATGTATAATACACACAGCTAAGTTTATTTATGTGTTTGATTGATTGTTTATAAAAATGTAATAAAAATATTTAAAAAATCACTACACTGACAACCCAAACGCAAAGAAACGTCTAAACCAACTTACCACTTAGGAATGAAACATGCCACGAAAACTAACAGGACAATGCGAAAGACAAGCAGGAGAAGGAATAAGCAAAATGGAATCACACCACATAATCACAACTGCGGTACACCCCCCCACAAACACGGTGGACAAGAGAACATGCGACAAAAGAAGAGAAAAATGTCTATACCTAACACCATGCCTCGCGGCCAACTACTCATCATAACAAGTCAATCCAAACAATGATGCGAGATGTACCAACAACATAACAGAGCTGCACAGAAAAAGAACAGAAACACACAGAGGGAATGTGAAGGAAATCGATACTCTCACTCCTTATATCACAAAAACACAAGGACACCTCCTTCAACTACAACAAAATATAGAAGAGGAACCTAAAGAAAACAAGAACCCAATACTTAACCTAGCAGACCTACTCAACAATGACACTGTTGCGACTGAGCCACCATCACACCCTGAGAGCAACAAGGGAGCAAACCAACACAACAATCAAAAGACAAAACCGATATTAAAAAAGAAACTAGTTCAGGCCAAATACATCCACTGCAACCTATTCAATGTGTGATCAATGTCAAAACATCCCACAGAGATATACAACCTGCTCTGCAACGATGGTATCAACGTCCTATTCATCACAGAAACATGGTCGGATGACAACTACAAACTCACACTTCACATCTGCCTACCCGACTACTTCAAGTGCACAGAGTTCAACAGAAAAGGAAAAAAGGAGGAGGTCTTGCAATAGCATTCAAGGAACACCTGAAAATAAAAACAGATGAACCACCAAACATCAAAAACTGTGAATCCATGGTCCTTCACTTGACAGTAAACCCAAAAACAAACATAAAATTCATACTTGTTTACAGACCACCAACTTACGACGCAACATTCATTGACAACTTCATAGAAGCCATCATCAAAATAGCCATCCAACATGAACATCTGATAATCCTCGGAGACGTCAACATCTGGTTTGAATAAGAAAATACAAACTCAGAAAAACTGCCAATCAAGTAACTAAAACCCATGAAACTATGACAATTGGTCAAAGGAGCAATACACACAGCGAGACAAACACCACTTGACGCAATCTTTTGCAACAAAAATCTTATGACCACTGAACCGCCAATACAGATACTCTGGGGCGACCACCTCATCATTCCATGTGTGATCATGCTACCAAATAAAGCAGCCAAGCAGCCCTATAAACTCCCAACTATCACAAAAAGAAACTGGAAGGCCATCAAAGCGAGCAACTTAATAGAACAACTTGAAATCACAAAACCAACTACCATTAACTTGGACGAAGCTGACCTCGGCAGAAAAACAGAACTACTTCACAAATGCATCACTGAAACAATTGATGGCATCTCCCTTGAAAAACCTTTCACCACGTCACGAAAGAGAGCAATGTCAAAAGGGTTTACCCCACTGTTCAGCACCATGAAAAAGAACAATAAGAAGTTCGAACTAGAATGGAGGAAAGAATACGACCAAGGAAAGAGAGTCCAATTCCAATGACAAATCCGATCTTACAAAAAGGAAATTCAAAAGGGCAAAAAGAAACACTATGACAACAGAATCACCAAAGCTGTCCTCACCCAAAAAGAACTGTTATCATAAACGAAATGAGGAACCCACAGGAATGCAACAACACTCTGCTACCTTCACAGAAACTAGGCAATGACATAGCAGACCACTTAAAAAAAAGGCAACCTCCATCAAATCATACAACGCAAACCGGTCACCTAAACATACAACTATCCGCACCAAATGAGAAACCACAGCATAGACCCCAAAGCTTCCACAAATATCAGTAGAGACATTCGTCAAGCTGGTAAGACATAGCAACAAAGTAGGCTCCCCCATGCACCCCTGTCACCCAGACATCTACAAATCCTTTCTCACACAGGGTGCACCACTGGAATACTACAGAAACCTTTTTGACCTGTCACTCACAATAGGGAAAGTACCACGATCATTCAAATCAGCGCACATCAAACCACTCAAGGACACGAGAGGCGACGTGGAAGACCTCTCCAACTACAGACCCATTTAAAACATTCCCTACCCAGTAAAACTGCTAGAAACCTATGTCTACAAACTAACACAAGAACACGTAAAAAAACACCAGTTGCTGGACCAGGCACAAGTCGATTTTAGATGCGCGAGAGGAACAGAAATGGCACTCCTATCTATCTGGGATGACCTAAAGACAAACGCAGACTCCAACACAAACGCTGCCCTAATACTACTCAACATCTCTGCAGGGTTCGACACAGTCAGCCACGACATCCTCATCAAGAGAATAGAAGAACTAGCAATAACAGACTTAGCTCTACACTGGATTAAATCATTCCTAGCAAACAGAATGGAAACTGTCTGGCTAAAATCCCATCGAATCCACGCCACGGCACACCAAATGTGGAGTACCACAAGAATCCTCCCTAGCCTCACTGTTCTTCAACATATACCTAGCTCCACTAATCAAGGTCATCAAAAAAAACAACCTTACATGCTACAACTACACAGACGACACACAAATCATCTATAAAATCGAAGACACACAAAAAAAGAACACTGCGCTGGGAGAATATCCCAAAGAACTCTACAACTGGATGAACACAAACAGCCTAAAATTCAACCCAGGCAAGACAGAAATCATTATTATATCCACAAACCTGGAAAATAACATTTATATCCGATGGCGCACAGAACTAGGAACAGCACCCACACCATCGAAAATAGTCAAACACTTTGGAATAACTTGGAATACTAATGGACAATGTGTTAACAATGCTTCCTCCTACACTTGATAAAAAGAACCCTACTGTTCCTGTCCTTCACCCATAAAACATTGACAATCATCGCCCTCATCATGTCAAGAATTGACTACACCAAAAGTCTCTACCTCGGAATACTAGAAAAGCTGCTGAAGAAACTGCAAGGCATCCAAAACGCAGCGGTCAAACTTCTCCTTAAACTATCACAAAGAGAGCACATCACCCCAGTGCTAAAAATGTTAGACCAGTTTCCAATAAAACAACGAATCACGTTCAAAACAAACTTCATAACGCAAAGAACAATCGAAGGCCAAGGAGCAGAATTCATACAAAAAAATAATTACCATTCACAAATCGACAAGAACACTCAGATCAAGCAATGGCATTAGCTTGGAACCAAATCCATGCACAAGGAAGAATCTTGGGGGATCCTCTTTACCCTCTTTCTCTCACCTGGCAGCAAAAAGTTGGAACACCCGCCCAAAAGACATACGAAATACAAAGGACCACCTACAATGCAGGAAACTACTCAACACCTGGCTGTTCACCACAGAACCAGACGGAACCAACTAAATAAAAAAAACAGGACCCAAACCTCCCAAGCCAAACCCTTCACTAGGCAAAGCCCAAGGCACAGGGAAGTAGCTGGAGACGAAGGAGCATTAATCGCTAACTAACTAAGGACAGTACAGGGAGCGCCTAGAATTTGTAGGGAGAGGACCGTGTCCTAGGAGCGCAGGGAGGTGATGCCAGACAGAGAACACTTTTGAAGAAAGAGTAACTCACAACACTAGCAATCTCGACCCTGAGTGGGTTCCTGTCAATAAGTAGAGGATTCAGAACAAGCAGAATCGCTGCCTGTGGTAAATGCTCCAAATATATATTGGAGCTCTTGGGACTCTATAAATGGGGATTAACACTGGCATTCTCTGGCAGATTCACCACAACTATGGCTGGTGGAAACGGTAAATGACTTTGCCCGTATTTCCATAGGAAATAATGCTAACCTCATAATGAGGGCCTGAGTATTTTTTTATCGTTGTTTATAGTCAACACATTGCTGCACACTACACTGCCTGCAATACTCGTCCAGAAGGGGCATTACAGGATGTGGGTAAAGGAGGCACGGGCGCCAAACACAACATAACATTGTAATTGAGTAGCCTGCAATGATCTGGTGTATGTCACCAAAGACTTCTCAGTGACAACAAAGACAACCCTAGCTCTGCACTCGTTGTCTACAAGATGTCACTGGAACCCCTCAGTGGAGTATGCCACCATCATTGATAGCTGCCCATCTATCATTCTGTTTATTCAAAATGGTGACCTGGCCATTTCTATCTGGCTGTGGCAGCCCAAATGATGCGCTGGCCAGTCCCCCTGTGCACATTGCTGTTGTGAGCGCATTCCTAATACTGATGTATTTATCAGAACACTACGCATTCAACAAAGCATCTCCAAACGTAGAATACCGACTTTTCTTTTCAAAATGTCATCAAAATAAATGTGTAGAAGGCTTTGCACTGTGGAAACTGTCCATCACTGGTAAATCCAATTTCACGTGAGCAAAAGAGTCAGCCTCATTACGACCATGGCGGTTCGGGGTAAACAGCACATAAAAGGTGCCGGCGCCGTTTACCCCGTACCGCCTCATTACGATGTCCCCTCGCGGGACCCAGGAAGCAACGCCTGGTCAAACCAGGCGTGCTTACCGGGTCCCGCGAGGGGAAGAGGGAGCAAACAACCGGCCAACTCGTAATGGCCCGTTGTTTGCTCCCTCTCCCATTCCCATTCAGCCCTAAGGGGTCTGAAATGGGAATGGGGAAGGACCGGGTCCGGGTCCTTGGAGGGAGGAATTACCGGGCCTTCCGAACTCGGAATGGCCCAGTAATTCCTCATTCTGTGGACCCAGACCCGGACGCGATTTCGGCAGCAGCCATGCCGCCAGTAGCGGCATGGCTACCGCCGAGGTCGTAATGAGGGCCAGAGTCACTGACCCATTTATTGATGCCGACATAGCTCATGAAGACTGCAGGAGAACTATTTTGTCCATCTGTTGATGGGTTCACCCCTTTGAGGCACGCATGTAATGTTTAGGTGCTAATCCCGGGTGCACCTGCTGCCTTGGTAGTGCCGAAGACCTGTGCAATGGTCTTCTAATTCATGATAGGGGTGTTTATGTGTGAAGGAAACGAGTGAGGCCACATTGTATTGCAAATAATACCAGGTAATGTGTGGGTGCTTTGTCTCTGTACTCGAGAACGAATGGTGAAAATATTCTTGATGATGTGCATGGACATGTCAAAGCAACCCCAAAGAGACGCCTACTTTTTAATTAGATCATTTGTTTCTGGGCGTATTTTTAATGATAGTATTGTATAATTTGTCCTTTGATTTGTTGTTGAGAATGTTTTTTATAATATTGTTTTATGTCAATTTTAAAAGTATTACTGGAGAAATCTGAATAAAATATTATTGACTTCTCTAGATGAGAACAGTTGCATAGTCTTGGGGGGACATTTTGACAAAAAAGGTAAATTGCACGCAGGGGACCACTAACATTTACACTTAACATTCTGTGTGGTCCCCTGCATACACTTTTCAACTTTAGCAAGTTGCAGTGCAAATATAAAGATAAAACAAGGCACACTCCCCTTTACTCATTACCTTTACTCACCGCTTTGAAAAAGGGCCAACTCCACCTGAGCACTCTGCTTTGCAGGCAGCGTTTAGTAATGGATTCATGTGGTACCCACCTGTTCAATAGCAGGTGACCATGTGAGGGGGATTCCATAGGAATCCATTCGTTTAACGCCTGCATGAAAATGACACGCAGACATAAAAGGAATTGCTCTCTGAAGTCAGAGGAGGAAAACACAGCAGAGATGTCATCTCCACTCTGAGGCCCTTCTCTGCCTTATAAAAGCACTGCTTGCACTCTTTCATTTTACAATCCAACCCATTCTAAAATGACCCACTTGGAAGTATCACACTTGTAATTGTAATGGGTTATTTATAAAGCGCTTAATACCGAGAGGTTTCTAAGTGTGGACCCGGGGATAGCGTAGTCTTGCTTCCAAGGCGAGCGGTTGCCCCTGAGCTATCCTCCCGAAACTTGTTATAAATGGCACAGATTGTGAAGAAAAGAAAGAGGGAGATGATGGCTTCTGCCTCCATGAAGTGGCCTGGGCCACATGCAACTAATTGTTCCATCCTTCCAGCCAAATCGTGAACCTATCCTGGAGAAGGAAAGCAGAAATCAAAACGATAAGGCTGCTCTGATCATGGTGCTTAACTACCACATACACGGCAGTCTTTGTTTTGTGGTTGGGAAAAGACCACTACCAAAGCTCTTCTCTTGTCTTGTCTCGACTTTTCTACTATGCTAGTCTACTTCTTGGTGTTCCTGCCTCCTACATTGCCCCTCTTTGCTCCATTTATCATGCCTCCATTTGTCTACTGTCTGTTCTCTTTCTCCATGTCTGCTGCCTTAAACCACCTCCACTGGCATCGTTTTGAGTCTTGTCTGCTCTTTATTTTCTTTGAATTGTTTTAAAGCTCTACGTGGTTTTGCTCCTGTATATCTCTCCTCCCTTATCTCATTATATGCTCGTTCTCGTTCTCTCTGCTCTCAATTCCCTTTTCTTCTTTCCGTTCCTCGCTCCCGCTGCCTCTTCCCGTTTCCATTCCTTCTCGTTGTTAGCTTCCAAACACTGGTACTCTCTCCCTTACTCACTTCGTTCTCCTTCCTCTCTTCCTCTTTTCAAAGCTCAGATCAAGGCCCATCCTCTATCTTCTTCTTAAAGTCTTCATGTACCCACATATTACATTTTATTGTACCGTTCAGTGCTTAGGTGTTAGGTGCCATATAAATAAAAATAAAATACAAAAAAAACAGTCTGGCTATTTTACCACAGTAGTTCACATTTTTTTTTCTGCTGCCACAGTGTGGGTAAAATTCAATTGTTAAAATCTTTTTTTTTTTTTAGATCTTATTGCTCTGATCTTATTTTTACCAATATTTTGACTGACAACCAGAAATCGGGATAGCCTTTGATCGTGCAGTTATGTTTTCTAATAAATACATTTTGTTCGCATTTAGATGAAAAAACACTACAATGGAACAACGAACACTTTAAAACAATCAAGAACTTAATTCAGTTCCTTCCCCATGCTCCCCTTCGGCCTAGATGCCATCATTAAATGAAATTGGCCCTCATTAGGAGTGTGGTGGCCACGGAATGAACGGTGCCGGTAAGGGACCGGCACCGTTCATTCCGGGCCACCACATTACGAGCTCTGCAGCAGGTTCCGCTCTGGATGCCTGGCCAGACCAGACGTGCAGAGTGGGACCCGCTAGCCATCCAGGATGCTAACAACGGGCCCGTCATTAAGGGGCCTGTTGTTAGCATCCTCCCTATTCTCCCGTTTGAGCCCTATAGGGACTCAAATGGGAATGGGGATGTACCGGGTCCGGGTCCCGAGAATGGGAATTACTGGGCCCGCTAAAAACGGCATGGCTACCTCCAAACTCCTAATGAGGCCCAATATCTTATGCATAGCGAGTATTGAGCGCCTTCACCAGGCCACTCAAACATCATCCCCTAAAAACTGTGTGAACACTGGTATGAAACAGAGCCACGCTTTTTCACAAGAAACATCAAGGAGCACCTTCTTTTTCAGTTTTGGCCACGACAATATGGAACACCCTACCCAAACCTCTCCGGCTGGAGGACAACCACGTGACTTTCAGGAAACACCTCAAGAGTTGGCTTTTCAACTATCCACTTTGAAAAAAATGTAAAATAATAGCAACCAACTAAAAACTGTGCACTGGAAACGTGGGCTAATTTACGACAAGCATTTTCCAAAACTCTTGGCATTAGCATCTGTGCGAAAACCATCAGACTCATCGAACCTCTTCTGCGTGAGACTGGTCCACACCTTTACTCTTAGTGAAATCTACCATCAAGAGCCAGGAAGTGACAATACCCTCTCACTGAAATCAACAGAGTCAAACCATATCCACCTTCTTTCAACAACCATGCTAATTGTTTTCATTTTTGTACTCCACAATCCGTGGGCTGCCCATATGGTTCACAACATAGACATTTTCATATTGACACGCAGGTAATGGGTACTTCCGACCTGCATCCATCAACCCCAAAGGTTTTGCATCTGCCTTCCCGCTCTCCTTCTAGCACACCCTGCCCTCCTTTCGTACAGAGCCATGCGCAGCGAGGCCAACATTATTGGCAGAAGGGCGCTATATAAGATTACTTTACATTACATCACAGGGAATCCATTCACTGCACTCAGCCTAGTCTTGAGCAAAGTATTTATTGGCCCAACCCATCTCTCTCATTATAACATTGTTGTTTCTTTTGTGACAGGCTGCATGGCACATTGTCTAAGTTAATGTCAGAGTGGCGTTGTGTTGACAAATGATTCTTGTGAAAGAAAATGTGAGGGTGGAACTCAGCCTTTACATTTGAGTAGCATGGCTGCCGGTCTCAAAGGCTTGAAGATTTAGAATCATAATTCTGAATATTTCTCTGGCGATAAGACAGCAACATTCCCGTCCTTCAATTTTATGAATGCAAGATGAGCTCTCCATCTTACAAGAACTATTACACAGGTGGCCTTTGGCCTTGGAGCGCGATAATATTAGGTTTAAAAATGCAAAACAAACGTGCTAGACGCGTATGGAGGACCTTTCCTGTTTAATATCTAGTCTCTTGTATAAGGTCGGGACCTACACTGGATAAATCAATTTCCAATGCCATTTACAAAAGCTATTATAGTGCTTGTGGCAGTTCAGGAACCAGAAATATTGGAAGCGGTGCTGGTTGCTTTGTCAGTTCATTTGTATGCTAATATCAGGAACGGCGATGAACTCACGGGCGTAGGATGCAGCATCGCCCTCGCAGAAATAGAAACAAAGTCAGGATTTATGGAGGTAGCCAACACACGTCCTGGAATTAAAGTAGCAGCACTGCCAACTTGACAAGTAAAAAATCACACACTAGCATTTTAACACCGGTTTACGATGTGTCTTAATTCTATGGCCGAAGGGACAAGTGACAACATTACACAGCGTGGAGACCTTCAGACCATACTACAGACACTTTGCAGCAGGTGCGAGTGCAATTTTCATGTCTTGTGCTCCGAGACAAAAGGAACCTAGTGCAGCAGGGGTCAAGTCCTAAAAATTAAAGTGGATGGACTCATCAACAAACACAATGGGATGCGACGTCGCCAGAAATTAGCATATCAAGGTGAAATATGCACATTTCAAAACATTGGCTTTGCATAAGCACCCAAATTGCACAGGACGAATGGAATGTGCCTTTCATAAAATCAACACACACACATAACCAAGAGAGAATATTTTCCTCTAATAGTGTTTTTGAAAACGTTAAAAGGTGTGCATGTTTAAAACTCCAAAGAATCAATACAAATGTTTTCCCTGGAACTTGCAGTACCGAAATGCGACCTTTCACCTTTAGTGGTTTGTCATTTTTTTCAGCAGGTTATATAGTGCAGTGGTGAAGTGTCTGGCCTGCAAACCTGACGACTGCGGTCTGATCCGCAAAGTCCTCTTTAATTCATAAATTCAAAGAGGTCATTGAATGTTTCTCATTTTTGCTGGGTGGGGGGGGAGGGGTTGGGACTGAATCCACCCTCTGAATAAAGTGGGTGGACTCCGTCCCCCGCGTCTACCCACGACTTCAACCCTGACCTAGTGCTATGCCCTGGTGCAAATAAATACCGGTGCAGAATTTGTCTTGTAAACTCACGGTTCTAATCCCAACTTCTATGCTTGGAACAAAAACGTTATTCTGGGCAAATTACTTTATCTCACTGTGCTTCAAATTGTACATATATACCTCAGACCTTGCAACTCACATGCTTGGGGATTGTCACCCGCCATTGCATCCATTCACTCACCTGCAAAGACCCTAAGCCGCCCAGAACAACTCAATTGGTTCTCACCCACCAAATAGAAAATCTTCTGTTTTCACCCAACCAGTGGACAGAAAAGGATGTGATCTATGGTACAATGTCACAGAAAAAGGTGGAATGCAGCACTAGTGTCTGTTTATGTTCCAATAATTACATGTTTGCCTCCTCCTTTTTACCATCACATTCTTGCTCTGTTGTCCAGACTTGACTGTACCCCACACACACCATGCTTTTTTGATCTTCTACAACTCTTCTTGTAAGGTAATGCCATGTAATTGCCATTTGTATAGTGCCTTTTCCCATAGTTGTTATTGTGCATTTTTATGGTTTGTGTATTCCTGCTATTGTGCAATATCCTTCATGGTTTGTAGCGTGTGTGCCATCAGTGTATGGCAGTGTTGAGCAATCATTGTGCTGTCATACACTATGCTACTGCCTGTGTATGTATGGTTTCCCAATGCATTTTGGTTCATGTAGTTCTATCTCAGTGCATTACTCAATTGCTATGCCATTGTGCTTTACTGTCATGCGACGGCATTTTCATCTGACCTGGTGGCTGTAATGTGTGTTGTGGGGGGACAGGTCCTGCATGCACAGGGCGGGGACAGGGCATGCATTGAGTTTACATTAGATTGTGCCCAACCTTTTAGGGGCTATTTAGCTTATCATGCAAGTCTGGAATGTGTGAAATGGCACTCGTACTTACCCAGTAGTTATGTCCATTGCTCTCAGTGTGTACTCCGTAGACCCCCGGCCGGCCCATAGAGCCGAGGTTTGCTCTGAAGTACTTTAAGACGAGATAGCTGCACCCTTGAGATGGATGGGGGTGCAGATTTATTACTCCAACACCAATCAATAAGGACAGCTCAATGCTTTGGCAAAGGGAGTCCGTTTTATGACAAGTACAAAAAATGGGGAGTTATGGAAATCAGCAGTGATGCGATCGTCCTTCTCGCTTCATCTCCAATGAACTTCATAAAAATCATAGCATTAATACTGAAAACTCATCATAATTGTTGTATAACACTCAAAGGTTAATATGCAATTCTATTGGTTAGGAAAAGGTAACTTTAATATAGGTACTATATCTGCATATGGTAACAGAGTGAGGGGATTGGGTAAACACTGTCAGGTTGGCGTACAAGCCCTTCCTTCAAAAATGACTACTGTAGACGTCACTAAAAGTACGACGTCCCATTGGTTCTACTAAATATAGGACCCTAGATTATTTGGTCCATTGTGATTGGGTTGGCACCAACCCCATGTATACATTTCCACTTTGCTTAGCAGCACGCAGAATGGTCAGCCAGGTGCAGGGTGCCCCCTAGTTACCCGGCCTTTCCCCAATTAAGGTTACAATCAATCATCACTTCAGCATCTATGTGTCAATTATTTTACTGTGGTTGGCCTCGAAACTGCATCTTCTGTCTGGAAAAGTTCTCATATCTCTGCCTGGGTGGATGCCAAGTGTAGGTGTGAACCTGTGCTTCTTCTAGTGATGTGCTTCCCACACCGTGAATTTGTCTAGTTTCTCTCAATTTGTTCATTTGATTCTTATTCAGCTTGCCACCTGCCTACGCCTCCTTATCTTGACCTTTGAGAGACAGGATATTCTGTTCTTAAGTTTCAGTTATATGTAGCTACTGTTTGTTCCTTCTATTGGTATGACCTTGCTCTCTTGGCACAAGTTGCATCTGCTGAGTTTCGATTCAACCGTCCCTTCTCATTTTGCTATAATATGAATCTCTGCTCATTTGGCTTTTAGTAACCTGGTTTGATTCTGCTTTGTTGGCAAAGTGGAATTACACTTATAATACTGTGCTTCGTTTTGAGGTAGATTATGTATAATGGTGCTTGCTGCACTATTCATCTACTTAGCATAGCAAGCCGCATTGTTTTCCTAGCTTTCTTGCGGTTCCAATCATATGTACAGGTGTTAGCTGGTTTAATATATTCATCCTGTTTACAGCTTAAGCTTCTTTTATTTCAACATCTTTCTCCCCTTTTAGGTTAATGATATCCTTATTCATGATGTTTCGTCTCTGTGTGTCATTCTCGGGTTCTCATTTCTTCTATTTGTACATCAGTCTGGGTCCTCGTGATGTCACCATACGTCTTCCATTAAGACCTTTTTGGTTTCTTCCGGGACTGTACTTAGGAAATCTTCATTTCGTCTCATTTGCTGGTAAGGTTTCCTTAATGGATACCTTACTCTCCATGGTTTTCTTGGCATCGTTACTTCAATAGGTGTTGCTATCTTAATAGGTACTGGGCTGAGCCCTACTGCGGCTCTCTGCTGATTTATCTGCTCATCATACGTCACATATTTTGGTGTGAACGTTCCTGGTACTTCAAAATGGGAGACTGGAGTGCATGCTTTACTAGGGACCTCCTCTACACTCCCCCCTCTGGGCGATTCATCAACCACTTTTATCTCCGTCTTTGGATTCAACTTACTCGATTCTTCTATATTTATCTTCACTCCATTGTCTGGGTTCATTCCTTCTTCATCATCTGGGTCTATACATGATGGTTTGCAGAAGTGTCTCTTTGGAGTCCATATTTTTATTACTCCTTTCAGGCTTCCTGCTGTCCTTACATGTTCATCTTTATTCCATGTCATTAGTTGACATTGTCCAATTAGGCTACAATAAACCCATCTTCCTACATAATTTTTGTGCTTCCTGGGATAGAGAAACTTTGTTCCTTCTAGTGCGTGAATACTGGTCTTCACAAAGTCTCTTATTTCTTCATCAGTCAGGTCTTTGCGCTTCCATCCTGGCTTGACATCAATCATGATCTTCATCCCTATGGCTTTTTTCGCAGTCTTCTGGCACTGAGAGATTATTATCTTGTTAACGCAAAATCCTAGCAATATCATCACTAGCAGGGCTCCCAAGAACTTGAATGCATATGCCATGCATTGGGGGACCCACGAGAATAGTGATCCAAACCAGCTGTCATCATCAACTTCATCAGTTTCATTGATCATCTGGTTCTGCAGATTTGTCAGCATACCTATGGCCTCTGTTAAGGTTCCATTCTCCTCATCGTGAGATGGTATACATGCGCAACATGATTCTCCGATATTTGCACAAACTCCTCCATCCATAGCTGTGATCATGTCAAGGACATATCTGTTCTGAAGAGTCATCAGTTGGATGGCTCTTAGCTCTTCCTTGATCGCATTAAATCCTTTTATGGTCGTGCTGATCGTCTGCAGTAACTCCCATCTGGTTATCTGCAACCATTTAGTATTTACTCCAACTTGGATTCTTGGCATAAAAATTGTTGTGAACACTCATGAGGTGAGGCTGAACAGCCTTTGTTCATATGGGACTGCATGAAAGGCTTCTTCTGATTTAGCAGAGAAGTAATTCTCTCCCTTCATTCGAGTTATCAGTTCCACAGATCTCTTCTTCCTCAGGTGAGCATCTGCTTTCGGGAAACTGTCAATATTTAGGTCACTTTTCGGGATCACCAATGCTGGAACGTGGACATTGACTATTGTGCATATACCTCCCCAATCGCTTGGCAGTCTGATGTATGCCTTGGATTCGCATGCCCAATAATGATCCATAATTGCTGCAGTTCTGTGCACCATTCCCGGAGCGCCAAAAACTCATCCACAGTTCTTATTCTCTCCCATCTTTGTAGTGCCATTATTCCTGAAGCAGAATTTTGGGCTTTCTAGTGGCACTATCTGCAAGGGTCCTCCTCTGTCTTCGACCCATGTCAATAGTTTTGCAAGTTTTGGCCACAATGGCTTGCAGCCATTCTGCACAATGTCAACAGTTTCTTTGTAGTGTCCAGTGATCACCCAGGCTTTGCAAATTACCACTCCTTTTTCCACCCATCTGGTAAAAGCACTGTTCCCCCAAATTTAGGCTCTATTGTTCCATCTTCGAGCTTCCTCTGGAGTTTTTCCTTGGACATTTAGTTTCGGGTTCACTTCCCATTTTATTTCTGCTCCTTTAACTCCAGGCTTCTCGTACCTGATCACATGATTCCTAGTATGAGCTATGTTTCTTGTCTTAATGTCTTGAACATAATCATCTTCATCGGGATAGGCTGTTTCAGTTACCCCTATTAATGAGGCATCACTACCCATGAACTGGCTTCTGGTCTTGCACATTGCAACGTCTGACAGACAGTGTGGTGTCTGGACATTGATTTCTACAGCTACAAAGATCTTGGATTTGCCCATGCTGTATGGTAGGAGTGCACAAACAAAGCATTCTCTTTCTAAATTTCGTCTTCCAACTTTTTTGTTCATATACTGGTACCAAATGTTGTTTGCAAATGTGCTGTGCTGTCCAGGTAGTCGTTTAGTTCATTGTCATCTCCATGCATGCTTCTCATGATTGTTAGTGATTTCCTGTAGTTTGCTATAACTACATCCCTAAATGCATCTGTATGGCTCTTTCTTGCTGGAGGAGTGTCAGGTATCCCGGTTCATGGCGCAGGCTTCCTCATCTGCGCCATTTGAGTGGATAAGAGTCTGGCAGCTCTTTCCCTCTCTTCATGCATCCTTTTCTGTCCGGCTAGAAATGTTCATATCCATTCTGGCATTGGACTAATATATGGTTGTACTGTGGAACTGGTACTTTCCCCTATGTTGGAACATATGTTTGGCAATACAGTCTCTGTGGTTTTATTCTTCATTTCCTCTTGTATTTTCATTGCTTTGGCTATGAACGGCCATAATGAGTTTACTATTAGTTGTGCTTGTGTGATCTTCCTTGAGTTTGCCTTTGTCTCCATCAGTGTTGTCTCAGGGGTATTTATCATTATCATTTCTGTTGGTTTCTTCTCTGATTCCTCTTGACTTTCCACAATGTCTGTTGTGGAGTTTCTTATGGCAAGCAGTCTCTTCTTTCCTACTGTTTTGGCTTGTGGTTCTGCAGTCATTGACACTAGGCCTGTTTTGTGTGGATTCAGTGTTTGCATGCGTGTGGTTGTCAGTAACCTTTCTTCATTCATTCCTTGCCGACCCTGTCTCCGGCTTTTCTGTTTGTTTGTTACCACAAGTGTGTGTGTGTGTCATTACTAATCACATCCATTTCAAGTTCATTCATTCTTCCGTCAGATCTTCTAGAGACTGGAATGACTATGGCCCTCATTACGACCCTGGCGGATTTTTACCGCCATCGGCGGACTTTTCCGCCATGGCGCAAAGTCCCTTTACGCCATGGCGGATGGCGGACTTACCGCCCCATTCCGAGGTCGGCGGGGCGGTAAGTCCCCATTGACCCATTTACCCTTCCCCATTCCCATTTCGGCCCCATAGGGCTCAATGGGAGTGGGGAAGGTGTTAATTACGCCACCGTACACTACGGTGGCGTAATTAACACCGAGGTCCCATAGCGCCATGGATTTTTACGCCCACAAAAAGCGGGCGGAAAAATGACCATGGCGCTCTGGGAACTCGTAGTTGGCGGTAAGGGGTCGGCGCAGCTAACGCTGGCGTAAACCCCTTACCGCCAGGGTCGTAATGAGGGCCTATGTAAGGTCTTGGTGCTTTTGTGGGTTTCATGCGTGCATCATTAGGTGGGTGCACTGGAATTGGAACGCTTTGTGCACCAATAAAAAATGCAGTTCTGATCGTTAATGACAGTAAAACAATGATGAATATGATACATAAATACGTTATGCCCCAGTAGGTCAGGCAGCAGCATTTACTTCCAGAGAAGCGTGGATGTCTCTCCTCCTGCAGGAGGACCAGATTGGTGTCTAGATCCCCATCTCGATCATTCACGAAATGTCAATGTTTTATTGTTTTCCTTTACACAATATTGTCTTTCGGACTCTGTGGTTAAGAGTCTCAGGTGTTCCACAAGTGTCCCCCCTCTTGCGGGTGACAAATAGTCTCTTATCCAGGATACAGTTCCTTTACTAGACCATAGGAAAAATCAAATTAAATAACACTTTAGTAAGTCCTTTTACTGTGCATGTTCGAAGTAAGTCAGCTCCCAGTCCACGCCTCGGATTTGCTTCAGTCCTGAGGACATATTGTATGCTGATCAGTATAAAGAAATAGGGACAAAATAACAACAAATACAATAAGTGAAGTCCTTGACACTGCTTCCTCGATCTGTCCCTCGGTGGAAGTCTTTTAGAATCTCCTCAGATAGCTCTGCTGATTGTGAGAGTTCCACTTGGAGCACAATTCTGTGCAAGAGCATGCCCATCTGCGTAACGTTAGCTGGATCTCTGATGAAGGTGAGGACGTCAACATCGATCGGTCTCCCCACTAGCTCTGGAAAGTCAGTGACTAGGTGAAAGAGGACATTGTGGGCCATTTCTGCTGTCCTCTGGTGACAGGGACATTCGTCCTGTCTTGTTAAGGTTCAGGATTATATGTTCTCTCCTTGATGTAAACAATGTCTGCACTGTCCAGTCACGTGGAGTGCAACTAAGATCACAATTTTATTTAAAGGTTGGCTTAAATGTTCTGTATTTGCTGGGTCTCGAAGAAACGTGAGTGTGTCTGTTGTTCTTCCGGCAAGAGTTGGACAATCTCTGATTTTGCGAAAGAACAATGTGTTGATAAGCTCATTTATTGCCGTCTATGTTTGGGACATTTGGTTCCTTCTCACTGTACTCAGGAAGTAGGAGAAATTGTTCGGCAATGACACTAAGCAGTCTTGTTATTTTCTTTTCGTTTTCTGGATCTTGAAGAAAGTACGTGACATTGGTGAGCCTCCCTACCAATGACGGGTTTGATCTTAGCATTAGATCAAAATAGGTGACCACATCCTTGGCGATGTCGCTACTGCGGGACACCATAAGTGATTCCGAATAGGGTCTCAGTATGGAATGAATCGGGATACTGTATTTGCTTCCAATGTAAGTGTGTTTGGTCAAAATTTGGCATATTCTTTTCTCGTCAAGGCTTAAGTGTGCCTCAGTCCAAAATTCAAAGTTCACAGGCTATGTTGTGACATATGCGTGCAATTTTTCTTCTTCACCCTGCAACTAGGATCCACAGAGTGTTCGTTTTTTTATGTCCTTATCCCCTTTTTTGCTTAGAGGAAGTGTCTAATTTAAGCCACACTTTGCAAAAGTTCTTTGTCTTTGTCTGGCTGGTCATGCATCCTTCTTCCTTGTCATGGATCTCGTCTGCACATGCTGTGGTTCTTCCCCATCGCTCGTCGACTCCTCTCGTTGGGGTACAGGCAGGGGGCCTTCTACGATGTAGGGTTTGATATTGACAAGAAAAATCCAAGCTTTCCTGCCTTGTAGTTTCACTGCGGATGGGGTACAGTCCTCCACCGTGAAGGGACCGTTAAACCTTGGCTCGTCCCACTTTTTCCTTGTATGGTTCCTCACAAGGGTGGTGTCTCCAGGGAAGATGGATGGAACATGTAAACCCTGAACTTGGTCTGTTGTAGTATCTCCTTCTGTGTTCTGTGCTGCTGTGCACCCCTTTCATCGTCACTGCAGCTGGTCTGAAATTACAGTAAGGCAAGATGTTATGCAGTTCATATAGTTTTGCATTTCAGACCCTAAAATTTCTCCTGTTGACTGGGCATCACATCTAGCTCTATCTCGGGGTGTCAAGGGAGTTCTCATTCTTCTTCCTGTGGCTATCTCGTGTGGTGTAAGATGATGGTCATAACTGGGTTGGTTTCCGAAGTGCATACAGTGCCAAAGGAAGGCAGTGCAACCATCCCTTTCTTAGAGTCAGCTTCAACTTGGCTATCCTTTCCTTTAACAAGCCATTGAGCTTCTCACAGAATCTGTTACCTTGCGGATGATACGCCGACGAGGACTTGTGCTTTATACCAAGCAGCAAGCTAATCTGTTCAAATGTCTTGTTTACAAAATGAGCTCTGTCATCTGATCTCATGACTTCAGATACCCCCCACCTGGGGAACACCTCTCTCACTAAAAATGTGGCCACACAGGTAGAGTCTGGGTGTGTACATGGACCTGCCTCAATCCATCTAGAGAATGGACACACCACAACAATTAAATATCTGTACCCGTTACATACTTGAATCATGTCGACGTAATCAACATGCAAGTGCTGAAAAGGCCCATTTGGCCTTGGGATGACTCCTCTCATTACTTTTAATGTGTGCCCAGCCGTGAATTGCTGGCAGATTATACAGTTCACTATACATGCTCATCATACGTCACATATTTTGATGTGAACGTTCCTGGTACTTCAGAATGAGCGACTGGAGTGCAGGCTTTACTTGGGACCTCCTCTACAAGTGTCTCTCCATGCAGCCACATAGTGTGCTGTTCCACAGGGCCAGGTTCATGGGTGAACCCAGAAAACGTGGGTGCGGCAGTGTGTGATAATGAGGTCCTCATACCAAATCACCTGTACATTCAGTGAATGGTACTGCTTCCGCTTGTGTTATACCACTTCTGCTGCCTGAGGGGCAAACACTGCTACATGGGTGCAGAACAGAGCTGCTAGCACATTGGGCAGTTGGCAGATGGAGAAAGAAATGCCCTGTGCTGGAGTGCATGCCGCAAAAGTGCATCCAGTACCTGCACAAGCACAATGGAAAAGCTGGGCTGCGACATGACATGCAGCATGATTTTGATTTGATTTGATTTTTTTAATTTATACAGTGCATTTTCACAAAGAACCGGGCAGAGACTGCATCAAGGCACAGATGTTAAATCAAAGAAAGAACAAGTACAGTAATCATATGCCACTTATTGGAAACAAATGTTTTCAATCTCTTCCTAAATTGCGGAAGAGAGTCAATTTCAAAAGGATCAGCAAGTAACATCTTTCATGCACCTGGTCCCGCAATAGAAAAGCATCTATCACCCGATGAACACATTTGGATGGGGGAACCACCAAAATGCAATTTATGATGATAGATAGCAGAGGAAAAGATCATGGCGGCATTTAAAAACTAAACAAAGGGTTTTAAATGGTACCCTCTGATTTATTGATAACCAATGTAGACTCCTCAGAGACTGAGTGATAGATGAATCCCTAGGTCGAGAGAAGAGAAGCCTAGAGGTCGCATTCTGTGCGACCTGGAGGCGCTGCACTTGGTAGGTTTGAATGCCAATAAGGAGTGCATTGCAATAGTCTAACTTGTCATTCACCAGTGTCCCAAAGACGACTGGTCAATCTCATTCTGAGATAAGAGGTACAAGGGGCTTCAACGGTTTAAGGTGAAAGTAGAGAGATTTGACGGTTTCACCAACCTGCAGATTGCAACTCAAGTTTGCCAGCCAAATGCAGACCAGGTTTTTCACCTTAGGGGAGAAGACAGTTGGAACATCGGAAAGTACTGGGCAGGAAATATTTGGCTGCATATGAAGTATTTTTTTCTTGGGACCTAATCCCATGATTTCGGTTTTAGCAGGGTTTAGTTGGAGCTTATTCTCCAACATCCAGTTCTTTATCTTACATGCACAGGCTAGCACTCTGTCTACTGCTTCCAAAGGCTGTTGTAATTGAACATAGATTTGGATATCATCAGCATATAAATGGTAGTGCAGGTTAAACTGGGAAAATATATTCAGCAGGGGTCGAATATAAATGTTGAATAGCAGTGGGGATAAAGAGGACCCCTGAGGCACAGCAATGCCCAATGTGTGCTGGTGCCTGTAGCAAGGAAATATAACGCCAACACGAGCTTTAGTAGCGGTCATAGGGACGTTAGGCTGTTTATCCGGCTCTGGATTTCATTCTGGATCAGGGATAGTAGCTCAGTGATGGTCTCCCTGTTCAGCCGGTATTGAGTGATGAGCTGCCCATCTGTTAGTGCCTAGGGTGATGGCCTGACCTGGAAAATAGGCGCTCGCCTTGCATGGCGCCTCCTCCATCTCTCTGCTCCATGTGCTCTGTGGTGCTGTTTCTGCCTGGGCACATCAATGTGGAGAAGGAAGTGCTGAATGTCTAAGTTTGCAACTGCTGGTGGCAGCTTACTCAACCTTTTGGGTGAAGGCAACTGCACTGTGTTGTTGGTGAAATTACTGCCATTTCCTGCGGTATTTGCACTTGTAATGTGGCAGAATGACCTTTCTTTCAGTGGTCGTTCCGCCGGTATATTCAGCACTGGCTGAATTAGCGGCAAAGCATGGCAGACTTGGCTCAGGTAGTAATTCAGCAAGTGGAAACTTCAATGGTGGTATCACCACCCATTTTCGTACAGCCCTAATTCGGCAGAGTGGTAAAAGTGGTGGTACCACTTTTACTGCATTTCGCCAAACTCCTCATGTATTGTATTTGTATTTTATTAAATTTATAGGGCGCCTTTCGCCAAAGGAGCCGAGCAATAAAAGAATCAAAAAATAAACAGTATAATCATGTGGGTACAAATGAGAAAAGTTACATCAGCAGAGGAAACACAGAGAATTTTAAGACGATAACAAGTAAAGGAGATAGAGTTTAAAATTGGTCTGGAAAATACGAAGAGATGAGGAGGAGTGAAGTGAAAGAGGAAGAGCATTCCAGTGTTTGGGGGACAAAAGAGAAAAGGAACGGAAACGAGACAAGGCACACAGGGGCTTAGGAACAGTCAGGAGAAATATATTCTGAGATTGAAAAGGGCGTAAAGGGACATAGGATGAGAATGGAGTGGAAGGGTAAAGAGGAGCCAAGGCACAAGAGCATTTTAAAACAATTGAAAGAAAGTGATACAAGAGACGGGATTCAAAACGAAGTAGTGAAATTGAAAGTAGGGTAGAAATGTAATAGAGGACTGGGGGGGAAAAGAAAAAAGAAGGTGAACAGAAGAGTTATAAATAAAACCAAGAGGGAAGAGATGACAGGCAGGGGGACCTAGCAATAAAGATAAACAGTAGTCAATACGGGAAAAGACAAGGGAAAAGAGACAACGTTTAGTGGCGTGAAAGGAAACATACACACAAGCACGATGAATGTCAATCAAGACATAACAGCATGAACGGGCAGTATTAGAAATATGGAGAGAAAAAGAGAGGGAAGGATCAACGATAACGCCCAAATTGCATGGTGAGAGTGAAAAGGAACTAGAGGATGGAGGAAAAAAGAAAGAGGTGGTTGGAGTGGGAGAAACAGTAGAAGAAGGGAAGAACAGGACCTCAGTTTCTGAGGGATTGAGATGAAGAAAATGAGAAGACATCCAATTCTGGACAGCTAAAAGACAATTTGAAAAAGTAGAATGCAAAACCGAATCAAAGGAAGAGAAGAAAAGAAAGATCTAGGTGTCATCAGCGTAAAGGTGAATGAAGAGATCGAAAGAAGATAAAAGAGCAGAAAGAGGAGCAGTATAGAGCGAACAAAGGAGAGGGCTAAGTACTTAGTCTTGGGAAACACCATAAAGCAGAGGGAGCGAGGAAGAAGAGTGTCCAGCCGAAGTGACAGAATAATGTATAAAGTGCATGCATCACTGTGTTTTTTAAAAAAACACAAAAAATACAGGATCTTGCAGAGATCATACCTTTAATAGGATAAATCATATTCTTTTCTCCTTGCTTCCAAGACCACAGTCAGTAGAGGACACAAATATGAGTTAGCCTAATAAAGGCATCATCACCATAAGATCATGGGCCTCATTATAAGCATGGCAGTACAGGAACTACGGTACCGGTAAGCATGCCGGTACCGTAGTTCCTGGACCGCCATAATGTGAGCTGTGCTCACGGGCGCCTGTCATCCCACCAGGTCTGGCCTGGTGGGCAGAGCGTCACCCACGAGCGCAGAATGTCGGATGCACCGGCACCTTTGTTGACGGTGTCAGTGCATCGGACGTCCCCATTCCCATTGAGCTCTATGGGGCTCAATGGGAATGGGGAATGACAGGCACCGGCACCCGGCAATGCAGGAATTACTGGGTCTGGCAATGTCGGAATTACCTGGTAATTCCTCATTGACGGGTGCTGGAAAAAATACAACTCCGGCAGCAGCCGTGCCTATGTTACAGGCACGGCTACCGCCAAGGTTATAATGAGGCCCCATGTGTTGTTTCTTGCGTATGGTAAAAAGTAACAAGCTTCATGTTTTTCCAGACACTATGGGCCTCATTACAATTGTGCTGGTCCGGAAACAACGGTGCCGGTAAGCCTAACAGCACTGTTGTCTCTGGACCGGCACAGAGTACAACTTTGTGGGCGGGTGCCGTCCCGCGTGCCTGGGTCAGACCTGCCAAGCGGAACGGCACCCGATCGCAGAGTTCTCATAGGAGCACCTCTTATGTGTGTGAGTAAACTCCACTCATCCAGCATCATTTGACCCAACATTTTGGGATTGGACAGAGCCTATTATAGGTTCCCTTCGCTTACTTTCAATCAATAGTCTACTGCTCCTTGCTTCAAGTGGCCCATTTAATTCTCGTTTTCATAAGGGGATGTGTTAGGTATGAGGTAGCTCTACCTTTAAGAATGGAAAATCAAACTTGGACTGACATATTTATTTCTCTTTTAATCCCCAGTATGAACCTGTGATGTTAATAAGAATCATATATTCAGATTCACAAGAATATATTATGAATTTGGGACATCCTTGATATTTTCGTGACTGCATACATAACACAGTTATAAAATATGTGAATGTATGTATAATGTCTGCGTTTTAATATATCTTTTTGTATATAGATGTGAGCTGTGTTTCTCCACAGAGGTTTTTGGCCGTACCCATGCTGTCTATGTACCCATTTGTTAGGGAAACAAGCATTAGCATTGTAGAAAGGGAGTACCATATACATGAACCACATTTAGAAACCTTTCACTATTTAAAAATCAATTTATTTCAAAATCATTCAAAACAAAGGAGTAAGCCCCTTGTGTCATGCTGATGCGTGCTTTGCCTCCAACACAAGACTTTCTCAGTAGCTATGTGACCTATGGGTGGAGACTAAGTAGTCAGTAGCGGTTAAAGTGGCAGCGTATTAATATCCACCTCAATGTCTGTAATTTTGGGGGTATGTGCAACATCAACGCATAAAATGTCTGATGCATATTAGGTTTGTTACACTTATGGGTGGAGACGAAATAGTCAGCAGCTATTAAAGTGCCAATGTGCAATAATCAATGTATGTAATTATGGGAAATGTGCAACATTTACTCAAACAGATACTGTATCAAATTTGGGACAGGGTCAGTGTTATATGCCCTGTAGGTGGCCTATCTGGGCATATACCAGAGCTGTACCTACTCCAGAGGCGTAGTAAAGAAGTTGGGGGGTTCCAGTCCCTGGCCCCCTGAGTGTGGATTGTGTATGACTGATGGCACCACTGCTCCTTCCACATACCTGTAGGAAACAAAACTCACAAGCTTTTGAAGCAAACCACAAGGAAAACGAGCAACCTGAGAATATGTTGTCACTCCACAAATATAGACAGAAAAGAGAGTGGGTCTAAAAGCCTTCTTAAAGCTTACAGGGGAAGTCCCTACCCCCATAGGGTTAGTTTATCCAAAGATAGGCCAAGGGGTGCATGTGTCCACGACAACCACATGGCAACTAGGAGGAGTTTGGATGACGACAGGCTGGGCTATAAAAGACCAGCCAGCAGTGAGGAAATTGTTAGCTGTTTGGGTGAGGTCATGTGCAGCCATGTTGGACCAAGAGACCAGGTAGAGAGCTGAAGTTAGAGTGGGGCGTTAAGGAGTCTGTGGCCATATTTTTTTTTGAACTTCCGTTTTTATTGGCATTTTAAATTTTACAAACAAGCAAACGAAGAAAAAGAACAGTGGATCCCCCTCCCCCCCCCCTCCCGCCCCACCCCTGGATCCCCCCCCCCCCCCTTCCCCGTGTCCAGGTCAATGTGTTCGTCCTGGGAGACTCACGGAGAGGCCGCCGTCTCCCTTGTCGCAGAGTTGCTGCGATGCATATCCACTACATCCGTTGGCTGGCTTCTGCCCTTCCCCGGGTCCTGTGGCCCCGAGTTTGGTTGACCTTCCAAAAGGGAGTCCATCCCCTCCTCTCCAGGATGAGGGGTCTCTCGAAGGGTTCAGTGCACATCCCATCCCCAGGATTGCTGGACCCCCGACCAGTCCGTGAGGAATGAGCTAGTCTTGTTGTTTACCATGGCCGTCAATTTGTCCATCAAAAACATATTTTTGACCTTTTTCAGCCAGTCCTCCTTCGAAGGAGCCTCCGGACTTTTCCATTTTTGGGCCAAAGTCACTCTTCCAGCCCTTAACAGGGTTTCCCACATCCTCGGGTATCGGTGCACCTCTGTGTCCTCTGGGGGGAGGCCCAACAGCATCGTCAGGGGATTAAGTGGTATACGGACCTCAGTCACTTCCTCCATCCAATCCCTCACTTGCTCCCAATATGTTTGGACCTTCGCGCAGTGCCACCACATCTGTGGCCATATTTGAAGTGAGTGAAGGTAAGGTATTATTTGTCAGAGAGAGTGGTACCAGTTGTGTGTAGCATGGTGATAGAGGGTGTAAAGGGTAATTGATACAGAGAAGGAGAGATAGACACTGAGAAAGCGAAGAAAGAGAGTGAGAAGAGGATAGACTAGAACAGAAAACCTGGTGACAATCGGCATTCAAACTGACTAAATGTATCTCTTAGAAAGTCCCAGAGGGAGATTGATAGAAAAGGCCACAGCCTTCAGATTTCCCTCCCAAATTGGAAATGCTCAGCCAGTAGACGGTAACCATGTTGAAGCACACACCAGGTACATTCTGGTAGTTAAGGACACCTGGGCTAGGGTGGGGGGAAAGAAGAAAGTGTAGGGATGCACAACTTGGTAGATTGTAGATTAACGTCTGGTGATCTGGATAAACCCTTGGCAGAAGCACTAAAGACTAAAAAAGCAAATTGTGTTCACCTAGACTAGATTAGAAACCCAGGCACTCTAATAGGAACACCCCTTAAGATGTTGAGCAAAATGTATTAAGTGCTTTAGAAAAATATTGTTTATATACATAACATATATGGGCAAAACAAGTCTTTAGTTATCTAACAAAAGTGTTAATTTGTGTCACAATGCAAAGAAATACAATTCATCAAATAAACCAACATCTCGAAATACAAAACAACCAAGACATACTTTGGTCCTTGCCCAAGGAAAAGGGATGGTGCTGGCCCCAAACCTTTTTGTGACTCTCTACTACAGGCCCTTGACTATCTTCAAAGTTGAAAAAAGATATTGGGCCTTATTACGAGGCTGGCTGAATGGGTTTAATGGCACCGGTAATGCTGCCGTTGTTAGCTCCCTCCCCATTCCCATTGAGCCCTATGGGGGCTCGAATGAGAATGGGGAAGGACCGGGTCCGGGTTCCCTGAAGGAGGAAATACCGGGCCCTCCAAAGTCGGAATGGCCCGGTATTTCCCCATTCAGGGAACCCGGACCCGCACACAATTTTGGAGGCAGCCATGCCCTTATTAAGGGCATGGCTGCCTCCAAAGTCGTAATGAGGCCCAGTGTCTTTTAGTGCTTCGGTTTGCAACCGCCAAGTTGGGATCCTAGCTCTGGGGGGCTGGTGTTGCTATGTTAGAATTAGTGGCGAGTGGTCTGATAGGACTCTAGCTCTGTACTCCATCTGCACTACTTCTCCACCACCTCCGGGGAGATGAACAAATAATCCAGCCGTGTGTATAGGTTGTGTGGGGTTGAGTAGTGCGAGTAATGTCTCTCGTGTGGGTGTTGTAATCTCCACACGTCTTCTAGTTTAAGGTCTCTCAACAAGATCTTCAGGGTTTTGGCTGCCGGGGCGGGTATGTCTAGTTTAGCATCTGACCTATCTACTTTGGGATCCAGCGTGCAATTGAAGTCACCTCCCCATATGTCCGCGCCCCCCAAGAAGGTGCTTATTTTATTGTATAAGGGCTTAAAGTAGGTCACAGTGTCCTAATTAGGGGCGTATGTGTTAATAATGCACATTTCTCTGTTTTCTATCAGACCTCGTATCGCTGTCAGCCTCCCGCCTGGCTCTACCATAGACTGCAGAAGCTGAAAGGGGACATGCAGTGCTACCCAGATAATTACCCCTCTGGCATATGCCAAATATGTTGCCCCCACCGTGGTCCCTTTCCACTTTCTTTTTATCACATCTAATTTCTCTCTGGTGAGATGGGTTTCCTGTAACAGAGCAATATCCACCTTCTGCCTTCTTAGGTATATGATAATTTTGTTCCTTTGAGATAGCTATTGAACCCTCTGACATTCCAGGTAGCTATTTTAAGGTCTCCCATTGTTTATCCATATCCAGAACCACCCCTGTCTTTTTTCCATATTTTATGCCATAGCGCTTGGACATAGGCTCGTCCCCTAACTAAACTCACTGCACACTCCCCAACTCCCTCCCCACCCTCCTCCCATCCCAACCCCAACTGTTGCCAAGCTCTATCCATGGATCTCAGGCTATCCCACATCTAGTCCTTCCTTGGTCGTGCGGATTCTAGGAACCCAGCAGGAGGTTGCCGCACTATCGGCAACCTAACTAAACTATCTAAGGGGGTATAAGAGTGCGTCCGCTACGCCCCCCGCAACTGTACTGTATTGTGCCATATTGGTTCACCTCTGTTTAATTGACCCTCAGCATATCTGTTCCACTCTCCATTGTTCTATCTTATATTCAAGTTCCAATGACCCAAGTTATACAGCACATCGGGTATTGCGATCGCTTTGTCACTCGTCCGTTCGGTCCTTCTTCAGGTCATCTGATCCTATCAGGCAATTTTGGGCATCCAACCATTCTGTTGCATCTTCAGGGGTGTCGAAGAATAGGGCTCTGTTTTTCTGAAACACTTTCTGTTTTGCTGGGTACATCAACATGCATTTGTAGCCTGCTTCTCGCAATCTTTTCTTAACCGTGTCCTATTTCAATCGCCGTCTTTGCACCAGTAGTGTGTAGTCCGGGTACGCTGTGATGGTCGCAGACGCCCTTTGTATCGTGCCACCTTTCCGGAAATGTTCCAGGATTTGCTCCCTGTCACGGTAGTTCAGGATCTTGGCAATTATAGGCCTTGGACGGGCACCCGGCGGTGGTTTCCTTGTCAGGGCTCTGTGCATCCTCTCTACTGCAAATCACTGAGTGAGCATCACGTCTCCTATTTCTTGTAGCAGCATCATCTCAACATAATCTGTTGGGTTGGGTCCCTCTTCGCCTTCTGGGAGCCCCACAATATGTACATTATTTCTTCGAGTACGCCCTTCAGCCTCCTCAACTCTATTTTCCAGGTTGCTCATGCATTGTTTCAGTATGTGAATCTCCGATGTGTGGGTTGCACTCGCAGCTATATTCAGGATCATTTCTTCTTCCAGTTTGCTCGTGCGTTCCCGTATTGCTCTTACGTCTTGTCTAGGTAGATTCACATCCTCCTGGACTTCGCCAACCTTGAGTTCCAGTGCTGCCTTCAGTTCAACCATGGCTGACTCCAGCTTAGTTTCCCATGTTAGTTTCAGGTCTGCAATCACCTCTAGAATCTGTCGATCATTGCGTTCTGGGGTGGTATCCATTTGCAGGGTCTTTTCTATGCTCCTGGCTCCCTTCGTTGGTTGCAGTGTCCTTGCAAATTCTTCC
This sequence comes from Ambystoma mexicanum, assembly GCF_040938575.1. NCBI lineage: Eukaryota > Metazoa > Chordata > Amphibia > Caudata > Ambystomatidae > Ambystoma > Ambystoma mexicanum. Next base: position 296,391,380 of record NC_090930.1, on the reverse strand, counting down.
AGTTTGGGCTGCTTCCCTTTTGTCTTGCCTTATTTGGACGTCATCTTGACGCTGTCTCATGCTCTGTTCCGGGTGGAGCAGATCTGGTCTGCTGTGCTCTGGATCAGTTATTTAGTTAATGGTGCTTCGTGGAGCTTTGTGTATAAACAGTTCGCCCAGCACTGGTGTCGCGCTGGGGGATATGATGCGTCTTGTATTATTGTTTGTATGGAGCGTGGTGCACAGACCCCTGATGTAGCCCTCTGCATTGTCCCCGTGCCTATGGTTGGTACCTGCTTATATTTATTAGGGTCATGTGTTTCTTGAGGTTTGTGAATCTCGCCTTATTTCCTCTTGAGCCCCTGCTTACCGGATTTCAGGCAATGCACAGCTGCCACTGGGGGACCACAGCTCTCCTGTGGGTGCAATGTGTGTGTTTTCACCTTGGCTATTCCGGCCGCGAGGATTCAGCGCTGGATGCACCTTAATGAAGCAGTTTGTTGTGGCACGGCTCCCGAGTTCGCAGGGTCACTCTGGTTACGTAGTTCTTCTCTCCTCATAGCATGCTGTGTCCCGCCTGCAGTAGCAGTAGGGTCCAGTAGCTGCGGGCACCCTTTTGCGAAAAGGCTCCCCGTCCCCTCTCAGGTTGAAGCAGGGTGGCAGCTCCCAGGCGATATCCCACTCCTCTGTGCAGGTATTGTGGTTCAGTGCTGTGCAGTCTCCTTGTTCCTCAATGGAATGCAGGGCTCCGGGGTAGAGTTTGTTTGTTCTGCTTCCATGTTGTGGTCCCTGCGGTCTTCTAAGGTCGGGCTCAGCACTAGCATGCAGTGATTTGCATGCAATCTTTCACTTTTTTTTTCCTTTTATTGTATTTAGGCAAAGTGCCCCGTGTATCTTGGTCTGCTTCACTCTCCGAGCTCGGCAGAAACGAAACTTCACCCGAGGTAAGCCACTGAGGTGGGCTTCGCTTCAATGTGGAGAGTAGCAGTGACCCCGCTACAATGTAGCAGTGCCACAGCGCTGCTAGGTCGAAGTAGGGCAGCCTCCGCCAGCAGCGCAGCGCGGCTCACACAGTGTCAGTCACTCAAGTGTGAGACCGCCCGGCTCAGGCACGGCGTCCGCCTTGCGAGCTGCGCCAGAGTCATGTGTCCCAAAGCTCCTGCTTCATGTTCCGTATAACGACACACTTGGGGCTCGATATTCCAAAACCCTGTCCCCCTTCAGGGTGCAGAGACATTTTCTTGTGCTGCTCGCTGCCAAGGTGTCAGCAGCTGGGCGCATTCTCTGGTCCCACAGCCTCCGCAGCCACAGGTTTCTTTGTTCTGGTGGCTGCCATTTTAAAGTCATCCGTTCTGTTTTCATGTTATTTTCTTTTGGGGATTTCGCATCAGATTGGTGTTTCGGGTCAGTTCCAATAGCTCCTGCCTGTGTCTGGTTATTTCACACGCACATACATGCTGTTCTATACTTCTATAGCTGCATTTGATGGTGTTATAACCTGGATCATTGTAGAATTGCGGGAGACACAGCAGCCCCACGTCCTTCTACATGGCCACCAAGCCACGCCCCTCGTCAGTGTTGTGATTCTTTGGATTTAGTTGGTTTATACGTTTGTTTGCGTTTAGGTTGAGTTTTAGATTGCAGGGGTGGTAGCCCACATGCAATGTCTTCCGGGTTGGATTGTGGCGGTTTTTGGCTTCCTTGCGTTTGTGATTATAGGCATATTGGTCTAGCGTTGGGTGGTTTTATGGCTTGATATGTCGGGTGATTGTGGGAGAGGGATGTGGACGCTGTCAGGAGAAGTAGCCGGGGGGTCCTTACATTACCGCTGGATTTACTTGGGATGGAGTACAATGGGGAAGTCCTAGGCTTGATGGGATTCAAGGCTTATTGTAGGAGTTTGTGGTTAGCTCTATAAAAGGTTGTCTATGCTTTAGATATAGCAGTTAATCAGAGACACCTACATTTGTTTTTCGTGGATGGTGGGGAAAAGGCCTAAGTTTCAGAGCACAATAGTTATAGAGACACTCTAAATTTCAAGTTTCCTAGGTGCTTGAACTATGGTTATCAGGCGTGGCTGGGCTATCTGGTACAGTTCAGACTAAATGCTAAATGTGGTTCTCTTGCTCAGTCAGAATAAATTCGAAGTAAGGCTATCTGGCAGAGTTAGATCATCTGGCACAGTCCAGCTAAATGTGAAATAAGGCTGTCTGGCACAGTCAGGTTGTCTGACACAATCAGGCTAAATGAAAAAATAAGGTTATCTGGTACACTTATGTTATGTGGCGCAGTCAGGTTATCTGGCCCTGCCAGGTTAAATGCGAAATGCTGCTATCTGGCAGAATCAGATTATTTGGCCCTGTCAGGCTAAATGCGAAATGCTGCTAGCTCGCACAATCAGGCTATCTGGCATAATCAGGCTAAATGGCAAATGCTGCTATCTGGCATAATCAGGCTGAAAGTGAAATGCTGCTATCCGGCACAATCAGGCTCAATGGGCAATTCTGCTATCTGGCACAATCAGGCTTTCCTGCACAGTCAGGCTAAATGCAAAAAGCTGATATCTGGCACAATCAGGCTATCGGGCATAGTCAGGATAAATGGGAAATGCTGCTATCTGGCACACTCAGCCTAAATGTGAAATGCTGCTATGTGGCACAGTCGGGTTACCTGGCATAAGCAGGCTAAATGCGAGATGCTGCTTTCTGGCGCAATCACGCTACATGTGAAATGCTGCTATTTGGCACAACCAGGTTATCTGGCACAATCAGGCTAAATGTGAAATGCTGCTATCTGGCACAACCAGGCTAAATGGGAAAAGCTGCTCTCTGGCACAATCAGGTTATCTGGCAGAGTCAGGTTAAATGCGAAATACTGCTATCTGTCACAATCAGGTTTCCTGGTACTATCAGGTTATCTGGCACAATCAGGCTGAATGTGAAATGCTGCTATATGGCACAATCAGGCTATCTGGCACAATCAGGTTACATTTGGAATGCTGCTATCTGGCATAATCAGGCTATCTGGGACAGTCAGGTTAAATGTGAAATGCTGCTATCTGGCACAATCAGGCTAAATGGGAAAATGCTGCTATCTGGCACAATCAGGCTATTTGGCACAGTCAGGTTATATGTGGAATGCTGCTTTCTGGCACAATCAGGCCATCTGGCACAGTCAGGTTAAATGTGAAATGCTGCTATCTGACACAATCAGGCTAAACACGAGATGCTGCGATCTGGCACAATCAGGCTAAATGTGAAATGCTGCTATTTGGCGCAATCTGGTTAGCTGGCACAATCAGGCTAAACGTGAAATGCTGCTATCTTGCACAATTAGGCTAAATGGGAAAAGCTGCTATCTGGCACAATCAGGTTATATGGCACAATCGGATTATGTGGCACAATCAATCTATCTGGCACAGTCAGGTTACATGTGAAATGCTGCTACCTGGCAAAATCAAGCTATCTGGCACAGTCAGGTTATCTGGCACAATCAAGCTATCTGGGACAGTCAGGTTAAATGTGAAATACTGCTATCTGGCACAATCAGGCAAAATGGGAACATACTGCTATCTGGCACAATCAGGCTATCTGGCACAGTGAGGTTAAATTTGAAATGTTGCTGTCTGGCACAATCAGGCTAAATGGGAAAATGCTGCTATCTGGCACAATCAGGTTATCTGGCACAATCAGGGTAAATGTGAAATGCTGCTACCTGTCACAGTTAGGCTACCTGGCTCAATCAGGTTATCTGGCGGAATGTGAAATGCTGCTATCTGGCACAATCAGGCTAAATGGGAAAATGCTGCCATATGGCGCAATCAGGTTGTCTGGCACAATCAGGTTATCTGGCACAATCAGGCTTAATGGGAAGTGCTGCTGTCTGGCACAATCAAGTTATCAGGCGCAGTCTGGTTATCTGGCCCAGTCAGGCTAAATGGGATATGCTGCTATATGGAACAATCAGGCTAAATGTGAAATGCTGCTGTCTGGCACAATCAGGTTATCTGGCACAGTCAGGCTAAATGGGAGATGCTGCAATCTTACACAGTCAGGCTAAGTGCGAAATGCTGCTATATAGCACAATCAAGATATGCCTGAGGGCCACAGTCTGCGTAGATAAAGGTATGGTTATGATATGATGTGATAGTTTACTTATAAAGCACCTATACACAATGGGCCTCATTACAAGTATGGTGGTAAGGCACAATGTCGCTGGTATCGCTATCGGCACCGTTGCTACCGTACCGCCATACTACGAGTTCTGCTCGCGGGTGCCCTTGCAGCCACCAGGTCTGACCTGGTGGCCGTACCGGCACCCACAAGCAGAACATGATGGTAGCACCGGTAACGTTATTAACAGTACCGGTGCTACAACCCTCCCCATTCCCGTTAAGCCCCATGGGGCTCAAATGGGAATGGAGATATACTGGGCCTGGCATCCACGAAAAGGCAATTACCGGGTCCGGCTGGGTCGGAATAGCCCGGTAATTGCCCATTTGTGGGTGCCGGTCCCAGATGCGAGTTTGGAGGTAGCCTTGCCGGTTTTACCGGCAATGCTACCTCCACCCTCGTAATGAGGCCCAATGTGTTTCAAAGCGCTTCACGGCAAGGGAGGGAACAAGGTAAAATACAATGACATTCTTACAGGCCATGAACAACAAGATTGTGAAATTAACTATAGTAACCGGCCTGACGACATTTCAGATAGTGCAAGAGCTAAAACACAAATAGGAAGGAAATGGGAAACAGACAGGCGACCACCGTACTCGACCTCATGATATTGCTGGTAGAGCCAGAGATTAACTTGAGGTGAGGGAGAACGATAAAGGAGGGAAAGGAACAAAAGAAGCGACTATCGTACTAGGTCAGATGACATTTCAGATAGTGCTGGGGGGGGCACTAAGGTTATATGGCACAATCCTCCCCTCTCTCCAAAGGGAGAGGGGAGGAAACAAACATTTGTTGCTGTCATTCTAGGTCCAGGGACAATTCTGATAGAGGAAGTGCATAGAAAAAAGTAAAGGAGGGCGGGAAGAGAGAGGGAGAAGGGAGGAGAGAGAGGAGAAAATAGATTAAAAAAGTAAGAAAAAAATATATATATATTCACTGAAAAAACTTTGTTAAAGGGACGTTATGGTTAAGTTGCGCTACTAAAAACCTATGAAATTCAGTCAAAAAAACTTTGTTAAAGGGATGTTATGCTTCCAAGTAAAACCGAAAAACCCCTGAAATTCGGCAGTTATGGTCAGCTAAGCAACCATAACTGGCGGCACCACCGTGCACTGCTAAGACTAACACCCAGGACATCAAAGATGACTTTACAAATATCATAAGGCTCATAGGAGGCAAGAATTTAAGGTTCAGTGGAACTGCAGCTTAAAATTAGAGGACCACAGTCACTGATGAGATAGGATTTAATTAGCACATCATAGAGTTGGATCATTTCAAGCAGAACCTCTTCCAGGGACTTCCACATGCACCTTCCCTTTCGCCAATCCTGGTGGTCTAAAAAGCAGCACAATATGTTTGAGGATCCCCTGCTAAACACTTCTGCACACAAGACGGTTTCTGCATGGTGGTGATGAGCTGTCAAAGAGCTGTCAAAGAGTCCAGAACCATGGAAAGCATGAAGGAAGCAGAACTTTTCTCCGTCCAGTGTTTTGTGGCATGCACCTCGCATGCACGGAAGCCAAGATGTGGGGCGATGACACATTTTCGGAAAATTGCCTGAATTTTCCAAAAATGGAGGCATGCAGACATGCTTTTGGTGAGCTTTATGTAAACTCTGAAAATGGAGGTGCGCTTAGACATTTTCGGTGATTGCAGAATAATGAGCTGCGCCATCGAATCCAGATCACATATGTCAGTTTGCACATCTGACCGGGGAATAGATCCCTTCACCGCCGCCTTCAAAATCATCATTTTCTTAAAAAGGAAAAGGAAACAGAAAAGCATCGAGCACGTTTCAGACCTGGTGATCACTGTATGGCATCTGCATCAATATCGGGCCCTGTGGGACACAAAAAGATGTGCATTCTTTTTTAAATGGACCAAAGCCCTATCCTGCATCAGCTGTGGTTTGAACATGTATGTGTATCCATGGAAGCAGAGATTGGGTAAGTACAGGGATCTGCAACCTTTGGTCCCCCAGATGTTTTTGAACTACTGCTACCACCTGCCCAAGTCAGCATAGTCATTGTTGAAAGGTAATGGGAGTCAGTCCAAAACATCTGAAGAACCACAGGTGGCAGACCATGGTTTAGGAGGACACAGATCACCCACGGTCTTGGCGAATCTGGTGACATGAGTGTTTAATGATTGGCATGAAGAAGTGAGTTCTCTACTGGGCAACTTGTATAACTACACGTATCTAAAACAATTCTGCTGCTTCAGGACTGTCTTGCCCTTTGTCACTCATTTGTCAAGACAAAGCTGTCCTCCTGCACGTTTGCTGCAGGCCACACAATTGAGCCTCATTCCAAGTCCTGCAGTAACTCGCTGGTGCTGCTGGCAGGTTGCTGCCGGACTTTAACACCATTTCTGCCGACTGAAATCCCGGTGCCCGGGACGTCAGGCCGTGGAAAATGTTAGTCCCCATTCCCATGGAGTCCTACTGGACTCCATGGAAATGGAGACTCAGATGCACCGGCACTGTTAGTTACCATGCCAGTGCTTCTGTGACATCTGTGCCTACCCGGCTGATGCACATCTGCTCTGGCAGGCAGAGTTGTAGTCCGCCGGTGCAGAAAGGATGCAGGTACGTTGCTACCAGCACCCTTGTTTCCGGACCGGTAGACTCGTAATGAAGGCCCATATCTTTTAATCATTCTTAACATTAAAGGATGATAGAGAAATGTGTGTGACATTTGTTAAAAAGGAACACGATTACACAGCTTTTTCAGGGTATTATGAAACAACACATAGTCCACGAGTCAACAAGCATTGGCAAGGCCAGCCCTTTTAAATTGTGTGTACATGCTGTAAGTGCAGTTACCATGCACTGCCATAATGGTACTACGTAACCATAAGATGACAGCTGGGAAATGATGTGAGTACCCGAGCATAGGATGTCAGTGACTGACAAATGCGAGGACACACATATTGCTTATAAATCAACTGACTAAAGACACACCTGGATAAGATATAATTGCCCCCAGAGCTCTTTTACAGATGCAATTAAGCAATTAACTCTCTGGAAACTGCTTAGGAATAACATTGACAGACCCTTTAAAGCACACAATTTGATGTTAATTCAAGCTAGAGCTAGCTGAAAGAGTTTCCAGTATGATGTGTTTTGGGCAAGGGCAGGTAGTGGGTGGGAATAGGCAGAGGTATCAGCATGACCATGAGGGGTTAACGAGTGGGCAAGAAGCCAAACACCCACAAGCTGTGTGCCCCTCTTCAAATATCATCTCCCTCCCAACTGTATTCCAATGCGATAGCTTTGGCTTATAATCAAAAGTAACAAGCATTGGCAATGCCAACAGTTTGGGCTTTTGTGTAGGCATGGGCAAGGCACTTGCCAGGCACTGCCATGGTGGTATTAACTCGCCATTGAGGGTAGCAGGTACAAAAATGGTGTGAGTACCCGGGAAGTACCTGGCAAATACTAATACGCATAAACAAGCCAAGACGGTTGGCTTGTGCCAATGTTTGTTTTTAACAAGACTTATCCTGCAAGAATGACAAGCATAGTTCTTATAAATCAAGTGGTTGAAGGCAGACCTGGCAGACCTGGTTAAGAGTAGCAGTAGTGAATTAAATAATTAACTCTCATAAGGCTGCTTTTGGAAAATACTGGCAGGCAGTGCAAAGTTTGATGGTAAGGCTTGATTAAAGCGAGCTCAAAGAGCTCCAATGAGTTGTTGTTTTGGGCGGGAGGGGTAGGAACTCGGTGGCAATGGCCATATGGATTAGCATGGCCTTGGGCATTCAATGGGTGGGAAAACACCCATACAATACCTACAAGCTGTGTGCACCCCCTCATGTGCCATTTCTCGCCATGTAATCTAACGCAATAGTTTCAGCTTAGAGGAACCAAATAGCCCAAAGTAAAAATGGCATAAAACGGGCATGAAGAAGCCTGCCAGACGTCTTCATAAAAGAAAGTAAGACAATAAGCAGCAGGGCACACTTCTGCCCCAGCACTGCCCACAAAGCAAGTCTGGGTTAAAGAAAACAACTATCGTAAACATGTCTGCCACTGGGTTGGCCAAAGAAACAAACGTTTTTCCTTAAAAGAAAATGTGAGAAATTCTTCACACAGAGCGCCTGACAGCAGCACAGTCTCACCTGTCTTTTGACATCCATAATTCCTTGCAGGAGATACTGAAATAATGAGCAAGCAGCTGGCAGAAGTAAATAAACTCTACATCAGAAAAAACGTAAGGGAGCTTCTGAGGTGAACCTAGATAATGATCAGAGCGTGTGCAGCCGCTGTGCCTTCACCATGCACCGAGGAAAGCGGTTAACTCTTAAGCCTAAAGAAAAATATATGACCACCAGTTGGCATAACGTGATACCATGCTTGCCACTCATGTCAAAAATATGAGATCACAAAAATTAAAATATAAAAACATAATTCATAGTGATTGGCATGACGTGAGGGGGGAAGGAGAGAGTGGAGTCGAAGGTGACCCCAAGGTTTTTTGCCTCACGGGAAGGCGAAGGGAGAGGGCCCCAGGAGGGTGGGCAGAGTGAAAGCGGGACGGATGGAGCAGAGGTCCCAATGCGGAGGATCTCAGTCTTGTTGGCATTGAGACAGAGATTATTGCAGGCGCCCACTCCTGATTCGTGGATAGACCGTCAGGAATGAGCAAGAGGAGACGAGGCAGAGGGGAGCCTGAAGCAGAGTGGAGTGTCATCCACATAACACTGAAAGTTAGAAGAGAAGGAAGAGATGAGGTGGGTCAAATGGGCCACGTAGGTGTTGAAATGCCAGGGTGAGAGGTTAGAGCCATGGGGAACACCACATGTGGAGAGAGAGATGGTGGAAAGGACCCCAGTTGGACCTGAGAGGGACGGTCCAGGAGGAAGGAGGTCAATCAGGTGATGGCCTGATCCGTGGTACCCAGGTTCTCATGGAAACAATTGATCAGGGTGGCAGGGTACACCATGTCAGAAGCATTGGAAAAATCAAAGAGGGTGAGGACAGAAGGAAGGCTTGAGTTAATATTAGTGAGCAGGTCTTCACAGGTGTCCAGGAGAACAGTTTCCGTGCCTCTGGCTGCTCTGGTCAAGGAGACAACCAACAGATTCAGTGTGGAGAATGAGCTGGGAGATGGCCAGCTTTTCCAAGAGTTTGCCCAAGAAAGGAGTGATAGAGATCGGGCAGTAGTTTGCCAGACAGGAAGGATTGGAAGAAGGTTTCTTCAGGAGGTGATGCACAAGGGAGTGCCTAAGGCGGAGGGGAAACAGAGTTCCAGTGGCAAAAGAGTGATTGCAGAAATCGGCCAGGGCTGTAGCGAGGGTGTCGATGTGGTCCTTGATGGTTATGGAGGAGCAGTGGAGCACCTGCTTGGATGACACTTTCATAGATCGTACTTGTCTAGAAACGTCATCAGGAGTGATCAGAGAAAAAGAATAGAAGGGAGGAGGGGAGGAGTGGGAGAAGCAGCCAGAAGAGAGGTTGGGGTGGTCGAGGGAGAGGAAGAGGCAAGAGAGGAAGAGAGAGAGGAGAGGATGTTCCAGGTTTAAGTGGAGAAGTGAGAGGCCAAGCCCCGCCATCCTGGTGTCTTCCTGCTTGCCGCTCTTTGTCCCTACTACAGGAGCCCTCCAGCCTCTTGTCCTTTGCAGATGGGGAGCAGGTGCAAGTGGATCTAGGTCACCTGGCCTAAGCCCGGCCCACCTGGTGCCTTCCTGCCTGCCGCTCTTTTACACCACTTAGCAAGCCCCGCCCACCTGGTGCCTTCCTGCTTGCCACTCTTTTTCATCACTTAGCAAGCCCTGCCCACCTTGTGCCTTCCTACTTGCTGCTCTTTTTCCTACTGAAGGAGCCCTCCAGCCTCTTTTCCTTTCCAGATGGGGAGCAGTTGCAAGTGGATCTAGGTCACCTGGCTCAAGCCCCGCTCACCTGGTGCCTTCCTGCCTGCTGCTCTTTTTCACCACTTAGCAAGCCCCACCCACCTGGTGCCTTCCTGCTTGCCGCTCTTTTTCCCTACTTAAAGAGCCCTCCGGCCTCTTTTCCTTTGCAGATGGGGAGCAGATGCAAGTGGATCTAGGTCACCTGGCCTAAGCACCGCCCACCTGGTGCCTTCCTGCTTGCCGCTCTTTTTCCCTACTTAAGGAGCCCTCCAGCCTCTTTTCCTTTGCAGACAGAGACTGTCACCACTTAATAATAATAATAATAATAATAATAATAATAATAATTAGGCATTTATATAGCGCTACGAACCCTCAGGTATCTGAGCGCTGCTTATTATTACCCACGGTGTGTGGTGCTCATTTATCGACCTCGGAAGGATGAAATGCCGAGTTTGGCCCTGCCGGGATTCGAACCTACGTTACCAGGCTCTGCACGGATGTCAAAGCGAGCGCTCTACTCGCTGTGCCACTTGACCAGCACTTAGCAAGCCCCGCCCACCTGGTGCCTTCCTGCTTGCCGCTCTTTTTCCCTACTTAAGGAGCCCTCCAGCCTCTTTTCTTTTGCAGACAGAGGCCCTCATTACGACCCTGGCGGAAAGTGACTGACCGGACCGCCACAGCGTAAATAGCGTTTCCGCCATTGCACGATGGAGCAAAGTGCGGCCCATTCCGACCCATCGGGCACGAGCACCACGGCATGGCGGAAGTGCAAAGTCCGCGATGGCGGAAATGACCCCAAAACGGCCCACACCGCCGCCGTACGGCACCCTAGGTGCAATACCGCCACCCATCATAGCGGACACCGCAGTGAGCGCCAACCGGAAAGTACGGTGACCGTAAATATACGGAAACGGAAGTAAAAACATGGGCCCGGAACGGGAAACAACACGCCGTACACCTATAAAACCACAAAATACACACAACCACTAAAAACACCACCCTGAGACACATCCCAACCCGTCATCCACCCTAGTGAAACCAAGAAAAATGGGAAAAGTAGCGAAGAAAGCGTGCGACCGCAAGCGGCAGGTCCACTTCTCCCGTGAGGAACTCACCGTGCTTACAGAGACCCTCCAGGAAAATGCCGCCGCCGTCTTCTCCACGCAAATGACCAGGACGGCACTTGCGAACAAGAAGGCCATATGGGCCCTGGTGGCACAGCGGGTAAGTGCGGTGGGGACCGCACCCCGCAACCCACAGCAATGCAGGAAGCGGTGGGACGACCTGCGGATACGCGTCCGTAGCATACTTTCTGCCAACCGCTACATTGCCACAGCCACCGGGGGAGGATCGGAATCACCCATCAAGTTGACCCCCTGGGAAGAAATCTGTGCCTCCACCATTGGAATGGAGAGCATAGAGGGAGTCGGAGGGATGGAGAAAGGAGTGCAGACATCCGGAGAATCAGGTAGGTGGCCCAAATAAAACCATGCCAAATCCACAATGTCCAATCATGTGATCCACATGTGTCCACATAGCGCAACAGCAACACATGGCCAGGAGAACGTCCACACACATTGGCCTGATAGCGCACTTTAAAACTCACAATAAATACATAAATAAGTAAAAACCCCAAAAACACCCACTACACGTGCAGCAGGCACACCCTAACTGCAGGCTGCCAAACAACTGCACCCTCACTCCACACACAAATGAAAGCACCTCCAAGGCCCCGACCCAAATCACCCTCAGGTACCACCCCAATGCATGTGATACATTGCCATTCCAATTCCCACAGACCCATTAATAACGCTCGCCCTCCTTTACTCCACCACCGGGTCCGATCCAAACGACAAGCTCCAGGACACCCCTACCAGCACACCTGCAAAGAGGGCCAAGACCGACGGCCAAAGACCCTCCACCTCAGCTGCACGCATCAAGACACGGCAGCAGCACATATCAAGTGGCAGCACACAGGAGGGAACATCAACAGGCACCCCAGCAGCCAGCATGCCCACAACAGCACCACCACAGGTCCCCCCAATGGATGCCACAGAAGGTACTGCCTCTGGTGGCAGCAGCACCATAGGTGACACCCCATTAATGGCAGCATGCTCCGACACAGAAGACGGGGATGTCGAAGTCAGATCCATCCATGACCTGTCCCAATCCCCCTGTCTGTTCCATCCCGTACACCATGAGGATACCACGCAGGGGCACCCACAAGACGACGACTGGCCATCCCCCACAAGCCCTGTGGCAGGGCAACATGAGGCGAACAGCCCCTCTGTGACACCACCGCAAATGGCCATGGCACAGCACAGGCAACAGTCCCTCAACCAGTTAATCGTGCAACAGCAGCAACTGGCCACGCTCCTCAAGGACCATGCCGATGGATGTGGGGGCACTAAGGCAGACATAGAAACATCAACTGAGACACTTAGGGCACAAATGGAGAGTAGCACCGAGAGCCTGAGAGTCCAAATGGAGAGTAGCACCGAGAGCCTGAGAGTCCAAATGGAGAGTAGCACCGAGAGCCTGAGAGTCCAAATGGAGAGAAGCACAGAGAGCCTCAGGGGGGAACTGCATGCGACGTCCAAAGACGTATGTGCCGAACTTGCCGCAGTGCGCCGTGTGCTCACTGAGCTCTCACAAACCCTTAGGGACATGCATGGACGTGAGCAGGCAGAGACATCATCCGTTGCAAGTTCCGTCCAGGGCAGCCCCCAACGTAGATCTGGGAGGAACCTGCGCTCCACAGGCAGGGGTGCCCCTGATACCCGCAGAGGGGGCTTGCAATAGCGACTGCCCACTGACAATGAGCATCTTTGGACACTGGTGTTCGGGGGGAGGTAGGAGGGTGGAGGGGGTGTGTTGGGCTCACTTGGGTGGCGGGTCGATAGGGTGTTCAACATGATATCACATATGCCATAAACAATGCACGATCAACCAATGAGATGTGTGGACAATGATCTTTGTGTACTAGGCCATCATAGGCGTACAGTCCATATTGTGCATGTACCAGACACACACAGTGCCACGAGTCCCGTGTCCATGTATCAGCCACCAGGCGTGAGTGCTAGAAGCATGCATCTATGAGATGCTGACGAATTTCACGGCCCTCCTGTGCCTCGCAGACTCCTTGAGGTGCTGCCACATCCCCACCCTCATCATGACCATCTTCAGGTGCTTGCAGTTCTGCGTCAGGGGGCATGGGCACATTTCTACGTACGCACATGTTGTGTAGCATGACACATGCCATCACCATCTTTGCAACCTTCTCATGGCGGTACAGGAGTGCCCCGCCAGACCTGCTGAGGCACCGGAAACGGGTCTTCAGTAGGCCGAATGCCTGTTCAATGACTACACGGGTACGTGAATGGGCATGGTTGTAGTCCTCCTCATGCTGGTCCCGTGGGTTCCGGACTGGTGTGAGGAGCCATCTCTTCAGTGGATATCCGGCATCACCTGTATGTGGACGATAAACGAATTATGTGGAATGCCATTGCTACGTACGCACCCCCCCCCCTTCCTGCCAGGTCATTGCCGCATCACATACCCCACATCATCATGCATGAAATGAGACTCACCGAGTAGCCAGGATCTGTTCCCTGCGTGTCGCTCCATGTAGCGTGGTATTGTTGAGTTCCTCAAGACCATAGAATCATGGGTTGATCCAGGGAATCGGGCACAACAATGTGTAATGATCCTGTTGGAGTCACACACCATTTGTACATTCAGAGAATGAAATTGTTTTCGGTTGCGGTACTGGGCCTCCATGGCATGTGGGACGACCAATTCCACATGGGTGCAGTCGATGGCACCAAGGCAACCCGGTATGCCGCCAAGTGCATGGAATCCCACTTTTGTGTTGGTAATTTCCTGCTCCGAGCGTGGTAGAGAGATGTAGTCGTCTGCGTGCTGCAGGAGGGCATCGAGCACTTGCAATAGTGTCCGTGAGAACAGTGGCTGAGAAATGCCATGCAACTGTCCGACTGTGTGCTGGTAGGTGCCTGTGGCCAGGAAGTGGAGTACAGACACCACCTTCAGTAGGGGTGGGATGGCGGTTGGGCTATCTATCATGCTGACAAGGTCAGCCTGTGTCATGTCCACAATGGCGGCTATGGTGTCCCGGTCCAAACGGTAGAGGGTGTGGATCTGCTCATCAGTGAGGTTGAACGGATGTGCTCGGAGGCGTGGGATTGCAGGCTGCCTGCGTGGTGGTAGTGGCTGTGCTGGCGGCCCTTGCTGGCCCTGCCTTGCCCTCCTCCTCCTCCTGCGTCTCCTCCGTGCGGCCGGTTGTAGTTGGTGTTCGTCTTCTTCTTGGAGTTGGAGTACTTGCAGTGCTATCAGGTCCCCCAGGGCCAACATCGCGAGTCCTGCCGGTAGCATTTCGGAGTGGGTGTGGTTGTGGGAGGAGACTGGGTGTGCAATTTATGTGTTTTCAGGCTGTATGGCCTCCACCTGTGGTGATTCATTCCACCTGTGCAAGCTGCTCTCCCCTTTGGGCGAGCACGTCCCGCACACAACGCTGCAATTCGAGGAATGGCATCTTGCTATTACAATCATGTATTAGTACCCGATGGCCGTGTAACATTGGTTGATATGTTCATTCGGCTATGGTCCCATTGTTTCACATGCATTCTTTGCAGTCGCGAACAGACTTGTGAAGGGTCAGTGGAACGTAGTACTCGAGTAACGGTGGACCCTCATGCATCACTGTACCGAGGTTCACCGACGGGCGGGGCGTGCCATTCGTGAGTGAAGGCAGTTGCCATTTTCACACACAGCCGCACTAGATGGATTAATTTGTGATTTCAAGCGGCCACAGATGCCTTTTCGACGTGATGTTGCAAATGAGGAATTCGAAGGGCGGCGCTTTCGGTCTTCAGCTAGCGGCGAGGAGATGCCCACAGGTCTGACTGCAAATATAACGTTCTATTGTTCAGTGTCCTTGGGACAGGGGCCATGGCGAGGGTGCAATGATTGATATGAATAGTTTGGGATGCGCAATAGCGAAGTGGATGATGAGGCCGGACGTTCCCAAATACATGTTACTTCACAACACTGGAATTACGGGCTGGGGCACAGTGGATTTTGCAGGCTGCATAACGCACAGACTCAATGGAATTCTCACATGTTATGTGAGTATGGAAACAGGCGTTATCATTACGGGATGAGGGAATGATGAATGGATGCATGGACAGATGATTTGATACGGTGTTTGCCATGTACAGGGCTTCTTGGAATCTGTCCGCCTCCCCTGCGCTATGTGATGCAGGGCTGCCATAGTGGGACCATCGTCTATCTGGCCTTGTTGAGCCCTCCCTGTCTCGACGCGCCTTCAGACACTTGTGTCCATGCACGTTACCAATCCCATCTGATGGATTCTGTTTTCACAGACGCATGCACAGGTACACTCGTTTGTGATGGTGTTTTCACCTCGATATGGATAGTTATGAGTCGCAAGTGGTTTTGGGGTGGTGATGATCCTTTGGAGTGGGCTAGCATGCATATGGCTGTGGATTTAGTGTGATCATTGAAGTGAGTTGTTCGAATGTAGTTCTGATGGCCATTCTATTCTTTTTCTTTTCTTTTGGTTGACAGGTATCTCCTCCCCTTTTGCCACTGCCATCTGTATGCCACTCCTGCAGATGGGTTTTACTCCCGACACCTGCTGCTTCGTGTTAATCAGTGGAGCAGCATTACGATCTTATGGGACGATCGCCAATGGGCCACATGCCCTTACGCAGTACTAGTGGCTCGGTGCAACATTTCGGCCTTTCAGCTGGACTAGTGCCTCCCTATTGGGACGGCCCTGCGGTTCTAGGCGCTTCCATGTTGCCTTTTCGTACGAGAATGTAGCCCCTGTGTACCATGAAGGAACAGGGCGTCACACAAGAAGTAGCTGGTCATTTATTGCGGATGCAGCCCACAATGGTGAAATGTGTTTTGGAGTTCATGGCCTAATGGCTGTATGGGCTTGGTGAATTTGTTGTGCATTAAATTTCTATTCTGCTATGGGCCGTGTAGCGTTCTTCTTTGCAAGTGATGTGGCATATTCCTATTTGGGGAGCGATGTATTGTGAGGGGATCTGCATTGGGTTCCAGCTTCGGAGTATAGTTGCGTGGTACTGTGCTGGGCGCGTTTGCCTACGAAGCCCAGTGAGGTCAGGGGTGAGGGCTGCCAATATGACTGTTTGAATGATGTCATGCTCAGGGGCGGGGGATTAGGTTTTGTGTAACAGATGCCGGTCAGCCAGGTGGATTGGTGGTATGATGTGATTATCGGAATATTGCTGGTCACAGGTGCCTGTGTTTGCGTGCGTTTCTTGGTGGGAGACTGAGGTCATGTCCATTGGTATAGCTTCTGTATTCGTGCCATCTGTGCCCTGCAGCTCCCATTGGCCCCTCTTGTGATCCTTTTGTTCGTTGGCATGCATCGGTGACTTGTACATTTCACTGGTTGCATTGTGACTTCGTTGCACCTACGGGGAGTTGTACTATGTGGCCAGGGAGCGGTGTACAGGCACTCAGTGGGGCCGTTTACGGTTGATTCGCGATGCCGTACTTCTCACCATGGCGGAATGGTACTTTCCGCCGTGCTTGATGGCGTTAAGTACATGTCCGCTAGGGTCGGAATTCGCGTACCCTTGCGCCATGGTGCTAATTACGGTTTGGCATGGCGCGCGCGTGCGTACTTGGTGCAGTTAGCGTTGGCGTTCACTACGGTGTCGCTAATGGCATCGTACTTTACGGTGACGGGTCATAATCGCACCGAGCGCTATTCGATGGCGGTATTGCATTTCCGCCATCGTTTTTCGATTTCCGCCAGGGTCGTAATGAGGGCCAGAGACTGACTGAAACCTGCCTAGCCTCCACACTACTGGCATACCTCGCTGGTCACCGTCCAGCAGCGTACGACTCCAATGCCCATTGCATCCTGGCTGCACTCTCTCAAACCATTGACCAGCATGCCCGCTCAAACCCAGAATCCTTAAACCAGACAGAAAAGCCAACATCTGGTTTACAGAAGAACTTGCCACGCCACGCAGACTTGTGTATGCTTCTGAACACACATGGAGGAAAAGCCCTACTACACTTAACCTCAAGGCCTTCCACATCGCATCCAAAACTTTCAGAGATACCCTCCTATTGACTAAAGCCAACTTCGTCAACACCAGAATCACTGAAGCCAGTTCCTGCTCGAAATAACTCTTCGCCATACTCTAAGAACTTGAACAACCAGACCCTACCCCTTCACTAACACACTCTGACAAAACCTGGTAATCAAGGTTTTGATTACCACCATTCAAACAGCCCTCTCTGACAAAATTGTCAAACTACAAGACACAATCTTCAGTAAGAAAAAGCGACATCTGCCCAAACTGCCTGCCATCCTCCCAACCACCTAAACCCCTCACAACCCTCCATAACCACCCCAATTCCATTTTTCAACCATCACCACGGGAGACATCACCTCTACAGTCCAACACCTCAAACCGTCCAACTGCAAAGGTAATTCCTGCCCAGCACAAATTGTCAAGCTCTGTATAGCCACACTTGCACAAGCCCTAGCCAAATTTTTCAATGCTTCCTTCACATCCTTCATTCTCCCCACCTGCCTCAAAATGGCATGGACCTTTCCCGTGATCAAGAAACCTAACCTCGATCCCACACTTCCTGCCAACTACTGACCAATTACACTGTCCCCTTCCTCCTCAAAATACTGGACAGTGTGGCCAACTCCCAAATTCAGAACTATCTTGAACACCATCGGCTTTTTGGTGCAAGATAATCTGGATTCAGACCAAAACACAGCACAGAAAAAGCCATTGGACCTCAAAATTCAACTCGACCATGCCCATTATTCAGGCAACCTGGCCATCATCCTCCTCATAGACCTGTCAGTGGCTTTTGACCTTGTAGACCATGGTGTTCTCTGCCAGCACCTCCTCGTGAACTTCAATTTTTCCCACCAGGCAGTTCTCTGGATTAAAACCTTCCTGAGGGAAGGCTCCTCGAAAATGGTCATAGGTGACCACTCTGCCGAACCCCTCCCTGTTCCATGTGGCATCCCCCAAGGCTCCTGCATCTCCCCAGTACTCTACAGCACCTACACCAAACCTCTTTTTGATCATCTTGACACTCTGGGAATCCCTTAGACAAACCTTGCAGATGAGACGCCGCTCCTGCTCCTGATCTCAAGAAATATGGCCAAAATGTCATCAACAAGACATACAGCGTTATACAGAATTGGATGGCCACCCATAACCTCTGTCTCAACTCGGATAAGACAGAGCTTCTCATTGTAGGCTTCCCTCACCGACTAAGAACCCTGGACCCTTCCTATTACTCCTTCCCCATTGATGGCACAACCGTTTAGGTCTCTAAATACTGGAGGTATATATTGACGCTGAACTGAACATGTCCTGCCATATCAACGCTCTAGCTTTCTCCACAGCCTACATGACCAAGCTCATTTCCCTGAGAAGAAAATTCATCTCACCCACAAAATGCCTCACCCTTGCACGTGCTATCATTGGCAGCAGGCTTGATTACTGCAATGTGCTGTTCACCAGCACTCCCTCAAAGAATCTGGTGAAACTTCAGCTCCTACAAAACAAGGAGTAAGGGCAGCTCTTGTCCTTAAATTCAACGACCATATCACAGCCTCTAGAAGGGAAGTAAACTGGCTCCCAATCAAAGCATGAATTGACTTACCCACCATTGTCTCCACCTGAACGCCCTTTCCTACCGCATCCCATGCATTGCTGACAAGCCAGTGACTCTATGCTGCCGCTCCTCATCAAGCCGATCACTACTCGCCCCAGATTCCAATGCAAGCGTGCAGGGGGATCCAGTTTACGCATGATCGCTCCCACCCTCTGAAGCACGCTTCCTGATCACTTTAGAAATGAGCATTGACTCATGGTTTTCAAAAAATTCCTAAAAACCTGGCTATTTAAGAAATATGCTTAACTGACTAACCTGTCTTCCTATCCCCACAGACTTTTACCTTAACAGTGTTTTTTGTACTGTTCTTAGATTCTGTTGCTTTTTACCTGTACAAGCGCCGTTATACCTCTGGGTCTGGGCGCTGTACAAATAAAGTAAATAAATAAATAAGTTGCAGTTACATCCGACTAAATTGGAACTTTTTTGTGAACCAGGATTTCCTTGTGTTTTTTTCTTAAACTGTGGAGCAGAATCACATTTAAAACCTGGGGAAGGGGAGTTTGCCCAGGTTCTGACGAGAGACTTTGGTTACTTTATGAACTCAGTCATTATGGTTTTGAGCTGCCATGGATTTCCTTGTTTATGTGTTGCATGCTTAAGTGTGAGGGACAGATATCTTTTGTTAGAGTGTTTCCTTTAGTAAAATTTAGGCTGAAAAATCCTTGTCAGGGTATGTATAATGTAAGAGCCCAAAGCCAATGGGTGCCGGATTGTCACAGGTGCAGGACTAAGAAAAGAAGCTCATAATGTTAATCAGTAAGAAGCTTTTCCCCCGAGAAAGAAACTATCCAGAAATCGAACTCGAACATCTAGCAATAAAGTGTGTAATTTTTAGCTTGAGGTACTACCTGATGGGGCACCAGTTAAGGCTTGTCACGATCACTCCCCATTGATCTGGATGGTGAAGAAGAAAGGCAGAAACCCCTGCATTCAGAGATGGTTCTTTGCCCTATTGCCATACTCCTTCTGAGTTGGACATAGGGCTGGGACCATACGAGCAAATTTCGATTTCTTGTCCCAATATCCCCAGGTAACGATTTGCCCAGCGGACAAGGTGGTCTTGGGAGAAAGGGTGGAGCAGTAGGTCAAGATCAGTAGACTGACCTTGTCTAGAGGGGATGTTGACACACTCAGAATGGGGAGGCCTATCCTACCAGATTGGAAGCCAGAGCCATTCCCACCTGAGAAGGGGAAGGTGGCAGCTGGGTGAACGCCAGTTCCTGCCCCCCTCCCATAAGTGCCTATATGCCCTTGGGCAGTAACACTGTTAATCACTGAGCGCTTTGAAACACTTGCCTGTGTATAGGCGCTTTATAAATAAACAATACCATACCATACCCCATACCTCTACATTAAGATCCTGTCCAGTTTCTTTATTTTCTTTGCACTTTATTTTTATTTATTTATTTTGTTTTATTTATTTGTAACACGCCCAACGGCCCATGAGCATAGGGGTGCACATAAACACAAAAGACATAATGCAATAATAACAGGACAGCCATATAATCATATATTTAGAATCAATTGAGCCGGACAAAACAAACAAACCAAAAACACCAAAACATTGTGAAAAGAGGTTTGTTTTTCACACAAATGTTTAAACTTGTCCAACGATTTAGTATATCTTAAATTGGGAGGTAGTTTATTCCAAAAAACCCGGAGCTAAGAAATCCAAGGCCAAAAGACAGGAGTTATTCGACAACAGAGTCCTGCATTTTGGTAGCCAACACACTCTATCATTCATATACTTAGGGCGTGCACCATAAAGGCATTTGTGGGTCATAACCAAAGTCCTAAAGAGGATACAAGAAGCCAGTGGAGCTGTTTTGTGCCTCCAAGACATGGTCCTTGCGAGCCAGATCCTGTACGACTTGAAGAACTCAATTCTGTATGGTTTACAGTCTAGTTAGAGAATTTCTTGACTGATTTTCTGCAGCAGGCTACAACCATAGTCAAGGTTTAAGCCAATAATTGCTTCAGCAATCATGGCCCAATTCTGCTTGGATAGAAATTCAGAAATCTGTCTGAGCAGTCTAAGGTAATAGGTAATATGAACAGCTGGAGACAATGCTGCTGACATAAGGCTTCATAGCCAAATGTGCATTGAGGTATACCCCAAAGGTTTTAACTGGATCAGAAACTCCAATGCAAGTGCCAGCAATGTCAACTTTGTTGTAATCAAGGGCATGTTTTTTTAAGTAGGAGGAAGACCCCACTAAAAGCAGCTCCGTCTTTGCATCATTTAACGCCAGGGAACTGTGTGCCATCCAGTTTTGAATAAGCGTATATGTTTGATTGATCCAAGATACATGTGTAGCAGAGTCACCTGAGATGGGAAGAACAATTTGCGTATCATCAGCATTGTTAATGTACATAAGGCCTTTCTCACCTAGGAGGTCGAAGAAGGGTTTGGTATGATATGATATGGTAAGTCATTTATGACGCGCCTGTACACAAGTGTTTCTAGGTGTGACAAGACAAGGGAGGGAAGACAGAGGGACGACAATACAAACAATCTCACTAGGCCTTGTGACATTCAGATCGTGCAAGTGCGACAGTGCCAAAGTGGAAAGGGGAGCGAGAGGGGGAAGTGCTAGGGAGAGGGAGAAGGAGGGGAAGTGCGATCAGGGCAGCAATGCTCTGAGTAAGTGTATCCAGGGCAGCGCGGCTCGGGGTAAGTGCAAGGAGCCAGGGGACTGAAGAGGTTACAGTAACATGCCCCTAAGTGCTCGGTGCCCTGAAGGCAGTGCAGGGGGGACTGATCATGGAGGAGCCTGGTACCCATTAAGCTCATATGGTAGCGAGGCAGCCAGTAAGTGCAGCATACATGTAGGTCAGCAGGGGAGGGAGAGAGAGAAAGCAGACGAGAATAGTAAGGTCTTGAGCTGCTTTCAGAACTTCAGGAGGTCTGGCTCAAGTTTGAGAGGGTCAGGAAGGCCATTCCAGAGGGAGGCGCCTGCAGAAGAAAGATCTACCCCCACTCTCTGTCTAGTGAAGCGTCTGACCCTCAAAAAGTTGGAGGTAGTTGAGCGAATGGCTCGAGAAGGAAGGTATTTTGGAAGAGAGAGTTGGATGTAGTGCGGGGCACGGCCCCAGAACGCCTTGTGGACAATGCAGAGGGTCTTTAACTTGATCCTTGCAGCAACGGGGAGCCGGTGGAGAGATTTCATTGCTGGAGAGATACGGTCCCTGGTCTTGAGGCCAAGAATAAGTCTTGCAGTCCTGTTCTGGATTAGTTGCAGAGGGCAGAGAGTCGAGGAAGGCAGATTGAGAAAGAGGCTGTTGTATTAGTCCAGCATAGAGGAAACAAAGGCTCCGCAGACAATGGGTTTCTGGTAGAAAGTGAGAAAAGGAAGAATACCTCTGAGGAGGTGCAGCTGGTAGTGGGACTTCGCAGCAAGGTCCGAGATGTGAGGAGAGAAGGAAAGAGTGGAGTCGAATATAATAGGTTTTGTGCCTCACAGGAAGTGAAGGAATAGGACCCAAGGAGAATGGACATAGTGAGAGGGGGAAAGCAGGAGCAGGGGTTCCAGTGAGAAGGATCTAGCATTAAGGCAGAGATTTTTGGGGCGTATTAGTCCTGAATCATGGATAGACAGTCATGAATGAGCGAGAGAGAAGAGGAGGCTGACGGGAGCCTGAAAGAGAGCTCTATGTCATCCGCGTAACACTGAAAGTTAGAGGAGAAAGTAGAGATCAGATGGGCAGAAGGGGTCAACTATACATTCAACATCCAGGGAGAGAGGTTAGGTCCCTGGGGGACACCACATGTGGAGAGGGAGGTTGTGGAGAGAAAGGACCCGAGTTGGACCTGAGAGAGGAGGAGATCAACCACTCCAAGGCCTGATCTGTGATGCCCAGGTTCTCAAAGAGCTTATTGATCAGGATGGCATGTTTAACCTTGTCAAAGGCAGAGGAAAGGTCAAGGAAGATTAGGACAGAAGGAAGGCTGGAGTCAAGATTAGAGATCAGATCTTCACGGGTGTTCAGGCGAGTGGTTTCCATGTCTCTGGCTTCTCTGAAGCCAGACTGATGGTCATGAAGACAACCCACAGATTCAGTATAGAGAGTTAGCTCGGAGAGGGACAGCTTTTCCAGGAGTTTGCCCAGGAAAGGAGTGATAGAGATTGGGAGATAGTTTGCTGGATAGTTAGGATCGATAGAAGGTTTTTTAAGGAGGGGTTGCAGAAGGGAGTGCTTGAGGAGAGAGGGGAAAGACCCAGTGATGAAAGAGTGATTGCAGAAATCGTTCAAGGCTGGAGCGAGGGTGTCCGTGTGGTCCTTGATGGTTCTAGAGGAGCACGGGAGCACCTGTTTGGATGACACTTTCATAGATCAGACTTGTCTAGAAACCTCGTCAGGTGTTGTCAGGGAGAAGCAGAAAAAAGGAGGAGGAGAAGGAGAGGCTACTGGAAGGGGGCCAGGAAAGGTAGAAGGAGAGGAAGAGGAGAGCGAGGACATGATTTCCTGTGTTTTACTGGTGAAGTGAGCAGTTAGAGCCGTACAAAGATCCTGGGAGGGAACACGAGAGGTGGTGACTGCAGCAAGATTGACCAGCTCCTTGCAGATTTGAAAGAGTTTGGCTGTGTTGTTATAGGCTGCAGAGATGCAGGGTTGGATGTGGACTCTCGTCTTGGAAAGGACAGAGAGTCTGTATTGCCTTTGGAGCAGGCGGCAGGCCAGTTTGTCAGAGGATGTGCTCTGAGCCCTCCACTTCTTCTCAGCCACCCGGCACTTGCGCTTTAGTGTCGCAAGGTTGGAGTCATACCAAGAGTTTCACTTGGAGATGGACTTCAGGTGGATTCTCATGACAGGGGCAAGGATGTCCAGAGTGTTGGAGATATAAAGATGCAGGTTATAGATGGCTGTGTCAGAGTGTGAGTCAGCCACAGGAGTAGGGGGAGCAGAGAAAGTAGTGGCAAAGACATCCACTGACACACGTTTCGTGGGCCGAATGATTGAGAAGGTAGGTTGCAGTGCTGGGGTGGGCTTTGTCTGAGGCACAGGGTGTTTCAGGTGAGAGGAAAGCAGAAAGTGGTCAGTCCAAGAGAGAGGAGTGGTGATAGGGTTAGAGAAGGGGATGTCCGAGGAGATGTGAACATCCAAGGTGTGTCCGGCAGAGTGTGTTGGACCAACGGGTAGAATGAGACAGAGACAGTTGCAGAGATTGCAGAAGAGCCCAGAGGAGGGATTAGAAGCATCCAGGTGGATGTTGAGGTCTCAGAGGAGGAGAAGGTGAGAGGGAGAGACAAGGAGAGAAGAGGAGAAGTCAGCCCACTCTGAGAGGAATAGGGCAACCTGGCCAGGTGACCTGTAGATGGTGGCCATGGTTAGAGAGAGGACAGGAGAGATAGAGAGCATGCAGACCAGGCATTCAAAGGCAGAGTAGGCCTGTTTAGGAATGACAGAAACAGGGATCCACTCTGGAAAGTTCAGAGATACTCCACCTCCAGTTCGGTTGGTCAAAACTTGTGACAGAACTGGCCATGAACCATGTCTCGGTGAGAGCGAGGACATCCAGGTCAAGTTCTTCAAGGAGGTGGCAGATGTCAGAGGAGTGTTTGACAGCAGAGGGAAAGTTAGAGTAGCGACGTGGAGCAGGTTGCCACATTTCAAAGACTTCTGGGGTGGGGTCTAAGCATGAGGTACACCCAGCAAAAGGGGTAGAGGTGCTCAAGAGTGGGCAGAGGTGGTAGCAGGAGGTGAAAGAGGCACCAGAGAGGAGAAGGAAGGTTCCAGGGAGGTGGCAGAGAAAGGGGGTGGCAGAGGAGCCGAGAGGTGCTAGTAGGAGTAGCAGGAGAAGGAAGGAAGTTGATAGGACGCTGGAGACCCCTATCAAAACGGAGGAGATTGGGCTGAGGGCCCTGGACCAAGACGTGTCATCCAGATACATATTAATAATAGTCTTGGAGGAGTGGAAGAAGGTCACGAGGATGCCCCACTGGGTGCCACATTAATGGGAGAGGAAGAGATAGGAGCGAGAGAGACGAGACCATATGAGGGGGTCCATAGGTCTGGTGAGGGAACGACAAAGCGGATGTTGGTAAGAGTCTGTCTGGAGGAAGCACTGGTGTAAGTATCAGCAAAATGGAGGCCTGAGTTGGATACCAGGATATCCCTCTTGAACTTCTTCCTTACAGACTTAGAGTAGCAGTTAGAGAAGATGGGAGAAACAAAGAGCACCGTAGGTGGTGCCAGGAGGGTGGGGGGAGGAGAGCGAGAGGGAGAAAGGTGAGTGCCTCACAGCGCACGGAGAACAGAAGGGGTGAACATATTGTATAAGGTGGGTGAGAGGCAAGAGCCCTGTGGCACACCACACTTTATTTCCATCGGGTCAGCAGTGCACTCATTGCTGAAAACCCTTGCTAACTGACCTGACAAGAAAGAGCATGTTCATGCTGCCGCCTCAGGAGAGAAGTTAGCACCTTTCTGGAGCCTCCCAGCCAACAAGTCATGATCCACCAAAAGTGACAGAGAGGCCAAGGAGGAGGAGAACAACTCCCCCTTTATCCATGATTTTAAGTAAACTGGATTTCAAGTCTAACACGTGGTTTCAGTACCATGTGGAGATCTGAAGCCAGACCACCTTGTACCCAGCAGGCCCGATTTCTCAACATGTTTCTGTAACTGCAAATAAGCTACCCTATCCAGGATCTTGAGCAGGAACGGCACATTTGTGATAGGCCTGCAGTTCGTGGGTACTGATGTGTCAAGAGATGGCCTCTTCAGCATGGGTTTTATCCAAGTCTCTTTAATCGAGTACGGAACATTCCCAGAGCTAAAAGAAGAAGGAATAGATTTAGTCAGCAATGGGACAAGAACATGGGTACAACCTTTGACAATTGCCGCTGGACAGCAGCCGGCTTTACATGCTGTAGGTTAAAGGGGTTCTAACATCTAAGCCACTTCCTCCTCAATCACTGGGGAGAAAGTAAAAGACTCACTAGCGATATTACGAGACAAAGGGATAGCTGGGCGACATAGCAGCACAGTCATTGTTGCCTCAATATCAGCTTGCATTTTAGAATGTTGCCCATAAGGTCATCTTGGATGCTATTACACCAGTCAGAATCATAAGCGCGGACCCAGGGTTTGAACCTGTGTTGCTCCGTGTCATCTTGCTTCCAAGGCAAGCACGTTGCCGCTGAGCTATCCTCCCGAGACTGGGGTATTACAAACTTAATATCTGGGATTTCGAGCTGTCTCAGAATTTTAAATAATTCCGCAGAATCATTACGAGCTTCCTGAATCCTAGTCTCAAAGAAGTTCTTTGCTAATATGAAAGCTGCTTCAAATGCCTTGGCAGAAGAAAGGTGGAATAGCGTGTTGCTTACAGTATGTGATTTTTGCAAAAGCCCATGGGCTTTTCCGCTTGCTTTTTTAAGAAGATGTTTGATAAACCCCTGGTCCTTCTGCACAGAAGTACGGGACATTTCAGGTGCAAGAGTGTTAACCGCAGACTGAAGTACAAGCTGATTATGATCAGCAAGCTGGTGAGGTGTGGTCAATGTAGCTAGCTCAAGAGATGGAGGCATCATAGTGGTTTTGCTAAGGCTACAACGATTATGCAATTTTCATGCTACAGCATCCTTCAATGATCTGGGCAGACTACACGCAACATTACAGCGCACCAAAGCCTCTAGACAGGCTCCCCAACATGAAATGAAGAAACACTCAAACTCGCACCTTGAATTCATCTGCGAATCAGCTGCCTGAAATGGCTGGGAGCATTTTCCAGTGAGGGCCACCATTAGCCCGGCGCGGCAGGCCTGCAAGGCAAACACCCTTAGAGCCCCTTTAAAGACATGTAATAAAAACCCTTGTTTGCGAGCTGGTGTGTTATTAAGACCATCTGTGACAGTACACATGGCAACATTGCAAATTGCAGCATTGTGGTCTCTCTCAGTTTTGTCATGCCTCAAGGAACAGGGGGAAACATGCTGTATGCCATTGATGAATGTCCCCATTTCGTACAGTACTGGGCATACCATATGTTACAACTGTACACAGTTGGTGGATTGCTAATGGCCATATTCTTAGTGGATCTTCAGTACTAGGCACCCGTGCATGTTCTCTGTTACATGTTGTACACGTGGGATTCTGAATTTCTGCCATGGCCTCAAGTTGTCGTGCAGGGACTTGTCCGTTGGTGTAGGACTTCCCATGTGATGTGTCAGAGGACAGGTCCATCATGCACTTGACTGTGGCAGAGTATGCATTACATTTGCTTTACATAGGTGAACCCACCTGACAGTCATTCCTACCCTTCTCACTTGTGACCCCTGCATGATTTATTTGATGGTGTTTCCAAATACCCAGGACTGAGGTCCGTTGTCCTCTATAGGCAGGCAACGATCAAAGGGACTATAAGCAGATAACAAGAGCAGCAGAACTGGGGCAGAGAGTGGCAACAGCAGACAGCTGCAACAGGTTTCAGCAGGCAACCCCGGTTTAATGCAGTCATTCCTAACAAAAAGAGGCCAGCTGGTTAAATACTGTCATCCGAAAGGATATACCATGTGATGGAACAGACTGACAGCCCTTGGAGCACCACACCTGAAAGTCATCTTACTCCGTCCTCTCTGAATTTTAGATAGTGAAAGTAAAGCAGGCCCCTTGGACTTTTTGGGATTTTACTAACCACCAACAGGTGCATTGTTGCCCATGTTTTTTTAAAATCCAGGAACGATTGTGACAATGTATTCTGAGCCCGTCTACTCCACAAGGGCTGCTCCTACTGTTCAAGTGGCAGAGTTGCAGAAGTCAGATGAGACCCTTATACATTCAGGTGACGATATAAGCATGGCGAGTAAGCCACTGGCCTCCTCCATGGAATTGATTGATGTCATGTCTAATTGTATGTTTCCTACCTATGGGGGTAAACCATTACCCTAGAAGTGTTCCTTTTTTACTTGAAGATGCTATAAATATATGTTTGTCCAGTGGTATGCTTTTCCACTGGAATATTTACCACTGACGATAATGCAATACCCCAAGTGCTTGATCTTATGTTGACCTTTAACTCTTTTTCTTCCAGACCGGCCTGTCCTGTCGTTGTTCTGGAGACTTTCCTTATGTCACAATACCTGTTATGTTCTTCCAAATGCTTTCAAGCCAGTTAGTGTTGCCCTAGGCCCACCTGATCTAAGAGTGAAGGTCAACTGTGCATTTGTGACATGTTCTCTTTCTGATGCTGCTGTTGTGCTTATTAATTGTTGATTCCTCTCCTTCTTCGATGTGATTCTGCCAATTTCCTTGCTATGTGTGGAGGCAGTGGGGAGGCCGAGCTATACGAATGTGAGCACGCTCGGCTCCCCACAGACCTGATGATCATGGGTCTTGATCCACCACTCTTGGCTGTATTTCATTGATCTGCTTAGATTAGTGTTGCATGAACATTTGGGGCACCATTGGGGAGTAAAATGATGAGGGTGGGCAGGGCAGATGGATCATTGGAGGTTGGTCCCTTCTCCCCACCGGATGGTGTTGCTTCATCCAAGATGGCAGCGACACATCGCCTTGCTTGAACGCGCAGTGCCCGGCTGCTGGGATATGCTGGTGCACTTGATGGCGCGGCTTTCCATGTGGCACCCTCTCGGAACTGATCTCTTTGTGTCGGCACACGGGGGACAGGTGCCCAACCCTGTAGACTAGCTGCCTGAGGAGCGGATGGGAGTTGCAACTTTGACGCTGCCTGCACACGGTACTGCAAATCTCTGCGTTTTATCACCGCAGACATGGTGAAACCTGGGGATGGATTGCTCACATGGCATGTATATATTTATGTGCTGTGAATGGTGACTGAAGATGCTGGGATGACCCCGTTGTGGATACAGTGTGGCTCTCATTAGTGGCCTGTGTCCTTCATTCATGCCTGAAGTGGCCCTGCTCTACCGCTTATATTGTTTAACATGCCAATGCTGTTTCTGGTGGCCTGGGCGTGATGCCGTCTCGTAGGGGATTTGGTAGGTGCTTCAGATTGTGGGAGCCTGCCTTTTATAAAGGAAACAGGCATGCCTGGTGCTAAGGGGGTTCGCTGCACAAATAGTTAAAGATGGACACATTTACGCAGAATAATCAGGTGTAGAAAAAGCCCCCTTCTCCCACACTATTAGGCTTATCAGAGACAAACCTAAAGGATATGATCCAGCAGGATGGTCTGGACACGGGCCAGCTTGGAAGTGATTGCAACTTTAAGAACATCCCTGGAAACTAAGGTGGTGGAGGTGTGGATGGTTATGTCCCTTTTGTGTTAGGACCTCTGTTACCTTTCAGACAAGGTACATGACCAGGGCAGGCACATTTCTCAAGTTCCTGGTGTGATGGCCATGCTACAGGAACAAGTGAAGGTACTCCAGGAACACACACTAATTTTGGAAAGCAGAGTTGAGGACACAGAAGGCAGGGCGATGCAAAACAATGTCCTTATTGTAGGTCTTCCTGAAGGAGACGAAGGTGAGGACATTGCAAATTATGTGGAAAACCTCCTGCTACACTCAGTGGGCCCAGGTAAATTGTTGCAAGGTGTTGTTGTAAAGCGACCACATCGAGACTTGATCAGAAGATTGCCTCACCCCCGTCCGAGTGCTCCCCCTCGTGCCTTTATGTCAAAACTGTACTCTTTTTCCCCTGACTCACTGGTTCCTCCCTCCTCACCTGTATCAGAAGACTCTGTGTTGTAGGTGTCCATCCGGTCTTTTCTCCAGGTGTTCAATGTTCCGGGGGGGGGGGGGTTATGCAGAGGTGGTCTGCCCCGGAAAGAAGCCACTGTCACTGTCCGGAGGAACTGTGTCTCGAGACCCCCTTCCAGGACAGACAGAAGGGGAAAAAGCCAAAGGCACAAAAAACCCCGTGAGTAGAGGCGCAGGTATCCGTAGGTAGAAGGAAGAAGGAGTTCCTGGATTCCAATTGGGGTCCCCTTGGCATTCGGACAGATCCGTGAGAGTCAGACGATAATCACAGGCGGTGCCGCTATACCCGGAAGGTAAGAGAGCAAGCAGGACTTGCAATACGCCGGGAAGCGGAAGAATGGGGAATGCCGCGGTAAACAAAGCCCCAGAGGTGAAGGGATGCACTGTGTAAGAGTACACAGTGAGTAAAGAAAGCTTGCAGAGTTGAGAGCCGCAAGAAATTCAGAAGAGGAAAGATACCAGCCTAATGGAAAGAGAAAATGAAAAAAAGACAGGAAAAGGATAACAGGGTATCGAGGAGGCAGTACCAAGGAGAGAGAGAGCTTGTGTTAGTGAACGACAGGAACAAGCACTTATGAAGAGAAAGAAATAGCACTAAGAATTGGGAAGCGCAGCAGTAGGAAACACTGCAGTTGCAACGCACTGGAGCCGCCGGAAGGAAGTGCTTAAATTCACCGGCGGCTCCAAACCCAAAAGAAAAACACTAGACCGCTAGCTTTGAACACGAACAACGTGGTGGAACGTTCAATGGCGGTGGCCCGCCTTCCACTTTTACCACAGTTTCCATGCACCCAGGTGCATGACACATTATTGCAAAGATCTAGAACTTCAAAGATGAAGAACTGCTACTTCAACATGCCCCTGAGGAAGGCAATATTTTGGGCGGGGGTAATCAGTCTCTGGAGGTCTTCCCAGACTACACAAGACAGGTTCAGACTCACCTTTGAGAGTCTCTGGCCACAGGGACTCATGAGTGTATAGGATGATGGGAATGCTGTTGGGATTGTTCTCGTATATATGCATTCATCCTTTGATGACCCTAAAGTCTATGACTCCACTAGAGTGGGTCAGAAGCTCTGGTTAATACACTGCAATGGCAGGGGTGGTTAAATGTATGCCATGGAATGTAAATGGCTTGAATGTTTTCCGTAAAAGATGTAGGGTCCAAGATTACTTGAGGAGATGGGGAATTGCAATAATGTTTCTACAGGAGACACATCTTCTCTCTGATAGACTTTGTGCTTGGCTATGGATGTATGGTGGCCAGGGCTATGACTCCTCTTACTACACTTATGCTGGGTGGGTGCTGATTTGGATAGCAGACACTTTCCCACTTTCAGTCGATATGGTGCATCGAGATACAGAAGGGAGATATGTGGTTGTACAGGGCTCTTTGTAGGGTAGGGAAGTGTACCTCATTAATACATATGCACCCAAGGTGGACACTGGCAATTTCTTTCCCAGACCTCTCTGCAAATTTAGTACATATTTCTTTATTTTTTTATTTTATGGTTAATTAAATAACCCTTAACAAGTGTTAAAACAATACAAGATAAAACATATCTAAAAATACAATTTCAAAACATTTAATTACAATGAAATAAAATGTCGTACAATTCATACAGTTGCAAAACATTATAAAATTACACTCGAATAGAAATGTCGTCTAATTTCTTCTAATTCGTAGTTCGTTAATATAGACAGGCTGTTTGGCTCTGGGGAAGTGACTTTAATTGCACGCTTTACTCGGATCTGGATAGGTATGTTGAGTCTGAAGTTAAGACTAAGCCATCACAGTCACTGAGGCACAACCTGGGTAACTGGTCTTTATGATGTGTGGAAAGTAAGAAATCCAAAATGTGCAAAACTATTTCTTCTACTCAAGCCCCCACAATGTGTACACGAGAATAGATAATTTCTTTATGACTAGGGAGAATTTGCACATGTGCAGACGATCACTGTAATGGGGACAACGTTATCAGACCATTCACCTGTGTTAATGTGAGTCCAAACTCATGGTAACAGAGCTAGTGTCCCGCTGGGGAGACTCAGGGCGGAGGGGCTAATGGACAGTGCTTCCAATGACATGTTAGACATACAAATAGACAAGTATTTGGAGATTAACGAGGGGTCGGCTGGAAATGTAGGGGTGGAGTGGGAAGCATTCAAAGTTGTCAGACGTGGGATTTGTTTGTCTGCTAGGTATATCAAAATACTGAGAGACTTCCATGACACACACTGTGACAGTACCTTAGAAGCCATTAAGGGGATAGCGAAGTTGGTAGAGTTCTGGAATAGATGGCCTTTGTTGCTCATGGGCAGGGTTGCGTTGACTAAGGTGGTGGTTCTCCCTAGACTTATGCGTTATTTTACTAACATGCCGTAAGACATACAAAAAAGTACCTTCTGAAAACTAGACTACAAGTAGAGACATACTTTGACCACCTTGCAGGAACCTTATCGTTAGGGCGGCCTCCAGCTGACCAGGTCCCGAACTTCTAGCCATATTATCTGGCGACACGGTTACAGTTTGTCACACAAAGGTTGTCTGATGATGAGACCTTTGAGTGGAGGTCGCTGGCAGGTTCGGTGCGACCTTAAAATATTATGGAAATATTACGGATGCCGGGTGAAGATGCTCGATGACCTTACCTGATACATTTTGGTAAATGCATATGGAGGAATGCAAATCGATGGGTGAGGTGTGCGAACCGGTACTCTCTGCACATCCCGCTATGGATGAACACTGGCGAACAGCAGGAAAAATTGGACTGACTGGGAAAGACTATGTTTGACACTATGGGGAGATATGTTTGAGGACGGGTGCCTGAGGCCCTTTCCTGACCTGTGTACCACATTGGGCTTGACCAGGGGACAATGTATTTTTTTAGGCGGGTATAACAGGCAGAGCTTGTAAGCTATGGAATATGCTACCAGAGGAACCCCTGTTTGCTCTCTGTTAGTGGGCCTGTATGCTCTTGGGGGCGGGGGCCAACCAATATCCACAACATATAAATTGCTGCTTGGGAAAAGGGATAAGAAAGGGAATGAGCTGAAAATCAAGGATGGCGGGGAGCGAGACCTGGGAAAGACGCTCGAGGGGAAGCAATGGCAACAGATCTGTAGAATACACCAGGCGGTGTCTCACGAATGCTTGTCTGAGACTTACACATGTCTTGCAAAGGACGTATTTGACACCACAGAGACTACATACATTGAATCCGGCAAGGCCTGACCTCTGCCCTCGGTGCAGGGCTGAGGGAACCCAGTTCCTCCATATGATATGGCAGTTTGAAGCACTTGGCGAGTTCTGGGGGAAGTGTTGGCTAAAACGTCGGATATGTGGACTACCTGGATAGCGTAATCTCCATCAGTAGTCTACTTCGACAAATCCCCGGAAGGAAGTCAATGAAGCAATTTAACAAAATGGCCAATCAGGTCCTAGTGTTGGCCTAGCGTCGAATAGCCATGACATGGTCACCCTACGATCCCCGAGTTAGCAAATTGGTGAAGGGAGCTGCTTAGGTCGGCGAATGCTGAACTTGCAACACTGATTAGGAAGGAATCTACACACTTTCCAGTGGGGAAAAAATGGAATGTGATGGGTCTCATTATTGAATGGATTGCACTGTCCCACTGATGTGAGGCACGCATGGAGAGCTAACATTACAAGATGCCATTGTTGTAATATGACTCTGGTAAAGGAATTGATGGAGAGTCAAACCTGTACAACACAGAGGGTTCCATTTGTGTTCACACGTAGCCTGTTGTCTTTCGTGGAGGGAGCGTTGGGGTTTGGTGAAAATGGGAGGGTTGCTTGGATTATGTGACACGTGTGTGTATTTCATATGGTGGCTACAACTTGATTTTTGTTGCTGAAACTCTTTTATTTATTTTATTTGCATTTTTAAAGCCCGGGGGCATCGCGGCGCTGTTACATAATTTTTTGTTGTTGTCTTAGTTGCATATGCTTAAATACCCAGAGGTTTCTAAGCACGGACTGGGGATCGAACCTGTGTTTCTTCCAAGGCAAGCACGTTGCCACTGAGCTATCCTCCCGGAACTGAGAAAAAACAATAAGGAGATTATATTTAAAAAATGTGTAGTCAGTTTTATGTTTTCCTGTGGTATCTACAATTATAATCATATTTGACTCTAATAAATGGAGAGGGAGCCCGATTCTCCATACTGCCCTATTCTATTGTTTATCGGTGTAAACTCTCCACATTCCTGACTCCCTCGCTTTTCTGCTGTCATTGCTTATCCTCCCTCGAATGGGGCTGCTTTCTATTCCTGATGTTATTTCTTCAGATTACAAGTGTCTCATGTTTTCATCCTGTGGAACCTCTTTATTCATCTGATGTATGGCCTTGTGGTAGCTGCATTGGGGAAGTACATGTGTATCTACCATCCTGTCTTTGACTTGTTAACGGTATGCTTGAAGGCTCTGCCCTTTTGTTTTCTACTCTATCTTCTTAGACCATTCTTTCTTTTCTGCCAAACTGCACTCCACCGATGAGTGCTTGCTTAGAGCAGCTGCTGTCTATTGCTGCTCCCTGGAGCCACCACTGCGGTCCTCGGGAAAATGAGGGGTGGATTTCTTCTTCCCTGCATTCAGGTGCAGTCCTGGCCTTTCATCTTATAAGAGATGGATGCGCCTACTCTTCCCCATCTGTTCTTCTGTCTCAGAGCATGGCCCTCCTCTTTTCTGGCACCTCTGAGCAGCAACTTGGCTTTCACAGCTGCTTCATTGGCTTTCAAAGCCCACCGCTTAGTTCTTGGGCCACTGGACTGTTCCTCCTTCCCGCTACTCATCTCCGTCCCCTCCACCTCCACCTTTGGTTGCAGCCCCCCAGTCTTTCCCAGCTAGATTGCCATTCAGTGGCCTCTCTGAGAGGCACACCCCTGATGATGTTAGGGGGACCATCTCTTTCTGGAGTTCTTCACGTTAGGTTTACCCTGGGTCACATTCATCCGCTGTTTGCCTATTTTATTCCAGAAGTGTACTTGCTAAGTTCTGTAGATATGTTCTGCTTTTTCTCCTTTTAGATGGATCTCCGTGGGTTAGTGGGCATGTTGCGTGTCAGTTGGCACATGCCATCTCATTTTTCTCTATGGAGCACTGCTGCTCATGCTAGACCGCAACAGACCCCGTTCTCTATGGTGCGCTGCTGCTCATGCTAGACCGTGACAGGCCCCGTTCTCTATGGAGCGCCGCTGCTCGTACTAGGCCGCAACAGGCCCCGTTCTCTATGGATCGCTGCTGCTCATGCTAGACTGTGTTAATGACTCCAATCAAGCAGTCCCACTAAGTCAGTGCCTTGTCTGGGATTGCTCAAGGGAAGCCCTTATTTATATATTTTTATGTCCAGTTCGTGTACTCTGGATGGCAACCCTTGTATAACACCCCTCTCTTAGAATCTCCCTGACCCCACTGAGCCAAGAAGTAGGTCTGTTTTGCAAATTTAAAAGGTTCATTTGAGAAATATAAACAATATATATATATATCACACTTCTATAAATAAATTGATAATGGATATTACACTTGTGAATATGAGCAGTAATCAGCAAGAGGTAACTTATGAATAGGAACAGAAGAATAAGGTGGGAAAGAATGCTTTATATGGTTCAAGGGAACGCAATGATGAATGAAATGCAGTACAGAAAATAACTTGATATGGCTTCAACAAAAGACAATGTAATCACTTTTCCCCTGGTGGCAATTCACCCCCCCCCCTATATGCAATGCAAGGAGATGGAAGTAGTAACACACACAGTCTTCGGGAATACAATCAAATACAATACGGAATTCAGTTCCCCCCCCCAGCAAGCGTAGAGGAAACAGGCAGAAGTTTGAAACACAGGCCCAAAATGCTTTTAAATGTGATGGCAATGGATGGGAAAATGTGCTAACTGATTTTAATTCCCTCTAGAGATTCAGGGTGAGTAAGAGATGCTTGTTGGTATTAGTTCAGGCTCACTTTAGCAATGCTCTATGAGTTATTACCAGGTTGCAAACAGATTTTTAACAAAGGAAAGAATGGAGCTGCTATTTTGACAAGTGGAGAAATTGAGCCAAAATCGCAAATCGCGGTAAATTTCGCAAGTGCGTAAATCGCGATTGCGGAAAAAGTATAGGGAGTAGGAAGTCGGTTCTAGGTTCGTTGGAAAGCCTAGAATCACAGCTTTAAAATGAAATATTTCGTTCCTAGCCCAAAGGGTTCCAGAGATACGGACGATTTAATAAAGGTAGATTTTCGGATTTAAAGTAAAACTCAAATGACAGGTGACAGCTTGCAGCTGCAGAATTGACAGGTGACAGTTGTGCAGCTTTAAAAATGACAGATGACACGATTTCTAGGAGGCAGTTCTACTTAGGTTAAAATAGCTTGAATTAGATTATTTTAACTAAGAGATTGGTTCTGCAAAGTTCTGCTAGGTACTCACAATATAAATTTGAACTAGGCCTCGTCACAGATCTGGTCAACACGTCCGGCGGCGGTTCTGTCTGCTCGGCGGGTCAATCAAGCACCGGTTCTGCTCACAGCGATCCGGATCTCTGGTTCTGCTCACAGCGGTCTGGATCTCTGGTTCTGCTCACAGCGGTCTGGGTCTGGTCTGCGGTTCCGGCAAAAGTTCTTGGCAGAGAATTCAAACAGCTCGCCCGGCTGTTGAATAGTTTGGTTAGGTTTGCTGGATTCTGAAGGCCTGCTGAGAATAATTTTGCTTGCAGTGGGCCTTCTTGGTTCAAATTCCTGTAGTCTCTGTTTAGCTTGGAAGTCTAAGTGTTGGATCTCTGGATGTGAAGTCGTCGGTCAGCACGCTCCGCAGCAAATGGAATTGAATGTCTCTACCTGTCCCAGCAGTCTCTTTTTATGTGTTTTGAAAATGGGTGTGTGCCTGGGCCTAACTAAGCCTGCCCCTCTCTACTTGTCATTGGCCCAAATCTCCCCTCTCCCATGATTGGGGGAAGGAAATGGATTGTCATCATGATGAGGTCTGTTTATGGGTCAGAGGATCCTCCCCTGGTCAATTTGCCCACAAATCTACATATTTCCCAGATACACAATTTGTTGAAATTACATGTACACATTATATATTCCTTATGGTCCATGCTTGTCCGCCTCTGATCTTCCTGGGGGCTTGCATTCAAAAATGACAACATTTTGCGCTTTTTGACTGGTTTACCAATATCGGACATTTACCAAAAATTACACACATGTGCGCAAGGAGTATGGACATTAATTGATGAAGTGTCAGATTTTTAACATGCAGACATTTGGAGTAAGACCCTATTTTCCGCTAGCAACCCCCCAGCATACACCACAGGGTCCTAACACCTCTTAAAACGTGCACAGAAAAACCACAAGAATAATGATATTACTTATATAATTCTGACAAGTCTGTACTATGAATTATCCATCTTTTTTAAAATCATGCCCTGGCCCAGATGGGTGTGGTTTAGGTTCCAAAGCACATGGGGGAAGCTTCTGTCTTCCCCCGCCTCCAGCTCGGGGGGCTCCCAGAGGCACTTCTCCTCCCACTTCTCCCAAGAGGAAGCCACTTTACGGCCCCCCAATATAACATTTGCCTGAGTCCAGGACAAGGCTTTGTTCAACCTCCTGCAGTTGCCCCTCCCCTAATCTAATCAGAGAGGTGTCAACTCCTTTTGGTGGGGAAGCAGGATGCAGGTAGGCCTGGGAAGAGTGGCTGAGCAGGTTTCTCCTGTCGGGGGTAGTTGTCAGGCAGAATTCAGCTAAATGTCACTTTAGTTCCCAGTTTTCTACATTCAAATCCAACTTACATGCAGCTATTTTTTATATATACATTAAATAATTACTTCCTTCAAGTCATTTCAGAATATAGTTTTACATTGTATCCACCTCTTAGCAAGTCTTTCCTTGGCCTGGTTTCGGTTCCTTTGTTCAGTTTTACACAAAATTCTGGTGGTTTTAAAACGCCGGCTTTCTGATAGTGGTGAGCACCGGTACTGCATCCATTTTTGTTATTAAGAAAATGAATTCCCCACAGTTCTGGGTTGCTTTTGGCAATCAGCATTGCCATTCCCAATGGTTTCAGACTACTGTGTGTGTAGCCCAATGGTGGTTTTAGGCAGTGCCCTCCTGTGCTCACAACATAGGCAAAAATGGGTGGCAGCCTATTCTTCATGTTTTCCCTGTGCACTCTCTGGGGAGTTCTGGCCATCATGATGTTTTCCATGCCAGTACTGCACAGTTTTATGGTAGGGTTTGGATGCATGGGTAAAAACATCCCACATTGTGTACTGGACGGATTATTCCCCGGGACTCAAGGTTCTTAATTATTTCAGTAAGGGACTCCATGGATGCGAGAGGCAAGCGATATTGCTTACAAACACTGGAGTCATGCCAGGGTACGTGGGAATTGTTGTTGTGTGGATGTCGGTGCGACCACAGTCATATGAGTCTACCGCAAAGAGA
This sequence comes from Ambystoma mexicanum, assembly GCF_040938575.1. NCBI lineage: Eukaryota > Metazoa > Chordata > Amphibia > Caudata > Ambystomatidae > Ambystoma > Ambystoma mexicanum. The sequence continues at coordinate 296,353,487 of NC_090930.1, read as the reverse complement.
TGTTTGAAATCCAAGAAAACTTGTTTCAACTTTTGCTTCTGTTCCAGAGTCACGCAGGCATCAGCTAGGTTGACTCTCTCTTTCACCATCTGCCTGAAGCCTGGAAAGACTTCTGGTTTTGCTATCTCAGCGGCCTCCTCCAGCTGGGTGGAGAAGTCCCTGGTCAGAGTGCTGATTTGGACTGGAGGCTTCAGGTGGGAAAGGCAGCCCTCATGGACCTGGAAGATCACCTCATCCCTTCTGAAGTCACAAGTCACATCTTCCTTACCATAAGGGCAAGAAGTGTACACCAGGAAGTTCCCCCCATGCCGGGTAAAGATCCTGTCTGGTGTTGTATTGTCATCACTGTCACTGTCAAAACAGTCCTTGGGGATTGGTCCTAACAGTTCATTTCCTAAATCAATGGAGAAATGTTGGTCATCAACCGCCATTCCAATAATGGTGCCTGCGGCTAGAGTAATACTCTGTAAGTCGCTGTTATCCACCTCTGTTGGAATGGTGTCATGTTCTATGTTGACTAATGGTGTTGGGTTAACCCCTAACCCTTGCTGTTGAAGGAAAGCATTTAGATGAATATAAGCATCAGGGTTTTTCAATTGTTGTCCTCTTTTAACTTTCACTTCCAGGGAGCATTGTCGGGTCCTTTCTGGGATGGTGACTTCCTCCTTGATCTGAATTTCCACTGCATAAGGTAGCAATTGAGCGGACCTAAATGCTTTTTCTGGATCATCAAAGCCCATGGGATTATCCGCTAATCAGGACCACGCTTTGAAGTTTATTAGGTCCAAACTAATGGCAAAGCGATTGAGAATGTCACTGTTTAAGTAAAAGGCGGCAGTGACGTCTCGCACGACCCAACAAGTATGGACTATGCTCTTGTTGCCAATGGAGATTTTGATCATACACCTGCTTGGCAGGAGATGTTTGGAATTAGGTGCTTCCAGGTCCATTTCCCATTTGTCTATCAGTTTGAATGTGGGAATGGCTGGATCTTTTGGGAGTTGGCGGAACATGGCTTCGCTGATTAAGCTCTTACTGTTGTTCACACACACTCGGGCGAGAACAGAGTCCTTCCTTTCATTTAACTGAACAGCGATGAACAAGTGCTCTCCAATTTGCTGAATATCAGCCAGGCTCTGAGCTGATTTCACATCTTTCTGGACTATCGGAGTGGGAATGTCTGATTGTGGATTAGTAAAGAATTTCAGAGTGTTTCCTTCCAGTGTGGAATACCACCTTAAACTGGAAGGAAGGTTGATTTTCAGAAATAGAGAGGACCACCCATCAACAGTCTGTTGTCCTACTACTATTACTGTCACGTCTGGAATTTGGTTGTTCTGGAAGTGAAATTCTACTTGGTCAGATTTCTGTTCAACCATGTGGCACGTGCCGTTTAAACTAACATGGTTGACACTCTGCTTTAATTTTATTGGTCGGCTAGTCTGGGTCCAGAGGACCTTGTTTAAACAATCTATTAGGTGTGACAACCTTCTCAGGAGGTCATTCCCTAGTAAACAAGGGGTGCCCTCTGGAGTCACTACTATGACTGGGTGTTTCACCTTGTGCCGCCCAATTTTGATGTCAAAATCTGTAGTCCCCTCGACGGGAATTTCCTTCCCGTCAAAGTTCTGCAGTTGTCCAGGAAGAGAGGTGAGAGGAATATGGTAATTCTCCCCCCTTCCTACATTTAGTGCATCAAAGGCCCTTCTGGACAGAAGGGTAGCTTGGGATCCAGTGTCCACCAGTGCCACAATTGTACCCTGCCCCTGTACTTGTACCGGGGCATAATATCTTCCCTCCTTCTCCTCAAGGGGGCACAGATAATGCACGTTTTTGAACAACTGGTGGGCTAACTTTCTGGTTTTGGACATCGCTAGAGAAGAGATTTGGGCAGAATTCTGTGGAGAGTCATGGGAATCTGAAAGAAAAAGTTTGCAACTGGATATTGATGCAGTTTTTGGTTCCCCTGGTTCCAGTTCTGGGCCGCCCCCCCCTTTTTGGAGGCAGTCACCTGGATGGGTTTGAACCAGGGGTTTTCGGTCTTGTTGGTTCTGGGATAGAATGATGGGCGGTGACAGCTCAATCCCCACAATTACCCAGTCTGGGTTGGAATCCCTTGGGACCCATTTTTCCTTGGGAGGAGCTCCCCCATTGCTGAAGGAGAAGATCCTTTTCCCAGGATCCTCTGAGGATCCCTCTCCCTCAAATTGCAAGACCTGTACCTCCTCCACAAAGTGGGTCTGTTTGGGTCCTTTGTTTCTCCTACCTCCTCTCGGCTCCTTGGGTGGCAGACTTTCAGTGGTAGGAGATTTTGTTTCCAGTTCCTGGTTTTCCAGGGGCTGTTTACAAGTTGGGAAGGAAGCTTCCTCCAATGTTTTACACCCTCCTTCCCCTTGTGCCTCCTCCCTGGGAACCGGTGGGTTATCGGGGTGCTGCCCCCGTCATTGTTCTGGAGCACCAGGCCCAGAGTTTGGGGCATTCTGCACCGGCATGCTCATCTGAGGGTTCTGTTGCGCCCTCAGCATGTGACCCAGATCCCGTGTCATGTTTTGGACCGGGCACTCAAGTTGGGAAACCCGCTCAGGCTGATTCGGGGTTCTAATTTCTCCCCTGGGCTGATCCCGGGAAGGGTAGCTATCCCTTCTCTGGTAATACCCTGGGTTGGGAAGATTTGGGTACCCCTCCACCCTTGGCCCCCCCTCTCCAGGATTAGGTTGTCTGGGCTCAGGGAATTGGGGAAAGAAGGATGAATGGTTTTGGGGTTGGAAATTGGGTGGATACCTGGGGAAAAAGTTCTGCCCAGGATTTGGTGAATTTCTGCCCTCCTGGGGGAAGTTAGGAGGCAAGTTCCCCGGGTTAGGCGCTTGGCTGGTTCCCCCCTCTTGGGCTGGAGGAGTCCACACATAACCCAGGATGGGTCGGTTTCCCTTGTAGCGGGGACTTACATAGTCAGGGGAGCGGGGGACCACATATGTGGGACTACCTCCTTGACTCCCTGTCTGTGACTGGCCCGAGGGCCTTCTGGGCTGTGAATTATTTGGTGCAGGCAGGTTTTTTGGTCCTCCATCTCCAAATCTAAAACGGGGGCAACCTTTACCTCTGCCACCTTGGCAACAGCAGAGGTGCTGTTGGTTTTGGTTGTTTTTTGGCTCATTCTTGTTTTCTGCCGGTTTCTGCACCTCATAGATGCGGGTGGCTTGCTCAATGACCCAGTCTAAAAATCTTTTCTCGTGAAAATCTCTCACGAGCTAGGTCATTATGTATTTGGGGAGAGCATGGAAAAATGTGTTGATGAATTCTCTGCTGTCCGTGCGCACCCTTCTGGTGGTCTGTGCAAAGACACGCTTCAATTCTTGCACAAATTCTTGTAGGGCCTGATCCTCCCCACATTGCAAATTGTAGGCTGCCGTGCGAGCCTCTTGGGGATTCTGGTGAACAGAAAAATGTTTCAGGATGGCCACCCTATACGTGGACCATCTTGAATGGTTTTGGTCCTCTAGCCCCACAAAGAAACTGGAGTATTCTGGGGAGAATGTCCATTTGACGTACTGGATGCAGCTACTGCTGTCCTTCAAATGGAAGGTCTTCATCATTTGCTCAAAGAGCTCCAAGTGTTCCCAAACAGAATACTTGGAGTTCATGTGATAAGGCGTGATGACACTCCTGATTGCCTTAATCAGTTTTAAGGGGTCTTTACGCAAGGCCCTTTTTGCCTTATTGGCCTTTTTGGTTCGGGTAACCCTGGTCCATTCATCCTCCGACTCAGAAGCACTGCTCCCAGAGGTGCCCGTCTGATCTTCCAGGCTCTCCCGGATTCTGCGAGCCTGGGATTGGCTGGCAGAATGTGGGGACCTGGTCTCCCGTGTCCTGTGACACTCAGAGGAGTCTTCAGATCCCTCCTTGCTACCAGTATTTGCTGGGTACCCCCCCCACTGACCTAACGGGGCAGAGGTTTTCAGGATGGCCTTAGTGGGCCTACTCTCCTGGGGTTCCCCACTAAATTGCACTGTGCTTAGGTGCCCGTGTCCGGATGCCCGCCCATCCATTCCTGGGAGATACTGGCCTATGAACCCCATACTTTTGGCCGGATAGTAATCTGCCATTCCTGTGGCCCTGTGCTTATGTGCGCCAGGGGACATGGGGGTGGCAGAGTCCAGGGACTCAGAGAGATGAAGGCCTCTGGTACTAGGGCCCCTGAGGTTATGCTCAGGTGTTTCCCTTTCCCAGTGAACCTCATCTCTGTCAGCCCCTGCTCCCTGTTGCAATGCAAGAGCCTGCGCTTTCAGTTCCTCAGTTAAGGCCTTACTAGACTCTATCAGTCTCTCCTGCATGGCTACCTGTTGCTGGAGCCTATCATTGAGCTGGCAGAGAGCCTCATTCTCTCTCTGTGCCTCCTGATTGGTCCTGGAGTACTGGGCCAGTCTTTGCTGCAGGAGGGTTACCTCCTGAGTCCCATCCCTACTGGCCTGCTCCTTTCTTGCCAGAGCATCTTCCACCCTCCTTCCGTGCTCTAACAAGTTCTGATGCTCTTTTTGGAGGTCACCCAGCCCCTGGAGGGCCAGGTGATTTTCTTCCATTTTCCTTTTTAAGTGGCAGACTTCCTGGCCTAAGGTATCCCTTTCCCGAGTAAGAGCCTGCATCTGTGCCGCCAGGTCATCCCTCTGCCGTTGAAGGGCACCAGCTTTCTGGCGTTCTTGATCAAACTCTGCCTGGGTATCCAGGTCTTTGAAAATCATTTTATTGCTTTCCTCTTTCTCTCTGTCTAGTCGAATTTGCAGGGTGGCTACCTGCTCTGTGCATGCCCTGTTAAAGTCTAGTTGTTGCTCCAGCTTTTTCTGGCTCTGCAGTAGGGAGTCCAACCCTTCTTGGTACTCCTTCTGCAAGGCCAGAAATATGGTATCCTGGTCAGCCTTTTCCTGTTGCAGGATATCCATATCCTCCTTGATTTTAATGATGTATTGTCTACTCTCGTTTTCTGACTCCTGGCTTCTGTGCAGCCTCTGCTCAGAAGAGACCAGGTCAGATTGGGCCTTTTCTAACGCCATCTGTTGCCTATTTGCCAGATCTTGGCCTTCAGCACATTTGTCCTGCATGGCTCCCATATATAGATACAAATATGCCACTATCCTGGCAATCTTATTGTGTTCATCTTTGGCCTTAGGGGCCATATATAGTTCACTCAGGGCCACATGTAAGGGACCCTGATCTCTCCATATATCTGACCCTGTTTCAGTGATCTGGGGTGCGACTGCTTGCAACCAGACCACCTGCTCCTGATGAGCCCACTCACCTCTCACAAATAGCTTATGTAAGAGGTGTTCTCTGGCTATTTTGATATCTACCAAGGTCGTCATTCTGGAACTTGATTTCCTTCCTGACTTACAGAAGTTTGTATTTTATTTTGCAAAACAGACCGTTTCCTTAGAGCGTTCCTTTGAGGAGTGCTTTACAGCGTAACACAGCGTGGTGATCTAACCGGATATGTATCCTGTCAGCTGGCACACTGTATTAATCTGCACAAGTGATAGATCTAATCCAGAATCCCCGGCTATGAGCCCCCACTTTGTTAATGACTCCAATCAAGCAGTCCCACTAAGTCAGTGCCTTGTCTGGGATTGCTCAAGGGAAGCCCTTATTTATATATTTCTATGTCCAGTTAGTGTACTCTGGATGACCACCCTTATATAACACCCCTCTCTTAGAATCCCCCTGACCCCACTGATTCAAGAAATAAGTTTGTTTTGCAAATTTAAAAGGTTTATTTGAGAATTAAACAATATATATATGTATATCACACGTTTATAATAAATTAATAATTGATATCACACTTGTGAATATAAGCAGTAATCAGCCCAGAATCTTAGCTTTAAGATGAAAGTTAAATGTCGTTCCTAGGATAAACGGTTTTGGAGATATGGACGATTTCGTGAAGGTAGATTCTTAGAAGAAAAGTCAAGCTCAGAATGACAGATGACAGTTTTCAGGTTTGAGATCACAGAAGGAACACAAGATTTCTAGGATGCAGTTCTCAATAGGTTAAAATAGTTTGAATTAGAGTATTTTAAACTAAGAGATTGGTTTTTGCACAGTTCTGGCGGTACTCACACTATATTTTGGACAGGAATGCGACTTCGCCATGGATCTGGTCAGGAATGGACTGCGGTTCCCTCGCCACGGACGGTCTCTGCTTGGTTCTGCTCACAGCGATCTGGGTCAGCTCTGCTAGCGGCACTGCACAGAGGTCTGGATCTCTGGTTCTGGCAAAAGTTCTTGGCACTGCACGGCGGTCTGGTCTCTGGTTCTGGGTACAGCTCTGCTTTCTGGGTGTTTCTGGCACAGGGTTTTAGGCCAGAATCAAACAGCTCAGCCCGGCTGTTTTACTCTGATGTGCCCCTTGGAAGTCTGGGGTGAATCAGTTTGCAAAAGATTTGAGGCCTGCTGACAAATTCTGAAGTCTGAATTCAAAGTTCTGGTCTCTGTCTGGATTTGAAGTCTAAGTTCTGGATCTGGTGTCTTCTGGCAAAACGCTCCGCAAGAAATCAGCTTGAAGTGGGAAGTGAATGTCCCTACCTGTCCTGCACAGTCTCCTTTTATGTGTTTAGAAAGTGGGAGGGTCGGCTCATCTTCTATGCCCAACCCTCTCAACTTATCATTGGCCAGTTCCTTCTCTCTCCCTTGATTGGGGGAACTGGGTTGTGAGTCAGAGTGATGAGGTAGGTTTATGGTCAGAGGATCCTCCCCTTGTCAAATTGCACACAAATCTATTTCTGATCCAAATGCATATTTATATATGTACCATTTTTCTAATATTATATGCCCAGTTAACATATTTTCTGTAGCATCAAACCATCCGATCCCTGTCTTTGTAAGATGTCGTATCCACTTATGACAGAATTCTCCCCTTTTCATCCAGATAACAACCTCTAAACCTTTCCAGATTTTACACAAATGTGCACCAGGGATATGGGTGTCAGATGATAAAGTGTCAGATTTTTAACATGCATACATTTGGAGTAACAAATATTTTTCCACTACTATCCCCAAGAACATACCCCAGAGTCCTAACACCTCTTAAAATGTGCACACAAAAATCACAAGAATGATGATGTTATTTATATAATTTTTACAAGTCCACACTATGAATTATCCATCTTTTTAAAATTATGCTCTGGCCCCAAAGGGGTGTGGTTTTCCAAAGCACATGGTGGAATTTCTGGTTTATCCACTTCCCCCAAGCTCAGCCTGCTCACATGCAGTGCCCCTCCCCGTTTCTTTCCAAGTGGAAGCCATTTACAACCCCCCTAATTTAACATTTGCCTGGGCCAAGGACAGTGCTTTGTTTAGTTTCCTGCAGTCCCCAGGTGCTCCTCCCCTGATTCAATCAGGGAGGTGTCATCTCCTTTTGGTGGGGGCAGCAGAATGCAGCCAGGCCTGGGAAGAGTGGCTGAGCAAGTTTCACTCCTGTCGGGAGTAGTTGCCGGGCCGAATTCACTCTCTTCAAGCCAGGCTTCAGCTAAATGTCACTTTAGTTCCCAGTTTTCTACATTCCAACCAAACTTGCAATTTTTACACATGCAGCTAGAACGCTGATTTTAAGTTCAAAACTATGGCATTTAACAGTTGCAAACTATGTGCCACTCAACAGTAGGTCACTCATTTATTTTAAAAATTTAGATTTTAGTGTCTTTCAGTCCAATTTCACTTCAGCTGCTGACATCCACAGCTCAGCCAGTTTTGTTATAAACATTGTTTTGGGCTCTTTCTCTTTCCAGATTTTGTATGCACACAAGTCTACCTTCTGCCAAATGTCTGCTGGTGTTCATTGAGATTTTTGAATATCTTGCAATGTTTAAAATAGGCATTTTTAGCTTGCATTTCAGAGAAACAAAGGTGATTTCAAAGCGCTTTTTTTATTTTAGCCACCGGCACTGCTGTTTTTCCTTTGGCACACATTTCACTCATGGCACTCCTGGCCCGTCACGCTCGCACTGGTGGGTGGCAGGTCAGGGGACCATTTTGCTGTGCGCAAAACCTCGTGGTTCTCCAGGATTCTGGCGCAAATGTGGGCTTTTCCGCCCTCTTGGATTTCCTAAACCCACAGCACCAAGTGTTGCAGCATAATTACTTGAACGTGGGCCAAGACACCCAACAACCGCGACAGGCCCTGTTCTCTACGGAGCGCCGCCGCTCGTGCTAGACCTGGACCCTTAACTATATTGACAGTGGAAACATGCATTCATTTTTTTTTATGTGAACCCAGGCTCAAAACGTTGTAAATGGTACAAATTCTGTTATATGTGAGGCCAGCCAAAAGGATGGATAGATAGTGTCGGTTCCCCTTTGTAGAAAATACACTCAAGTTGTCACAACACAAAATTATACACATTTGAATATGTAATCCATCATTGTATGTCGTAGGCAATTCTTTGGGCAGTTTTTTGCGACTAAATCTACCTGCATTTCTAGCTACTTTTGATCCTCAAGGTTTATTTTGAACAAACGTTTCTACATAAGCAACAAGGCCAATAAGAAATTAAATTAGATCGTTTGCCACAATATTTTGTATATAATTTAGAGACCTTGTCAGTTTTCTTGGCCTCATAATCGTCTTTCATGTACTGAGGAACTCTTAGATCACACTGCGCACTGCCTTCACAGATTCGCATCTCATAACCCAGTGTACCTTTGACACAAGCTGTAAGAACAAGGCGTTCCTGCTTCAAAGGCACCAAAGCGCGTTAGACTCAGTGCGAAAAAATGGTTTCATTCCTGCACAAACCTTTGGAATATTTGACGGCAAGGCTTTTGATCCTATGTGTTTTCAACGTGCAGGTCTGATTTGCTTGAAGGACATGGACTATAAAGCCGAGCCTTTGTCCCAATTCACTTGGCATAGACTGGAACATAGTAATTACAGCCGACATTAGAGACGCACTCCCACCGTAGTAGGCGCTATGCCTTCGCCTGCATCATCCTGGGCACTGCCAATAAGTAGGTGTTCCAATGCTTTGGCTGTAGGTTGAAGGTGTCTAATGATACGGTATGCTGATTTTGATGAGACACGTTAGCTGGACAATCAGCCATTATTCCAAACATATGTCATCAATGAACGCTACTTACCACTCAGTAGTAAGTACAATTCCCCAAATCATGGAAACATTAATTCATTGTTATCTGACCAATGTATTTAACATGTTCACAGTCTTTCATACTTGCGCTCTTGGAGCAAAGGCCCCTACACCACACCCCGCCCCCCTCCCACCCGACTGCCTGCAATTTCCAGGCCTGTCCTATTCCCTTCCTCTGAGTGCCATTGCCTGTCGTCCAGAAAAACAGGCGAATACACTCCATTTCATGTTTTATGGGTGCTCTCATCGGAGCAATGAAGGTTGCTTTGGCAAGCCATCTTGTCAGGCAGTGGGGGGCCCAGGAGGCATGCAGTGCTATCATCTAGGCCCAAACCTCCCCAAAAGCTACTGTCGCCAGTGGATTGCACATATGCCTATACTGGTAAGTGCTGTCCTTAAAGAAAGTCTGTCTTGTGAGTCAACTTTTGCTGTTTCCAGCTCTGTCCCCACCACTGTCTGCTTTAATGTAAAACTGCACTATCGTGATTAAGTGAAGTAGCACCTAGCATTGGGACTGCTCCAGCCGTCGCTATGCTCCTTATGCTGTGCATCTTGGTAAAGCAATGTTCATTGTCAATAACTAAATGCAAATACAAAATCTATATTGCTCCACCTGGTGGCAAAGTCGATAAAGCTACTGTACGTTTCATCCTTATAATTCTTGCAATATTTTCACCCATACATTTAATTACTGCACAATTGTCCGGCAATGAGTACTTCCTTTCAAAACCGGACTGAGCAAAGGGCCAATGGCATTTAAATCGCATCAAGCCCAGTGAGCTTTGACAATCTAACAAGCAGATATGTTGACAAAGGAGTCCAGCTGGATATGATTTGGAATAACCGTGCTTCCTGCCCATCTTTCCGGAATGTAAAATGTTTTGTTGCATACATGTTAATGTTAAAGGGTATTTGTACCGTGCACTATCACCACCGGAGTGGTCCAGTCGAGCTCTTGTGAATCTGAAAGGGATGTGTGGAGCGGGGTGGGTTAGTAGGGTATAGTGGGAATAGGTAGAGCGAGAGTTGCGAGTTCGGTTTTCACCGTTCGCTGAGCTTGGGTGCGATTTGCAAGTCGGTACATTTCCCATGTGCTGTGCTTGGCTATGTGTTATTTATCGTTGCACCGTAGCGATGCACGTGCAGATTGCTGAGCAGAGAGGTGGTTGTGTTTGTTTGCGTTTGAGAGGTGTATGCAGACATTGAGGTTTTAGAGTTGGGTTAGAGGGTTTTTTCTTGCCTCGTTGCTTTGGACTTCTGCGCTTGTAGTCTTGGTCTGTCCTGTGTGCTGGACGTTATGTGGCGGTTTGATCATCGAGCACTGTGCATGGTGGTGGCTTATCGTTGCACTGTAGCGATGCACGTGCAGATTGCTGAGCAGAGAGGTGGTTGTGTTTGTTTGCGTTTGAGAGGTGTATGCAGACATTGAGGTTTTAGAGTTGGGTTAGAGGGTTTTTTCTTGCCTCGTTGCTTTGGACTTCTGCGCTTGTAGTCTTGGTCTGTCCTGTGTGCTGGACGTCTTGGTCTGTCCTGTGTGCTGGACGTTATGTGGCGGTTTGATCATCATCGAGCACTGTGCATGGTGGTGGCTTTCCTCTGTAATTGAAGAGAGTGGAAGATGCAAATCTACCAGATCTCAGTGTTTTGCTAGATCATATACATGGGGATTGCGCCAGGAACCTGTACACCAGGTTGGCCTGACTTAATTGAACATCCCTCCTGTTCCGAGGTCCAGATAAGTAAAGCTATCCTATTTCCTGTTCAGACAAGGGTAGTAACAGTCTGCAAGTGTATTTGATATACATCCTTTAAAAATATTGCACCCAGTTAGAAACAAGGTGAACGCTTTCCAGCGGTGACTGCCCTTAGCCTTTTGATGCATTTCCAGAACTTCCTGGAATCTTGTTGGCAAGATGACGTCATACTGAAGTATCTCTTGAATGTTCTGCTCATTTGTATGAACTACTTGCATCCTTTATTATGTAATCTTATCCTACTGATTTCTATAAGCTTCCACTGTAAATGCATACCAGACATGTCTCAGACATACATGGAGCATGTGCGCACTGATAGGAACATCTAGCTCTTGGCATATGCCCAAACTAGATGTTTGCTTTTCAGGCACACAACAAGTAAAGAATGAGGAGAACCACCCTTAATGGTTTTGGTAGATAAGGTGGCACAAATCTCCACCGCATGGCCTAAACTAATCAAACAGAGGAAAGAGAGAAGAGAAGTAAGGAACCCGAATAGCTCATTATCGTGTTAAATGTCAATCCTTGCGGCGTGCATTTGCCAAAGTACTTCTTGTCTTTTCGGTGTTCTCTGTCATGTGAACCAAAGAGGGCTTGTTTCACAAAGTGTGTTCTAGTCAGTAATTCCATAAGACGTGGCTGTGCGTTCATTTCTGGGACACATAGTGACTTGTATTCTTCCCCATGTCTCCCGAAGCAGCAAGAACTGGGAAGGCCGCGAGAGGCACCAGAGGTAGTCCTCGCCTCCCACTTGCATGCAGCAGCAGGAAATGCGATCGGTGAAAGGAAGGGCACAGGGACACCCTTCTATGCAAGAAAAGGCAGCATGCGTGGAGAAACACGCAGGCACATGCTGCACAATCTGGCTGCTGGGGGATTATAACACCCTCTTGCACCCTAGGAGCCAGGCCCACTAGGTAATGGGAAAACCTTTATGTGTGGAGTGCCTACTGATAGTGAGAAGGGTTTGGGGAGTGTTTCATTTCTTACCCCTTCTGTCCCCCCATTGGCTCTACTCCATACACAACCCCTGGCTCCCACTGCACTCCATAGCTGCACCTCAAATATTGACAGGAGGTCTGTGGAGAGGGCGCTTTTTTGGCGCGCAACTACTATTCTTTCACCACTCTCAACCTAAAGCCAACAACATTGCGCAGGGGCACAGGCTGACTCACCCTAATCCAGGCCTATCTATCCACCCACCTTTACCTTTCCTTTGCTCTTGGCTCCAGTCAGCATCTCCTTCACTGCAAGTAGGCCCCTGACTCTAATTGCACTCCATGGCTGAACCTCAAAGAATGACAAGCATCCTGGGATAGGTACCTCCAGTCATCAGCATACTTGCATGCTATACCCTTCACTGTACTACTGAGCCCTGTTCCACTGCCACTCTCTGTCCTCAACCTGAAGCCAACACCATGGAGCAGTGGCCTATGCCCACACACCCTACCCCATACCTGCATACCCACCCAACCCCACGCTACCCCTGCCTGGACATACACACCAGTCTCACCCTGCCCCACATCTGCTTTTCAACCCTTCCCCATGCATGCCTTAGTCATCCACCCGAACCCATGTCTGCCTGCCTACCTTAAGCAACTGCCTACCTTATAGGTCTGCTTGACCACACACCCTCCCACACTCTATGCCTGAGAACCCTAAACCACACCTGTGCACCCACCCACCCATCTCTATGCCTGCCTGACTAACCATGCCTGCCTGACTACCCATACTCCCTACCCCATGCCTGCCTGGCCACCCGTACTCCCTACACCATGCCTTCCTGACAGTCATCAACTCTACCCCAGCCTGCCTGACCGCCAACCTATCCTACCTAATGCCTGCCTGCAAACCCGCCCACCATATCCAACTCCTACCCTACCTAGCCACAAACCATACTTCTCCATGACTTGGCCTGTCTACCCTCGTGCTATCCAGCAGCTGTATACCCACCCATCCACCATACCCCAGGCTTGACTACCCTCATCTTCCCACCCTACCTCACACTGGTCTACCCACAGAGCAGTGACCCAGGCCAACCCACACTACCCCATACCTGCATACCCACTCACCATATATCACTACTGCCTTACACCACACATCTGACTTACCCTACCCAGTCCTGCCGCATGCCTTCTTACTTATTCACTCATTCTAACCCATGCCTGCCTATCTAAACACCACCCCTGACCCATCCCTGCCTAACATCTTCTGGCTTACATACCCACTCTACCCAATAACTATCTTCCTTTTATGCCTGCTTTACCACACACCCTACCAAACAACTACTTGATCACCCATCATTCCAATCCCACTGCTGCCTACCCATCCACCATAGCCCATGCCTGCCTAAGCACCCTACGTCCCCAACTCTGCTTTCCTATTCACCTGTGCTACTCACCCTACTACCCAGCTTACCCTCTCCCACCTTATCCCACCATTGTACCCCAATGTCTGCCTATGATATTCAAGCCTACCCCCAACTCACACTCTGCCACAGCTGCCTAACCCCACCCACTCCCCATATTCTATGCCTACCTGCACATGCTAACCAACCCTACTTAATGGCTGTCTACCAACAACCATGCTCCTTTCCCAGCTTTGTGATACCACCATATACCCACTCTGGCCTATCTCCATCCACCCACCTGACCAAAATCATGTCTAAATCCAACCACCCATTCATCCCCACGCCTGCCTGTCGTGACCAATCCCTGGAACCCCATGCTTGCCCCTGCCTCCTCATCATACCCATGCCTGACCACATCCCCCCTCCTCCACACCTGCCCCACCACTCACTCACTGTATCTCGTATCTGACCAAACCCATCTACATGACCACCCACCTGCCTCTCCCACCTAACCCCACCTCTGCATGCCTGCCCACACAACATACCATACCTCTGACCACCCACCCTACCACATGCTCCCCTGTCAGATGCCACACCTGGCTACCACCACCCAACCACCTCACCTCATGCCTGCCAATTCCAACATGCCCAACCGCAAGTCTGCCTGCCTCTACCCACATTTGACTCCTTGCCTTCCTCAACCCACCCACACTTCTGCCCCCACCCAACCTATGCAACACCTGCACCCACCTACCCATTCTAGCCCATGCCTACATTCCCCCACTCTCCCTACACCATCCCTCACCCACCCATCCATCCTGCTCCACATGGGTACTATGGGTACTCACCCTCCCTACCCATATCTGGTCTACCCTACCCATGCTATCACATGCCTGCCTACCCCATTCACCATAGCTGTTATGATCGCTCTCCATAGATCTAGTTATATGTTAGGCACTTTGGTGTTAGGAATACAGAACACTTTGTTCACTACTGAGTGCATTTTGGTTTGTGAATGGGCTTGGAGGTAATATAAATCCTAGGTTAAGTTTGTTGATGGGAGTGAAGAGAAGTTTCAGGATTTGATATCATATTCCTTACCTAATGTGCTCAGGCACTGGACTTTCTATAATGTGGCCGGGAGTAACATGGAACAGAGGACTAGTGTTCCTGTCAGGTGCAGACACTGCATAAGCTGGAACTGACTAACTGCCATTGAAGTGGAAGTTGCAGTGGGAGTGGTAGTTTAGCAAGAGACACAAGCTGTGAGTGCACAGGGCCCCATGCTACACACAGCTCGATGTAGTGATTACTAAGTGCTGCTGAGTGAATTATCTTGCAAAAATAGGTGATCAATCCCAAGTGAGCGTGCAGGAATTCTATCTTTTCTGACCTCCACAGTGGAGATGAGTTCTTGAGGCCCTGCCCTTCACTCTAATCATGTCACCAGCACCCATAGGGCGTTGTAGCAGCCCCCTGCCTTGTAACACCACAGCCACATACTTTTGGCTGTATCATGCACAGTATTCTCCCTCACCTCCCATTCCTCGATCTCCGTGTGAACGTCCCATTCCATAGACCCAATGGCAGGCCTAGTGCTCGTCATATTTAGAGGAAATTGACGGGATGGAGTTTGACCTGGAAAGAAAATGTGTGCTGTTTCCACTGGTGGAATCTGCCAAGAAACCTGATGGTTCTGCACATGGCCGTGTATTGAGAGAGGTGCAAGCATGTTTGGAGAATGGGGTTTGGCAAGGTACCTAACCTTGCTCTTGAATGCCAGAGGTTTTGAACATGCCTGCAATCCCCATCCAAATCCATTGATGACCTTGTCACCGCATTGAAGACGTTGTGAGCATGTGCACATTTGGAATATTGACATCAAACTCTCGAGAGATCAGCCTTCACCCAAAAAGAAAGGAGGCATTGTGGATAAACAAGGACCCTATGATGGAACAGGCCATTTACCAATGCAGAAACCGTCAAAGTGTCGTTCCGCTCTATCGAGGAAGATAAACACACTCAAATGTCGAATTTCAAGAAAAAGATCAAGACTCATCTCTTTAACCTTGTATAACTGATCCTTTCCTCATTGCTCTGCTTCTGATCCCTGTTATCTCTCTGTGTTTTCATGTGCGCTGTTAAGTGACTTCAGTTCAGCAATCCCACTAAGTCAGTGCCTCATCTGGGACGCCCAAGGGAAGCCCCTATTTATATATTTTTATGACAAGTTATACTCTGGATGATAAACCCTTATATAACGCCCCTCTCTTTGAATCCCCCTGACCTCACTGAGCCAAGAAGTAGGTGTGTTTTGCAATTTAAAAGATTTATTGGAAAAATTAAACAATATATATATATATCACTTTTATAATACATTAATATTTGATATCACACTGAAGATATGACAGTGATCAACAATGTATAATGCTACACTAGCACAGTGATTTAATTACTTAGGAGTTAGTATAGGGAGGATAAGGTAGCTGAGAATACTTTTATGATTTCAAGGAAATGCAATGATGGAAAGAATGCAGTACAGAAATAACTGATAGGGTTTCCCAAGAGATAATATGTTAACTTTTCCCCTGGTGGCAATTCACTCCCCCCCTATGCAATAGAAGGAGATGGAATGAGAGCACACAATTTCCAGGAATACAAACAAAATGCAATACAAAGTTCCAGTTCCCCCCAGCGAGCTTAGAGGAAAACAGGTATGATTTTAAAGCAGGCAAATCCTTTTAAATGTGGTGGCAATGAAGTAAAATATGCTAAAAATGCTTTTAATTCCCTATAGGAGGTTCAGGGTAGGTGATAGCTATTTAAGATTAGTTCAAGTCACACTTGCGATGCTCAGTGAGGGATTAGCAGGTTGAAAGCGAATTTTAGCAGTTCAAGCAAAAGACGGCTATCGGTTTTAGGCTTCTTTGAAAGCTTAGATTGTTAGCTTTAAAATGAAAGTTAAATCTCGTTCCTAGCCCACACGGTTCCAAAGATACGGACGATTTTGTGGAGATAGATTTTCAGAAATGAAATTAAAGTTTCAGAATGACAGATGCGCTGTGGAAGGTTTTGGATCAACAGGATGGACACACAATTCTATGATGCAGTTCTAGATAGGTGGAAATGGTTTGAATTAGATTATTTTAAACTAAGAGATTGGTTTGCACAGTTCTGGCTGAGTACTCACACTATAAATCTGAAATAGGCCGTCAAGGTCTGATCAGGTTTGGACTGGACTCCTGGCGGGTGGTTCTGAAGTCACAGCTCTCTGGGTCTTCACAGCGGTCTGGTCTCTGGTTCTGGCAAAAGTTCCTGGCACTGCTGAAAAAGTTCTGAAGTCTGGATTCTAAGTTCTGGAGATGGTCCTTCTGGATATTGTCTGGTCCGGCAAAATGCTTCGCAAGAAAGTGGAAAGTGAATGTCTTGCCTGTCCAAAACAGTCTCTTTTTATGTGTTTTGAAAATGGGTGTGTGCGTGGGCATAACTAAGCCTGCCCCTCACAACTTATCATTGTCCAAGCTCTCCTCTCTCCCTTGATTGTGGGAAGGAATGGAGTGTCATCAGGCATTAATTTTATGGCATACAGAAAGAACACTGCCCTTGTCAATTTGCACCCAAATCTATTTTTGATCCAAATACATATTTATCTATGTTCCATTTTTCTAATATTATATGATCAGTTAACATATTTTCTGTAGCACCAAACCATCCGATCCCTGTCTTTGTAAGATGTCGTGTCCACTTATGACAGAATTCTGCCCTTTTCATCAAGAACACAACCTCTAAACTTTTCCAGAATTTACACAAACATGCACAAGGAATATGGGCATCAGATGATAAAGTGTCAGATTTTTAACATACAGACATTCGAAGTAATACCTTATTTTCCGCTACTACCCCCCCAGAACATACCAACACCTCTTAAAATGTGCACAGAAAAATCACAAGAATAATGATATTAATATATAATTTTGACAAGTCCGTACTATGAATTATCCATCTTTTTAAAATTATGCTCTGGCCCAGAGGGGTGTGGTTTCCCAAAGCACATGGTGGAATTTCTGGTTTGTCCACTTCCTCCACCTCAAGTTGCTCACAGAGGCACTGCTCCTCCCAGTTTCTCCCAAGAGGAAGCCATTTACAACCCCCCCTAATTTAACATTTGCCTGAGCCAAGGAAGGCTCATTGTTCTGTTTCCCTGCTCCCAGGTGCTCTGCCCCTGATTCAATCAGAGAGGTGTAATCTCCTTTTGGTGGGAACAGCAGAAGGCAGCCAGGCCTGCGAATGCAGTGGCTGAGCAAGTTTCAACTCCTGTCGGGGGTAGTTGCCGGGCAGAATTCAATCTCTTCAAGCCAGGCTTCAGCCAAATGTCACTTTTGTTCCCAGATTTTCTTCATTCAAATCAAACTTAGCATTTCTACACATGCAGCTAGAACGCTGATTTTAAGTTCAAAACTATGACATTTAAACAGTTGCAACCTATGTGACACTCAAAGTAGGTCACTCATTTATTTTAAACATTTCGATTTTAGTGGCTTTAAGTCCAATTTCACTTCAGCTGCTGACATCCACAGCTCAGCCAGTTTGGTTATAAACATTGTTTTAGGCTCTTCATCTTTCCAGATTTTCTATGCATACAAGACTACATTCTGCCAAATGTCTGCTGGTGTTCAGTGAGATTTTTGAATATCTTGCAATGTTTAAAATAGCCATTTTTAGCTTGCATTTCACAGAAACAAAGGTGATTTCAAAGCGCTTTTGAGCTAACAGGCACTGCTGTTTTTCCTTTGGCACCACATTTCACTCATGGCGCTTCTGGCCCATCACGCTCGCACTGGTGGGTGGTAGGTCAGGCGACCATTTTGGTGTGCGGTTTTCCTGGATTCTGGTGCAAATGTGGGCTTTTCGGCCATCTTGGATTTTCTAAACCCACAGCACCAAATGTGGCAGCATAATAACTTGAACGTGGGTCAAGACACCCAACAAGCCCCCCGCCTGACTGCACTTTGATTTTGAGTCGAGGGGGAGTCGGTTGGAAAGGATGTTTAGATCCACACGCTGGTATGTCCGCATCATCTTCTTCCGATTCCGCAGATGGCACAGTTCACCATCTTTCCTCCTTCAGGGTGGATCGATCGGTTTTCCTCGCCGGTCCTGATATGAGTATTGGGCGGTACCCCGGGCTCCTCGGTCCTTTGCTCCCGGTCCCTAGGTCGTCTTCCGTGGTCAGTCTCCAGGTTTTCTTTCTCCTAGGATGACAAAGCACAGCGGCAATACCTATTCGTAGACATTTCTCCCCCACTATTGATATAGTGGGGCAGCATATACATTTTATAAATCAATAGACATTTACATTCTTATTTAAAAAAAAAAACAAGATATAATCAGAAGACATTGTCATTCAAGAATCATAATATTTTAGAGACTATATGTGGGATATTTTAGGGTTGGAACTGAATTACTCTGGAGCGGCCCCCTCTGGTATTGCAGAGGACTCATCCAGTTGCTGCAGAGTGTGCCTGGGATGGCAACACTTTAACGGATTTATATGGACCCACTTGTCTTCCCCTTCTGCCAAACTACCTTTGGGGATGCGGATCTTGTAGGCAACTGGGGAGATCTTGTCTACAATTTCAAAAGGTCCCTTCCATGTAGGCAAACATTTTTGCTGTTTGGCCTGGTTTCTTTGGAAATTGTATAGATAAATCCGGTCTCTGTATTCTTTCCTGGTGGTTTTCAAATCATAGTGAGTTTTCATACTCTCGGCTGATCTTTCTAGATTCCGCTGAGCATAGGCAAAAGCATGTTGGAGGTGTTTCCTTAAATTCTCAACATATTCATGAGTTGTGGAGGCATTTACCAATGTCTGCTCTTGGGTCCTGTAGAGCAAATGCTGGAGAAGCACAATCTTGCGTCCAGTCATCAGCTCAAACGGTGACGTTTTAGTTACAGATGAAGGGGTAGATGTGATGGCCATTAGGACCAGAGATAATCGGATATCCCAACTTGGCCCAGAATCTGCCGCAATTTTTTTTAATATGCTCACAATGGTTCTGTTGTATCTCTCCACTGCACCAGAAGAGGCTGGCCGGTAAGCAATGCGTAGCTTCCTTTTAACCCCCTGTATCTCCCACGTCTTAGTCATTACTTTGCTGGTGAAGTTGCTACCTCTGTCTGACTAAATCCTTTGGGGTAGACCAAAACGCGAAAAGATGTGGTTGATCATCAGGGCAGCTGCTGTTTCTGCCTTGCAGTTTGGGGCTGGGAGACATTCCACCCATTTGGTAAATAAGCATGTCACCGTCAACATGTACTTATTCCCCCTAGAGGAGCGAATCACGGGGCCTATGAAGTCGATTTGCAAATCTGACCATGGCAGTGTCATCCCCCTCTTTTGGAGAGGCGCACAGTGTGTGAGGGATGTTGGCTGAAATTGTACACACACAAGACACCCCTTCAAGTATTGGTTGAGGTCCTGCCCCATGTGTGGCCAGTATGCAACCTCTCTTAAGATCTCAAGTGTTGTATGAAACCCCCTATGACCAGCAGTGGCCACATCATGGGCGTGACTTAACATCAGGCTTCAGAATGAGGTAGGGACCACCCACTGATCCTGGCCAGTTTGGGATTTCCTTACCAACAAACCGTCTTGGATTCAGAACATTTTTGGACATTTCATCAACACTCTAAGGTCCTCTTTCCCAATGTAATCGGTATCCGTCAGTGGACAGTTCTCAGGGTCCTCAATGTGTTGGTAAAACTTACCAATTATTGGATCCCCTTTTTGAGCCGTATTCAAATCAGCATCTGGGGTCTCCTTACTCCATTGTGCAGTTGAAAGATCATTGTGAGCATTTGTCTGGGACCTAGTGATAGCAGTGACCTGGATTTCCCCCAACAGGGACTCAATCTCTATTAGATTCCCTTGGATGGCCCCGGTTTTGGCCAGCTGATCAGCTAAGTCATTTCCAGTTTTGTCTGGTCCCTCTACTGTGGAATGACCCTTGATCTTTTTCCAGTAGATGGTCATCCCATTCACGGTGACCAGATCATCAATGTTTTGAATTAACTTCCCATGTTTCAAGGGTTTGTTATTAGCACATAGCATGCCTCTGGTTTTCCAATTAACCAGGTGCTCCACGAACCCGTTCCGTACATAATCTGAATCTGTGATTATGATCAGTCTATGGAGTTGATGTTGGACAGCAGTGAGGATGGCTTGATACACAGCCATCAATTCTGCCACCTGACTACTTCGGGGACCAATTTGGTATCCAGTGGAGGGTTCTGGGGACCCATTCACCCATGCATTCCCTATGCCGGCCACAAGTTATTTTTCCCCGTTGTTGTAAACATGGTAAGAGCATCCATCCACATAGACAGTGGGCATTCCCTCACACTTGTCTTCTTCAAAAACTTTGTGTGGGGAATTAAGGTATGCCTCCATGTTGTCCTTGATTTTTAGACTTTCGTCCTCAAGACAGTTTTCTCTGGCACAATCATGCAAGTCAGCCAGACCTTACGTGAGGGGACTCTTCTTGTTTTGGCCATATCTGACCTCCACAGGAAAGCCTTGCATTGACAGAATCCAGGAAGTAATTTGGGAATTGCTCACATTTCCGGCCCGGATTCTGTCACTTTGGAGATATTGCAGAGGCTGGTGTGGAGTCTCCACTATGATGTGTTCCCCCTGGATGAACGGGCGGTAATTCTTCAATGCCCACACCATTGCCAGGAGTGCCTTCTCACAATCATTGAATTTTTCCTCCACAGAGGATAAAGTTTTGCTCGCATAGGAGATTACTTTATTGACCTTGTCATGCTTTTGGTATAATACTGCAGTCAAGCACGTATTAGAGAACCCTGTCTCCAGGAAAAACTCCTTGTTTCTGACAGGGTAAGCTAGGCAGGGCGCTTGTGAGAGGCTTCTTTTGAGCTGTCTTACTGCCTCGGATTGTTCTGGACCCCATTCCCACTTGACCCCCCCCTTCAAGAGACGAATCAGGGGTCTGGTGATCCCTGCGTAGCCCTCAATGAACTTTCTGCTGTAATTAGTCAGTCCAAGGAGGCTCCTTAGTTCCTGCAGAGATGTGGGGTCTTTCAGTTTCTGGAGTGCTTCCACTTTCTTTTCCTAGGGACAGAGACCCTGAGGAGTAATCTCATGCCCCAAGAAATTAACACGGGTTCTACACCACTGTGCTTTCTGAAAGGAAAGTTTTGCTCCGGCGGCCCCCAACTGGGTCAGAACATAAAGGATCTCCGCTATATGTTCCTCCACAGTTGACATAAGCCAGGTTACCCCTCGCACCCAGGTCGGGCATGGCCTTGTGTAGGAAAATGTTGAACTCATTGCCGGAGTTGAGGTATCCGAAGGGAGTCCGGGTCCATGTGTACTGCTGGCCCCCAAAGGTAAAAGCCAGTTTGTATTGGTCCTCCCTACTGACAGGCACAGTCCAGTATCCATTGGTCAGGTCTATTGCAGTGAATACCTGTGACCCCTGGGTCTGGGCCAGCCCTTGGTCAATGTAGGGAAGAGGCCATCGGGAAGTATGGACCCGTTTGTTGAGCTCCCTAAGGTCGGCGCAGAGTCTCCACTGGCCGTTTGGCTTCAATATTCCCAGCACCAGATTTTTGAAGGTGCTTTGTACTGGACGGATTATTCCCCGGGACTCAAGGTTCTTAATTATTTCTGTAAGGGACTCCATGGATACGAGAGGCAAGCGATATTGCTTCACAAACACTGGTGTCATGCCAGGGTCCGTGGGAATTGCAATTGTGTGGATGTCGGTGCGACCACAGTCATATGAGTCTACTGCAAAGAGATCTTAAAAATCCAAGAAAACTTGTTTAAACTTTTGTTTCTGCTCCAGAGTCACACAGGCGTCAGCTAGGTTGACTCTCTCTTCCACCATCTGCCTGAACCCTGGAAATACATCTGGTTTTGCTATCTCAGCGGCCTCCTCCAGCTGGGTGGAGAAGTCCCTGGTCAGAGTGCTGATTTGGACTGGAGGCTTCAGGTGGGAAAGGCAGCCCTCATGGACCTGAAAAATCACCTCATCCCTCCTGAAGTCACAAGTCACATCTTCCTTACCATAAGGGCAGGAAGTGTACACCAGGAAGTTCCCCCCGTGCCGGGTAAAGATCCTGTCTGGCGTTGTGTTGTCATCACTGTCACTGTCA
Organism: Ambystoma mexicanum; assembly: GCF_040938575.1. NCBI lineage: Eukaryota > Metazoa > Chordata > Amphibia > Caudata > Ambystomatidae > Ambystoma > Ambystoma mexicanum. The sequence goes on along the minus strand of NC_090930.1, from coordinate 296,331,072 downwards.
AAACAGTCCTTGGGGATTGGTCCTAACAGTTAATTTCCTAAATCAATGGAGAAATGTCAGTCATCAACCGCCATTCCAATAGGGGTGCCTGCGGCTAGAGTAATACTCTTTAAGTCGCTGTTATCCACCTCTATTGGAATGGTGTCATGTTCTATGTTGACTAATGGTGCTGGGTTTACCCCCAACCCTTGCTGTTGGAGAGAAGCATTTAGATGATTAGAAGCATAAGTGTTTTTCAATTTTTGTCCTCTTTTAACTTTCACTTCCAGGGAGAATTGTCGGGTCCTTTCTGGGATGGTGACTTCCTCTTTAACCTGAATTTCAACTGCATAAGGTAGCAATTGAGCTGACCTAAATGCTTTTTCTGGATCATCAAAGCCCATGGGATTATCCGCTAATCGGGACCAAGCTTTGAAGTTTATTAGGTCCAAACTAATGGCAAAGCGATTGAGAATGTCACTGCCTAAGTAAAAGGCGGCAGTGACGTCTCGCACGACCCAACAATTATGGACTATGCTCTTGTTGCCAATGGAGATTTTGAGCATACACCTGCTTGGCAGCAGATTTTTGGAATTGGGTGCTTCCAGGTCCATTTCCCATTTGTCTATCAGTTTGAATGTTGGTATGGCTGGATCTTTTGGGAGTTGGCGGAACATGGCTTCGCTGATGAAGCTCTTACAGTTGTACACACACACTCGGGCGAGAACAGAGTACTTCTCATCATTTAACTGAACAGGGATGAACAACTGCTCTCCAATTTGCTGAATATCAGCCAGGCTCTGAGCTGATTTCACATCTTCTGGACTATCGGAGTGGGAATGTCTGATTGTGGATTAGTAAAGAATTTCAGAGTGTTTCCTTCCAGTGTGGAATAGCACCTTAAACTGGAAGGAAGGTTGATTTTCAGAAATAGAGAGGACCCCCCATCACCAGTCTTTTGTCCTACTGCTATTACTGTCACGTCTGGAATTTGGTTGTTCTGGAAGTGAAATTCTACTTGGTCAGATTTTTGTTCAACCATGTGGCAGGTACCGTTTAAACTAACATGGTTGACGCTCTGTTTTAATTTTATTGGTCGGCTAGCCTGGGTCCAGAGAACCTTGTTTATGCAATCGATTAGGGGTGACAACCTTCTCAGGAGGTCATTCGCTAGTAAACAAGGGGTGCCCTCTGGAGTCACTACTATGACTGGGTGTTTCACCTTGTGTCGCCCAATTTTGATGTCTAAATCTGCAGTCCCCTCGACGGGAATTTCCTTCCTGCCAAAGTTCTGAAGTTGTCCCGGAAGAGAGGTGAGAGGAATACGGTAATTCTCCCCCCTTCCTGCATTTAGTTCATCAAAGGCCCTTTTGGACAGAAGAGTAGCTTGGGATCCAGTGTCCACCAGTGCCAACATTGTACCCTGCCCCTGTACTTGTACTGGGGCATAGTATCTTCCCTCCATCTCCTCAAGGTGGCACAGATAATGCACATTTTTGGACAACTGGCGGGCTAATTTTCTGGTTTTGGACATTGAGAGAGAAGAGATCTGGGCAGAGTTCGGCAGGGAGTTTTGGGAATCTGAAAGAAAAAGTTGGCAATCGGATAAGGATGCGGTTCTGGGTTCCCCTGGTTCCGGTTCTGGGCGCCCCCCCCTTTTTGGAGGCAGTCCTCAGGATGAGTTTGAACCAGGGGTTTTCGGTATTGTTGGTTCTGGGATAGAATGATAGGCGGCAACAGCTCAATCCCCACATCTACCCAGTCTGGGTTGGAATCCCTTGGGACCCATTTTTCCTTGGGAGGAGTTCCCCCATCTCTGAAGGAGAAGATCCTTTTCCCAGGATCCTCTGAGGATACCTCTCCCTCAAATTGGAAGATCTGTACCTCGTCCACAAAATGGGTCTGTTTGGGTCCTTTGTTTCTCCTACCTCCTCTCTGCTCCTTGGGTGGCAGACTTTCAGGGGTAAAAGATTTTGTTTCTGGTTCCTGGGTTTCCAGGGGCTGTTTACAAGTGGGGAAGGAAGCTTCCTCCAAGGCTTTATACCCCCCTTCCCCTTGTGCTTCCTCCGTGGGAACCGGTGGGTTATCGGGGTGCTGCCCCCATCATTGTTCTGGAGCACCAGGCCCAGAGTTCGGTGCATTCTGTGCCGGCATGCCCATCTGAGGGTTCTGTTGAGCCCTTAGGACGCGACCCAGCTCCTGTGCCATATTTTGGACCTGGCGCTCAAGTTGGGAAACCCGCTCAGGCTGATACGGGGTTCTATTCTCTCCCCTGAACTGATCCTGGGAAGGGTAGCTATCCCTTCTCTGGTAGTACCCCGGGTTGGGAAGATTTGAGTACCCCTCCACCCTTGGCCTCCCCTCTCCCGGATTAGGTTGTCTGGGCTCTGGGAATTGGGGAAAGAAGGATGGATGATTTTGGGGCAGGAAATTGGGTGGATACATGGGAAAAAAGTTCTGCCCAGGGTTTGGTGAAATTCTGCCCTCCTGTGGGAAGTTAGGAGGGAGGTTCCCTGGGTTGGGTGCCTTGTTGGATCCCCCCCCCTTGGGCTGGAGGAGTCCGCACATACCCCAGGATGGGTCTGTTTCCCTTGTAGCAGGGACTTACATAATCAGGGGAGCGAGGGACCCCATTTGTGGGACTACCTCCTTGACTCCCTGTCTGTGACTGGCCCGAGGGCCTTCTGGGCTTTGAATTATTTGGTGCAGGCAGGTTTTTAGGTCCCCCCATCTCCAAATCTAAAACGGGGGCAACCTTTACCTCTGCTACCTTGGCAGCAGCAGGGGCGCTGTTGGTTTTGGGGTTTTTGGGCTGATTCTTATTTTCCACCGGTTTCTGCACCTCATAGATGCGGGTGGCTTGCTCAATGACCCAGTCTAAAGATCTTTTCTTGCGAAAATCTCTCACGAGCTGGGTCATTATGTATTTGGGTAAGGCATGGAAAAACGTATTAACAAATTCTTTACTGTGCGTGCGTACCCTTTTTGTAGTCTGCGCAATTTCGTGTGGGGCCTGATCCTCCCCACATTGCAAATTGTAGGCTGCCTTGCGAGCCTCTTGGGGATTTCTGTGAACAGAAAAATGTTTCAAGATGGCTGCCCTGTAGGTGGACCATCTTGAATGATTTTGGTCCTCCAGCCCCGCAAAGAAACTGGAGTATTCTGGGGAGAATGTCCATTTCACATACTGAATGCAGCTACTGCTGTCCTTCAAATGGAAAGTCTCCATCATTTGCTCATAAAGCTCCAAGTGTTCACAAACAGAATACTTGGCGTTCTTGTGATAAGGCGTGATGACACTCCTTATTACCTTAATCTGTTTTAAGGGATCCTTAAGCAAGGCCCTTTTTGCCTTATTGGCAAAAATAAGCCAATAAGGCAAAAAGGGCCTTGCCCTTCATCCTCTGAAGGGCAAGGCCCTTTTTGCCTTATTCATGGTCCATTCATCCTCTGACTCAGAAGCACTGCTCCCAGAGGTGCCCGTCTGGTCTTCCAGGTTTTCCCGGATTCTGCAAGCCTGGGAATGGCTGTCAGAATGTGGGGACCTAGTCTCCTGTGTCCTGCGCCGCTCAGAGGAGTCTTCAGATCCCTCCTTGCTGCCAGGATTTGATGGGTACCCCCTCCACTGACCTAACTGGGCAAATGTTTTCAGGATGCCCTTAGTGGGCCTACTCTCCTTGGGTTCCCCACTAAATTGCACTGTACTTAGGTGCCCATACCCGTATGCCCGCCCATCCATTCCTGGGTGGTACTGGCCTATGAGCCCCATACTTTTGGCTGGATAGTAATCCGCCATCCCTGTGGCCCTGTGTTCATGTGCGCCAGGGGCCATGGGGGTGGCCGAGTCGAAGGACTGGGAGAGATGAAGGCCTCTGGTACTAGGGCTCCTGAGGTTATGCTCAGGTGTTTCCCTTTCCCAGCGAACTTCATCTCTGTCAGCCCCTGCTCCCTGTTGCAATGCAAGAGCCTGCGCTTTCAGTTCCTCAGTTAAGGCCTTGCTAGACTCTATCAGTCTCACCTGCATGGCTACCTGTTGCTGGAGCCTATTATTATGCTGACAGAGAGCCTCATTTTCTCTCTGCGCTTCCTGGTTGGTCCTGGAATACTGGGCCAGTCTTTGCTGCAGGAGGGTTACCTCCTGAGTCCCATCCCAACTGGCCTGTTCCTTTCTTGCCAGAGCATCTTCCACCCTCCTGGTGTGCTCTAGCAAGTCCTGATGCTCTTTTTGGAGGTCACCCAGCCCCTGGAGGGCCCGGTTATTTTCTTCAATTCTTTCTTTTAATTGGCAGACTTCCTGGCCTAAGGTGTCCCTTTCCTGACTAAGAGCCTGCATCTGTGCAGCCAGGTCGTCCCTCTGCCTTTTAAGGGCCCCAGCTTTCTGGCGCTCTTATTCAAATTGTGCCTGGGTATCCAGGTCTTTCAGAATCAGTTTATTGCTCTCCTCTTTTTCTCTATCCAATTGGCTTTGCAGGGTGGCTACCTGCTTTGTGCATGCCCTGTTGAAATCTATCTGTTGCTCCAGCTTTTTCTGGCTCTGCTGTAGGGAGTCCAAACCTTCTTGGTACTCCTTCTGCAAGGCCAGAAATCTGGTATCCTGGTCAGACTTTTCCTGTTGCAGGATACCCATATCTTCTTTTATTTTAATAATATACTGCCTACTATCATTTTCTGACTCCTGGCTCCTCTGCAGCCTCTGCTCAGAAGAGACCAGGTCAGATTGGGCCTTCTCTAATGCCATCAGTTGCCTATTTGCCAGATCTTGGCCTTCAGCACATTTGTCCTGTATGGCTCCCATATATAAATATAAATATGCCGCTACCCTGGCAATCTTGTTGTGCTCATCCTTGGCCTTAGGGGCCATATATAGTTCACTCAGGGCCACATGTAAGGGACCCTGATCTCTCCATATATCTGACCCTGTTTCAGTGATGTGGGGTGCGATTGCCTGCAACCAGACCGCCTGGTCCTGATGAGCCCACTCACCTCTCACAAATAGCTTATGTAAGAGGTGTTCTCTGGCTATTTTGATATCTACCAAGGTCGTCATTCTGGAAATTGATTTCCTTCCTGAATTACAGAAGTTTGTATTTTATTTTATAAAACAGACCGTTTCCTTAGAGCGTTCCTTTGAGGGGTGTTTTTACAGTGTAACACGGCGTGGTGATCCAACGGGATTTATATATCCTATCAGCTAGCACACTGTATTAATCTGCACAAGTGATATGTCTAATCCAGAATCCCCGGCTCGAGCCCCCAATCTGTTAAGTGACTTCAATTCAGCAATCCCACTAAGTCAGTGCCTCGTCTGAGACGCCCAAGGGAAGCCCTTATTTATATATTTTTATGACAAGTTATACTCTGGATGATAAACCCTTATATAACGCCCCTCTCTTTGAATCCCCCTGACCTCACTGAGCCAAGAAGTAGGTGTGTTTTGCAATTTAAAAGATTTATTGGAAAAATTAAACAATATATATATATATATCACACTTTTATAATAAATTAATATTTGATATCACACTTAAGATATGACAGTGATCAACAATGGATAATGTTACACTAGCACACTGATTTAATTACTTAGGAGTTAGTATAGGGAGGATAAGGTAGCTGAGAATACTTTTATGATTTCAAGGAAATGCAATGATGGAAAGAATGCAGTACAGAAATAACTGATAGGGTTTCCCAAGAGATAATATGTTCACTTTTCCCCTGGTGGCAATTCACTCCCCCCCTATGCAATAGAAGGAGATGGAATGAGAGCACACAATTTTCAGGAATACAAACAAAATGCAATACAAAGTTACAGTTCCCCCCAGCGAGCTTAGAAGAAAACAGGTATGATTTTAAAGCAGGCAAATCCTTTTAAATGTGGTGGCAATGAAGTAAAATATGCTAAAAATGCTTTTAATTCCCTATAGGAGGTTCAGGGTAGGAGATAGCTATTTAATATTAGTTCAAGTCACACTTGCAATGCTCAATGAGGGATTAGCAGGTTGAAAGCGAATTTTAGCAGTTCAAGCAAAAGACGGCTATCTTTGACAGGAGTTAATTTTTCAATTTGCGGCAATTTTTCCGAATGCTTCGGAATATCTATATGGAACATAAAGTCTTGGAAAGCTTAGATTCTTAGCTTTAAAATGAAAGTTAAATCTCGTTCCTAGCCCACACGGTTCCAAAGATACGGACGATTTTGTGGAGATAGATTTTCAGAAATGAAATTAAAGTTTCAGAATGACAGATGCGCTGTGGAAGGTTTTGGATCAACAGGATGGACACACAATTCTATGATGCAGTTCTAGATAGGTGGAAATGGTTTGAATTAGATTATTTTAAACTAAGGGATTGGTTTGCACAGTTCTGGCTGACTACTCACACTATAAATCTGAAATAGGCCGTCAAGGTCTGATCAGGTTTGGACTGGACTCCTGGCGGGTGGTTCTGAAGTCAGAGCTCTGTGGGTCAGCTCTGCTCTGCACTTCACAGCGGTCTGGCTCTGGTTCTGGCAAAAGTTCTTGGCACTGCTGAAAAAGTTCTGAAGTCTGGATTCTAAGTTCTGGAGATGGTCCTTCTGGATATTGTCTGGTCTGGCAAAATGCTTCGCAAGAAAGTGGAAAGTGAATGTCTTGCCTAGCCAAAGCAGTCTCTTTTTATGTGTTTTGAAAATGGGTGTGTGCGTGGGCATAACTAAGCCTGCCCCTCACAACTTATCATTGGCCAAGCTCTCCTCTCTCCCTTGATTGGGGGAAGGAATGGAGTGTCATCAGGCATTAATTTTATGGCATACAGAAAGAACACTGCCCTTGTCAATTTGCACCCAAATCTATTTTTGATCCAAATACATATTAATCTATGTTCCATTTTTCTAATATTATATGTCCAGTTAACATATTTTCTGTAGCACCAAACATTCCGATCCCTGTCTTTGTAAGATGTCGTGTCCACTTATCACAGAAGTCTGCCCTTTTCATCAAGAACACAACCTTTAAACTTTTCCAGAATTTACACAAACATGCACAAGGAATATGGGCATCAGATGATTAGTCGATTCATGGAATTAATGTGCGCCGAAAATTCCCACGCAGAGGTGCCAAAAAGTGCGATTCGCAGTAAAAGTGCGAAAATCGCAGTGCAAGTGCGAAAATCGCAGGAAAACCAGTGCACATCGATTCATGGAAGTTCGTGCGTGAGAAAAACATTGGATGTGCGCTAAAAATGTGCACCGCGCACGCCGGCGCACAGGTCATCCAACAGCGTGCGCCACGGCCACTGCGAAATCGCACATAGCGCGGCGCACATCACAAAAGTAGGCGGAATACGGGGCGTAACACTCGGAATGGGTAACAACGCGTGAAGTACAGGAGGCAAGTGCGCGGAACGCCCACACGCTCGCCTACAAACCGTATTCATAGGGCAAACCAGCGCACGGTCAAAGACGCGCACAGGGCCAAACAAGTACGCCGCAAGAAAGCAGGCGGTAGCGCCCCTGCGCCTGACAAAAATGTGCGCCAAAATGTGCGCTAACAAAAAGCACCCATATACAGCCATGATGAATGGTCCATACAGTGGCCCTCTAGGACAAATGAGGTGCAAAGGGGTACCGACAAACACAGACACCCGCTGTGTGAAAAATAGCGTGTGTTCCTGGGTGCAGGGAAGTTCCACACGCGACTGGCCTGGGTATGTGTACTTCGGGGTGCGCGGGAAGTTCCACACGCGATTAGCCTGGGTACGTGTACTACGAGGTACGCGGGAAGTTCCACACGCGATTAGCCTGGGTACGTGTGTTTCGGGGTGCGCGGGAAGTTCCACACGCGATTGGCCTGGGTACGTGTACTTCAGGGTGCGCAGGAAGTTCCACACGCGATTAGCCTGGGTACGTGTACTACGGGGTGCGCGGGAAGTTCCACAGGCGATTAGCCTGGGTACCTGTGTTTCGGGGTGCGTCGGAAGTTCCACACGTGATTGGCCTGGGTACGTGTACTTCGGGGTGCACGGGAAGTTCCACACGCGATTGTCCTGGGTACGTGTACTTCGGGATGCGCGTGAAGTTCCACACACGATTGTCCTGGGTACGTGTACTTCGGGTGCCGGGAAGTTCCACACGCGATTGGCCTGGGTACGTGTATTCTGAGGTGCGCGGGAAGATTCACACGCGATTTCAGCAGGGTACATGTATTTCGGTGGTGCCGGGGAATGCTACACGTGATTTGGCCGTGTGGGTCCTCCCAGGTGTTCCCTCTACACCCTCCACGGCCCCTGCAGGCAGCCCACACCACAGGGGACTACCCTGCACCCCTGCTCATGTCCCACAGGCAACCCATCCACCATGGCCATGCCCACCAGCCAACCCACATGTCACCTTGCACTACTGATCACCAACGCATGTCCCCCTGCATCCCCACCCCCCAGCAGTCAGGGGCACCCTCCACCAGGCCCTCACTCATGTCCCCCTGCGCCCCCACCCACCAGCAGTCAGGGGCACCCTCCACCAGGCCCCCACTCATGTCCCTCTGCACCCCCACCCACCAGCATCCAGGGGCACCCTCTAAAAGGCCCCCACACATGTCTCCCATCACCACCACCCCCCAGCAGTGCAGGGCACCCTCCACCATGCCCCCACTCATGTCCCCCTGCACCCCCACCCACCAGCATCCAGGGGCACCCTCCACCAGGCCCCCACACATGTCTCCCATCACCCCCACCCCCCAGCAGGGCAGGGCACCCTCCACCAGGACCCCACTCATATCCAACTCATGTCTCCCACCACCCCCACCCCCCAGCCACCAGGGGCACCCTCCACCAGGCCCCCACTCATGTCTCCCACCACCCCCACCCCCCAGCAGTGCAGGGGCACCCTCCACCAGGACCCCACTCATGTCTCCCACCACCCCCACCCCCCAGCCACCAGGGACACCCTCCACCAGGACCCCACTCATGTCTCCCATCACCCCCACCCCCCAGGAGTGCAGGGGCAGCCTCCACCAGGACCCCACTCATGTCCAACTCATGTCTCCCTGCACCCCCACCCCCCAGCCAACAGAGGCACCCTCCACCAGGCCCCCACTCATGTCTCCCACCACCCCCACCCCCCAGCAGTGCAGGGGCACCCTCCACCAGGACCCCACTCATGTCTACCACCCCCCCACCCCCCAGGCAGTGCAGGGGCACCCTCCACCAGCCCCCCACTCATGTCTACCACCACCACCACCCCCCAGCATCCAGGGGCACCCTCCACCAGGCCCCCACTCATGTCTCCCACCAGCCCCACCCCCCAGCAGTGCAGGGGCACCCTCCACCAGGACCCCACTCATGTCTACCACCACCCCCCAGCATCCAGGGGCACGCTCCACCAGGCCCCCACTCATGTCTCCCATCACCCCCACCCCCCAGCCACCAGGGGCACCCTCCACGAGGCCCCCACTCATGTCTCCCATCACCCCACCCCCCAGCAGTGCAGGGGCAGCCTCCACCAGCCCCACACTCATGTCTCCCACCACCCCCACCCCCCAGCAGTGCAGGGGCAGCCTCCACCAGGCCCCCACTCATGTCTCCCACCACCCCCACCCCCAGCCACCAGGGGCACCCTCCACCAGGCCCCCACTCATGTCTACCATCACCCCCACCCCCAGCAGTGCAGGGGCAGCCTCCACCAGGCCCCCACTCATGTCTCCCACCACCCCCACCCCCCAGCCACCAGGGGCAGCCTCCACCAGGCCCACACTCATGTCCAACTCATGTCTCCCTGCACCTCCATCCCCCAGCAGTGCAGGGGCACCCTCCACCAGGCCCCCAACCATGTCTCCCACCACCCCCATCCTCCAGCAGTGCAGGGGCACCCTCCACCAGGACTCCACTCATGTCTACCACCACCCCCACCCCCCAGCAGTGCAGGGGCACCCTCCACCAGTCCCCCACTCATGTCCCCTATCACCCCCACCCCCCAGCAGTGCAGGGGCAGCCTCCACCAGGACCCCACTCATGTCCAATTCATGTCTCCCATCACGCCCACCCCCCAGCCACCAGGGGCAGCCTCCACCAGGCCCCCACTCATGTCTTCCACCACCCCTACCCCCCAGCCACCAGGGGTACCCTCCACCAGGCCCCCACTCATGTATCCCACCACCCCCACCCCCCAGCAGTGCAGGGGCACCCTCCACCAGGCCCCCACTCATGTCTACCACCACCCCCACCCCCAGCAGTGCAGGGGCAGCCTCCACCAGGCCCCCACTCATGTCTCCCACCACCCCCACCCCCCAGAAGTCCAGGGGCACCCTCCACCAGGACCCCACTTATGTCCAACTCATGTCTCCCTGCACCCCCACCCCCCAGCCACTAGGGGCACCCTCCACCAGGCCCCCACGCATGTCTCCCACCACCCCCACCCCCAGCAGTGCAGGGGCACCCTCCACCAGGACCCCACTCATGTCTACCACCACCCCCACCCCCCAGCAGTGCAGGGTGTTAGGGAGAATTCTCTGTTTAGGCTGAATTTCCTAACCTAGTGAGTCCCCCAGCAGCTTTGCTGGATTTCTGGAGTTAGTTTTTTTTCCATCCTGCCAAGAGTGAGACTCTTTTCCTCCCACTCTTGGACATGAATGTGTGTAATTCCTTTGAATGTCAATGTGTTCTATGGGCTATGGGGTCTTTTACTCCATAGGGTCTCATATGTTTTTCTATGTGTGTTACACCGCACCCTAAGTGCCGTAACACTGGGGGATCCTAGCGGACCTCCACCATAGACTCCATACCCGGGGACTGACTACTGTCTTCCCGGGCATGTAAAGTCACCATTGGCTTTACTAGACCTAAATTTACAGACAGAACTATGACAAACCATCTTATTGTGGACGTGCTAGTAGGGGTAATTCGATTACTCCTAGATCTGTTACTCGAGGTGGCACTGTCCCGTCCCCCCTCGTCGAGTTTTGGCTGGTGGCAGTGGAAGCTACTTGTTATGTTCAACCCCGAACATAACCCTATGGGATTCGTCCCATTGTTGGAGATTGATACTTTTCCTCGTTAATCTCTAACGTACCACCGGTCTACTTATCTTAAATAAGTTTATCGGATGGTATTTTCTGCCAGAACTCAGTTTTTAAAATGGCGTCTGTGTTCGTCTCTGTGAATCCTAAACCAAAGGTTGAGCCCTTTGTTCCACTTTTGGCGGGCCTCTGTACAGAGACCCTCCAAAGTGGTGCCATTCTGTCTGGGTTACCACAGGGGTGTGGGAGGGAGTTTAGGCACCCTGGACCGAGTTGCCTTGCCAACTCTGGTCGCACTCTGGTGTGATTGGCCCAAGTGGTGAGCCTCCCAGCTCACCACTTAGCGAGTGTTGATTGACAGCTAGGCTGAATGAATGGGGGTTTTCTGCATAAAAGCAGGGCTTTTGGGACTGGATCTTCAGAAGTCGCCACAGGACCTAAGAATCCGACGAGAGTAACGCTGAGCCGACCTGCAACGACGACACCTCCGGTGGAGCCCTGCTGAAACGACTCACCACTTCCCGACGACAGAGGAGATCTCCCTGCCCGAGAGTCTCTTCCCCTGACTGGTAGGAACAACCAGTCCCCTTTGCTTTTTCTTCGCCTCAGGATGCAGTGGTCGAATTGCCCGTGCAGAGCACCCCGGCAACCGGATAGCCACTACCCCTGTACCGCGACCAAAAGGTGGTGCCTTGTGACGGAGCACTCCGCGGCTGGTCTCTTCCCTGGTGGTGCACTGGACTTCACTTTTCTTCGACGACGAGATCATCTCTACTCTTGGCAAAGACCCGACGTGCATCCACCACCAGGAACAACTGCCCCCGCCGGAGCTGTCTCTCCACAAACAAGGTACCGTGTCCGCCTGGCTTCCCTTTCGATCGGTTCGAGTGAGGTGTCTTAATCCTCTCCTTTCCGTTGGGTCGCCTCCAAGCTTTTTCTAACGTATTGTTCTTAACTGGTTCAATCTGCCGATAACAATTTGCTACAAAGACTCGAACGCATTTCCACTAAGAGACTTTTTGGGACATATCGCCTTGCCTCTCTCCGAGTGGGCCTGGCCTCTGAACTTTATGATCTATTGTGGTTCTTGCATTCTTGCCTTGCATTTTTCCCGTGAAGTATTGAACTGTGTTGATTTCGTAACCTGCCTATTTTTCTCTCCCATCCTAACTGATATTAGAGTGCCATCTAGGTTGAGGTATACACCTCTGTCTGAAAATAAGTGATACCGGTAGTACCTAGACTTGTCGAAATATTGTTAGGGGGATTGATCGTTTTCTTCTTCGTAGAGTAATTGTAATTGAAGTGTTTGCAGTGATAGTGCCATAGTGTTTTCGATAGATGTTCCGTTATAAATAAATACCTTAATATCTTTACACTAAAGCCTCGTTGCGTGTTTGCTTGTCTTACTGTGAAGAATTGGCCTATATTGTATACTCCACATACTGCTTAACTCTTCTTGAGAGAAGTCTGACTGCTCAGCCACAGCTACCAAGTGAATCTGTGTGGTACAGACTGCTACCAAGTGGGTTTACTGCCAAACACCTGTAGTCCTAAATCTTTTGAAGTGGTCCCAGAGGGAACTGCACAGGTTTCCGCCTAACACTGGTGTACAGCGGTGGGATTTGTATCGAGTATACAGTTTAGAGTGCTTTTCGACACTTTAGGATAACTAACCACGAAGCTTAGCACTAAGAAAGCAACTTTCAAAAACATGTCTACGATGGAAACTTACAGTCAAGAATCCTTGTCAGGTGAAAATACTGAGAGTTTGCGAGCTCTCTGTAGGCAAGAGAATCTTTCTGTAAGAGGCAAGAAGTTAGAACTAATAGAGAGATTGCCGGCGAATCAAAGTCTGGGTACTGGTTCAGAGGAACCAATTTCTCCAGCAACTGTAGATAACAGTGATGGTGTTGATCTGAATCGTAATTCTGATGATAGCGATGAAGAGGCTGACGAGGACGGAGAGGCTAACGAAACTGTCTCTACCTGCCTTACCAGCTGTGCCTACGGGGCCCATACCAGGTCCCACAAGTAACCCTGCTTATTTTGAACTTGAAAAAATGAAGCTCGAATTAGAATACAAACGGTTCTTGGCTCAATCTGAACAAAACCAAGAGCTCGAGTTCAGACGGATGAATGCCCAGGCTGAGCAGAAGCAAGCTGAGTTAAGATTCAGGGAAATAGAACTTAATCACGAGTTAGAAATGAAAAAGTTGTCTATGGAAAATGCTTCTCTCTCCTCTGGTTCCTCTAGGAGCTCCAGTCCCAAAAGACCCCGGATGCCAAAGGAATTAGTGGGTATGTATGAACCGAGATTGGATGTGTTGGATTGGTTAAAACTGTTTGAGTACAATCATGGGCTCCAGGACATCACCGGGAATGATTTACTTCCCTGGTTGTTCTCTAGGCTCCCTCCTGTTGCGACTGATGTGGTAATGGAGTTGGGGGAGGCGGATAAGACGGATTACGAAAGTGTGAAACTAGCTTTGATAGCTAGATTGGGGAAGACCCCTTCCCAGTATCTTAAGAGGTTTAGAACCCTCAAAAAGCATGATGGTACCCCTTGGGCTACCTGGGTGAGTGAAGGGTTGAAAAACTTAGAGGGATGGATTAAGTGTTACAAAGTGAACACTTATGAGGGTATGAAGAATCTTTTTATGTTGGAGTTGATTTATGATGCCTGTTCTCCTGAGCTCAGACAGCACTTGGCTGATTCAAAGGAATTGGATTCCCGGACGCTAGCTAAGGCTGCTGACTTGTGGGTTGCCAACAGGGCTACTCACAAGGATTCTGGGGCAACTCAGAAAAAGGATGAGGGAAAACAGCCTAAAAAAGACTCAAAAGAGAATTCGAATAACTCAAATTCCAAAGAGGGCCCCAAACAAAACCAAAAGGGTAAGCCACCGAGAAAACCACAGCAGAATAGTGTGTCTTCTGGTGCCAAACCGGAAGGAGGTCAGAACAAGCCGCCATTCCAAAAAGCATTCGATAAATGCTTTGTTTGTGGCTCGACTGACCACGTGAAAGGAGATCCCAGATGTAAGGGTAAACCTTCAGGGGTCCAGCTTGTCTCCTTAGCCTTCGCTCCAGAGGAGGAAGTCCAAATGGCAAGTGGAAACTTTCTACTGCTAGCTGACGAACCCATTGGAGTCTCAGCCAGCATTTCTTTAGTATCTCTGGGGTTGTGGGAACAACAGAATTTAGATGTCTATAATTCTATCCCCGATAATACTAAAGAGTATTATAAGGACAGTGTCCAGGTGTATGGTCAGGAGACTCCTGCCGTTAGGGACACTGGGGCCAGCATAACTGTGGTGGATAAATTGTTTTTTCAGGCTGAGGATGTTGCTAAGGCACCCAAATGCCTCACCAAGTTAGCTGGAGGGCCTGTGCAGATGCTTCCCCAATTACCAGTTCTCATCCAGTGTAACAACATGACTGTGAAGATACCTGTCAGCATACAGAGTGAGGTACCAGGACGCGTACTGTTGGGTAATGATTTGAAAACTCTCGGAGTTGTATCGCATACTCCCAGACCTCCTAGTAAACGGTTACAGGAGCTAACCAGACCCGCAAGAGAGAGGACCATGCGCGGTACTCTCCAGGAGATGATGAAGAAAGAAATCACTCCTGCTCCACTGGAATTGTCGGCAGCTGTCTCAAAGAAATCAGAAGCGAACGGGAAACCTAAGACTTCGATCCCGAAACTAGCAGCCAGCATTTCAGTGCAGCCAACACGGACTTCCCCGCGGTTGTCCAAAGTTACACCCGTAACTCCACCTCCAGCTGAGGCTGAGAGGGAGGTACGACCCTGTGTGGTAGTATTGGACTCTGAGGAAGAGCTAATGGAAGGCCAGGAACTCATTGGAGATCTGGATCCTGTTGACCATCCTGAGCTGCAGTCTTTACTGGCAGAAGGTGGACCCAGCAGGGCAGACTTCAGTAAGGGACAGAGAGAATGTCCAACTCTGGAAGGTCTTCGCCACCAAGCAGAAGCACAGGCTGAAGGGCAAGAACCTTGGAAATACAGGTTGCACTGGGAAGATGGCCTCTTCTACAGTGAACCGACCGAGTCTGCACCTGGAGACTACAAACGACTTGTAGTACCCCAAGAGAACAGACCACAGTTCTTGCAGTTAGCCCACGAGATTCCTTTGGCTGGTCACTTGAGCTTCAAGAAGACTAAGGAAAGGCTCTCTCTCTACTTCTATTGGCCGAAGATGGGGGCCGAAGTAGAAAAACACTGCAGGAGCTGCCACACCTGCCAGACCTCTGGTAAGGTTGGCTCCAAGAATGTGGCACCTTTAGTGCCTCTCCCAGTTGTGGGCGTCCCGCCTGAGAGAGTAGGGATTGACATTGTTGGTCCCCTTGATCCTTCAACCTCCTCAGGCAACAGGTTTATACTTGTTGTAGTAGACCATGCTACTAGGTATCCTGAGGCAATTCCTATGAGGACTGTTACAGCTCTGGCTGTGGCTAAGGCCCTCCTTGGTATTTTTACAAGGGTCGGGTTTCCTAAGGAAGTAATCTCTGACAGGGGGTCAAACTTTATGTCCCACTACATGAAAGCCATGTGGAAAACCTGTGGAGTTACTTACAAGTTCTCAACAGCTTACCACCCACAAACCAATGGGTTGGTAGAACGGTTCAACCGAACCATGAAGAGCATGATAGGTGCTTTAGAAGAACCCCTTAAGCGTAAGTGGGACCTTCTACTGCCATGCCTTCTCTTTGCTTATGGAGAAGTCCCTCAGGTGGGAGTAGGTTACTCTCCCTTCGAACTTCTCTATGGTCATCCCGTCAGAGGTCCATTGGCCCTGATTAAGGAGGGGTTGAAGAGTGCTCCTTCCCCCAAGCCAGTCAGAGTGACTGACTACGTGATAGGTCTCCGGAGGAGAATGTCGCACATGATGACGGAAGCAAGCGATAACTTGAAAGCTGGACAAGCATTGGTCAAGCACTGGCACGATCAAAAGGCTAACATGGTTGAGTTCGCTCAAGACCAGCTCATTCTCGTTATGATCCCAACAAGGCAGAGGGCCTTGCAAGATAAATGGATGGGACCCTTCAGAGTTGTGGGTAAACTCGGAGAGGTTAACTATCTGGTGGACTTGGGCAATCCCAAGGAGGCTCCGACCGTCTTCCACACCAACCCCCTCAAAGCGTATGTCTCACGACCTGATGTTGGAGCATTGCTTCTAGCATCATCCGAGGAAGAAGAAGAGAGTGATGCTCTTCCGGATCTCCTCAGAGGCTTACCTTTAGACGAAAAAATTGAAGGAGTAAATCTCTCCTCCAATCTGACACCTGAGCAACAAGAAGAGTGCAAATCCATGTTGAATCAGTTTGCCTCCCTGTTCTCGCTCTCACCAGGCTTGACCCCTTGGGGCCAGCATGACATACTCACTGGTGACTGTCTGCCAGTCAAAAGCAGAGGATATAGAATGTCAGAAAACGTACGAACCCACATCAAAGGTGAGGTCAGCAAGATGCTTGATCTCGGGGTAATAGAGCCCTCTACTAGTCCATGGTCTAGCCGAGTTGTGTTAGTACCAAAGGCCGGATCTAAAGAGCTTAGATTCTGCGTGGATTATAGAGCTCTTAATGCAGTCACCAAGACTGATGCCCACCCTTTGCCAAGAACAGATGAGCTGGTGGATAAACTTGGCCCCGCCAAGTTCCTTAGCACATTTGACTTGACGTCAGGCTATTGGCAAATAGCCCTGACAGACCATGCCAAGGAGAAAACTGCATTTTCTACCCCGTTGGCTTATACCAGTTTAAGGTAATGCCTTTCGGATTGAAGAATGCACCTGCTACGTTTCAACGGATGGTAAAACAGGTTCTGAATGGGATGGAGGACTTCTGCATGGCATACTTGGATGACATTGCAGTGTTCAGCAATTCCTGGGAAGAACATGTAACCCACCTAAGAGATGTTTTGCAGGCTCTTGGACGAGCCAATCTGACCATAAAGGCGAGTAAATGCCAAATTGGACAGAGTAAGGTAGTCTATCTTGGACATGAGGTAGCAGGTGGAGAAATAAGGCATTTGCTCAGTAAGATTGAAGCTGTGCAAAATTGGACAACACCTAGTACTCAAACCCAAGTGAGAGCCTTCCTAGGCCTCACTGGGTATTACAGGAATTTCATAGAGAACTATGGGACCATAGCTTCTCCACTGAATGTCATCTCCTCGGCCAAATTTCCTAAAAAGGTTAAATGGAACGAGGAGTGCAATCAGGCTTTTGAAAACCTGAAAAAGGCTCTTTGCCAAGCCCCAGTACTCAGAGCTCCTGATTACCGCCAACACTTCATTGTGCAGACAGATGCTTCAAATGTAGGGATAGGTGCCGTACTCAGTCAACTGGATGGGAAAGGTAGGGAGCACCCCGTTTGCTTCATCAGCCGCAAGCTGAAGGATCCTGAAACAAGGTGGGCAACAATCGAAAGAGAGTGCTTTGCTATCGTGTGGGCTCTGAAGAAGTTTAGGCCGTACTTGTATGGTTCGACTTTTGTCATTCAGACTGACCACCAACCCTTGAGATGATTAATACAAATGAAAGGGGAAAACCCAAAACTATTGAGATGGTCGATCTGCTTGCAAGGGTTTGATTTCACCATTGAGCACAGGTCAGGATGTCACCACCAAAATGCTGATGGTCTCTCTAGGATGTATGTCATCGACTAGAGGTATGAGATTCATCCAGGAGTGGATTAAATCCTCCTGTCCCTTAGTCTGGGGGGGGGCGAGTGTTAGGGAGAATTCTCTGTTTAGGCTGAATTTCCTAACCTAGTGAGTCCCCCAGCAGCTTTGCTGGATTTCTGGAGTTTGTTTTTTTTTCCATCCTGCCAAGAGTGAGACTATTTTCCTCCCACTCTTGGACATGAATGTGTGTAATTCCTTTGAATGTCAATGTGTTCTATGGGCTATGGGGTCTTTTACTCCATAGGGTCTCATATGTTTTTCTATGTGTGTTACACCGCACCCTATGTGCCGTAACACTGGGGCGTCCTAGCGGACCTCCACCATAGACTCCATACCCGGGGACTGACTACTGTCTCCCCGGGCATGTAAAGTCACCATTGGCTTTACTAGACCTAAATTTACTAACAGAACTAGTACAAACCATCTTATTGTGGACGTGCTAGTAGGGGTAATTCAATTACTCCTAGATCTGTTACTCGAGGGGGCACTGTCCCGTCCCCCCTCGTCGAGTTTTGGCTGGTGGCAGTGGAAACTACTTGTTATGTTTGACCCCGAACATAACCCTATGGGATTCGTCCCATTGTTGGAGATTGATACTTTTCCTCGTTAATCTCTAACGTACCACCGGTCTACTTATCTTAAATAAGTTTATCGGATGGTATTTTCTGCCAGAACTCGGTTTTTAAAATGGCGTCTGTGTACGTCTCTGTGATTCCTAAACCAAAGGTTGAGCCCTTTGTTCCACTTTTGGCGGGCCTCTGTACAGAGACCCTCCAAAGTGGTGCCATTCTGTCTGGGTTACCACAGGGGTGTGGGAGGGGGTTTAGGCACCCTGGACCGAGTTGCCTTGCCAACTCTGGTCGCACTCTGGTGTGATTGGCCCAAGTGGTGAGCCTCCCCGCTCACCACTTAGCGAGTGTTGATTGACAGCTAGGCTGAATGAATGGGGGTTTTCTGCATAAAAGCAGGGCTTTTGGGACTGGATCTTCAGAAGTCGCCACAGGACCTAAGAATCCGACGAGGGTAACGCTGAGCCGACCTGCAACGACGACACCGACGGTGGAGCCCTGCTGAACCGACTCACCACTTCCCGACGACAGAGGAGATCTCCCTGCCGGAGAGTCTCTTCCCCTGACTGGTGGGAACAACCAGTCCCCTTTGCTTTTTCTTCGCCTCAGGACGCAGTGGTCGAATTGCCCGTGCAGAGCACCCCGGCAACCGGATAGCCACTACCCCTGTACCGTGACCAAAAGGTGGTGCCTTGTGACGGAGCACTCCGCGGCTGGTCTCTTCCCTGGTGGTGCACCGGACTTCACTTTTCTTCGACGACGAGATCATCTCTACTCTTGGCAAAGACCCGACGTGCATCCACCACCAGGAACAACTGCCCCCGCCGGAGCTGTCTCTCCACAAACAAGGTACCGTGTCCGCCTGGCTTCCCTTTCGATCGGTTCGAGTGAGGTGTCTTAATCCTCTCCTTTCCGTTGGGTCGCCTCCAAGCTTTTTCTAACGTATTGTTCTGAACTGGTTCAATCTGCCGATAACAATTTGCTACAAAGACTCGAACGCATTTTCACTAAGAGACTTTTTGGGACATATCGCCTTGCCTCTCTCCGAGTGGGCCTGGCCTCTGAACTTTATGATCTATTGTGGTTCTTGCCTCCTTGCCTTGCATTTTTCCCGTGAAGTATTGAACTGTGTTGATTTCGTAACCTGCCTATTTTTCGCTCCCATCCTAACTGATTTTAGAGTGCCATCTAGGTTGAGGTATACACCTCTGTCTGAAAATAAGTGATACCGGTAGAACCTAGACTTGTCGAAATATTGTTAGGGGGATTGATCGTTTTCTTCTTTGTAGAGTAATTGTAATTGAAGTGTTTGCCGTGATAGTGCCATAGTGTTTTCGATAGATGTTCCGTTATAAATAAATACCTTAATATCTTTACACTAAAGCCTCGTTGCGTGTTTGCTTGTCTTACTGTGAAGAATTGCCCTATATTGTATACTCCACATACTGCTTAACTCTTCTTGAGAGAAGTCTGACTGCTCAGCCACAGCTACCAAGTGAATCTGTGTGGTACAGACTGTTACCAAGTGGGTTTACTGCCAAACACCTGTAGTCCTAAATCTTTTGCAGTGGTCCCAGAGGGAACTGCACAGGTTTCCGCCTAACACAGGGGCAGCCTCCACCAGGCCCCCACTCATGTCCCCTATCACCCCCACCCCCCAGCAGTGCAGGGGCAGCCTCCACCAGGCCCACACTCATGTCCAACTCATGTCTCCCTGCACCCCCACCCCCCAGCAGTGCAGGGGCACCCTCTACCAGGCCCCCAACCATGTATCCCACCACCCCCACCCCCGAGCAGTGCAGGGGCACCCTCCACCAGGACCCCACTCATGTCTACCACCACCCCCACACCCCAGCAGTGCAGGGGCACCCTCCACCAGGCCCCCACTCATGTCCCCTATCACCCCCACCCCCCAGCAGTGCAGGGGCAGCCTCCACCAGGACCCCACTCATGTCCAACTCATGTCTCCCATCACCCCCACCCCCCAGCTACCAGGGGCACCCTCCACCAGGCCCCCACTCATGTCTCCCACCACCCCCACCCCCCAGCCACCAGGGGTACCCTCCACCAGGCCCCCACTCATGTCTCCCACCACCCCCACCCCCCAGCAGTGCAGGGGCACCCTCCACTAGGCCCCCACTCATGTCTACCACCACCCCCACCCCCCAGCAGTCCAGG
Organism: Ambystoma mexicanum; assembly: GCF_040938575.1. NCBI lineage: Eukaryota > Metazoa > Chordata > Amphibia > Caudata > Ambystomatidae > Ambystoma > Ambystoma mexicanum. The sequence goes on along the minus strand of NC_090930.1, from coordinate 296,310,649 downwards.
GGCACCCTCCACCAGGACCCCACTCATGTCTCCCATCACCCCCACCCCCCAGCAGTGCAGGGGCAGCCTCCACCAGGACCCCACTCATGTCCAACTCATGTCTCCCTGCACCCCCACCCCCAGCCACCAGGGGCACCGTCCACCAGGCCCCCACTCATGTCTCCCACCACCCCCACCCCCCAGCAGTGCAGGGGCACCCTCCACCAGGACCCCACTCATGTCTACCACCACCCCCACCCCTCAGCAGTGCAGGGGCACCCTCCACCAGGCCCCCACTCATGTCTACCACCACCCCCACCCCCCTGCCACCAGGGGCAGCCTCCACCATGCCCCCACTCATGTCTCCCACCACCCCCACCCCCCAGCAGTGCAGGGGCACCCTCCACCAGGCCCCCACTCATGTCTCCCACCACCCCCACCCCCCAGCAATGCAAGGGCAGCCTCCACCAGGACCCCACTCATGTCCAACTCATGTCTCCCTGCACCCCCACCCCCCAGCAGTGCAGAAGCACCCTCCACTAGGCCCCCAACCATGTCTCCCACCACCCCCACCCCCCCAGCAGTGCAGGGGCAGCCTCCACCAGGACCCCACTCATGTCCAACTCATGTCTCCCACCACCCCCACCCCCCAGCCACCAGGGGCACCCTCCACCAGGCCTCCACTCATGTCTCCCACCACCCCCACCCCCCAGCAGTGCAGGGGCACCCTCCACCCGGACCCCACTCATGTCTCCCATCACCCCCACCCCTCAGCAGTGCAGGGGTGCCCTCCACCAGGCCCCCACTCATGTCTCCCACCACCCCCACCCCCCAGCCACCAGGGGCACTCTCCATCATGCCACCACTTATGTCTACCACCACCCTCACCCCCCAGCCGTGCGATTTGCCTGGGTACGTGTATTCCTGGGGTGCGTGGGTAGTCTCCCATGCAATACCATCAGGGTATGTGTATTATGGGTCCGCGTGAACTTCCACACGCGATACCAGCGGGCTACGTGTTTTACGGGGTTCGCGGGAAGTTCCACACGCGATTGCCCTGGGTACGTGTATTTCGGGCTGCTCTTGAACTTCCACACGCGACTGGGCCTGTGAGAGTGGGGTACGTGTATTCCAGGGGTGGGCGGAAATATTTACTCGCGACTGGGCCTGTGAGAGTGGGGTACGTGTATTCCAGGGGTGGGCGGAAATATTTACTTGCGACTGGGCCTGGGAGAGCGTGCTACGTGTATTCCTGGGGTGGGTGGGAAGATTCACACGTTCGCCTACGACGCGCCGAAAAATAAATGGTCCAATCCTGAAACACGTACGCCAGCATGAAGCAGGCGTACGCCGACCCGCGCAGCATAAAAGTGCGCACAAACAACAAACAAGCTCAGACGCCAGGATGAATATACCGTTCCCAGCAGCAGTGGCCGTGGGTTACCAAAGGAGGAGGAGGAGGATAGGGAGGGCCCGAATTTTCACTCCCAGAACCAGCCTTTTTGGGACGCCTGATGACCAGGTGTATGGGAGGTACAGGTTTCCACCACACATAATAATGGACCTGGTCAGTGAGTGGGAAGATGACCTCACATCACCCACCCTGTGCTCCCAAGCACTCAGCCCCCTGGAGAAGGTCCTCAATGTACTGCACTTCTTGGCCACAGGATCATTTCAGCGGACAAGTGCCATAGTGGGTGGGGTGTCACAGGCCACGCAGTCACGCTGCCTACACCAGGTCTTGAACATCATCACTGCACGCCCATCAGTCCGTAGGCACATATACCTGCCCAGGACACCTGCAGAAAGGCAGGCTGCCACCCTCGATTTCTACGGTGTGGCACAATTCCAAAAGTGCTATGTGCCATTGACTGCACCCATGTGGCACTACGTCCCCCCAGGGCATCTGAGCACATCTATAGGAACCGCAAGCACTGGCATTCCATCAACGTGCAGGTAGTATGTAATGCCAAGGGAATCATCACCTCATTATATGCCAACTATCCAGGGTCTACCCACGACAGCTTCATTTACCGAATGTCTACCCTAAGCCGGGACGTAGAAGCTGGGCGGCATGGCGATACAGGGCTGCTTGGTGAGTATGAATGTCACTGCACATGCATGCATGTCAGATGCAGAGTTATGTCACTACCCCACTAATGATACCCATCACCTCCTCACCAGGGGACAGTGCCTACCCTCTGAGCACCCACATGATGACGCCAATTCGGAACCCCATCACGCCTCCAGAGGTAAGATACAACACAGCCCATATTGCAACCTGGGGCATAGTGGAGCGCACATTCGGAGTGCTCAAGTCACGCTTTCGCTCCCTTGACCGTTCACGCGGGCAGCTGTTATATGCGCTCCCAGTAGTGTGCAGGATCATAGTGGCAGCATGTGTCCTGCACAATGTTGCAACACGCCGGGGCCTGGCTGTGGACATGGTGGGGCCCCCACATCCCCAACCACATGCACACCTGCTGTGCATGGGAGGGGAGAGGGCACGGGTGAGGCAGCCCATACGCAGCTGGTGGCTAATTACTTCACATAGAAATCACACCCCTGGGGAGTGCACACAGCCCTGGCACATACCATCTGATAAGCAATGATGACTCGACCTGACAATTATGACGAACAAAGGGACAGTCAACTGTCAGAACCATAGCAGCCTGAGATTGTTCATGTGGAAGTGTCACAATGTGTGCATCCCTACCTACACAAACACCACCAATGCAGTGTCATCAAAAGACACACTTCCATTGTGCAGAAATGAATACCCACTTGCAAAATACTACATGAAAACAGTGCCATGTCACCCAACCCCTCCCCGGCACGGCCACACAACACACCATGGCATGTCATGCAATGTGAGAGGAAACAAATTAATCCCCACAACATGCCCCAAGTGTCACCAGCTACAGTGTCCCTAATGGAAACATGGCCACACATGAAATGCTCACAGTAATGCAGGACCTACAACACACATTACCAAATACTTACCAAGAATACCAAACACCTACACAACCTCCAACCTACCTTAAACATGACATTACAGACTTAAAAATTTGCTAGCCTCACTACCTGATGATTCCAGCACTCCGAACACTTCCAAGTATACAGTGTTAGCGCCACGCAAGAGTGTAGGTGCACTGCTTACAACATGGACTCCAGTTCCAAGGTGGACCGCCTTGTGAAGACATGGGAAATGGACCTGCAAATTAGGAGTATGAGATGGATGCAGAGGCACATATCAATACACCATGCAGTGTACAATACAACAACAATATGCACTATGAATGTATACACAGTATTGACTACAGACTGCCCACACATCGAATGGGAGTCCAATGTCACCATGTACGTCAATGTCACTTGGACACACCCTTTGCAAGCCCATGGAAACGGGAAGCAGGAGGGGTGTGTGTCACAAAAATCCAAGCATCTGAACCAAATTCATGACAAGGCTGCATGTGCCCAGCCACAGTGCAGCGTATGCCCACGGGAGCCCCACACAAGGCAACACACTGTTCAAAAAAAAAAAAAAATGGCCATTAATAGGGGGTGGAGGCCACCCAGGAGGTCCGAGGACAGGGTGCACACCAAAACCCACCTGTGTGGATCTTGCGGAAAAAAAACACCTCCATGAGCTCATGGCCTACACGGCTACCCTATTGTGGGAGAATCACTGCTGTCGCTCTCCTCACCCTCTGCAGCTGCATCAGGAGGTGGTGGCACTATGGGAGGCAGCCCTTGCAAAGCCCTAGTCTGTTCCTCCATGGCTGCAAGCATGCGGGTGTGGTAGGCCTCGTTCTTGGAGATAATTGTGCGGAGGTCCCCATGCAACAACTCACGGGATGCCCGGACCTCCGCCCTAGTTGCCTGCATCTCAGCTGAGAGCGTACGGGTGAGACGCTCCAGCTGCTGTACTGTCCTTCTGTTTGTTGAAGCCTCAAGCTCAACAAGAGTCGTCCTGAGGTGAAGGAGTTCCACCCTCAGGGCTTCCCTGTGGCCCTGGGACTCTATGGAAATGGCTTCCTGCAGAGTCGCCAGTGCCGCCCGCCTGTCCCTGTCGGACGCCAACATGTCCTCCCTATGTGACTGGCAGATGGAGTCTGTTGCCTGCTGTAATAATAATAATAATAATAATAATAATAATAATAATAATAATAATAATAATAATAATAATAATAATTTGGCATTTATATAGCGCTACGAACCCTCAGGTATCTGAGCGCTGCTTATTATTACCCACGGTGTGTGGTGCTCATTTATCGACCTCGGAAGGATGAAAGGCTGAGTTTGGCCCTGCCGGGATTCGAGCCTGCGTTAGCAGGCTCTGCACGGGTGTCAAAGCGAGCGCTCTACTCGCTGTGCCACTTGACCGGCATAGTAGTCGCTCCATCAGCCTTTCGGGGGGACAATGGAAGTGGCCACCCTATCCATGGCCTGAGCCATCATCTCTGATGATGCTGCCTGTTGGGTTGCCATACCGTATATAGATTGCTCCCATGCGGTATTGCCAGGTGGCTGACGGCCACCACGTCGGCGGGCACCACACCTGTCTGGGGCAAGGCGAACTGCGCCTTGCTGTGCCGGCACTGCCTGAGGCTGCAGGACTGCATTCCCCCTCTGATCTGCTGGCCCAGGAACAGGATCAGATGTCGCAGAGTGTGACCCTGCATCCGTAACCACCAAAGGCGTACCTGCCAACACTGACATCCCCATTGAGCCTAGCAGTGGCATCACACATTGGCCAGTGATTGGCAGGTCAAATACACATGCCATCACACAGATGGCATGTACCCTAGCCATGAAGTGAAGAGGGAGAGGAGGGCACCAATTGTTCATTCAGTCCAGTTTGCTCATGAAATTGATTTTTACATTGAAATGGTTCAAATGTTTAACCTGGAGCTGCCAGTCCAAAATGGTCCTATAGCACAGGGACATGTCTAAACAAATCATGTTCAGGAAACAAAGCCAGTCCACTGTACCATAGCCATGTCAGACATGTGACCATAGGACTGAGAAATCCCGAGTAAAAGTGGTGGTATGCAAACAATCTGCCTGAATAAACAGAGGTAAATAAGCAACAATGTTGTGGCAAGATGACACTCCAAGGGCAACTGGCGTGGTGTTGGGCTGGATGTCTAATGTTGGCAGAAGGGATGCTGCTATACCCAAATGCTTGTGCGCAGAATGTATAGGATGAGGCACATGGGTGACCCAAACCACTCATGCACACACACCCTCACCTGGCACCCAAACAGAAGCCCTCCCACACACACCATGCACATGGATGACACACACATGCATGTGCACTCACCGGACAATGCCTCGTAATCTGCCAGTTCTCCCACGCCTTGGATCTGTTCCTCCGTGACGTAGGTCCCAGCAACCTGCTCATGTGGAGTGAGTTCTATGTCCTCTGCTGGAGACCCACCTCCAGTCACTAGAGTTGCGGCATGACTTGAGGCCAGTTTATTCTTTGCCCTGCGCTTCAGGTCATTCCAGCGCTTGTAGCATTCAGTAGCTGTGTGCCTCACGATTCCAAGGGCACTTATGATGTCCGCAATGGTCTGCCAGTGTGCCTGACGTTGTGCAGGTGGGGTCTTGGATCCTGCAACAATCACCATTTCGCGGTCATGTGCGGACACATACTCTATGTGCGGACTCAAGTGCATTCAGTTCGGCCTCATTGAAGCTGGGCTTCCTTGACGGTCCGGACTGTGTAGCCGTGTCTGGGGCATCAGCCTCTACTGGACAAGCACTCTTCCTCTTCCGCTTGGAAGGTGGTGGGGATCCTGAGTGTCCTACGCCGCTCTGGACACTAGGGGCAGGAGCCCCAGTGGACTCTGTACTAGGAGTGTGGGATTGCACACTCAGCATGGGAGTTGGTGCAGGCATTAGCTCAAGTGTGATGGTGTCAGGGGGAATGTCAGAATGATGGACTTGGACCGACACTGTCCTGGCTGGGTGTGTGAGAGGTGGGGTGGATGGAGCCGCAGCTGCCCCTGCAGCCTCCCCAGCCTGCCTACGCGGGGCAGCAGATGACCTAGCTGCCCCTGATCCACGTGGCCTGATGACACCAACGTTCACCGGCGCACGTGGCCTAGACCTGCTGACCTGGAAGTCAGCCATGGAGTCACCCTGTGCCAGGTCTGGTTCCACAGTGGGCTGGTCCAACAAGGGCTGAGCATGGATGGTGTCAGCCACGTTAACCTCAACCAGGCGGGGGGGGCATGGGTGTCCCTGACTGCTCCTCCACACATGGGGGGCTAGGGGCACCCTGCAAGTCACGGCCACGTCCCCTTCCGGATCCACCACGGCCACCACTTGGGGCTCGGCCACCTTTGCCACCCTTACGGCTTGTTCGCCTCCCAGCCATGGCACTGATGTTATTGTGCGTATGGGAGTCGATGTGAACTATTGTCCTGGGCAATTGGGGGTGATAGGGGTTGGGTACCAGATGGTAATCGTACCCTAGTGCTCTAGCAAGGCTGTATGTCACCCCTGGGGAAAGATGATGGGTCACGCAACGCACAGGCTCCCCAAAAAAGGGAAGTAAGGTGCACGCAACCCCTCCTAGACCACGTGCGTGGAAAAATAAACCTGCACTACGCTGTGGCACCCAGAAACACAAGAATGAACGTATGCGTGTCACACACAGCCTAGAATGACCTCTGAAGGGGTACGCGACACACGGGGCAAGCACAGATGTTAAATACGTGCGCGACTCACCGTCTGCCAGGAACAAAAGCGTGAAAAATATGCGCGTGTGCGCATTGGCAACACCCCCGCCAAAAGAAGAATTGTATGCTGTCTGAGGAGACAGGACAACAGTAGAAGGGAACGCTGTTTGAGGAAACAGGCCCAGGAAAAAGAGAAAAAGAGAAAAAGCTGTCAGAGGTAACAGGGAGTATGAACTGGAAACGCCGTGAAGTAAATCGCGTGTGAACCGACAAGAAGTACAGATTTCACCCACTCGCTCTCCACGAAAAGCACGTACAAGGAAATGGCGTTCTACACGTACCTTTTATACACACGTCACAGACGCGCATACGCGATGAGGCCATTTCCACCAATTACATGCTTTGACACTCGGACGTGTATCTTTTTTTTTTACACGCGCCATTCTCTACGGCCATGCGCGTGACATCACAGCTGCGCATGGGGCCTTTGGGCCAATGAAATCGCGTATGCGTGCAGACGCACTTACGTGCTAAGGGCCTTTCCTCGAATTACACGCAGACGTGCAGGACTTTTCACGTGCCAAATCACTCTGTATCAAGCTGGCCACGCGTAAGCACACGGAAGACCACGCTCCTGCCCAGAAAGCTGATTTACTGCCCCCCAGAGCCCTGAGCATGCTCCCACCTGCCATCTGCTGCTGCTGACTGCCAGCTGCCCACGTGCCCTGCCATTTGCGGCCTGCACATCAGCCAGGGGTGCTGTTGCTGTGACCACCCCTGCTGGAACCGAAGACTCCCGACTGGGATTCCATCGCTCCACAGCCCAGCCCCAGGACCCAGTTGCCCACCCACTCCTGCCTCTGGGGTTGTCATGTCGGGCACTGCAACATCTGGCACCACTGACAACCCCCCGGCCAGAGAGGCAGAGGGACACCAGCTTCAGTGCCAGGGAAGTTGGTGTCCTGGTGGAGCAAGTCCTGGTGCAGTATGATGCCCTCTACGGAAGGGTGCGCGCCGACAAGGAAGGACGGACTCGGATCTGGACGGACATCGTGACTGCCATCAACGCGGAGGGGGTGGCAGTCCGCGACTTCCAACATGTCAAGAAGCGCTGGGAGGACTTCAGGTCCAGGACCCTCAGCAAGGCCTGGCGCCTCTTGAAGGCAGCGGATGCTAAGGGGCGCCGGGGCCACTTGTCGGAAGATCAGATGAGGGCCCTGGAACGCATATCCCCAGCGCTCCACGTCCAGGTCCTTGAGAGGCAGACCCGTCTGGAGTCGAGCTGTAAGTGTACATGCATCATGATTGTAAGCTCTGCGTGTGGTGATGTGCCAGTAGTGTGCCGGTTGCACATCTGTTTGTATGGGGCCGAGTATGGGTGGGGGTGTACAGGGCCGTGAGGCTAACACATGCGAGGGCTGTCATGTGTGAGACATGGATGGTTCTTGTGTGTGTAGGCTTGCATGCCAAATGCAGTTGTGTGGGCACACATGTTTGGATGAATGTGTATGTAAGTAGGCATGTTTGTGATGTCACGCATGTATGTTGTTTTCAGCTGCATGTATCAGCACTGTGTACATGTGCATGTGTGTGTATTTGACAAGGGTGCAATAGTGATGCAACATGGATGCATGTGATAGCGGGATGTGGAAGCCTGATTGGCAGATGTGACATGGATGCCCATCGGAATACTGCGACAGTTGGCTGAGGTGTACACATGCATGCAAGTGTGGTGGTGTGCGTGCATGTGTAGTGCACTCCCTGTGTTGCATGTGATGTCTGGCTCACCTTTGCCTGCTCATGCTGTTCTATGCGTATGGATGGTGCTGGCAGTTGCGATGTGGCTGTGGTATGGCTCATGTGTACATGTAGAAATGACATGTGTGTTGCCAATTGTGATGCCATGTCTGGGGTTTGCCAATGCCACTCATGTGCAACTGTCATGTGTGTATGTGTCCATTGTACAGTGCCCTGATGCCTGTGTTTTATTTCTCCCTGTCTGCAGCGTCAACTGATGAAGAGGGCGGAGAAGGTGCTGTGGAGCACAGCGGCGGGGATCGCACTGCCAGCCGGAGACGCAAGGCCCGGCTCCCCTCCCAGGTTGTGATCTCGTCGGGGAGTGAGGAGTCCGGTGCCGCGTCCCAGGCCGCAGCTGCCGGGGGGAGGTCCAAGAGGCAGAGGTTGGAGTTGGACTCCTCGGCAGCAGAAGGGGCAGCTGGGACCCCACAGGGCCCAACGGGGGAAGATGGCACGGAGTCATCCAGGTTGGTGGGGGGTTTGGTTGAGGAGGAGGTCGTGCAAGCAACAGAGACGGGGTCTGGAGTTGGGGATTCCACTGGTGCTAGTGGTGCAGTGCTGGACCAGGGACAGGAGGCAGCACAGGTCGCCGCGGAGGTGCCTGTGTGCAATCCTGTCCCTGATCCTGTCACTGCATCATCTTGCACCAGCACGTATGCCTACGTCCAGACCCGTTTTCAGGCAGGGGATGAGCTCACGACAACTTGCCTTCCTCTGCCTGCGGACGTGGCTATCCGGTTCCGGGTTGAGCCTGTCCTGACTGGTGTGGCGTTGCGTCAACGGGCCATGCGAGGTGACCTGCAGTCTTTTCATGAGGAGACTGCACGTCATCTCGAATGGCTCGTTGACTGCGTCGGCCTACTGGGACAGGTCACCCAGGCCGGATTCCTCCGTTTGATGGGGCTTGCTCAGACCCCCTCCTCAACTGAACCCCCTATGCGCCAGTCGTCCTCCGTGCCATCTTCCCACCCATCAGTCACCTGGGTGCCCTGTGGAGCTGCCTCTGACAATGCGGCCAGGCTGGTGGAGGAGACATCCCTGCCACAGTCGGGAGTCGGACGTCCAGCAGGGGTGGCCACATCAACGACTGCACCCCAGCCAGCGGAGGATGTGCAGGCAGCAGGAGGCAGTGCACGGGCAGAGGCGCAGCAGCAGCAGCAACGTGGTGGGAGCCATGATGGCTCTGGGGCCTTCGACATCGGAGGGGCAGGCATCGGCCGGAGGGCAGAAGGACCCAGGACGGGAAGTGTCTTCCGTGTGGCAGCGGTTGGGCCACGCCATAGATGCAGAGTGGCAGCGGGCGGAAGAGGCATGGCTCACGATGGTCAGGGCGGAGAACTCCATGCGGAGGGCCCTGAGGCGGGCCGAGTGCCTCGAGGCAATCCGCAGGGAGTTTGGGGGGAACATGTGGACGGCCCTGCAGACCCTCGGGGCCATGGAGGAGGAGCGCCTCTGGGACATTGAGAAGGAGTTCGTGATGCCCTGTCCCGGAACATCCCGAAGTGAGCCGTCGGATGCCCTCTGCCCTTGTAAATAGTTCTGTAGTTAGTGTTAGGTTTCCTTTGGTTTAGCATTTTTTTTGGACCTTTTGGACAATGGGCCACGATTTTGTATATATATTTTTTTTTAGGTAGTGTTATTAGATAGGTTTCATTTCTTCGGTTGGGATCATGGACCATGGATTGTTTCTATGTATATAGTTGACTTTTGGATTTTCATTTTTTTTTATGATTTCCCCATGGAGCAATGGTTTTCGATTTTAATTTTCCATTGGATTTACTTTTGTGGACTGTGACTTTGGACACCTTTCGTTTGCATTATGATTTGTGGTTTTGCATTATTTCACGTACCTACTGGATTTTTTTGGTCAAATTTCCATTATTGTTTGTTTATTTTTGATTCAATTTATGTTGCGTTTAATACATATTTTTTCTTCAAACTTCAATGTGTAGTATCATCTCATTGGTTTCATGCATATCATGATATGGGTTTTGACATTCACTGACACCCATTGGGGGTATGTGAGGGACATGTGTTCATTTCAAAACTTGCAATTGGGGTTATATCATGTTTTTGCCATTTCTAAGTGGGTGGATGCAATACTCAGGTGGGTGTTTGGCATTTGGAGGCTGACCATAAGGGCCAGGGATCTAGATTGTGGTGACATGTTGGCTGGGGGACATGAGTGGGGGCCTGGTGGAGGCTGCCCCTGCACTATTGGGGGGTGGGGGTGATGGTAGACATGAGTGGGGGCCTGGTGGAGGCTGCCCCTGCACTGCTGAGGGGTGGGGGTGATGGTAGACATGAGTGGGGGCCTGGTGGAGGCTGCCTCTGGTGGCTGGGGTGTGGGGGTGCAGGGAGACATGAGTGGGGGCCTGGTGGAGGCTGCCCCTGCACTGCTGGGGGGTGGGGGTGATAGGGGACATGAGTGGGGGCCTGGTGGAGGCTGCCCCTGCACTGCTGGGGGGTGGGGGTGATAGGGGACATGAGTGGGGGCCTGGTGGAGGCTGCCCCTGCACTGCTGGGGGGTGGGGGTGATGGTAGACATGAGTGGGGGCCTGGTGGAGGCTGCCCCTGCACTGCTGGGGGGTGGGGGTGATGGTAGACATGAGTGGGGGCCTGGTGGAGGGTGCCCCTGGTGGCTGGGGGGTGGCGGTGGTGGGAGACATGAGTGGGGGCCTGGTGGAGGCTGCCCCTGCACTGCTGGGGGGTGGGAGTGATAGGGGACATGAGTGGGGGCCTGGTGGAGGCTGCCCCTGCACTGCGGGGGGTGGGGGTGATGGGAGACATGAGTGGGGGCCTGGTGGAGGGTGCCCCTGGTGGCTGGGGGGTGGGAGTGGTGGTAGACATGAGTGGGGGCCTGGTGGAGGATGCCCCTGCACTGCTGGGGGGTGGGGTGATAGGGGACATGAGTGGGGGGCCTGGTGGAGGCTGCTCCTGCACTGCTGGAGGGGGGGTGATGGGAGACATGAGTGGGGGCCTGGTGGAGGGTGCCCCTGGTGGCTGGGGGGTGGGGGTGGTGGGAGACATGAGTGGGGGCCTGGTGGAGGCTGCCCCTGCACTGCTGGGGGATGGGCGTGATGGGAGACATGAGTGGGGGCCTGGTGGAGGCTGCCCCTGGGGGGTGGGGGTGGTGGGAGACATGAGTGGGGGCCTGGTGGAGGCTGCCCCTGGATGCTGGGGGGTGGGGGTGATGGTAGACATGAGTGGGGGCCTGGTGGAGGCTGCCCCTGCACTGCTGGGGGCTGGGGGTTATATGGGACATGAGTGGGGGCCTGGTGGAGGCTGCCCCTGCACTGCTGGGGGCTGGGGGTGATGGTAGACATGAGTGGGAGCCTGGTGGAGGCTGCCCCTGCACTGCTGGGGGGTGGCGGTGATAGGGGACATGAGTGGGGGCCTGGTGGAGGCTGCCCCTGCACTGCTGGGGGGTGGGGGTGATGGGAGACATGGGTGGGGGCCTGGTGGAGGCTGCCCCTGCACTGCTGGGGGGTGGGGGTGATGGTAGACATGAGCGGGGGCCTGGTGGAGGCTGCCCCTGGTGGCTGGTGGGGTGACGGTGCAGGGAGACATGAGTGGGGGCCTGGTGGAGGCTGCCCCTGCACTGCTGGGGGGTGGGGGTGATAGGAGACATGAGTGGGGCCCTGGTGGAGGCTGCCCCTGCACTGCCGGGGGTGGGGGTGATGGTAGACATGTGTGGGGGCCTGGTGGAGGGTGCCCCTGGTGGCTGGGGGGTGGGGGTGGTGGGAGACATGAGTGGGGGCCTGGTGGAGGCTGCCCCTGGTGGCTGGGACGTGGGGGTGGTGGGAGACATGAGTGGGGGCCTGGTGGAGGCTGCCCCATGCACTGCTGGGGGGTGGGGGTGATAGGGGACATGAGTGGGGGCCTGGTGGAGGCTGCCCCTGCACTGCTGGGGGGTGGGGGTGATGGGAGACATGAGTGGGGGCCTGGTGGAGGGTGCCCCTGGTGGCTGGGGGGTGGGGGTGGTGGTAGACATGAGTGGGGGCCTGGTGGAGGGTGCCCCTGCACTGCTGGGGGGTGGGGGTGATAGGGGACATGAGTGGGGGCCTGGTGGAGGCTGCCCCTGCACTGCTGGGGGGTGGGGGTGATAGGGGACATGAGTGGGGGCCTGGTGGAGGCTGCCCCTGCACTGCTGGGGGGTGGGGGTGATGGTAGACATGAGTGGGGGCCTGGTGGAGGCTGCCCCTGGTGGCTGGGGGGTGGGGGTGCAGGGAGACATGAGTGGGGGCCTGGTGGAGGCTGCCCCTGCACTGCTGGGGGGTGGGGGTGATAGGGGACATGAGTGGGGGCCTGGTGGAGGCTGCCCCTGCACTGCTGGGGGGTGGGGGTGATGGTAGACATGAATGGGGGCCTGGTGGAGGGTGCCCCTGGTGGCTGGGGGGTGGGGGTGGTGGGAGACATGAGTGGGGGCCTGGTGGAGGCTGCCCCTGCACTGCTGGGGGGTGGGGGTGATCGGGGGCATGAGTGGGGGCCTGGTGGAGGCTGCTCCTGCACTGCTGGGGGGTGGGGGTGATGGTAGACATGAGTGGGGGCCTGGTGGAGGCTGCCCCTGCACTGCTGGGGGGTGGGGGTGATGGTAGACATGAGTGGGGGCCTGGTGGAGGCTGCCCCTGCACTGCTGGGGGGTTTGGGGTGATGGTAGACATGAGTGGGGGCCTGGTGGAGGGTGCCCCTGGTGGCTGGGGGGTGGCGGTGGTGGGAGACAGGAGTGGGGGCCTGGTGGAGGCTGCCCCTGCACTGCTGGGGGGTGGGAGTGATAGGGGACATGAGTGGGGGCCTGGTGGAGGCTGCCCCTGCACTGCTGGGGGGTGGGGGTGATGGGAGACATGAGTGGTGGCCTGGTGGAGGGTGCCCCTGTTGGCTGGTGGGTGGGAGTGGTGGGAGACAGGAGTGGGGGCCTGGTGGAGGCTGCCCCTGCACTGCTGGGGGGTGGGAGTGATAGGGGACATGAGTGGGGGCCTGGTGGAGGCTGCCCCTGCACTGCTGGGGGGTGGGGGTGATGGGAGACATGAGTGGGGGCCTGGTGGAGGGATGCCCCTGCACTGCTGGGGGGTGGGGGTGATAGGGGACATGAGTGAGGGGCCTGGTGGAGGCTGCCCCTGCACTGCTGGGGGGTGCGGGTGATGGGAGACATGAGTGGGGGCCTGGTGGAGGGTGCCCCTGGTGGCTGGGGGGTGGGGGTGATGGGAGACATGAGTGGGGGCCTGGTGGAGGCTGCCCCTGCACTGCTGGGGGGTGGGGGTGATGGGAGACATGAGTGGGGGCTGGTGGAGGCTGCCCCTGGTGGCTGGGGGGTGGGGGTGGTGGGAGACATGAGTGGGGGCCTGGTGGAGGCTGCCCCTGGATGCTGGGGGGTGGGGTGATGGTAGACATGAGTGGGGGCCTGGTGGAGGCTGCCCCTGCACTGCTGGGGGGTGGGGGTTATAGGGGACATGAGTGGGGGCCTGGTGGAGGCTGCCCCTGCACTGCTGGGGGGTGGGGGTGATGGTAGACATGAGTGGGGGCCTGTTGGAGGCTGCCCCTGCACTGCTGGGGGGTGGCGGTGATAGGGGACATGAGTGGGGCCTGGTGAAGGCTGCCCCTGCACTGCTGGGGGGTGGGGGTGATGGGAGACATGAGTGGGGGCCTGGTGGAGGCTGCCCCTGCACTGCTGGGGGGTGGGGGTGATGGTAGACATGAGTGGGGGCCTGGTGGAGGCTGCCCCTGGTGGCTGGGGGGTGGGGGTGCAGGGAGACATGAGTGGGGGCCTGGTGGAGGCTGCCCCTGCACTGCTGGGGGGTGGAGGTGATAGGGGACATGAGTGGGGGCCTGATGGAGGCTGCCCCTGCACTGCAGGGGGGTGTGGGTGATGGTAGACATGAGTGGGGGCCTGGTGGAGGGTGCCCCTGGTGGCTGGGGGGTGGGGGTGGTGGGAGACATGAGTGGGGGCCTGGTGGAGGCTGCCCCTGCACTGCTGGGGGGTGGGGGTGATAGGGGACATGAGTGGGGGCCTGGTAGAGGCTGCCCCTGCACTGCTGGGGGGTGGGGGTGATGGTAGACATGAGTGGGGGCCTGGTGGAGGCTGCCCCTGCACTGCTGGGGGGTGGGGGTGATGGTAGACATGAGTGGGGGCCTGGTGGAGGCTGCCCCTGCACTGCTGGGTGGTGGGGGTGATGGTAGACATGAGTGGGGGCCTGGTGGAGGGTGCCCCTGGTGGCTGGGGGGTGGGGGTGATGGGAGACATGAGTGGGGGCCTGGTGGAGGGTGCCCCTGGTGGCTGGGGGGTGGGGGTGGTGGTAGACATGAGTGGGGGCCTGCTGGAGGGTGCCCCTGCACTGCTGGGGGTGGGGGTGATAGGGGACATGAGTGGGGGCCTGGTGGAGGCTGCCCCTGCACTGCCGGGGGGTGGGGGTGATGGTAGACATGAGTGGGGGCCTGGTGGAGGGTTCCCCTGGTGGCTGGGGGTGGGGGTGGTGGGAGACATGAGTGGGGGCCTGGTGGAGGCTGCCCCTGCACTGCTGGGGGGTGGGGGTGGTGGGAGACATGAATGTGGGCCTGGTGGAGGCTGCCCCTGCACTGCTGGGGGGTGGGGGCGATGGTAGACATGAGTGGGGGCCTGGTGGAGGCTGCCCCTGCAGTGCTGGGGGGTGGGGGTGATAGGGGACATGAGTGGGGGCCTGGTGGAGGCTGCCCCTGCACTGCTGGGGGATGGGGGTGATGGTAGACATGAGTGGGGGCCTGGTGGAGGCTGCCCCTGCACTGCTGGGGGGTGGGGGTGGTGGGAGACATGAGTGTGGGCCTGGTGGAGGCTGCCCCTGCACTGCTGGGGGGTGGGGGTGATGGTAGACATGAGTGGGGGCCTGGTGGAGGCTGCCCCTGCACTGCTGGGGGGTGGGGGTGATAGGGGACATGAGTGGGGGCCTGGTGGAGGCTGCCCCTGCACTGCTGGGGGGTGGGGGTGCAGGGAGACATGAGTGGGGGCCTGGTGGAGGCTGCCCCTGGTGGCTGGGGGGTGGGGGTGCAGGGAGACATGAGTGGGGGCCTGGTTGAGGCTGCCCTGCACTGCTGGGGGGTGGGGGTGATGGTAGACATAAGTGGGGGCCTGGTGGAGGCTGCCCTGCACTGCTGGGGGGTGGGGGTGCAGGGAGACATGAGTTGGACATGAGTGGGGTCCTGGTGGAGGGTGCCCCTGTACTGCTGGGGGGTGGTGCTGGTGGTAGACATGAGTGGGGGCCTGGTGGAGGCTGCCCCTGCACTGCTGGGGGCTGGGGGTTATAGGGGACATGAGTGGGGGCCTGGTGGAGGCTGCCCCTGCACTGCTGGGGGCTCGGGGTGATGGTAGACATGAGTGGGGGCCTGGTGGAGGCTGCCCCTGCACTGCTGGGGGGTGGCGGTGATAGGGGACATGAGTGGGGGCCTGGTGGAGGCTGCCCCTTCACTGCTGGGGGTGGGGGTGATGGGAGACATGGGTGGGGGCCTGGTGGAGGCTGCCCCTGCACTGCTGGGGGGTGGGGGTGATGGTAGACATGAGTGGGGGCCTGGTGGAGGCTGCCCCTGGTGGCTGGGGGTGGGGGTGCAGGGAGACATGAGTGGGGGCCTGGTGGAGGCTGCCCCTGCACTGCTGGGGGGAGGGGGTGATAGGAGACATGAGTGGGGCCCTGGTGGAGGCTGCCCCTGCACTGCTAGGGGTGGGGGTGATGGTAGACATGTGTGGGGGCCTGGTGGAGGGTGCCCCTGGTGGCTGGGGGGAGGGGGTGGTGGGAGACATGAGTGGGGGCCTGGTGGAGGCTGCCCCTGCACTGCTGGGGGGTGGGGGTGATAGGGGACATGAGTGGGGGCCTGGTGGAGGCTGCCCCTGCACTGATGGGGGGTGGAGGTGATGGTAGACATGAGTGGGGGCCTGGTGGAGGGTGCCCCTGGTGGCTGGGAGGTGGGGTGGTGGGAGACATGAGTGGGGGCCTGGTGGAGGCTGCCCCTGGTGGCTGGGGGTTGGGTGTGCAGGGAGACATGAGTGGGGGCCTGGTGGAGGCTGCCCCTGCACTGCTGGGGGGTGGAGGTGATGGTAGACATGAGTGGGGGCCTGGTGGAGGCTGCCCCTGCACTGCTGGAGGGTGGGGGTGATGGTAGACATGAGTGGGGGCCTGGTGGAGGCTGCCCCTGCACTGCTGGGTGGTGGGGGTGATGGTAGACATGAGTGGGGGCCTGGTGGAGGGTGCCCCTGGTGGCTGGGGGTGGGGGTGATGGGAGACATGAGTGGGGGCCTGGTGGAGGGTGCCCCTGGTGGCTGGGGGGTGGGGGTGGTGGTAGACATGAGTGGGGGCCTGGTGGAGGGTGCGCCTGCACTGCTGGGGGGTGGGGGTGATAGGGGACATGAGTGGGGGCCTGGTGGAGGCTGCCCCTGCACTGCCGGGGGGTGGGGGTGATGGTAGACATGAGTGGGGGCCTGGTGGAGGGTGCCCCTGGTGGCTGGGGGTGGGGGTGGTGGGAGACATGAGTGGGGGCCTGGTGGAGGCTGCCCCTGCACTGCTGGGGGGTGGGAGTGGTGGGAGACATGAGTGTGGGCCTGGTGGAGGCTGCCCCTGCACTGCTGGGGGGTGGGGGTGATGGTAGACATGAGTGGGGGCCTGGTGGAGGCTGCCCCTGCACTGCTGGGGGGTGGGGGTGATAGGGGACATGAGTTGGGGCCTGGTGGAGGCTGCCCCTGCATTGCTGGGGGGTGGGGGTGATGGTAGACATGAGTGGGGGCCTGGTGGAGGCTGCCCCTGCACTGCTGGGGGGTGGGGGTGCAGGGAGACATGAGTGGGGGCCTGGTGGAGGCTGCCCCTGGTGGCTGGGGGGTGGGGGTGCAGGGAGACATGAGTGGGGGCCTGGTTGAGGCTGCCCTGCACTGCTGGGGGGTGGGGGTGATGGTAGACATAAGTGGGGGCCTTGTGGAGGCTGCCCTGCACTGCTGGGGAGTGGGGGTGCAGGGAGACATGAGTTGGACATGAGTGGGGTCCTGGTGGAGGGTGCCCCTGCACTGCTGGGGGGTGGTGGTGGTGGTAGACATGAGTGGGGGCCTGGTGGAGGCTGCCCCTGCACTGCTGGGGGCTGGGGGTTATAGGGGACATGAGTGGGGGCCTGGTGGAGGCTGCCCCTGCACTGCTGGGGGGTGGCGGTGATAGGGGACATGAGTGGGGGCCTGGTGGAGGCTGCCCCTGCACTGCTGGGGGGTGGCGGTGATAGGGGACATGGGTGGGGGCCTGGTGGAGGCTGCCCCTGCACTGCTGGGGGTGGGGGTGATGGTAGACATGTGTGGGGGCCTGGTGGAGGCTGCCCCTGGTGGCTGGGGGGTGGGGGTGCAGGGAGACATGAGTGGGGGCCTGGTGGAGGCTGCCCCTGCACTGCTGGGGGGTGGGGGTGATAGGAGACATGAGTGGGGCCCTGGTGGAGGCTGCCCCTGCACTGCTAGGGGTGGGGGTGATGGTAGACATGTGTGGGGGCCTGGTGGAGGGTGCCCCTGGTGGCTGGGGGGTGGGGGTGGTGGGAGACATGAGTGGGGGCCTGGTGGAGGCTGCCCCTGCACTGCTGGGGGGTGGGGGTGATAGGGGACATGAGTGGGGGTCTGGTGGAGGCTGCCCCTGCACTGCTGGGGGGTGGGGGTGATGGTAGACATGAGTGGGGGCCTTGTAGAGGCTGCCCCTGCACTGCTGGGGGGTGGAGGTGATGGTAGACATGAGTAGGGGCCTGGTGGAGGGTGCCCCTGGTGGCTGGGAGGTGGGGGTGGTGGGAGACATGAGTGGGGGCCTGGTGGAGGCTGCCCCATGCACTGCTGGGGGGTGGGGTGATAGGGGACATGAGTGGGGGCCTGGTGGAGGCTGCCCCTGCTCTGCTGGGGGGTGGGGGTGATGGGAGACATGAGTGGGGGCATGGTGGAGGGTGCCCCTGGTGGCTGGGGGGTGGGGGTGGTGGTAGACATGAGTGAGGGCCTGGTGGAGGGTGCCCCTGCACTGCTGGGGGGTGGGGGTGATAGGGGACATGAGTGGGGGTCTGGTGGAGGCTGCCCCTGCACTGCTGGGGGGTGGGGGTGATAGGGGACATGAGTGGGGGCCTGGTGGAGGCTGCCCCTGCACTGCTGGGGGGTGGGGGTGATGGTAGACATGAGTGGGGGCCTGGTGGAGGCTGCCCCTGGGGGGTGGGGGTGCAGGGAGACATGAGTGGGGGCCTGGTGGAGGCTGCCCCTGCACTGCTGGGGGGTGGGGGTGATAGGGGACATGAGTGGGGGCCTGGTGGAGGCTGCCCCTGCACTGCTGGGGGGTGGGGGTGATGGTAGACATGAATGGGGGCCTGGTGGAGGGTGCCCCTGGTGGCTGAGGGGTGGGGGTGGTGGGAGACATGAGTGGGGGCCTGGTGGAGGCTGCCCCTGCACTGCTGGGGGGTGGGGGTGATCGGGGGCATGAGTGGGGGCCTGGTGGAGGCTGCCCCTGCACCGCTGGGGGGTGGAGGTGATGGTAGACATGAGTGGGGGCCTGGTGGAGGCTGCCCCTGCACTGCTGGGGGGTGGGGGTGATGGTAGACATGAGTGGGGGCCTGGTGGAGGCTGCCCCTGCACTGCTGGGGGGTTTGGTGTGATGGTAGACATGAGTGGGGGCCTGGTGGAGGGTGCCCCTGGTGGCTGGGGGGTGGCGGTGGTGGGAGACAGGATTGGGGGCCTGGTGGAGGCTGCCCCTGCACTGCTGGGGGGTGGGATTGATAGGGGACATGAGTGGGGGCCTGGTGGAGGCTGCCCCTGCACTGCTGGGGGGTGGGGGTGATGGGAGACATGAGTGGTGGCCTGGTGGAGGGTGCTCCTGTTGGCTGGGGGGTGGGAGTGGTGGTAGACATGAGTGGGGGCCTGGTGGAGGGATGCCCCTGCACTGCTGGGGGGTGGGGGTGATAGGGGACATGAGTGAGGGGCCTGGTGGAGGCTGCCCCTGGACTGCTGGGGGGTGCGGGTGATGGGAGACATGAGTGGGGGCCTGGTGGAGGGTGCCCCTGGTGGCTGGGGGGTGGGGGTGGTGGGAGACATGAGTGGGGGCCTGGTGGAGGCTGCCCCTGCACTGCTGGGGGGTGGGGGTGATGGGAGACATGAGTGGGGGCCTGGTGGAGGCTGCCCCTGGTGGCTGGGGGTGGTGGGAGACATGAGTGGGGGTCTGGTGGAGGCTGCCCCTGAATGCTGGGGGGTGGGGTGATGGTAGACATGAGTGGGGGCCTGGTGGAGGCTGCCCCTGCACTGCTGGGGGGTGGGGGTTATAGGGGACATGAGTGGGGGCCTGGTGGAGGCTGCCCCTGCACTGCTGGGGGTTGGGGGTGATGGTAGACATGAGTGGGGGCCTGGTGGAGGCTGCCCCTGCACTGCTGGGGGGTGGCGGTGATAGGGGACATGAGTGGGGGCCTGGTGGAGGCTGCCCCTGTACTGCTGGGGGGTGGGGTGATGGTAGACATGAGTGGGGGCCTTGTGGAGGCTGCCCCTGGTGGCTGGGGGGTGGGGGTGCAGCGAGACATGAGTGGGGGCCTGGTGGAGGCTGCCCCTACACTGCTGGGGGGTGGAGGTGATAGGGGACATGAGTGGGGGCCTGGTGGAGGCTGCCCCTGCACTGCAGGGGGGTGGGGGTGATGGTAGACATGAGTGGGGACCTGGTGGAGAGTGCCCCTGGTGGCTGGGGGGCGGGGGTGGTGGGAGACATGAGTGGGGGCCTGGTGGAGGCTGCCCCTGCACTGCTGGGGGGTGGGGGTGATGGTAGACATGAGTGGGGGCCTGGTGGAGGCTGCCCCTGCACTGCTGGGGGGTGGGGGTGATGGTAGACATGAGTGGGGGCCTGGTGGAGGGTGCCCCTGGTGGCTGGGGGGTGGGGGTGATGGGAGACACGAGTGGGGGCCTAGTGGAGGGTGCCCCTGGTGGCTGGGGGGTGCTGGTGGTGGTAGACATGAGTGGGGGCCTGGTGGAGGGTGCCCCTGCACTGCTGGGGGGGTGGGGGTGATAGGGGACATGAGTGGGGGCCTGGTGGAGGCTGCCCCTGCACTGCGGGGGGGTGGGGGTGATGGTAGACATGAGTGGGGGCCTGGTGGAGGGTGCCCCTGGTGGCTGGGGGTGGGGGTGGTGGGAGACATGAGTGGGGCCTGGTGGAGGCTGCCCCTGCACTGCTGGGGGGTGGGGTGGTGGGAGACATGAGTGTGGGCCTGGTGGAGGCTGCCCCTGCACTGCTGGGGGGTGGGGGTGATGGTAGACATGAGTGGGGGCCTGGTGGAGGCTGCCCCTGCACTGCTGGGGGGTGGGGGTGATAGGGGACATGAGTGGGGGCCTGGTGGAGGCTGCCCCTGCACTGCTGGGGGGTGGGGGTGATAGGGGAAATGAGTGGGGGCCTGGTGGAGGCTGCCCCTGCACTGCTGGGGGGTGGGGGTGATGGTAGACATGAGTGGGGGCCTGGTGGAGGCTGCCCCTGCACTGCTGGGGGGTGGGGGTGCAGGGAGACATGAGTGGGGGCCTGGTGGAGGCTGACCCGGTTGGCTGGGGGGTGGGGGTGCAGGGAGACATGAGTGGGGGCCTGGTTGACGCTGCCCTGCACTGCTGGGGGGTGGGGGTGATGGTAGACATAAGTGGGGGCCTGGTGGAGGCTGCCCCTGCACTGCTGGGGGGTGGGGGTGCAGGGAGACATGAGTTGGACATGAGTGGGGTCCTGGTGGAGGGTGCCCCTGCACTGCTGGGTGGTGGGGGTGGTGGGAGACATGAGTGGGGGCCTGGTGGAGGCTGCCCCTGCACTGCTGGGGGGTGGGGGTGATAGGGGACATGAGTGGGGGCCTGGTGGAGGGTGCCCCTGCACTGCTGGGGGGTGGGGTGATGGTAGACATGAGTGGGGGCCTGGTGGAGGCTGCCCCTGCACTGCTGGGGGGTGGGGGTGATGGTAGACATGAGTGGGGGCCTGGTGGAGGGTGCCCCTGGTGGCTGGGGGGTGGCGGTGGTGGGAGACATGAGTGGGGGCCTGGTGGAGGCTGCCCCTGCACTGCTGGGGGGTGGGAGTGATAGGGGACATGAGTGGAGGCCTGGTGGAGGCTGCCCCTGCACTGCTGAGGGGTGGGGGTGATGGTAGACATGAGTGGGGGCCTGGTGGAGGCTGCCCCTGGTGGCTGGGGGGGTGGGGGTGCAGGGAGACATGAGTGGGGGCCTGGTGGAGGCTGCCCCTGGTGGCTGGGGCGCAGGGGGACATGCGTTGGTGGGCAGTAGTGCAAGGTGACATGTGGGTTGGCTGGGGGGCATGGCCATGGTGGATGGGGTGCCTGCGGGACATGGTCAGGGTAGGCCCCTGTGGTGTGGGCCACCTGCAGGGGCCATGGAGGGTGTAGAGGGAACACCTGGGAGGACCTACATGTGCAATTCACGTGTGGTGCTCCTCGCGCATCCCTGGAATACACGTACCCTGATGGAATCGCGTGTGATACTTCCTGCGCACCCCTGAAATACACGTACCCTGCTGCTTTTGCATGTGATACTTCCCGCGCACCCCTGGAATACACGTACCCTGATGGAATTGCGTGTGATACTTCCCGCGCAGCCCTGAAATACACGTACCCTGCTGCTTTTGCGTGTGATACTTCCCGCGCACCCCTGAAATACACGTACCCTGCTGCTTTTGCGTTTGATACTTCCGGCGCACCCCTGGAATACACGTACCCTGCTGTTTTTGCGTGTCATACTTCACGCGCACCCCTGGAATACACGTGCCCTGATGGAATCGCGTGTGTTACTTCCCACGCACCCCTGATGTACACGTACCCAGGACAATCGCGTGGGAACCACTGAAATACACGTTCCCCGCTTGGCGTTTGCTGTTTGCCAGCCCTGTGAACTGGTCCAGGGTTAGCGCAGCCCTTTGCGATGATTTGGGGATTTTGAAGGCTTTTCCTTGCGCGAGGGCGTTCTTGGGGGCGTAACTGGCGCTGCTGCAGGGTCGCTGCGCCACTCTGCGCCACGGCTGGTTTCGGAGGCTAAAATCCATGAATACGCTGTGCGATGAAAAGGATTTTTTCGCCCGCGGCTGGCGCAGTGTATCGCACGGGGACACTGTGCGCCAGCCACGTGCGCCATTTTTGTGCGAATTTCTATGAATTACCCTGAAAGTGTCAGATTTTTAACATACAGACATTCGGAGTAATACCTTATTTTCCGCTACTACCCCCAGAACATATCACAGAGTCCTAACACCTCTTAGAATGTGCACAGAAAAATCACAAGAATAATGATATTAATTATATAATTTTGACAAGTCCGTACTATGAATTATCCATCTTTTTAAAATTATGCTTTGGCCCAGAGGGGTGTGGTTTCCCAAAGCACATGGTGGAATTTCTGGTTTGTCCACTTCCTCCAACTCAAGTTGCTCACAGAGCCACTGCTCCTCCCAGTTTCTCCCAAGAGGAAGCCATTTACGACCCCCCATAATTTACCATTTGCCTGAGCCAAGGAAGGCTTATTGTTCTGTTTCCCTGCTCCCAGGTACTCCGCCCCTGATTCAATCAGAGAGGTGTAATCTCCTTTTGTTGGGAACAGCAGAAGGCAGCCAGGCCTGCGAATGCAGTGGCTGAGCAAGTTTCAACTCCTGTCGGGGGTTGTTGCCGGGCAGAATTCAATCTCTTCCAGGCTTCAGCCAAATGTCACTTTTGTTCCCAGTTTTTCTTAATTCAAATCAAACTTTCAATTTCTACACATGCAGCTAGAATGCTGATTCTAAGTTCAAAACTATGACATTTAAACAGTTGCAACCTATGTGACACTCAAAGTAGGTCACTCATTTATTTTAAACATTTCGATTTTAGTGGCTTTAAGTCCAATTTCACTTCAGCTGCTGACATCCACAGCTCAGCCAGTTTGGTTATAAACATTGTTTTAGGCTCTTCATCTTTCCAGATTTTGTATGCATACAAGACTACATTCTGCCAAATGTCTGCTGGTGTTCAGTGAGATTTTTGAATATCTTGCAATGTTTACATTGACATTTTTAGCTTGCATTTCACAGAAACAAAGGTGATTTCAAAGCGCTTTTGAGCTAACAGGCACTGCTGTTTTTCCTTTGGCACCACGTTTCACTCATGGCGCTTCTGGCCCATCACGCTCGCACTGGTGGGTGGTAGGTCAGGTGACCATTTTGGTGTGCGCAAAACTGCGCGGTTTTCCTGGATTCTGGCGCAAATGTGGGCTTTTCGGCCATCTTGGATTTTCTAAGCCCACAGCACCAAATGTGGCAGCATAATAACTTGAACGTGGGTCAAGACAACCAACAGCGCCCTGACACCTATGGCTGAGCGGTACGTTATAAAAATTATAATAAGGAATAATATTAAGGAAGAGGTTTGTGTTGTAAAGCAGAGACAGACCGAGGAAGACCACTCTTGGATCACAGACCTGCAGATTGCAACCAATGCAGACATTTCTCTAACTTGAGAGGAAAAGAATCCACATGTGAGTGTTTCTGTTACGGCAGCTGAAACCATCTAGTCAATGACGGATCGTGCCCAGCCACTGACAAAGAGTGCATGGAGTGCCATGAGATAGGAAATGTTGTGGCCATGTGTGATTTCAGATCCCGCCTCACAGCTGCAGCGATAACAGAAACCTCAGAGGAAGAAGAACTGACCTAACAACTATAGGACTTAGTTCTGTGAATCCGGGATAACACCAGACCACCAGACCTTGGCGGAGGCCTTCATGCAATGTCACAATTGATGGAGCAATGATCAAGTTACTTGCTGACTCTGGGTCTGATGTCACAATCCTGAACCAAGATAGGGACTTTATGTTGTTTCCCAGATTACATATGTAGGCATTGCCCCTGGTGCCTACAGAAGTACAAACAGATTTGCTAGACAACTTCTGCTTCAAAGACCAGTCAGCCATTCTTGAAGTCTACCTGTCGATGAACAATCCAGGAACGACCCAGCAACCTGATATAGGATGACCATGGACTGTTAGAGATACATTTAGAGTCATGCTCCACCAAGCAAGTATTCTCCTTTCAGCACATAACAGTGCCTCATTGTCAGGAGTGGCACTCTATTAAGAGTGGCACAGGACACCCAGGAAGGGTTTCGGTGGTTGTGCCAAATAAAGTGGACAGATAAGAACACACACAGCGGAAAGGAAAGAGAACGAAGAGTAAGCAAGAGTAGCAAGGGAAAAGATACAGAATGAATACCCTCTTGGGGTGTATGCAGATATAGGAAAAGAGTATTCCACGAACCTTGGAAATACTCTAGCCTTCTGCACAGTTTGCTATAACAGAGGCCCACGCTGTTTGCTCATGACTTTGAACAGCAGCTCTGGGTGTCTGTAATGTAGAAACAGGACAAGGGAAGGGGCAGAGGTTGACTGATGGGAACCAACAGACAAGCTCTGTACAAAAGGGTCTACAAACAGTACAAGAGAAGATACTACAGACAAATCCAGGTAAGGAGGTGATAGCAAACTAGCAGAAGGAAATGAAGGGAAAGTCGTGTAACAGGATAGGATAGCAGAGGACAGTAAGGAACAAGGTTGAGAGCAGGAAAGCAATGAGTAAGCCCACAGGAGTAGGACTGTAAGGTAGAAAGCCCAGAGGAAAAGGGCTTAGGGCAGCAGAGTAAAGCAGGCTGCACAGCAAGGATCCCATAAGGGCCGGGCAGTAAGGAGTGAACCCTGAGGGACAGGGCCGCTGAACGTAGAAGGTAGCAGAGGACTGTAGAGGGCTGCTAGGCTGAGAACCCAGCGGAAAAGGTAGGTAGTAGGCAGCGGAGCGTGATAAGCTGCAAAGTAGGAAGGCCCAGAGGACAAGGGCTAAGGCAGCCAGAGAGAGGTAGGCTGCAGAGCAGGGAGCCCCAGAGGACAAGGGCTAAGGCAGCCGGAGTGAGACAGGCTGCAGAGCAGGGGAGCCCAGAAGACAAGGGCTGAAGGCAGCCGGAGTGAGGCAGGCTGCAGGGCAGGGAGCCCAGAGGGCAAGGGCTGAGGCAGGAAAGCAGCAGAGCGTGATCAGCTGCAATGTGGAGAGCCCGGCAGGGCAAGGGCGGAGGCTGGAAGGCAGCAGAGCGTGATCGGCTGCAATGTGGAGAGCCTGGCAGGGCAAGGGCGAAGGCTGGAAAGCAGCAGAGCGTGATCGGCTGCAATGTGGAGAGCCCGGCAGGGCAAGGGCGGAGGCTGGAAGGCAGCAGAACGTGATCCGCTGCAATGTGGAGAGCCTGGCAGGGCAAGGGCGGAGACTGGAAGGCAGCAGAGCGTGATCGGCTGCAATGTGGAGAGCCCGGCAGGGCAAGGGCGAAGGCTGGAAAGCAGCAGAGCGTGATCAGCTGCAATGTGGAGAGCCCGGCAGGGCAAGGGCGAAGGCTGGAAAGCAGCAGAGCGTGATCGGCTGCAATGTGGAGAGCTCGGCAGGGCAAGGGCGGAGGCTGGAAGGCAGCAGAGCGTGATCGGCTGCAATGTGGAGAGCCCGGCAGGGCAAGGGCGGAGACTGGAAGGCAGCAGAGCGTGATCGGCTGCAATGTGGAGAGCCCGGCAGGGCAAGGGCGAAGGCAGGAAAGCAGCAGAGCGTGATCAGCTGCAGTGTGGAGAGCCCAGAGGAGCAGGGCTGTAAGGCAGGGAGCCTGGCAGGCTATGGCTGGAGGCAGCAGGGTGGAGCAAGCAACAAGGCAGGGTCCAAGCAGGAGTGAAGGTAAGCAGCAAACAAGATCCGTAGGAAGAAGCAAAAGGTGGAGGAAGGACTCTCAGATGCAAGAGGCTGAGCCACTGCAGGCAGCAGCCTTTATACTGCCTAGCCCAGCACAGAGGCAGGCTAATTGGTTGCACCTGGCTAAACACACCTGCAGGCAATCGGCCACCTCCCTTTCTGTTCCTGGGCTGATGGAAGCAGGGCAAGTCTCTAGGGCTTCTGGGGGGTGTAGTTCCATTGATAACCAATAGGAACAGCCAGGAATCAATGCTTGTAGCCAGGTGCATTATGGTATGTGTAGTTTGTTGGAAATAATAATTAAGCAGCAAAGTCTCGCAAATGGGAAATAAAGTTTCCAAAGTAAATATAGATAGATCCAAGAGTCTGTTGTAAATAAATGATAAACATATAGTCCAAATTGAGCGTAAATGGATGCGCCCATGGCGCGGGCATGACACTCATCTCCTCATTAGCCATTAAAATGTGTTCCGCAAGGCTTTGGGAGATGCCGCAACAGTACATACACAATGAGTATATGCTAGTCACAAAGCACACCTCGTTTGAATTCAAAATATCGCAAACTGTTTCTTGACCATCTCCTACGACAAAACATCATCAAACCAGTAGAAGTCACTGAATGGCTCATCCCTGGTTGTCTCAATAAAAAGCAGGATGTGAAACCGTCTTTGCGTCAACCTCTGCAAATTTAGCATTAACAGTCACGGGCTCATACCCACTGCCGAACAGCAGAGAGTTGCTTGTATTGTTCCAAGAAGTCAAGTTCTGCTCAAAGCTGGACCATAAAAGGGCATACCACCAAGTCAGACTCGACCCTCATTCGAAGGTGTGTTCG
Source organism: Ambystoma mexicanum (assembly GCF_040938575.1). Taxonomy (NCBI): domain Eukaryota; kingdom Metazoa; phylum Chordata; class Amphibia; order Caudata; family Ambystomatidae; genus Ambystoma; species Ambystoma mexicanum. The sequence continues at coordinate 296,283,644 of NC_090930.1, read as the reverse complement.
TATTTCATCACACCAAAAGGTACATTTCAGTACACCAAGGTGCCACTTACACTAAGTAAATATGTGGCATCATATTCTTTCAGGACAATATCCTTGTCCATGGTCAAGACAGGGAGTGTCACTGTGTCACTTTGGGTAGAGTGCTACAGAAGAATGAAGACCGTGGTCTAACGCTCATGAAGGAACAATGCTCGTCGAGTATCTGCCAAACATTTCCTTTGTTGATCCCATTGCCAAAGCTCCCTGTCCCACAATGAATGACCCGCCTCCCGGGTTGCAAGCATTTTTTGACAACCAGCGCCAGCCGTACGACACTCCCCCTGGCTTCTGACCTCACCATTGGTCTGACACAGCGTACACACCGCCGTCACGTGAGCCGGTCTATGGCCTCTCATTGGATATTCCACTCTCTGGAGGCATTTTTTCCTCCACATCGTTGCCTGACGTATAGCCTGGTTGCTCGGACAACCGCTACCTTGCCTCTACTTCACAGCTACAGCCTGCATTTGTGCTGCCGGCGCCCGTGAGGCCTGACGTACAGGGACGACTTCACCCTCCCTCACTTCATGTGAACACCAGCAGACCTGATACATTCTGCTTACCCTGCACAGGTAACAACGTGGGTCCCATGACACGTTTCCAATTCGGCCCCATGTTTTCGTAGAATTTTGATAACTTATTTCCTCCTTGGTTCACTGTCCCGCCCCATCATACAGCCACGCGCCCAGGGATCACCACTTCGAGACGCACCGACCAAGGCAACCCTCAGGCGGACATCTGTTCTTCTGGGCTCTGCTCTCCCAAATCTTCTGTTTTCCCAACGGCAGACTGCCTTGACAAGACACCCCAGCAGGTAATCATTCACGCGCCTTCTATGGCCCCAAGGGTAGAACAATATTTATTACTTCTGCACCAAGTTCTGAAGCCTTTCTTTTCTATTTGACTTCTCCAATATAGGCATATTTTCTGCCCATATCGTAGTCGGTCCATTGGACCTACGACATGAATCCATGAACTTCACGAACATCTTGAGAAGAAAATTTTGAAATCTTTGTGACCTAATACAACCACCCATCTTCACGTGCTCCACAGAGACACATTTTACCACAACAATAGCCTTCCAGAATCACTCTCAATCGATGGAAGCCCATTGTGGTGAGTGCCTGTTCTATCACATCCCATCTCTCCTTCCTCTCTCTCCCTCCTCTCTCCTCCCCCCTACCCTCCCCCCTTATGTACCGCCGGACCGTCAGGTCTACACGGAGACCCTTGCATTGCATGTCCGAAGGGGACCCAATACCAGTATCTTGTTGTGTTTTTAGGAGGGGTAGTTCCATCAGCATCATCTGAGGACTCCTTACATTTATAAACATGTAGACCTGGTAATGTGAGACAAAAGGCAGACAAGGCTAATGTCTTCTGCTCTGCCCATATTTTAGCATGACACTCTAGTCTATATGCAGATTTTTGATGTACAAATTTGTTACCCTTTACTTGTTCTTACAATTCTGTACAACACCTTTATATCCTGTCTTTTTCTCTCCATTTAACTGGCTCTCCCCCTTTTCACAATTACAGGGTCCTGCTATTTATTGCCCTGACGAAGGCGGAGTTTTCTCTCCAGACATACAGATCATTATTCTTTTGAAGTCTGTACCGCCGAAACACATTGCTAACCAGAGGGGATACAAGGTCCATCACACAACACTGTGACATCTAGGACCCTTTCTTGTTTGTAACCACCAATCGAAGGACAAGGATACTTTTTCTATAAAGCTCCTTTTTTGTCAATTTGTTTTTGTTACTTCTTCCCCCTGATGCGTAGGCAGACCCAATCCAAAAACTAATTTATTTGTTTTATCACAACTGTACAACAATAAGGGGCATCTGTTTTCCTTATGACCAACTAGCAAAAAACACAGTTTATCATTAACACAACTGTTTTTTCAACTTTATACTTTCATTTGTTCAGATTTCATTTGTTATCCAAAAGTGACGAAGAACAAATTTATGTTAATGTTTCCCATTAAGTGTTCTCACTCTGTTAATGAATCTATACCAAATAATTTGTATTTACCATTCATATTACTGATTTCATATGTTTTTACATGTTAGACCTCACCATGTATGTTATTTTTTATTTTGTTTTTCTCGACATAAAACTTTTACTTTGCACTTTCAAGAATGTTTATGTCTCATTTGTGAAGGAATGACTTTGACTTCTAACCGCATGTAATATGTACAAATGACACTAGCTATTTAGGGTTTGGACCACATAAATAATTTTAATTCATTTATACCTTATATAGGCTAACCCTTTGATGCACCAGGACCTTGTTTTGTTGTAACATATAGACGTTTCTTGACCCCCCTGGTGTGTCACTCCTGGGTCAGACCACTGCTGCTACATGGTAGCATTCCTCTCTGTACACCCACAATGAATGAGCAGCTTTGCACATTCAGAAGATTTCCAAAGTACTACACCAAGTTCATTAAAGTGTTATCAGACAAGACAGAACCGGTGTGATGTACCCTCAGGAAGAGGGCTCCCTACAAGTGGTTGGAACACTGGCAAGTAGCTTTGAAAAAATCCAGGAAACAGTCAAGAATAACATCCTGGATGTCCAGATACTTTGCCCGTTCATTCCTGAAAAATCCATCATCATCACAGTGGATGAAAGTACATTCGAACACAGCACCACCAAAATGCAAAAGGTTGAAGTGAAGATTCTGTAGTGCTGTTTGCATCCACAGCCCTCACTGACCTTGAAAAGAAGTACTCAGTGAACAAATAAGAAATGCTTGATTGAGTTTGGCTCACAGAATATTTCAAGAATGTCATTTGAGGCAGATGCTTCACGTTACGCCTGTATCACACACTTATCACACACTTCTACTTCACATATTAATCCTGGGTGGCACCACGAAAGCTGCATGAGTACATGTTTCACGATGGTAGAACAATAAGTGCAGGATTGTCTAGCAAGTGGAGCCTCAAGCTAATGTAGTTGGGTCCTCCGCAGTGACATTAACATCTATAAATGCCCAAACAGTGATGCTGAGTGGGAATTTACAGATTATGGGTAGGCCTTGCCCTCTGTCTACGCCTCTGATGCCTGTTGCGGTTAACCGTGCCAGTTTCACACAACGATGAATGGAATACTGATGAAAGTGTTGTAGCCACTGTACAAGACACAGGAGAAGGCATTTTCACATGCATATCACCAACACAAGGCGAACATTTTCTCAAGGAGACCACAGGCTACAACTCCATGCCTCGCACACTAAACAAGTATGGCCACCAGGGAAAGACCCGCCTCCAGCAATACGTCCATTTGGAAAATTAGCTCCAGAAATTACAGAGGAGGATGGACGGCTCCACAAGAATGGCAAATTAATACCACCTTTGACCCTCATCAGATTATTTCTGTCCTTGGCACATGAAGGACATCCTGTCAAAGCGCTAGCTCACAGAACAGTACAGGTGGCCCAGTATGGGCAGCTACATTGAGAGACACATAACTGCATGTTCGGCTTGCCACAAAGGAGATACATACTTCATCATCACATGCACCCCACCAGTGGAATGGACAGGAATCCCATGGCAGAAAATAGGCATCAACCTTATCAGCCTTTTGGGAAATATGCCTTTTTACCCAAGGTACGCCCTAGTGTTTGTATGTTACTTTTCAAAATGGGTTGAGGCACACTTTCTGCTTACAATGACTACTGCAATAACTATAAAGACTCATCAACGCGCTTCTCAGGGAAAGGTGTTTGGGAACATTAGTGTCCGACAACAGAGTCCAGTTTACTTTGAACGAGATGATAGGTTTCCTACTGAGAAATGGGATAACGCATAATCATGCAGCCCTGTATTATCCCAGAAGAAACAGACAAGTAGAAAGGACAAACAGAACGATCAAGGAAACCATTCAACAGTCCAATGCAAATGGCACTGACTGTCACAAAACTGTCCAGAGGACGCTCTTGGCGCACACAGTGACAACAAACTCAACTAGGAGACCACCCCATTCATTCAAATGATATGGCACATTTGTTGCACCAAACTCAACCCTCACTGGACACACACCCACACATAGAATCAAGACTCTGGGAACTTGGAGAGCCGATTACAAGCACAACATGTTCAGAGGAAGCAAAGAGAAATATTCAATAGAACAAATGCTGTAATAAAGAGACAAGTATAGACAGACTACCAAGGAAACTGAGGTTCAACAATAAAAGCCACAAGGGGATCCCAGTTACATGTGGCAAGGAATCACAAGTGAAAGACCAGAACATCAGGTATAGAACAATCACAGCTGAAAGGGGAAGCCTAGTAAGTTAGACCACATCAGGATGTAAGAAGTTGCAGCGAGTGACTCTGTCTCACATATTGAGGAGGGATAAGAAATGTCTAACCCTCCGAATATTATGGACCAATCAGAGAGAAAGACATCTGTACTGTGAGTTGCAGCCAGTCGGAACTAGATGGAATTGATAAAATGAGCTTTTGTAGCATCAACCCCTTTAAGGGGTGTGTCCACGGCACATCACAGCACATGGGCATCTTTCCCTGCGCTCGTGAGGACATGATTAAAGGGAGTGGCAGAGCAGTGAGAGACGCGAGCAGTGAGCGCAGGGCACCCAGTGCGGAGCATAGCTCCATTTATTGGGACACTGGGTGCTGGTGAGAGAATTAGCATGAGAAATAAATAACGCCAAGAGTGTGCCTGCATTCTATATTTCCTGATCTCCACCATTAAATCTAAATGAACGTGCAGTGCGCATGCAGATGAAGATCAATTCTACTGTGAAATAAGGGACCAATTTGGCTATGCCACATTAGTAGTTAAACTGGTGCTTTAAAGTAATGTTTTTGAGGTTCAGTTCATATGTCTAGGCAAATGACATGGAAATTCTGCTTAATCCCGTGTTTCGAGTCTATAGAAGTGAAGGGGCAGTTAACCATTGAGAAAACAAGCCTCTATAACATATCAGGATTACAATAGTTTAGGCTACTGTCAGATCGTTAGTCAGGGCTATGCAGCCCGCCCACATCGTTGTGTGGGCAGACCGCCGTTGTGGTCTTAGTTCCCGGCAAGGGAAGTGACGTTGGGCTAGGGAGGGGGCGGGACATGGGAAAGGCAGTTGTTCCTGTTGTAAGGGATTAAAGAGGTCGCACTGTTCCCCGGCTCCCGTGTGACTTATTACGCGGTTCGGGGACCCGCGTAAAACCCCACATTTGGCGACGAGGGGTACGCTGTACCCACTCGCAACCCCAGGAACCCGCAGGCGAGCGGGTGCTGCGCATCGGCGCAACGCCTCCACTCAGGCCAGGAGCACCGCGGAGGTCCGCGGTCGAGCGGCGTGGCGCGTCGGCGCACCTCCCGTAAACAAGAACCCGGCGGAGAGGCCGCAGACACGAGCGGCCGCAGCGGTCGAAGCCGCGGGGGAGCGGCTGCATTTGCGCCTGCAAAGGCGAACGCGGGCCCGCAGGCAAACGGCCAGGGTCCCGCCCTCCCAGGGCTGGACTGGGAACCAAAAGTGGCCCTGGACATTTTTTTCAAAGTGGCCCCATAAGAAAATGTTGAATAAAGTTAGTCAAAATGAGTGCATTCAAAGCAGGTTTTAAACATATATGGGGTAAAAAGATATCTTTTAAATATGTTCATGATCAAACAAAGATTATCTTCAATGATAGAGGGACAAACCACGAGTGCAATATCAGTCTGAATAACTTCAATCTTGCCCAGGTTCACTTCAGTTGCCCTCCAATACTCACACCTCTTTGCTTCCCTCCTGGCTTTACTTCTTCCCCTGCCTGCCACCCTCCTTCATCCCATGCATCTGCCCTGCAACCCATAACTCCCGCCCTAAAGCACATTCATGCACTGCATGTGCATGTACTGTTATAAAGGCACGATAATTGCATTCCTGGAATAATCATTCCAAATTGGGGGCAACATCGGTGAATTTTCAATGCCTACTTCCAAAGATACATTTACCACTGAATGAAGGAAAGTAAGAAATGCAGTGATTACAAAATCAGACTGCCTGTCAATCCCTCGCCTTCTCAGAATTCAACCACATCTCACTACCCTTTAAGCCAATTCACTGGCTGCTGCCAATGGAACATTGACAGGGGAATGATTGAAAGGGTGGGCGGGGAGGCGACAGCTCATTCTTAAAGCAGTCCTTAAGAGTCTGGTTTCAGATCACAACTTTGAAGCTGCACCAGAACAGCCTCATTAGATTGTGTAAAGAAGTTAAATGCCCCCACGCACGCTCCCCCGCCCCACCCCACACATTCTCTGAAGTTAACCCTGTTCCCAAAATATGAAGTGTTACACCCCCCACCTACCCTAGAAAGAAGGACTGAGTACACCAGACCCCCGTGATGCCCTAAACTCACATGCTCCATTGAGGGCTTCAAACGTAAAGAAGGCAAAAGAAAGTAAGAAGCAGATTTCTCAGAGCTCTGAGGATTTCTGATTTCTGGAAATGCAGTTTCAGAAGAATGATATTTGTGGTCTACAGTGTTGTGCATGCTATTCAAGTGTTTTAGGCCTTTCTTAAAGTGTTTCTTCCAGTTTAGGGGCAGTCAGTATAGCATTATTTTGATAATTTCTTGTTTGTAGATCTTGCAAAGCTGCCGGTTTGCCGCCAGCATGTGATTTTCAAGCTGGCGGTAATGCCTGCTGTGGAACCCACCTAGATGTACCACCTGGTGGAAGCAGGCGTCATTCCCTAGAAATCGATTGTAAATGTGGCCTGCAATTGGGATTTGTAGAAGGCAAGTATAGTGGTCCTACACTGTTTTATCGAAATTACTCAATTCAATGCGACAGAATTACTTTTCCCATATCCCTTTACCTCCCCCACGACCACTCCTAGCCCCTCATATCCCGCCATAACTCCTAGCCCATCAAAAATAGGTATATTTATTTATTGGGTTTTGATAATGTGTCTATACACAATGGGCCCGATTCGTGGAAATTTTTGCACGGTTCAAAGTGACTTTGCACTGCTGAAAAGTGACTTTGCACTGCTGACACAAACAATGATTCATGGAACTGTGCCAAGTGTATTCTTGCAGTGCAAAGTCTGCGCAAAGTCAATTTGTACTGAAAAAATGACTATGCACTGACATTGCACAGACTTTGCACTGCAAAAATACACGTTTGCACAGTTCGATGAATCAGGGATTTTGTCGCCAGTACAAAATCACTTTTCAGCAGTGTAGTCAATTTTCAGCAGTGCAAAAAATTCCACGAATCAGGCCCAATGTGTTTACATTTACTTCCGCAAGAAGTTATTCTGTTGAAGTGAATTCCAACGGTAGACCTTTACACTTTTCCAAAGCAGAGTGGAAAACACTCACCATACCTTGCAGTCCCATTTTTTATTTGCTTAAAATTCTCTTGTTTAGTCTCCAGGTTTGCTCCGACTGCCCCCACCCCAGCTCTTCCTGCTCTATGTCAGCGGACCTCTCTGTGGTTCTGTCCCACTTCGTTAGGTTATACGTCATACACAACCTACGGGGGTGAATTTCGAATCCCCTGGAGCGCAAAACGTGGTGGCAAAACAGGTGTAAAGTGGTACACCTGTTTCATCACCACTTTTCCCACTCCAAGTGGCAAAACAACCAACATCTCCTAGGCGTGGGCTCACAAAACGGGGTGACCCTGTCTGCTAACCCCGGAAATGTTATACCTGCATTCATATGCATACAGTGTTAGGCAACTGAAATCGTGATGTGGGGTTAGTACTTGCATGCCAGGGGAGAGGAGACCGCTCATTCTCAAAGCAGTCCTTAAGTGTGTGGTTCCAGACTTAAAGGAGAGAGTTAACTGATTGTAACATTGAAGCTGCAAACAAATAGTCTCATTAGAATGCACACAGAAGTTAGATGCCCCCCACACAAATACGTTTGCCCCTCCCTCATCTCTGAAGTTAGCCCCTCTCCCAACATTTAAAGGAGTCGCCCCTCCCACTCCCCCAGGCGCAATGTAGGTTGTGTTTCGCCCCTGCTTAGGAACATTTGTAACTGCATTTCACACGCATACGTTTGCACTTCCTTGCAGTATGACCCTGGATCTGCCACTTCACAGTGCAAACAACGAACACTGCACGCAAGTGTGTACGTGCACACTTCAGGCTTCCCCTCCATGCAATGTACACATTTCAGATACATGACCCCATTGGTGTCTGCCGGGGGTCAAGGCCAGCCCTCCACCAGGCTCCCAGGAGCAGATGAGTGCCGGATGGGTGAGCTGTGGCCGGGTAAGGCCCCGCGCCCCGGTGAAGCTGGTGGATACTGCCCAGGGACACAAGATTAACCAGGCAGTTGGCTGGCAGCCTGGCATCCCTTCCCTTTGCTCGTGGACCCATTACAGGTCCTAGGAGCCCTCACAACATCCTCAAAGCGCCCTCTCACTTTTTTCAATTTCAAAATGTAAACAGTGGATGACAGAACGACTCACAGAGGGGAGTGAGGGACACATGGGGCCCATTCCAGGAAGCGATGGGCGTCATGTTCATTCCAGGGAGTGAGAGCGGCAGGGCGCTCATTCCAGGGTGTGAGAGGGACGTGGAGCTCTTTCCTGGGAGTGAGAGAGACGTGCAGCATTTCATGGAGAGATGTTGCGCTTGGCACGCAGGATGGGGGTGATCTTACTCTGCTTCCGGACGTCCCTGTATGCGCCCAGTTAGTTGGAGCTGCTTTTAGGCACTCTCGGGTTTGCCTGAGGATAAAAGAGGCTCAGATGGATCAGCAGATCGCCCAGGATCACACCATGCAGGGCAATAATAGATGCTGGGATTAGGGCTCCCAATTGTGTCCCTCCCCAGCCCCCACGCACGCGCATCTCTTCCCCGGGGTCAACCCCGTTCCCTCTTATGGCAAGGAGTCCCAAATGCCCTCCATTCTACCGCCCCCACTGGCAACAGACCGGGGAATCCCCACTCGCTTAGACTCACCTACCTGGCGGTTTCCGGCACCCCACTGTGCGTGGTCCTCTGGGGCAGTCCTCGGTTTGGTGATCACCTTAAATTGAGGGGTACTTCGGCCAGCAGAATTTTGCAGACCCCGTATGGTCACAGGGGGCTGCCATCCTGCCTGACACGGCGACACCCACTTCTATTTAGATATCTTTTTGTGCCAGTAAACGTGCTGAGTTCAGAGCCGGAGACTGTATAGCCAGTGTAATGCCAAGTCACTCACTGCTTGTTGCTTGACGATCTGTTTCACTTTATTCCACAGCCCTTCGGTTAATTTAGCAAACTCGGATCACAGTCAGCCTAGTTGGGCAGATTAACAAAAGTGACTATTTCCTATGATCCGTGTGGACAGGCCGGTTGAGCTGTGTCACTTGAGTGATTGTGCAGCCTGTCACAGCCTATACCGAAGTTGGCACTGGGCGAGAATCAATGCCTTAATCAGAAGCAGCTCTGGGCCACTCCGATGCATCACACGCAAACAGGCCTCTAATTACATTTAGGGGATACATATCATATACGTAAAATATGCCATAGATATCGGGCAGTGTTGGAAGCCATCATGCGGGATAAGCATAATTCCCCCAGCGGCCCTGGGCCTTGACATGTTCAATACGTGCGCGCGAGGTGTTGCGAGCAGCTGCGAGCAGCGTTATACGGCTGATTGAGTTATGACAGCTCCAAAGGCAACAGGGGAGCCATCACTATGGCCTCGAAAATATGGGGGGACAGCGTCCACCTAATGATTTATGTATGCTTCTGCCAAAGACCGAAGCAAGAAAAGAGGCCCTATGCCCCGAGGCCCACCGGGGGAAGTCCCGGTGTCCCGGTGGGCCAGTCCAGCACTGCACCCCCCCTCCCCCCCACATCAACCCGCGATCGGCGGGCGGCCCGGAGTCGGCCCCAAGGCCCAAGACATAAGGCCAAATACAAGCACCTGTCCAGGGAGGACCCGAGACGGCCAGTAGGTCCAGGAAACAAGGCCAAGCACACGCACCAGCCCGTGAGGGGCACAAGGACAAGCCAAAGCCAGTGAAGAGGCTGCTCACCGCCTACACGTGCCGCGGGCTGCCACATTGCACAACACAAAGCGGCACAGAGGTGCCTGGTGTCCACCACCGTCGCACCGGACATGTCGGCCCCAGCGAGCCCCGTAGCCTCCTCGTCGGACGGATCTGGAGCCGCGAATGATGGCAATCAACAGGCACCAACGTCAGGTACCGCCGCTCATAATTTACCACTACCGGGCCCCTTTGATGTGAGAGACACATCCAACCTAGGACCCAGATGGGTCATATGGCTCAGGGACTTCAAATTCTACACGGGGGCAATAGGTCTGACAGACAATGCGATGCTAAAAAACACCCTCTTCATGACAGTAGGCCCCGCTGTCAGGGACATCGCAGGCGAACTGATGAACGTAGACACTGTCACATATGCGGAACTACATGGGAGGCTATCAGAATATTTCACGCCCCATACAAACATTGACTACGAGCGCCACGTCTTTCACACTACGAGACAGGAGAAAGGAGAGTCTCTCGACAACTTCGTGATGCGCCTACACATCAAGCTAAAGTACTGTGAGATCCATAGGTACTCTAATGACGAGGCACTAAGATCTCAAGTCATAGCAGGCTGCATCTCACAGCCATTCAGGAAACAGCTTCTCCAGAAACAAAGGTCCCTGGAGGAAATCCTTGCACTTGCCAGGATGGAAGCAGCAGTTGAGTCGCAACTCGACAGTCTAGGCAAAGTCACCATTCAACACCCGCCACCGACTGCGGAGACCATTAATAAACTGTACACCGCGCCCTCACCGAGTGGGAAAGGAACAGACGCCACGTGCTACAGATGTGGATTTGAGTATCCGCACGCGGGTGACTGCCCTGCGGTAGGACAAAAGTGCGCCGCATGTGGCGGAATGGACCACTACAGAGCCGTCTGCAAAAATCCACCGGGACAGGGACCCAGCAGAACGAGACAACAAGAGAGAAGGAGGAGCTCGCGATATAGCCCACCAGCAGGCAGAGGAGATGAAGACCAGCCGGGACCCAGGATAGAAGAAAAACCACGAAGGAGCGCCTACGCCAGAGACGACAGAAGGCCTTCGGACGGATCGAGGGGATCGCAAAGAAGACGGTTCGTCCAGTACATTGAGATGAGATCCCCATCAGGCAGTGAATCCCAGTCATCAGAGGATGATCAACGGAAAAAAGGGTACGTGTGGGCTCTCAACAACGCCACAGCCACCCAGCACAGTCCAACGCTCCTGCTCCAAGTCAACAGCACACCGTTAGAATTCCTCATAGACACGGGGGCAACTGTCAATATAATAAGCGAACAGGCGTACAACTCACTCCCCAGCCCCCCAAAGATCCGAAAGGCGTCAGTGGATATATACCCCTACGGCGCCACGACCCCGCTGCCATGCAAAGGAACTATATCTGCATGGTGCGTGCATAAATCGCACGCCGCAAAAATCACGCTACACATCCTGAAGACGGAAGCCAACAGCGGGTGCATTCTCAGTTTTAAGACAGCCGTCGAGATGGGTTTGGTGCACATCCTGTATCAGTTAATGGCCCATAAATACTTTGCCAGACCGGATGCCATCGAGCAAACATTCCCCAACCTATTCAAAGACCTAGGAAAACTAAAGCACCGGAAGGTACAGTTGCACATAAACCCGATGATACCACCCGTCGCCCAGCACTACAGGGGCATTCGGATAAATATACAACACCAGGTCGAAGAGGAGTTGGACAAGCTAATCAAACTCAACGTTATTGAACCAGTCTCAGGGCCCACTCCATGGGTGTCCCCCATCGTTCCCGTCCCCAAGAAGTCACCGGACGGATCCATACGCCTGTGTGTCGACATGAGGAGAGCCAATGTGGCAATTGAAAGGGAAAGACACCAGGCGCCCAGAATCACCGACATGATACACCTGCTCCACGGGGCCCAGGTCTTCTCGAAACTGGACCTCACCAAAGGCTATCATCAGATTGAGATCGCGCCCAAATCCAGGTACATCACGACATTCGTTACACACCTGGGTCTGTTCCAATATAAAAGGCTTAGTTTTGGGATATCCTCCGCAGCAGACATTTTCCAGGAGGAAATACACAGAGTCATCAGGCACGTGCCCAACTGCCTGAATTACTCGGACGACGTCCTCGTATTTGGAAAGACCAAAGAAGAGCACGACACTGCTCTCCACAGAGTGTGCGCTGCACTGCAAGAGGCAGGACTAACGCTCAACAAAGCCAAATGCGAGTTCGGTAAAGGCTCCCTACGATTTTTCGGCCACATATTCTCGGACAAAGGGATGCGACCAGACCCGGAGAAAGTGGCGGCACTCAACTCAGCCACACCCCCAACGAACACGACGGAGCTTCGCTCTTTCTTGGGACTGGCCAGTTACTGCTCCAGATATCTAAAGGACTACGCAACCATCAGTAACCCGCTGCGCCTCCTAACGTGCAAGGATCAACCCTACACATGGTCCACAGACTGTCAGAAGGCATTCGAGGCGATACGAGACGCCATTTCCAAGGCAGAGGACATGGCATACTATGACGCCAAAAGGCACACCGAGGTGATAGTGGACGCCAGCCCCGTAGGTCTGGGCGCCATACTAACGCAAGTTGACCCACTGGAACCGGCAAATATATACGTGGTCGCATACGCCAGCAGGAGCTTAACCCCGACAGAACAAGCCTACTCACAAGCAGAAAAGGAGAGCCTAGCGGTGGTATGGGCATGCAAGTATTTTCATCTGTTTGTGTACGGCAAGGAGTTCACCATCATCACCGACCACCAGGCACTGACCACAATATATGGAGACCCCAAGTCACGGATGCCGCCCAGAATAGCCAGATGGGGCCTACGACTGCAGGACTACAAATTCGTCATCAAGCACCGGCCTGGAAAAGAAGATAATCCAGCGGATTATCTGTCACGCCACCCGACCGGCCCAGCCACACCACACCCATCCATCGCTGACGAATATCTCAATTACGTGGTGCATCACCTGCAACCGCTACCAGTAGGATGGGCAGACATCATTACACACTCAGAACAGGACCCGGCTCTACGCATCGTGCGACACTGCATACAAGAGGACAGAAGGGCGCACATGCGTCAACAGGCACAGCACGAATCGGAAGAGGTCCGAGAAGACGTCAAACTGATAGACCATGTCCGGGACGAACTCTCCATTGTCGATAACCACGTAATACTCAAAGGGTGCAAAGTGCTCCTCCCGAAGTCGCTACGCACCAGAACAATCCAGGTAGCACATGAAAGTCACCGAGGAGTGGTGGCCACCAAGAGACTACTAAGGGAAAAAGTGTGGTTCCCCAAACTGGACATGATGGTTGAGGAAATCATAGGACAATGCACGACGTGCGCACAGGTAGCACCGCCTCCGCACCCAAACCCACTCCACATGTCGCCACTACCGAGAAACGTATGGGAAGAACTGGCGGTGGACTTCTTTGGACCCCTAAGAAATGGCACATATGTGCTAGTGCTAATGGATGAACACTCCCGATTGCCGGACGCCCAAATCGTGGACAGCACAGCAGCATCCAGCGTTATTCCGGTACTAGACCGTATGTTGTCCACATATGGAATACCCAGGATCATAAAATCTGACAATGGAGCGCCATTCATGAGCACAGACTTCGAAAACTTCGCGAGGTATATGGGCTTCCACCATCGGAAGATAACTCCGCGATGGCCTCAGGCCAATGGAATGGTCGAGAGATTCATGGCCAACATCAAGAGAACCCTGCAAATAGCGACCATCCTCCACAAACCTTTCGAACAAGCACTGTATCAGTTTCTCAGGGACTATCGCCACACTACTATAGTGTACGTGTAGGCTACGTTTGGATCTGCAAATATTATAAGATTATGGAGATGAAGGAAAAACAGTTTGCATTGAACCAAAAGCATCAGAAAATCAGACATGTCCTCAGGCTTTCAGAGGGTAACACCAGGCTCTAAAGGCAGTACTTCATAACCTCATATACATTTAGGGAAGCCACCGTCCCGTCAGTCTCATCAGAGAAAAGACTTGTAAGATGTTGTCAGTGTTCACCAGAACATTCTTGAGTACCATATTGTCTTGTGCTTTACAGTGTCTGGACAGGTGAAGACAAACACGATGAAGCAGAAGCTGTTTGTTATCCCAAAACCTTTGTCACAGTGGTGGTTACTTCATCAGTGGCAGGAGCACAAAATCAGAGGGATTAGTGGGGCTGAGCTACCTGGCTCCTGTAGAGGAGGTCCCAGATATGACCTGCACCCCTGCCCCCCATTGCGAGTTGCCAGTAAGCTACTCGCCGTGGTACCTGACGTATGAGGAGCAAATGAACCAACAGAGAGCCGCACTGGGACTCTGCCCCTTGTACGTAAGTAGATCAATACCGGTTGAAGCAGCCATAACGCGACAACCCTGGGCAGCACCATACCCTATCAGACAGCCATACCAGCCACTGATAGGAAATGAGGAATACCTGCACACGGTCCACGAGGAGACCCCTAAAGCCTTAATGGAAGGCCAATGAAAATAAACCAAGGGCCCGAGCAGCCCGAGAACAAACAGAATTGGCTACTGAAAGCACGAATGCCAGTACTAGTAACTGCAAGGATAATGATAATGGATGCAGGGGAGAGACACTGTTAAAACGTAAGAGAATGGCGCCATAAGACAAGATGTAAGCAACCGCCCTGTTGAATGTGTGTAAATAAGCTTGAAATGCAAGAGGCTAAGAAATCGATACTGCTTGCAATGCCTAGTAGAATAGTAGAGTGGCAAGCGCCAACCATATATCTACCTCAATACTGAACAATGTACATGTGCGACTCCATTTTGTGAAAGCAGAAATGTATCCAAGCGGCCAAAGGCCTGACAGGCCGAGTTAAGAAACCCAGCAAAGACCAGAGAAGGAGCAGAATCGAAACTCAACAAAGAGAGGCTTATGCCGGGGAAATCGAGGTCAACCAGAGAAGGGGAGGTGAGCATGAGCTCAGGAGACTTAAACTACAGAGAATACCAGCCCGCCTGTGAAGGTCAAGAGAAGAGAGGCCCATGCAGGTGGCCAAGCGCACACAGAATTAAATGCACAAAAGTTTGGAAACTGAAGCAGATTCACAGTGAACCAACACGTGACCAGACAGGCGCGAAGATGTACCACTGCCTGATGTCATCCAGAACCAGGGGGTGCCATAACTTTTCCTGATAAGAGACTACAGATCCGAGGCCATACCCAGCCAACTAATTGACACACAGCCCTAAAACACTGATTGATGGAAGGGAGGAAGGGTGAATCTTGGGACACTATGCACCTGAGTGTCTACTCTAAAGCTGCTAATTAAAATGGAGATTTATGTTTAGGGGTGTAACTTGCCCAATCACATGGGACCATGTAATATAGGGTCCTATAGACACTGTAACCAATGAGACATCATACTTGCACTGACGTCAATTACGTGTGGTGTAGAGGGAAGGGCATAGACGCCCACCCGATAAGAGTTATCCAATCCACTTGCATTATTTCCATATACAGATATAGCACCTATACTTAAGTTACCTTTCCCAACCAATTGTATTGCATGATGATTTTTTGTAGAATTAGACGTCAATGATGACGGATTTTGCCCATAAAAGAGGCTGTTGTACTAATGTTCGAGGAAGTCTGGGTGAGGCAGGTGTTCGCGATGCTGCTGATTTCCATAAACTGATGTATGTATCACTAAACGGACTTCCCTTAGCCAATTTACTGAGTCCTGATTATTGAACCTTGCCGGAGTATGTGAATCCTGCACTCTGTCCTCGCATGGTGCAGCTATCTTGTATTACTAGTTTTCGAGGGTGAGTACTGACCAATGGGCCCGTCAGTAATTTCCTCTCCTCATCAACACTTGGTAGCAGAGGATGGTTTCGGCCATCGATTATAGATTATCGATTGATATACTATAAGACACCTTTAGACCAACGGCACGAAGTAACTCTGGGCCTTCGGTTACATCACGAGTCCTTTCGTTATTCCGGCTGAGTAGGCTGAGAAGCTCCCCGTGGACAATGATAGTGTAATCATTCCCAAAAAATCTGCAGTGGGTCTGAAGGAACTCGCCTTTCCAAGCATAACCCTTCTCATTCCCACGGGCAGCGGATCGGACGAAAACCATAAAAGCAGGAAGAGGAAGGGGTGGTGATCCTGAAGTTCCAGAGAGGAAAAGAGGCGATCGGTGAGTGAAAACAACGAAACTCGTTACCTTGGCAAATGTCTTATAGGCCTTAGAGTAAGAAGGGGAAAGGTAACGGAGGGTGGTGGAGAAGATTAATACAGTTAAAAGTAGGAAAGACTGTAGAGATATAAAGTGTAAAAACCCAGGCACCTGAAGTAATTGGGAAAAATACCGGGGGTGCACCCGAGAAAAAAACTGTAAGGAATACCAGGGGGGGGGGGCACCCAAGAAAAAAAACTGTAAGGAATACCGGGGGGCGGGGGCACCCGAGAAAAAACTGTAAGGAATACCGGGGGGGGCACCCGAGAGAAAACTAAAATTCGCCTTGTTCCTGCACTTTAAAGAGTGGTCAGAAGGAACTTGAACCCAGAGCCCACAGAGGGTGGACTTTAGGCTACGATGACGTTTAAAGACGTCATAAAGGGGTTAGTTCAAATCCCATTACGGGGTAACAATTAGAAGGCAGGTATACGTATGACCAGCTGGTGCCCGTCTAGTCTGTCAAGCGTCTGTCCTATATGTCCTGTGTATGCTGAATGTGGAATTATTGTGTTTTTAATTGATGGCAATGTATTTTTGCTTTACGCGATTCTGTAAATTAGAGGGAATCGCCACTGAATTGATGTGTTTTGAGTAAAACTGTTGGTATAAAATTTTGCGGGAACATTGAATTGGAGCTTGCGTATGTGGTGCTTGCTCATAATAGCGTAAAGTAGAAAAACTGTATAAACATTGTTGATGACAAAATTAAGGATGGAAGAAGTTACCCCACTTGCACACTTATGCCAGGAGTGGGTTAAGGGCACCGCAAATAAAATGTTTATGCCATGGCCCCAAAATGGGTCATTGTCAAAGGCTGTTTTACAGCACATGACCACCTTCCTACATGCCACATACAGCGGGAAGAAGCTCGAAAAACACCTTGCTGTTCTCGAGCTTTGGAAAATGTTTGAACAAGCAAAAGACGAAGAACCCCCCGCAGACTGGATATTAAATATATATACGGAGGGGGGTGAGATGCCTACCGCGCCACCTGCCCCGTCGGAACCAGTTGTTGAGGGAAGTAGGTCGGAGGGTCTTTAACCACTAAGAGAGCTTAAGGCAGTCACAGGTTATAGCAACCCTGCATATGAGTCACCTACGTGTAACAGTGATGAGACGAAAGAGAAGGAACAGGAAATTGACTCGGCCTCCACAGTCCCATGGGGAAAAGAGAGGCGAGGTGAGGAAAGGAAGGACCAGGCACAAACGAGTGCACCTCTAGATAGGGAGAGAGAGGGAAAGAAGCAGAAAGGAACCGATGAGTTAACATGTACAAAGGACAAATGGATGGGAGGGCAGATACTGTTGAAGTTAAATGGAAAAGGAAATGATGGTGCAAAGCCGAGTGGACGGTCTGATGAGGCGCAAAGAAAGGAAAGGGAAAAATAAGTGGACATAAGAAACAAAAGGGCAAGAAAGAAGGATAGGTTGCGGCAAGGACAACTATATCGCGAAGAGCAAGGTATACCGCTCAGTCACCCGCAATATGCACCTTATGAAAAGTACAGGCAGAACATGCTTAGGTTAGAAGAAGAGAAGAGAGTGCACGAAAGAAAGGTAAAAAAGTGAGAAGACGAGGAAAATAGAAGGACAAAGGATCGTAGAGATGAACGGATGAGGAAAGTTGATAAGGCTAGAAAGGAAGCGAAGAAGCGAAGAGAAATGGATGAGGAAGCAGAACATAAACGCAGGCAAAGGGTGCGAGATTTAGAATATTTGCAATGGGAAGTGAAAAAACCCAATCCTGTTGTAGACTGGGAAGACATAGAAGAGTTCTTCCCTACAAGCGATGCGGTACCAGGTACAAGCGGGACAATTATTGATGATGACTTCGACACCAGAAGCATTGGGGAAGCGATTGATAAAATATATGATGAGATGGGACTAGAACGAATCTCGCAAGAGGGAAGGGAAGATGAGCGCTTAGAGAGCACTTAGCTATATGACACTGAGGATATCACCCAAAGTAGTGGGAGTAGGGGACGTTCCCTAGATAGATTAGAAGTTGGGCAGAATGAAGTTGATGCAAGAAGCGGTGTAAACTGGGAGTATTCAGAGTCAGACTCCGATGGAGAAGCGGAGGAAGTGGCGTATGACGAAGGGAGGCGGTGCGAAAAGCAGCACCCAGGAACCTGAGAGATACGATGGTCAGATGCAAGTGGGTCCATAGATAGGACACCGAAGTCCGCTGAACAGTCCAGCCGACATGAAGAGACACCCCACGGTCGAAGAGGTGCATCGGTACCTGCCTATATAGATATGTTAAGGGCATTGCCAGGAAGAAGGCAAGGCAGGAACGCCGCCCAGGCAAGAGACTGAGGAGGGATAGAGAAGGAAAAGGAGGATTGCGCATTCCAATTCCCACTGTTAGAAAAGGGGGGAGCAAGACCGCAGTTTATTCCATGCCCACACATGGACCGAGAGAATCTTAAAAATAAGCTTCCAATGCTGACCTCGGGAGCCGGAAATTGGATACATGAGCTAGAGAAAATGACGGGGGGCGTCACTCTAGCCATAGGGGACATTAAGGGTCTTCTAATTGCTATACTTGGTGAAAGAGCAGACGACGTGTGGAAAAGGGCAGGATACCCCAGGGTAACCATAACAAACACCTCTCATGATGGAGCGCCATTTAACAACTGTAGATCAGCAGTGTGGAAAGCACTGCGTACGCTATATCCAGACACATCTGATATGGGAGCTATAATGACTTGAAAAATGAAGGAGTCAAATGATCCTTTGCTTTATATCCAGAATTTTCAAGACACCTGGGTGCTCGAAACACATGAGTCTTGGACAAAATCTATTCCTGCATTCTACCATATATTGTGCCAAGGGTTGCCTGAACCAGTGCAGAAACAGCTAAAGAAATTGGTAGGAGTAGAAGCTAAACCATGGGCTGAAATCCAGTTGACGATTGCCCATTACTGTAGATTGTTGCAAGAAAAGAATCGGAAGAAAGAGGCAACACGTAAGGGAGAGGAGGCGAAACTAGTGCAAAGGAAGCCCTCAAAGTATGCTCTCGAGGGAGCCATGCTAACAAGCCCAGCCGAATCAAGTGTACAATGTGCAACTAACCCGCCGCAGACCAATTAGGGTAACGCGGGATATTACCCGAGAGGAAGGGGATTTGAAGGAAGAGGATGGCAGAGCAATCAGGGAGGCTTTTGTCATGATGCCTGCCCCCGGGCAGCTGGACCAAGCCCATCCGCTCCGGAAGAAGGCATCCAGACATTTGTTTAAACCTCAGAAGCCCCGGCTAGGGGTTATCTGTGTTCAGTTCTGGTGCCTTAGGAGCCAGGCTCATAGTTGGCATCAGTCCTGGCGCCTAAGGCGCCAGGCTCATAGTCATCACTTACCTCAGGCAGACCATGCTGCACATGCATCCAGGCCAACGTGAGACCTGGAAGGGACTATTTTTCCACGAGGACTACTTTTCACTCGGGTGTGGTTCTAGGGACTTCTTACCTGGGACTACTTTTGAAGCTATTTAAACCACGCCCTATCTACAACACACGCTTTGCGTTATTCTGCATTTAGCAGCGTAATGCTCACTGTGCCTGCAAACCTGCATCCAGTCTTCTGCCACGCCCGTCTCGAACACGGATTGTGCACACACCTGCTACCCGAAAAATCCCTTGAACAAAGGCCTGGCAATAGTCACTACTCCAGTCGTGCAGTTACCTCAGGAATACCAAGAATTCCAGGACGTTTTCCAAAAAGAACAGGCAAATACCTTAACGCCACACAGATCATACGATTGTCAAATCAACCTCATACCCGGTGCACAACCCCCATGCAGCAGGATCTACGCCCTCACGGAACCTGAAAACCTGCACCTACGACAATATTTAGACTAATACCTTGCTAATGGCTTCATTCGTCCATGCAAGTCCCCTGTTTCCTCAGCTTTGTTCTTTGTACCGAAAAAGGAAGGTGACCTTAGAACATGTATAGACTACCGCGCATTAAATCAGATTACTGTGAAGAACCGATACCCATTGCCTTTGATCCCCGAGTTACTATACCAGGTAAAGAATGCTTGCATTTACACTAAATTAGATCTCAGAGGGGCGTATCGTTTGGTACGTGTAAAGAAGGGCGACAATTGGAAGACTGCCTTTCGCACCAAATACGGATTGTTCGAATATCAGGTGATGCCCTTCGGGTTGTGCAATGCACCAGCAGCCTTCCAGTATTTTATGGACGATGTCCTTCGTGAACTCATCGATGTTTGCATAGTCGTTTACATTGACGATATTCTAGTGTATTCTTCCACAGAATCAGATCATGTTGAGCACGTTCGAGCAGTCCTTCAGAAACTACGTCAGCACAAGCTATTTGTAAAACTGGAAAAATGTGTTTTTCATACAACAGAAGTAGAATTGCTAGGATTTATCTTGACTCCAAAAGGAGTTTGAATGGACTCTCGAAAAGTGGATGCAATCCTCAAATGGCCATCATCCAATTCAGTTAAAGGAGTACAATGCATGCTCGGATTTGCTAATTTCTACCGCAGATTTATTCCAGATTTCTCACAGGTCGTATACCCCATCAGAGCACTTTTGCGAAAAAGCAAACGCATCTTGTGGACCGAAGAGGATGAAAGAGCCTTCCGAGAGTTGAAGTCGAAATTCACATTAGCACCTGTCTTGAAGCATCCACGTCCCGAACTCCCATACATAGTCGAAACAGATGCGTCCAGTTTAGGCATGGGAGCTCTCCTGTCCCAGAAGGATCCCGAAACCAGTCAACTTCATCCTGTAGCCTTTTGGTCCAGAAAGTTTTCGGTCCCCGAATTAAACTATGCGGTTACCGATAAAGAATTGTTAGCCATCAAATCCGCCTTCAAAGCTTGGAGACATTACTTCTCGGTGCTAGGCACACCATCACAGTAATCACTGATCACAGGAACCTGCAGTATTTAAAAACCGCCAAGGCCCAATCATCCCGTCAACTTCGATGGGCGCTATTCTTTGCCGAATTCGATTTCGTGATTACTTATCGACCTGGTTACAAGAATGGTAAGGCAGATGCCTTATCCCGAAAAGGAATGGGAGAAGCATTTTCGGACCCAGAACCAGTACCCATAATTCCAGGACAAAGAATCCTCGGCGTAACTACTTTACAGACTTTGGAAGATATTCATTTAAAGATCCAACAACCTTTCGATCCAACAGCCCTGCAGGACTGGGTAAAAAAGGGCCCAGATTATTCAGTCATTAATGAGTTACCTCACTATCAAGGGCGTCTGTTTTTTCCACACAATGAACTGCAAGAACTGGTAATCTCCAATTACCATGATGCTTTGATGGAAGGACACCCAGGTATTGCCAAGACTGAAGCTAAAATTAAAAGACAATTCTGGTGGCCCACCTGGCGAAAGGACGTAAAGTCTTTTGTGTTGTCTTGTGGGATCTGCGCCCAAAACAAAAGTCAGAAGAAGAAACCAGCCGGTCTTTTACAGCCTTTGAATGTTCCGCCCACACCTTGGCACATTTTGTCCCTAGACTTTATTACAGATCTACCTCCATGTAATGGGTTTAACACCATTCTAGTAGTTTTTGACCTTTTTTCCAAGATGTCTCACTTTATTCCTTTAAAGGGATTACCTTCCGCTTCAATTTTGGCCAAGGAATTCCTCGAAAACATCATTCGAATACATGGATTTCCTTTTGTTTTGGTGTCAGATCGAGGTAGTCAATTGATTTCGCAATTCTGGAAGAAATTTTCTCAACTAGCGCACATCGACGTGAGATTATCTACTAGTCACCATCCCCAAACCGATGGTCAGACGAAAAGGACCAACCAGACTCTGGAACAATACCTACGTTGCATGTTACATCAGACCGAGGGCAATT
Source organism: Ambystoma mexicanum (assembly GCF_040938575.1). Classification (NCBI taxonomy): domain Eukaryota; kingdom Metazoa; phylum Chordata; class Amphibia; order Caudata; family Ambystomatidae; genus Ambystoma; species Ambystoma mexicanum. Next base: position 296,261,475 of record NC_090930.1, on the reverse strand, counting down.
GGAAGAATATATTATGGATTGCTGAATACGCTCAGTACATTCAGGAACCGGACAAAGCCCCTTTTATACCATTTATGGTCATCATCCTCGAACCTCAGAACTTGATTCACCCCAGCACTTGGAAATGCCGGCAGTGACCCATCTGCACTCTACTATTACTCAAGGCTTTAAGAAAGCAAATAAACATTTGAAAAAAGCAAAGGAGAAATACAAGAAGAATGCCGATCAGCATAGGAGTGACGCTCCCCATTACCAGATTGGAGATCAAGTTTGGCTGGCTACCAGACACATACCTCTAAAAGGGACTCAAACTTTTAATCCAAGATATTTGGGCCTTATACCATTAAAAACATTATCAACCCGGTAGCAGTTAAATTAGAATTGCCCTCTAGTATGCGGATCCATCCCGTCTTCCATGTTTCACTTCTAAAACCAGTTCAACCCGGAACAAGATTAGCCAAACCACCTGACCCCATTCTAATAGATGGAGAACCTGAATTCAAGGTAAAAGATATCCTGGACTCTAAGATGGTTAAATCTAAACCTTTTTTATTTAATCAATTGGAAAGGTTACGGACCACAGGAAAGGTCATGGGAACCCAGTGACCTCGTCCATGCACCTCGATTAGTGAAGAAATTCCATCGGAACTTCCCAGACAAACCAGGGCCCAGAGGAAGAACAACCTTAGGGGGGCATTGGGGGGGAGTGCTGTCATGATGCCTGCCCCCGGGCAGCTGGACCAAGCCCATCCGCCCCGGAAGCAGGCATCCAGACATTTGTTTAAACCTCAGAAGCTGCGGCTAGGGGATATCTGGGTTCAGTTCTGGCGCCTTAGGCACCAGGCTCATAGTTGCCATGAGTCCTGGCGCCCCGCAACATTGATGTGCCTGCCTTTCTTAATGATCCAGCAAAGAATGCCCAATTGAACAGGCTCCTAAGAGCTATTACATCACAACTCAGAAGCAACTATGGACATCCACAGCTAAGAAGAGCCTTAGAAGGGGGCGTTCCAAAATAAACTTTTTTCATCATCCCCAGCCGGGGACAAGGCAAGAAAACAAAGACACAGTTCTTCATGCTTCCAACATAGGACAGATCGAAAAGAGCAGAAACAAGGATAATTACATCCGTTCTTATTTTTCTTGTTTTGTGTTTTCTATTTGTTTATCATTATCGCGCAGGAGAATAAATGGGTGAGAGAGAGACTGTTCATCAACTCGACCTCAAACGACCAAGTGAAAGGAACTGAGACACGAACATCACTGCCGTGTTTACCTTTTTTAACCTTTTTCTTATTTTTTCCTACCTTTTCATATGTTCACTTTTATTTTTATTTTTATTTTTATATTTTCAATATTTTATTTTTGCGGGATTTGTAGCGAATCCATCTTTTCATGGTGTCACTGCAAACATTGTCCTGCATATCCTCAGGGCCATGACGAGTTGAAAGAGTGCCCTGGGAATGCGGTTCCCACAACAAATGCAGGATCAATGTGATGTGCTGAAAACGGTAGTCTAACCTTTTCCCATAGTCTAGCAAAGGAACTGTACTCCATACTCAGAGACTATCATCATCACTCACAAGAGGGGGGACATTGAACAGCACATGTCACTTTAGTATTTGCTGAACTTTGAACAACGAGATCAGAACAAGGAAATAAATAAATAGTGGACTATGGACTTGATTGAAATGGGGGCCCAAAACAGTAACTTAGTCATGCCACCAGCGGAAGGGTGGCCCCGGTTTCCCGGAAGGAGATGCTGTAAACTATTAGAACTGCATTTTTTATTGGTGCACGAAGCGTCCCAATGTCTGTGCATCCACCAGGTAATGAACATCTGGGGCCCACAAAAGCACCCAGACCTTATATTGTCATCCCTGTTCCAAGAAAAACTGATGATAAAGCAAACGATTTACAGTTGAATGTAATTAGCAGTAACACGCATACACTTGAAGTAATGAATGGTGAGAAAGGCTGGAGACAGGGTCAGCACGGAATGAATGATAGCATAGCACTGTCCACGGCACGCACCCATACACTGAGTGCACACGAACAAGGGCAAGTGCCAATGGCTATGAAACCGCAGGCCAAACCAACTGAAAGAGAGAAATCACCTGTGGAACAAGCAGCTCCAGAAAGCAGGGAGCAACATGAGAAACCGAATCAAAGTGAAATAGCAAAATCACTCAATAGAACAGAGGAAGCAACGAAAGAACTCACTGAGAAAACACAAATGCGGTAGTTGAGTATGTGTTTCCACTCATACTTAAAACAACCACCACAATTGTGATAGTGAGCACGCCAGCTCCAACGCCAGAAGTAACTACCGAGCCTATGACACAGCCACGTGTTAGAAGGATGAAAAATCACATGCGGTGGGTGGAGGTCTACAAAAGAATGCAGGAGGGAAGGAAAAGTAGCGCAAAACCTCCCCCTAATACTTCAGGGCAGGAAATGAAACCTGCCCTTCCAAGGATAACGCCCGAGAGTCTGCCTGAATGAAAGAGCAGTACAGACGCATTCAGAGACATAGTGATGCCAACCACAGAAAAACGCTAAGGATCAAGAGAAGTCCATATGAAACCGATAACGAGTTAAACGATTACTTGGACAGCACGGCCCATCTTGGAAACAACATATGGTACCAGCACATGAATGAAGTTGGATGAAGGCAATCAGAAGGAGAATGTTTCATCTGTGCACTCCTGCCGTACAGCACGGGCAAGTCCAAAATCTTTGTGGCTGTAGAAATAGATGTCCCCATAGCAGACTGCATGTCACATGTGGCAATATGTAACACCAGAGGACAAATCATGGGGAGAGACGCCTTGTTGATATGGGCCAACGAAAAGCACTACCCTGATGAAGACAGATATGTCCAGGACATCAAAACAAGAAACAGGGCACACACCAAGAATCACGTGATTAGATATGAAAACCCTGATGTCAAGGGATCAGAAATAAGGTGGGAAATAAACTCAAGACTGAACGTCCAAGGGAAAAGGGCAGAAGAAGCTCAAATATGGAAGAACTGAGGACAAATGCAGATCTGGGGATCAGTAGTCTCCCCAGACGGATGGGAAGAAGGAGTAGTAATCTGCCGAGCTTGGATGGTCCTTGGAGCCTGCAAAGAATTTATAGAGAACTCACAGAGACTGTGCAGACCATTGTGGCCAAAATTGATGAAGCTGTTGACATGGGTCGAAGACAGAGGAGGACCCTTGCAGATAGTACCGTTTGAAAACCCGTAACTATGCTTTAGAAGCAATGGCACAAGGAAAATGGGGGAGAATCAGAACTGTGAACGAATATATGAAGCCCCAGGGATGATGCAAGGAACCGCAATCTTAATGGACTACTATTGGGCATGTGGATCCAAGGCATACATAAGGCTACTGAGGAACTGGGGAGGCATATGCACACTGGTGAACGTTCACGTTTCAGCACTAGTGATTCCAAAAAATGAACTGAATTTGGACAGTTTCCCAAAAGCGGATGCTCACCTGAGGAAAAGGAGGTCTGTGGGAATAATGTCAAAGATGAAGAGAGAGAATTACTTCTCCGCCAAATCAGAAGACGCATTTTACGCCATTCCCTATGAACACAGGCTGTTCAGCCTAACTTCATCAGTATTTACAACAATACCTTGCTGCATATCCAAGTTGGTGCAAACACCAAGTGGTTGCAGATAATGAGATGGGAGTTACTGCAGACCATCAACACCACAATAAAAGGATTCAATGCGATCAAAGAAGAGCTGAGAGCAGTCAGACTGATGACCGTCCAGAACAGATATGTGCTTGACATGATCACTGCAATGGATGGAGGTGTTTGCACAAAAATTGGAGAATCATGTTGCACATTTGTTCAATCACACGACCAAGAAAATGCAACTCTCACAGAGGCCAGAGACATGTTAACAACCCTGAAAAGCCAGAAGACCGATGAGACAAATGAAGTGGACGACGACAGCTGGTTTGGGAACTTATTCTCATGGGCCCGCAATGGATGGCAGATATATTCAAGTTCCTGTGAGCTTTGCTAGCAATGGTGCTGCTAGGAGTCTGTGTTAAGATAATCATCACACAGTGCCAGAAAACAGCAAAGAAGGCCATTGGGATGACAATTATGGTCGATGTCGAGCCAGGCTGGAAGCCCAGAGACCTGACAGATGAGGAGATAAAGGACTTTGTGAAGGCCAGTGAATTTGCACCAGAAGGAACAAAATTCACTTATCCCAAGAAAAGAAGAAGGCACAAAGGGAAATGGATTCACTGCAGTCCAAATGGACAATGCCAGTTGATGACCTGGAACAAAGATGAGCAAGTGAGAACAGCAGGAAGCTTGAAAGGGGTGATAAAGATATGGACACCAAAATTGCATACTTTCACACCTTTTTGTGTAAACCCAGGAGACGATGAGCAAGAAGCTGAGGAATCAAAGACACTGAATATAAAGGAGGAAGCTGGAGTGGTCGATGAACCGACCAGAGGAGGGGAGTGTAGAGGAGGTCCCAGATATGACCTGCACCCCTGCCCCCCATTGCGAGTTGCCAGTAAGGTACTCACCGTGGTACCTGACGTATGAAGAGCAAATGAACCAACAGAGAGGCGCACAGGGACTCTGCCCCTTCTATGTAAGGAGATCAATACCGGTTGAAGCAGACATAATGCGACAATCCTGGGCAGCACGATACTCTATCAGACAGCCATACCAACCACTGATACGAAATGAGGAATACCTGCACATGGTCCACGAGGAGACCCCTAAAGCCTTAATGGAAGGCCAATGAAAATAAACCAAGGGCCCGAGCAGCCCCAAGAACAAACAGAATTGGCTACTGAAAGCATGAATGCCAGTACTAGTAACTGCAAGGATAATGATAATGGATGCAGGGGAGAGACACTGTTAAAACGTAAGAGAATGGTGCCATAAGACAAGATGGAAGCAACCGCCCTGTTGAATGTGTGTAAATAAGCTTGAAATGCAAGAGGCTAAGAAATCGATACTGCTTGCAATGCCTAGTAGAAGAGAAGAGCGGCAAGCGCCAACCATATATCTACCTCAATACTGAACAATGTACATGTGCGACTCCATTTTGTGAAAGCAGAAATGTATCCAGGTGGCCAAAGGCCTGACAGGCCGAGTTTAGAAACCCAGCAAAGACCAGAGAAGGAGCGGAATTGAAACTCAACAAAGAGAGGCTTATGCCGGGAAGATCGAGGTCAACCAGAGAAGGGGAGGTGAGCATGAGCTCAGGAGACTTAAACTACAGAGAATACCAGTCTGCCTGTGAAGGTCAAGAGAAGAGAGGCCCATGCAGGTGGCCAAGCGCACACAGAATTAAATGCACAAAAGGTTGGAAACTGAAGCAGATTCACGGTGAACCAACACGTGACCAGACAGGCGTGAAGATGTACCACTGCCTGATGTCATCTAGAACCAGGGGGTGCCACAACTTTTCCTGATAAGAGACTACAGATACGAGGCAATACCCAGCCAACTAATTGGCACACAGCCCTAAAACACTGATTGATGGAAGGGAGGAAGGGTGAATCTTGGGACACTAGGCACCTGGGTGTCTACTCTAAAGTTGCTAATTAAAATGGAGATTTATGTTTAGGGGTGTAACTTGCCCAAACACAAGGGACCATGTAATCTAGGGTCCAATAGATGCTGTACTCAATGAGACGTCATACTTGTAGTGACGTCAATTACGTGTGGTGTAGAGAGAAGGGCGTAGATGCCCACCCGATAAGAGTTATCCAATCCACTTGCGTTATTTCCATATACAGATATAGCACCTATACTTAAGTTACCTTTCCCAACCAATTGTATTGCATGATGATTTTTGTAGAATTAGACGTCAATGATGACTGATTTTGCCCATAAAAGAGGCTGTTGGACTAATGTTCGAGGAAGTTGGGGTGAGGCAGGTATTCGTGATGCTGCTTATTTCCATAAGCTGATGTATGTATCATTAAACGTACTTCCCTTTGCCAATTTACTGAGTCCTGATTATTGAACCTTGCCGGAGTATGTTAATCCTGCACTCTGTCCTCGCATGGTGCAGCTATCTTGTATTACAAGTTTTCGAGGGTGAGTACTGACCAATGGGCCTGTCAGTAATTTCCTCTCCTCATCGACACTCCCACAGAAGCTCAATTCTTAGAAGACTGAGAGTAACCCACACCTGCCTACCCCACCAACCCTACATCATGCCTGCCTATCCCCATCCCGCAACCCAACTGACTCTATTCCACACCCGTGTACTCCGCCCCACCACCCTCTCACACACCACCCTCACACCACACACTCCCACCCAAACTTCCCCATTGTATACATACCATGTAACAATCCAGCACCTGATTTAAACCCCATTCACCTTACCACATCCACTCCTGCAGTCCCCTCTCTTCTGCCTACCTCAGCACACCCACCTGAGGTCTTTTCAACCAGCAGCCCACCCAGCCTAGATTTACTTGTTCAATCCCCTGTTGGCACCTATAGCTCACACCTGCCGACCCCTCCTGCCCGGTAAACTATCACCCGATCTCCATCACTTATTTCCTGGGCAAACTCTGGGAAAAGCTGGCCATTTCCCAGCTTAATCTTCACACTGAATTTGTTGGTTGTCTCCATGACCATTAGTCTGGCTTCAGAGCAGCCAGAAGCACAGAAACTGCTCTCCTGAACATCTATGAAGACCTGCTCTCTAACCTTGATTCTAATCTCCCCTCTGTCCTCATCTTACTCAATCTCTCTTCTGCCTTTGACACTGTCAACCATGCCATCCTGCTCAATCATCTCCGTGATAAGCTGGGTATCACTGATCAGACCCTGGCCTGGCTGACCTCGTTCCTCTCTGATCGACCCTCCCAGGTTCAACTTGGGTCCTTCCTTTCCTCTATCTCACTCTCTACCTGTGGTGTTCCCCAGGGGTCTAATCTCTTGCCCCGGCTTTTCAACCAATACCTGGCACCTCTCGCCCACCGCATTGCTGCTCTCTGCTCCTATTTTCAGTGAAATGCAGATGACACTCAGCTTGTTTTCAGGCTCCCCTCTGCCACCTCTTCCCATTCTTTCATCTCTGACTGTCTGTCTGCTATGCAGGAGTGGTGTGCTTGCAACTATCTCTGCCTTAATGCCCGTAAGACTGAGATTCTCCTCATTGGCACACCTGCAACCTCCTTTCTTGCGCTCTCTTGTCGGCCTCTCTTGGCCCTCTTCCTGCTCCCACCTGTGAGGCTAAGAACCTCAGGGTAATCTTAGACTCCACATTCCTATTTTCTCCTCACATCTCTGACAGCTCTAAGAAGTCAAACTACCAACTACACCTCCTCAGAGGTATTCTTCCTTTCCTATCCTTCTCCCAGAAGGTCACTGTCTCTAGAGCTCAGAGCTCTGGTTCTCTCTAGGTTGGACTACTGCAACAGCCCTTTCTAAATCTGCCTGCTTCTACTCGCCGCCCTCTGCAACTCATCCAAAACAGGACTGTGAGACTTTTCCTTGGTCTCAAGACCAGGGATCATATCTATGCCGCACTGAAATCTCTGCATTGGTTCCCAGTAGCTGCAAGGATTAAATTCAAGACCATATGCATTGTCCACAAAGGCCTTCGGGGGCCAGAGGCCTCAATACGTCCAACTCTCTCTTTGGAAATACCTTCCTACTCGAGCTCTTCGCTCCTCCACCTCCAACTCCCTCAGGGTAATTCGCTTCTCCAAGCAACAAGCTGGTGGTAGATCTCTTTCTTCGGCTGGGGCCTCCCTCTGGAACAGCCTCCCTGCCTCTCTGAAACTTGAGGAGAACCATCTCCGGTTCGGGAAGCACCTCAAGAACTTTCTCTTTGCTTCTACCTTCTCTCTTCTTCTCCCCTGCTGATTTCCTGTCTGATACTGCACTGGTCACCTGGCTACCCTCTGATTCGGGCCCAGGTCCCTGCCTGCCAGTTGCACACCAGCACTGCCTGCTGGCAACCCTTGCACTTGGGTCTGTATCTGTAACCCTACAGTCCCCCTAACTGTACTTTTGGACACCTGCTGTCTGAACTTACCCTTGCACCTGCCACCTGCTGGCCGAACTTCTTGTTATTGTTTTGATCCCATGTACTGCCCTTTCCCCTGGCACCTTTCCCCAACCTCCTCCCCTGCACTTTCACGATCTCTATGTCTCTTGGCCTAATAAGATTGTTGTCTCTGCCCTCTCATCGTTAAACTGCCACATATAAAAATCCTGTTTCCACAAAAACTAAGAACCAAAGGCCCATCCCATTGATTACCTTATGAAGAAAAAAGAAAAGCAGTATTCATTTGCATGTGCCACATAACAGAATGCTGTGTTTAAATAAAGTGGAATCTACAGACTGATTGTGCCTTGAATGGCATTGTCAGAACTAAAAACTCAAGAGATACCTTTGATTAAAGTGACTGATGAGAAAGTGGTGCATTGTCAGACTGCTGGGAGATAGATACATATTATGATGGAAAAATGAGCACTCGTAGCAAGATGCAATTAGAAAAAAATATTCTAAGGGCTCATGCCCTAAAAACAATCTGCACACCCTACAAGTGGTTAAAAATAATGCTGTGCACATTATAAAACAAGCACCTTGCGGCTAAAATATGACCTTACATCGAAGGAATCTTCATTGGCTCCCTGTTAAAGCCAGAATTCAATTTAAAGTAGAGGTCCTCACCCACAAAGACGTGTACGCCACTGCCCCAAAATACATAAAGAATAGAATCACCATGTACCAACCAACTAAAACCTTACGATCAAGCAACGCTATGCTGCTAAACTGTCCACGGCCCAAACAGATGAAATCAAATGGGAAATCATTCCTATATATTGCAACTTCTCTTTGGAACATGCTTCCAATGAATCAACAATTGGACGGAAACCTGGCTTCATTTCAAAAGGGATTGAAAACGCATCTGTTTGAATAGTTATTAACATATCCTCACTTTGCTACACAACTCTAGGCTCAGTGTAACTTGTTTTGTTCTGTGTGTTTTATGTGTCAGGTCTTTGGCGCGTAATAGAACTATGTAAAATAAAATAAAATGTATGATCAAAGTGTTATTTAAAATGTGAGGTTTTCATGTGGGGAGCTTCCCCAGCTCAAAAGACATATTCAAGGGAGATTCAAAAACATTCTATGTTCCCCCTCACCAGATGCTAGTTGAAGCTCGGCTCTTGTCTTTTGATGCTCCCAGCTGCAAGTTTTATAAGGTGAATAAGTGACCCCGTAGATAAACAGAAGATCCATTAATGGGAGTAGAGGCTTAAAAATAAAAGGATTAAAATTCATTTCATGGTGAGCCTAGGACAAATGCCAAGTTACATGATGTGAAGAGGGCAGAAAGTTGAAGCACATGGTGTGACCAATAAGATCGTTTCAGCATCCTTTAACCGAGGGGTTGACTTCACAAGAGTGATTGATCAGTTTATTGTAGGCTAAATCAACATTGAGCCCAGACACTGGAGCGGATGCTCTGGACCACATGGTTTCAAGGAAATGGAGAAGTTAAAGTGAGCAAATCTATGTATCAATATATGGCCATTGACTTACATTACAAATGTCATTTTATTCCGTAATCATTGAACCATGATACAAGATCTAATTTTAAAGCTGTTTTCAATGCAATGGTTGTGGATGTGACTGTCATCCAAATGCGATTTGGTGAATTTTAGTTAGAACGTAAAAGGTGTTTCTAGCTTCCTGAATCTTATAGTTGGGGAGCTGATGACTTATTAAATTAAATATCTTGGTTGATAGTGGCACATTCCCAACTATATTAGTTTTTGCATAAAGGACGAAAGACCGTAGCTTGCACGTGCAATAACTTGCTGAAACAAAAATAAGTCCCACATATCTGTCCTGATTAAATGAACATTAATATCTATGTATTATGGCATTCTTTGGTAAATTTCTAAATGTTGCCATATAGGGACTTTTTGAGTGCAAAATCTGTTATGTAAAAGAACTAAATAACAGAAGGGGTGTACCTCTTCACTTCACCATAATCGTACAACTCCAAGGGCCTCTGCCTATCAGCAGAGAGTGGTTGAATCTTGTGGGTAGGAGACAACTGCAGAAATCCAATGAAAATTCAAGGCTAATAAGTTAACACCTGCTTATTTTAATATTTCGTGGGAGAGACTTATACATTAAAATGCTCTTTCTCTATGGAGTAAGGGACAGACAAACCTGCCTAAAACATATTTGATGGAGAGCCGCTAAAACAGTTTGAAGGATTCTTGGGTATAATCAACCTGGGGAATCCTGAGACAGCTGCTTGACCTTACTTGGGTGGAGAGGCCTTAACCTTGATGGAGCCTTAACCTTTAATGGGAGACAGAAACGGGTAAAGCCGAAGGCTGACTGGGCCCTGTTATTAAGTCACGTGGTATGGGTGACTATTTTTTACAGAAGCCTTTTGCCAGACCTGTGCTGTTCCCCAAAGAGGAGCGTTACTGTCTTCCCTTAGTTACCCAAAACAGAGGTTTCCAATGTAAGTAGCTTAACCCAAATGACAACAAATGCCAGGGGATCTGCCTGCCTTAATATCTTCCCATCTTAGTGGGTGGAGGGGCAAATTGTGTAGACCCTTAGTATATTTGACTGAATATTAATTTAATTAACTTCCAAATAGATTGATGCAGGGGGGAGCTCAGATGAGTTTGAAACCTCTGCCCTCTTTCCTAGCGGGAAGTTAAGTTTGTGTCATTCAAGTAATTGGGTGCATTTATTTTTCCTGTCAACCTCAGACTTTTCTAAAGAACAGAGGTGCCCTTGGCCCGAAATGACACTTCCGACTGTCATCACTCCTTAAACCTTGCCTTGAAACCAAGGGATGTTCCTTTCCCAAAACAAAATTCCCAACTGTAACCACTCCTTAAATCTTGCCTTTGGACAAAGGGGTGTTCTTGTCCTAAAATGAACTTCCTAATTGTAATCACTCCCTAGACCTGGCTGTTAAAGAGAGGAATGCTACATATAACTGATGCCTGGGTTTTGGGGGCAGGGGAGAGAAGTGCTTTACAAAGTGAAACCAAGTGTAACTCTCCACTGAAAAATATGCACTCTTTTCTGAGAGTAAGTGACCCTGATAGCAGAACAATTTTATATTGCTTTTAAGGTGAAGAAAAAAGGTTCTAGCAATTAAAAAGTATCTTTAAAGTCTGTGTGTTTTCAAAACGGCTAGCCTTTTCAGTGTGCAGGGAATTGACACGTCCAAAGCACTGCATTATATTGCACTTGCTTTGACAACTGATACTGTTCTTTTTTTATATATGTATACCTTATTAAGTGATATTGACATGGTTATTACAAAAAGGAAAACATGTGTTTTACATTGAATCTTTGTTTTGTGCCACAGAGAAGGTGGCGTGTGTATCCATTGAGTGCACGATTGATTGAACCTATACTTTAAATAAATATATATTCTCTCTATACCCCAGCCTGGTTCTTGGCTCATTGGTGGCATGGATGGTGGGGAGGGGGATCTAGGTGGCTTTATATGAGTCATTGATAGGGCTAGCTGAACCCTGGAATAAATGGTTTATTATGGGCCATTTTAGTTGGTGGGGGAAGCAACTCCCTATGTTAGCGTGGTCTCCCAATACATTGTTACAGTGTGGCTCAGCTAAGCATCGCGAGGAGGAGAATTGCTGTTCAAATGTTGCTCAGGCCTGAATGGATTTAGGAGATCAGATTTATTTGAGAAAGAAAGAGGGATAATATTGGGTTATTAAACCAGAAAGAAACTGGTGCAATAAATGCAAACTGGTAGAAGATTATGTTCCACAATTAGCTCATCTCAGGGGCACTCTATGTCATTACTATATTACACACTTTATCATAGGATTTCAAATCATGTCTTCATTATCATAAAATGGATTTTATTAAACATATATGCACTTGATCATAAAAGCACATATACAAAATATACAGTTAAAAACATACAATAGACAATTATTTCATCTCACACACATATTTTAAAACCCGAAAAATGTGTCAATTTGCACTGTTTTTTCTCAGGTTTTATAAGCCAAATGCACGCAATGTGCAGATTCTCGCTCCTTCACAAGCCCAACTTGTCCAAGTTTCTGTCCTTCAAGATTTGTTACGCTGGACATTCATCAGGGGCTGACATTTTTTTGTATGTATGTTGTGCTCAATTTGTTCAGTGCATCCCAAACTTAGCGTTGTCCCTTGAAATACATAAAACAGTTTCATTTAGTTACTAAGTCTCCAAATGACTTTCTCATAACTCTGTCAATATTCCCTTAGAAACATGATACAGGAAATGAATACTTCATATCTTACCACTCGGTGTAAGAGTTCTCTTTACGATCACCTTCAACTTTAAATGTTGACCATGCTGGTGCGTACTTTAAACTTTGCTAGTCTGCAAAAAAACAACAGAAACCCAATCCTCATTACTCAAATTGATTTTATAATCACATATCTTATGCAGGCATGCACTTGTGAGGATTTACCTTAAACGATCAGTACCCCCATTTTAGTTTCTGTGCCATAGGGCTGTTTAGCGCCGGCTCTTGCTCTAAAAGTAAGCCGTGTGACCTACAGGGGAATAGGTTATTATTAGGCTGGAAAGTAAAGAAGGGGGCCACGGAGTAGCCTTCCATTGTAGCTACCTTACATATGTTCCTCAGATGTAAGCAGGTGTGTCAAAGATGACTTGTTTAACACCTTGCAGGGACTCGATATTTCACCCATAGTCCTCCACATGCGCAGGACAATCCACCATGGTCGCCGCCATAGAATTATCTCTAACAGCACCACGTGACGTCACTGCGTCTAACAGGGACGTAGTAATATCACTGCGTTAGCATATCCCTGTTCATTTCCTTTAGGCTTGTCACCTTACACTCCATGTTGGAAGGGTTAAGTGTGTCAGCCATGCAGAAAAAGATTATGAAACCCTGCTACAATTGTGTAAGGCGCATATTTCCACCTTAACTACTAGAGGGGCTCACTGCCTTAGAGTCTTCTCACTCCATTCCCATAACTCTGCGCGTATAGGCTGACTACCAGTTCACCTACCACAATGCCTGTCCAGATACTAATATTTCCATTGTGATTATAACATCAAACTCAGGCAAAAATGTAAACCCATGCAGCAAACACTGCACCTTGATGTTTAGCATCTTTGCATTATTTTGCGCAAATAAACAACTCTGGGGCAGTAAATATCCTCCTAGGAGCATGCCATATTCCCCATCATAATTCCTACATAGTTCAGTAATTAATATGAAATGCATAATGCATTAATGTCACTTCATTCCCCACGTTGTAAATCTTGATTGATAACAGGGTAAGACTAACGAGACCAAAAGAGCATGGAAGCTGCCCGTCACCTACTATCTCTTCTAGGTCAAATTATGCCACTCAACAGAATCATTAAGTCCAATCAAATGGCTCTCAGTCATAAGGATCAACCTCTGTTCCAAATGTAGGAGTTTTTTTTATTAATATCCTCCTGAGATACCCCTCTGACCTTTTTTAAGAATACCCACTGTAGGTATGTAAAGGTATGACCGTGTTCTCTATAGTGCTTCACGAGGAGTGCCTGCTCAATCCTGTTTTTAATGCAGCTCCTGTGCTCTATTCATCTCATTTTACACTTTCTATTAATCTTTCCAATATAAGTTATGCTTGCATAGGCAAGTAATCAAATAGATGACATTCACTGAATTACAATTGGTATGTTAGCTCATTTCCCATTCTTTGGTTAACCCAATGTTCACAGTCCTTGTTTTTTGGTAAATGGACACATAATGCAATTGCCACAAGGGTGGTGCCATATTACCAGTGGGAGCCCCACAGGTTGTCTTGTTTCGGCCCCATTTCTTGTCTAGCTGCAATATCATTCCTCATTATGATATTCCTATTGTTGGCACTCCTCTTAAAAGCCATCACCGGCATTGGCATTGATTTAGGGAGTATTTTCCTCCAATTTCTACTTATAACATTCCTAATTGTATAGGATAAATTGCTAAAAGTATTGACAAAGACCAATTTTGCATCCTCTTTTTCCTTAGCTGTTGTTCTAGTAAGGCCTCTCTATTGTTTTTGAAAGCTCTCTTTGCAGATTTCTTCACCAGTTTAGTCGGGTAACCTCTATTCAAGAGTTTATCAAAGAGCTTATTGGCTTCTACCTCATAAGAGGTTCTTGTTCTGCTATTGTGTTTTAAGTGGAGGAATTGTCCGAAGGGTAGGTTATCCCTCACATGTTGCGCATGATGGCTCCCGTGATGTTACAGCACATTTCTATCTGTTGCCTTCGTAAATGGTTTTACCAACAGAGTACCTTCTGAGTGAAAAATTGTGAAATCAAGATAGTTGACATCAGTATTGCTGAACGTGGTGGTAAATTTTAGATGTCTATTTTGGTCATTGAGCCAATTAACACAGTCTGTACATTGCTGAACGTGGTGGTACATTTTAGATGTCTATTTTGGTCATTGAGCCAATTAACACAGTCTGTTGCTGCTCTTTGTGTCCCAGAGCACAACATAAAAATGTCATCTATATATCTCAGCCAACATTTAATATGACCTCTGTAGGGAATGATCTCAGAATATACAATAGTCTCTTCGAACATGTCAATTTAAAGGTTTGCCAAGTTAGGAGCCATGGCTGACCCCATAGCTGTCACTTCAATCTGAGCATAGAAATTACCATTCAATTGGAAGAAGTTTTGAGTTAGTACTAACTCTGTGCACCACATGATACAAGAGTTACTGACTGAATGGTCATCATTGCATTTAAGAAGAGTCTCCACAACTACTTCCGGGGTCGCCCTCTATGGGCTATTAGTATATAAAGATTGGATGCCCAGACACATAAGTATTTTAACACATGTCATTTATAACAACTATTAATTTCACAAAGTGATATATGTCAGATTTGCCATAGGTTTTATGATCCACAATGGTTCTTTGGATGCATTTTAGCAGTGATATTCCTTTTGGTAATAACACCAAACTCTTTTACTGCTACTGGAAGGGTCTGCCTGATTTAAAGTAATGTAGGCCAAATTATTATTCACCATTTTGGAGTCTCATTGGTCTCCACAAGGGAAATGCAATATTACTCCACTGCACTGTACTAGCATGGAGAGGTAAATATAACACGTTTTACCGCTACGTCAGTACTCGGAATGAGGCCCCTTGACTTTCTCTTTGGCTACCTTAGCCACAGTCATATTAATTTTACCGATCCCTCGACAATTTAGAATGCAGCTCTCCTTCTTTCCATACACGCCCACTTTGCACTTTGGGAAGAAACGCCTTTTGGTGACAGAGCATGTGAAGTTGCAGATTTCTTTTGAATAAACAGGGCCAGAATCGTTTTCTTGATTATATTGTGTATGCACCGGTATTTTAGGGTTGTAACTTGTTATGGACCGCGGAACACTTGCATATGTATATAAAAACATGTTGCCAGAGCTGGGGCTCACCACTGGTTTTCTCTGCACAGGTGACTTGCAGCAGCGCCCTTAGCATTCTGCAAGCTACTGCATGTGGCATGCGGCCGCTTCTACTTCACCACATTTACTTGAAAAAAACAAACTTTGGAAATCAGGTCATTTCATGTTAGAATTGCTCTGCCATTGTTTGCTTGGTGCATTGCAGTGCCTATGTTCTCATGATGCCATACCCCACATGGAATGTTCTGGCATTCCCAGCTCATTATAGCGAACGCTTTTTACAGAGGAAATGAGGAAATGTTGGCGGTGATCGTGATAAACAGAATTACACAACAAATAATTAAGATTAACTCCTTTGTATTTTGGCTGTTTGTTCAATTCAGGTATAAAATAGCTTAGCTGGTTGAGCTGCTGGATCTGATCTGCAGGTCGCAGGTTCGAATCCCTGCAAAGCCAGCTCAGCTTTTGATCCTTCTGAGGTCGATAAATGAGCACCAATTTCGGTTGGGCGATGTTGTATGTAAATATGTGCTCTGCACAGTGATCTGTGAGTGTAGAATGTAGCCAGTGTATTGAATATGGGGGAATGTAGAATGAAGCCATTGTATGGAATCCAGGTGAATGTAGAATGTATCCAATGCATTGAATCTAGGTGAATGTAGAATGCAGCCAGTATATTGAATCTAGAAGAGTATAGAATTGTGGCCAGTGTATCGAATCTAGGCGAATGTAGAATGCAGCCAGTATATTGAATCTAGAAGAGTATAGAATTGTGGCCAGTGTATCGAATCTAGGCGAATGTAGAGTGCAGCCAGTATATTGAATCTAGAAGAGTATAGAATTGTGGCCAGTGTATCGAATCTAGGCGAATGTAGAACGTGGCCAATGTACTCAATCCAGGTGCATGTAAAATGTAGCCATTGAATTACATCTAGGTGATTCTAGAAGTGTGGTGAATCTAGGCAACTGCTAGAGCAGTAGCCAATGTATTGAAGCTATCACACACCATGTTTATGGAATTTAGACAAAGGCACGGCCGCTGACTCATACACATATGCTATCATATACTACTCTAAGACACTTAGCACAACTTTGCCATAAGAATGCAGCTACCCATCATGCCAAAACATCGATAGGTAGCTACACACATAATGCCTATTGTGCTCTTACACACCCCCTCTAGACTACCTCTCACCGCCTATCCATGTGCCAGCTAGACATGGGTGGCTAGCAGGGACTTGACCACCCCTTCATAGCCACGTATTGGCCAAAATTCACACACGCATACTAGCACTTCCTCGAATTTCCCATACCTGTACTTCGATCCCTCTTAGGGCATTCAACCTACACTGTGTTGTGACTGTACCAATGGCGAAAGGTGCTATACAAATGACGCATTACATTACTATAAGTCTAGAGGACCCTTGTTGTCACAGATGGCCTAAAGAACATGCCAACTCAGAGAGATTGCTCATCAAGACATTTTATTCACATTTTGGCTTGGTGCTAAAGGCCGCCCCTTACTCTCTTATCTAAAGTCTAAAGTAAGCAGTTTCCATCCTGGCCCAGCAGTCCCGACTTCCCTGGTTAGGATATATAGATAATTGGCCCCTAGTTGCAAAGTTCTACCTCGCTGTAAGTGAGGGCATAAAGGCAATCATCTTATCTGTCTAATCTCCCTCCAGGACTTCCTAGGCTAGACCTACCCAAACATTCAGGTTAGTTCTAAGTGTTTGTAAGGTTGTGTCTCCTAGACAGTCAAGTCCCACTTGGTTTTCTTCCTCTCACACTCTAATGTTCCTCTCCTTGTATGTATTACTCTACCTTCCTTCTGCCACTCTCCTCTCTCCAACTCCATCCACTTTCTCTACTGCATCTTCCTCCTCTGTGCCACTGATGTCTATATCGCTCCTTCTACCACCTCCTGCTCCTTCAATGTTACGCCCTCCTACCACTCTCTCCTCTCCACTCTGCTCCTATTCTCCCCTCTCCACACAACTACTAATCTCCCCTCTCCACATCACTACTCTCCCCACTCCACCCTACTAGTCTCCTCTATACACACTACAATTAATTCCACTCTCCACACTTCTAATACTCCTCCTCCCCCTTCTTCTTAGTCACCCTCCTTTCACTCTCTCAATAGCTGCTGACACTTCCTTTACTACTGTCACTCACCCACCTTTGCACGCACACTCACTACACAGTACCACTTGCCCTCTGTTCGGTGTCCTGACCCACGTTTGAGCTATCATGCTGCAACATTTGGTGATGTGGGCTTAGAAAATCCAAGATGGCCAAAAAGCCCACATGTACGCCAGAATAGGAAAACTGTGCATTACTGGCATGGAAAACATCATGATGGCCAGCACTTCCCAGAAAATGCACAGGGAAATGCATGAAGAATAGGCTGCCACCCATTTTTGCCTAGGTTGTGAGCACAGGAGGGCACTGCCTAAAACCACCATTGGGCTACCCACACAGTAGCCTGAAACCATTGGGAATGGCAATGCTGATTGCCAAAAGCAACCTAGAACTGTGGGGAATTCATTTTCTTAAATCCCAAAAATGGTTGCATTACCAGTACTCACCACTATCAGAAAGCCGGCGTTTTAAAACCACCAGACTTTTGTGTAAAACTGAACAAATGAAACAAAACCAGACCAAGGAAAGACTTGCTAAGAGGTGGATACAATGTAAAACTATACTCTGAAATGACTTGAAGGAAGTAATTATTTAATGTGTATGTAAACATCGTAATAGACTTAAACTGGGGGACAAAAAGTGACATTTAGCTGAAACCTGGCTTAATGAAACTGAATTCTGCCTGACATCTACCCCCACAGGAGTTAAAACCTGCTCAGCCACTCTTCCCCTTGCCAAAAGGAGTTGTCACCTCTCTGATTAGATTAGGGGTGGACCAGCTACAGGGAGTTGAACAAAGGCCTGTCCTAGGCCCAGGCAGATGGTTTATTGGGGGGATCGTAAATGGCTTCCTTTTGAACAAAGCCCTTCCTTGACTCAGGCAGAAGTTATATTGGGGGCGTCGTAAAAGTGGCTTCCTCTTGGCAGAAACGGGGAGGGGCAGCCCCCTCTGAGGACAGGCTGAGCTTAAAGAAAGTGGATAGACTGGTTTCTCCACCATGTGACCTGGGAAGACACACCCCTGTTGGCCAGAATATGATTTTAAGAAAGATGTATAACTCATAGTGCGGACTTGTCAAAATTATCTAAATGATACCATAATTCTTGTGATTTTTCTGCCCACATTTTAAGAGGTTTTAGGACCAGGTGGTATGATCTGGGGGGTTGCTAGCGGAAAATAGGGTTTCACTCCAAATGTCTGCATGTTAAAAATCTGACACTTCATCAATTAATGTCCACACTCCTTGCGCACATGTGTGTAAATTTGGGTAAATGTCCGATATTGCAAAACCAGTTAAAAAGTGCAAAATGTTGCCATTTCTGAATGCAAGCACCCAGGAAGAGCAGAGTTTGAACAGAGTATACCTCATGTGATATGTGATGGGTGAATGTAATTTTAAACAACTGTGTATCTGTGCAATATGTATTTGAATCAAATATAGATTTGTGGGCAAACTGACCAGGGGAGGATCCTCTGACCCATAAAACCTACAGCATCACTCTGACTCACATTTCCTTCCCCCAATCATGGGAGAGGGGAGAATTGGGCCAATGACAAGTAGAGAGGGGCAGGCTTAGCTAGGCCCAGGCACACACCCATTTTCAAAACACATAAAAAGAGACTGCTGGGACAGGTAGAGAGATTCAAATACAGTTGCTGCAACGCGCTCTGCCAGACCACACAACATCCAGAAGATACCAGATCCAACACTTAGACTTTAAAACTCCAAAGAACTTGATTCAGAACTCAAAGCAAGGGCCTAAACCCACAAACTGAGAACTCTTCTCAGCAGGCCTCAGCATCCAGCAAACCTAACAGCGGTAGCAGCATCCAGGAGCCGTGCAGATCAGCGCTGTGTCCAGAGAAAGCTGTGCAGAAAGATCCAGGAGCTGTGCACAGACGCTGTACCCAGAGATCCAGGAGCCGGGCCAGGAGCAGTGTCAGACCAGACCAGCAGAGCAGAGACCAGACGCTGTGCGCAGAGACCGTCTGGGGCGAAACCAGAACCGAAGCCATCTTGACCCGATCCGTGAGACCTAGACCTTCCAAATACATTGTGAGTACAGCTAGGACAGTGTGAAACCAAATCTCTTAGTTTACAGTGATATAATTCAATCTATTTAATCTAAGTAGAACTGCCTACTAACTCACTTGTCAATTCTGCAGCCGCATAGCTGTCACCTGTCATTTTTAAAAGCTGTCACCTGTCAATTTGAGTTACTTTAAATTCGAAAAACGACCTTTACAAAATCGTTCATATCTTTGGAACCGTTTGGGCTAGAAACGTGGTTTAACTTTCCTCTGAAAGCTTAGGATCTTAGCTTTTCAACGAATCTAGAACTTGCTATTCCTTATACGTTTGCCGTAATCGTGATTTACGCATTCGCGAATTTTGCCGCGATTCGCGATTTGGTTAAAAATCCAGCCACGTGTGAAAACAGCAGCTTCCTTGCTTTCCTTTGCCAAAAATTCGTTTAACCTGCTAGTTACTCCTAGAGCATTGTTAAAGGGAGCCTGAGCTCATCCCAAGTATCTTTCACTCACCCTGAACCTCCTAAAGGGAATTAAAACCATTTAATTAAAACCATTTTCAGCATATTCCTCACTTCATTGCCAGCACATATAAAAGCATTTTGGGCCTGTGTTTCAACTTCTATCTGTAGTCTAAGCTTGCTGGGGTGAACTGAATTACATTTGATTGCATGTCTGAGAACTGTGTGCTACTCTTCATTTCCTTACATTGCATAAGTGGGGGGAGTGGATTGCCAGAGAAAAGTGATTACATTGTTTTGTTGAAATCATATTGAGTATTTTCTGTACTGCATTTTCATTCAACATTGCATCCATCTGAACTTATATAAAGCATTATCTACCACCTTATTCTTCTGTTACTATTCACAAGTGTGCTACCTCATCCTTATACTACTCCTGGGTAACCAAATCAGTTTACTAGTAGGACATTATTCACTGTTGATCACTGCTCATGTTTTAAGTGTGATATTAATTATTAATTAATTATAAAAGTGTGATATATATATATACTGTTAATTTTTTTCAAATAAACCTTTTAAACTTGCAAAACAGAACTACTTCTTGGCTCAGTGGGGTCAGGGGGATTCTAAGAGAGGGGTGTTATATAGGGGTAGTGAAGTGGGAGAATGGAACAAAAGGCTCCCACCAATCCCCTCACGCCCCTGGCCTAGAGGATCGCGGCCCAGACACCCGCCACGAGACGAGTTTGCCTATCTACCAGACGACCAAATACCCTGGTACAGGAACATACGGATGTGCCCACCAGCCTGCCCACCAGCCTGCCCTGCCCATGCCGACACCTGCGGCATGGATGAACTCGACTGAACCATTCAACAGTAAATGAACACATCGTTAGAGATGCCATGACGACCTAGCCAACGGTCAGCACACCCGTGCAAACATGCACACTGGACACTCCCACACCAATCCACACGAAGAACACATTCAGTGCTATGACGTAGGTGACGGACACACCCACTGACGCGCATCTTTATTATTTTTCACATTGGTTTTTCAAAATGCAGAAACGCAAGACGCACAACAAACTCATCTAAAATGCTTGCTGACGCTCCTCCTACCCCATGCATTGCAATGATACATATAACGAAGACATGATACTGGGGATAAAGCAATATGATACCATAACCTAAAGCACCGTGCATCAAACGTCCCCACCTATGCACCAGGCCCAAGTAGGCCGCAAGCAAGAGCCTCCATGAACATTGAACGAGCAAGAGTACAATTGCTGACCCTGCAGAATGAGCCCGGCGAGAACAGACAGTCAAGGGCACAATGTTGCAAACTTGCATGCCACAAGCCGAAGCCAAGGTCACACCTGCAAACTAAGCCAGACACACAGTGGAAGATGCAATATTAAATGAGCAGAATTCTGCCTCAACCACAGTCCCTCCTTACGTGACCAAGTCGAACCTGACAGGGTGCCAGGCCCAGGAGGAGGGAGGCGCCTGGATACCACGGTTTTAGACACAGGCAGCAACAATTAAGCGACCCAATGGACATCTGCGGCAGTGGGAGTAGTCTGCCCTCCAGCATATGAACAAATCCTTGCATTGTCTGCACATACCCATAGTTATACATTGTTGCAAATGACAGGGGCACCGCGAGCTGGGAACAGCGATGGTCCCAGACTGGGGGGCTCGCGAGTGGACCAATCAGAACATGGGGCTCTTATCACTGACGCCATTAACATTAGCCAATCCTCAGGGGTCTTCATGTAACAATTTTCATGTATCTAATTGAAGGGACAACCCAAGTATACCACCTGACTGACCCTCAACCACTAACAACGTTCTCTATACATATGCTATACTAACCCTACCACTCGAGGAACCAATCCAGAGTGGCGATAGGTTTTTTTTTGCTAACTTTCCCAGGTGACGCAAGTAGCGCGTCATACTAAGGTAAAAAGGGCCTGCGAGCCCCACAGAGAGAGAGTGTGTCAGGACGGACGCGTACGATCCTTGACCCATCCCTGCCGTTTGTTTAATAAACAGCAGAATCACCTTGCTTCTTGGGTGTGCCTCATATTCATTTTTGGGATACGGGGGAGGAGTTGGGGCCTCCCTGCCCGAAGGTCCACGGACGGCCCAGCCGGCCCCGGGAGAATTTCCCCCCGACAAGTTGGAGGTACTGCTGAGATGTTTAAGATCTGATTTTATTTTATTTTCCGAGTGCTCCCGTTGCGAGGAGGCCCGGCGGCGCAGCCCCCTCTGCTGCTGCCCCCTTTTGAGGACTACAGGACCATCGCGGAACTGCGAGACGACCGGACAGCACAATCCGGATATTGGCCTTCGGGAGCCGGTTGAGAAGTATCCCGCCCGTGGTTGGCGAGTGTCCAGACGTGGTCCAGACGAGGGGAGGTGGCGAGCCGCTTGGAGGGGTGCACGCAGTCGAGCGGCCCCGCATCAGGAGAACTTGGTGAGTATGCCACGCCCAACAAGCAATGTGAAATTATGAGGGAGGGGGGAGGAATAGAATACGGGAGGCGGGAGGCATTACACAGGTGCGCGGCGAAGGTTTGATAAATTAGTGTTGACGGTGAAGTGAATGGTAGCTGGACAAGTGCGAGAGCAGTCTGCTACGTTACCGAAGAGGAGGGGGCGGAGCACGAAAACATCACGTGTGGTCGCTCGTAGAAACTGATTGGCCTAGGTCGCGCCCAGGTGTAAGGGTGTGTGTGTGTGCGGTTTCCTACGATTTGGTGATTATTGATCAATGAGTAGATGAGGATCCCTATTGATCGAGCAGGAAACTCGATAGATAGATGACGTTTCCCTGTAGGCGGTAGCTAGCTGGTTGCCTAATACGGAAGATAATTGGCTGGTTAAGCCCTCCTGTCGAGGGGCGTATCACACGCGAGGCGACGCAGCATGCGTAGTCCGATTATATTGTTGATTACCTTGTTCCAGGCGTGACAGGAAGACAGCTGTGGGGTTTACGGGGGTAGATTAAAAGCGTATTTTGAACTTTCAAAAACATGAAAAGAACTTACCAGTAGTTTTGGAAGAGATCGTGACGTCACCAGTAGGGCTTTCATAGGATATCTCGAACGCGAGGAATTTTTCGGAGAGTGGTGGGGAACAGAATAATGGTAAGGGAATGGAGAAGGAGATAAACGGTAACGAATAGATCGGGGTAAGGTGAAAAGGGGGACGTGGCTGCGCACGGAGAACGCCGGTCACGACAAGTGAAGAAAGAGGAGGAGGGGTAAAAGAAAGTGGGACGGCTGTACAAGAACGTCACACGGGGCACGCAGCCGCAGGGGGCTACGTGCGCCTCGGCCGCAGGAGGCCGTAAAGGTGTTCGGTAAAGGAAAAAAGGAAAGAAAAGAATATACAAATGCAAATGCTATATTTTACTATTTTGTTTTAGCGGACAATCGCAAGCCCCCAAAATTACGGGGCCAGGTAAGGATCTGAAATTGTATAGCGTACACTATTAGCAAGATAACCACTACTATATAGAGGGAGAATAACAATTGAAGTGCTACTATGTCACACGGGACAGGATCGGGAGGGTGGGGAAACACCCTCACTACCCCGCTGCAGCATATATGTAAAACACTGTCACCCCATAGGGAGAAACTGATCAAATACAGCATAGAATGGACACAGGGGACGGACAACAAAATGACGACACCATGGCCGCCTAATGGCAGTTCCGATCCATATACCCAACATTCACTATTAACCCATCTGCATAACACATACAAGGGGAAGAAGTTGACACACCACGTGGAGGTGTTTAACTTATGGAGGATGTTCCAAGGGTCCCGACCGGGACCAAACGGAATGTTCATTGTGGGGGAAACAACGGAAGAAAAGGAGATTAAAGAGGAAAGGGAGAATAGGGAAAAGGAGAGTGAAGGCACACAGAACAAGGGGAACGGACAAGAGGGAGGAGAAAAGAGTAACAGCTCAAATGAAAATGAAATAAAAAAGGAGCAGAGCGACGATATAACCCTAGCCAAGGTAGTGAAAACGGAGGGAGGGGGGTTGTATCCTTTAAGAGAACTAGGAGAAATAGCAAAAGAACAATTAAGGGCGGCCGAGGGGTACTCAAATCCGGCATACAGCCCGCCACCATATACAGCTACAGGTGGCCACACGGGAGGGGAGCGGACTAGTACGACGGGATCAGCTCATAGGAAGATGCCCACAGAGGAGGGGAGGACTAGAGAAGAGCAGATAGCGGAAATAGGACATGATGAGTGGGTAGCTGCGCAGGTGCTATTAAAATTACGAGGTTCATTAACAGGAGAAGAGAAGGAGGTAGTAAGGAAAATGGACGAGGATAATACCAGGGAGAGTGAAATGAAAGGGGAAGAGGGGAAAAGGAAGGAGGGAGAGCTGTTACGACAAAAGGAAGAGATTTTGGAGGAACGATTAGCAGAATTAAGGGATGAGCAGAATGCACTGATCAAGCAGCTCGAGAGAGAGGAAAGAGAGAGAGCCCGGGAAAGGAATGAAAGCAAGAATGAGTTGGACAAAATGAGGGAACGAACTGAGGAGCAAAAGAGAGAAGCCGAAAGGGTAAAGGCAGTAGCAGAAAGGGTATTCAGAGCAGCACTGCGTGACAGGAAAAGAGAGGAAGAAGAGAAAGAAAAGGAAATGGCAATATGGAAGAGGAGATTACTATCAGAAACAACAAGGAAATACGAAGAAGGGAGGATGATAGAGAGTATATTAGAACGGGAAAGGGCGAGATGGGAAAGGAAGAAAGAAGATGAAAGGATATTGGAAAAGATGAGTAGTGAAGTAATGGAGGAATTAAAAAAGAAAAGAGAGGAAATTGGTAGAGTAATAGCTGAGAAAAATGAAGGGGAAAGAGAAGATAGGAGAGGGGAGAGTGAAGTAAGGAGGTATGTACACAGAGACACAGAAGTAGCAACAACATCAGCACAAAGGGGAGCAATTGGTAAAAAAGAAACGGGAGGAACGGATCTAATAGACTTAAAAACAGTAACGATTAGGGGGGAAAAGACAGATTGGGGGTTGCCATTCACGAATGACTTTTGTAGTGAGGAAGAAGAAGGAATGGAGAAGGAAGGAAGAAATAGTGAAAGGGAAAGCCTAGATAAATTATACAACACCCGGACAAATAGAGACTCACCATGGGCCTGCAGGAGAAAGGAAGAACTGGAAGAAAGTGAGGGGGAAGAGCGAGGAATGGCGGGAAGGCAGATACGTGCAGCTACACCCTCATCATCCCGTCCAACATGCTCCACCACCCCACACTCATCACGTACAACATGCCCACCTAAACTCGCACCCTTCTCCCACAAACTGACACCCTATGCAAGCAGGCTTAGAGACCTCCGTGGACGCAGGCAGGGAGAACGAATACACACGCCCACATTAAATAAAGGGAATGATGAAAGAAGGGGAAGAGATGGAGGAGAAACAGTAACGAGCAGGGGAAATATGAACACAATTGACGATGTAGAAGAAACGGAAGAAGAGGAGGGGTGCGCAGACTCGATTTTGTGGAACCCAGGGGGTCAACCAGGACACAACTTAATGCCACTTCTGGAAAGGGGAGGGGTTAGACCACAATACGTCCCTTGGAAGCATGCAGACAAGGAAAATATAAAGTGCAGGCTCCCATCATTAAGTGGAGGTGCGGGAAAATGTATATATGAAATGGAAAAACACACCGCAGGACAGAAACTGGCAGTGGGGGATGTAAAGGGCCTTCTAATATCAATATTGGGGGATGCAGCAGATGACATCTGGAAAAGAGCAGGCTTCCCCGGGGTCACAATAACAAACACATCACACGATGGGGCACCCTTTGCAAACTGCAGACATGCATTATGGCAAGCGCTGAGGGTACAGTACCCAGACACATCAGACATAGGAGCAATTACCTCACGCAAGATGCGTGACAACGAAGATCCTGTTGATTATATCCAGGAAATCCAAGAGAAGTGGCGTATGGAAACTAGAGAACAATGGGACAAAACACCAGCAATATTTTATCATATACTAATACAAGGGCTCCCAGAAGCAGTTCAGAAACAACTGAAGAAGGTAGTAGGGATGGAAGCAAAAGCATGGCCAGAAATACAACTGACGATAGTACATCATTGTAGGACATGGCAAGAAAAAATGAAACAAAAGGAAGAAGATAGAAAAGCGGAAGAGGCTAAATTGGTACAGAAAAAACTTACTAAATACACGATGGAAGGTGCACTAATAACTACACCTGCAACAATGACTCAAAACCCCACACAAGTAGTGGCTGCACAAAATCCCTCCCAAATACAATCATCACAGAATGTAGCACAACAGCTGCCACCACCCCAACCATACACGACTAACATGGGAGGAGGACACTCAACGCCAGGAGCTGGATATTATAATTATAACAGTGGAAGGGGAGGAATGATGAGGGGGAGGGGATACGGCTATAACACACAACAGCAAGGGGGAGGATTAAGAAATTTCTACCCCACCGGGCAACCAGTATACCAGGACAATTCAGGGAGCTTTCCATGGCAGAACAGGGAACCACCGGTATGTTGGATTTGTGGATTACTAGGGCACATGTCACGCACATGTAGAATGAGACCAGGCACACCATCATGGGGAGAAAAGGGACAACAAGGGCCTACACAGGAACAGCAGGGCATCCAGCAACAGCAGGCATTGCAACCGGAAAATGGGCAGCAACAACTAGTAACACAACAACAGCCACAGACATATTCACTGCCACAACAGCCGGTAGCGATAACACAACAACCCCAAGTGCAGGCAGTACAGCAACCTGCCCAAATTCAAGACCATAACATAACCTCCACCAATACACAACTACAGCAAACACAACTGGGAAGGGTGACGGTCCTGGGACACAACCCTTACACAGGAAGTGGTCAATCATTATACCCACAATAGGAGAGCCCACAGACGGCCTTGGTGTGTCCCATCCTGTCGGTAACACCTAATAGTGCGGAAGAACCACGCATAGAGGTAACGATAGGTGACAAAAAATTGTCATTCCTTGTTGACACCGGGGCGACCCGGTCTTGCATAAGGGAAGGTAAATTTAAGATGTCAGGTGAAGCCATGAACACCCAAGGATTCTCTGGGGCTAGGGGGTTGGTTCCCTTTACTGATAACATTCCCTTATCAATAGGGGATTATGACATGTCCGTCCCGCTTTTATATTCTAGGGCCTCACCAGTAAACATACTGGGGAGAGACATAATGAGAAGGTTGAATATGACGATCTCCTTTACGGAGGACGGCATAATTTGCTCCACTCCAGGAATAAACATGCTCACTGCACGACAAATTATGCAAGCATATTGTGGACAGACAGTGATTAGGGCTGAGCCAGTAGATGGCGAACTATTCCAGTACGGAACAGACATGGCATTTGCATGGATGCCAGGAATAGAAAGAAAGATCTGGAGGAGGCCAACAGCCTATTTGTTCAGACCAGAAACACCAGCCAATGAACCAGAAGGTAAGGTGATTTCAGTGAGCATAGAGAGCATTATAGCAACTGCTGATTACATCGCAGTACATGCCCAAGACAGAGAAGGAAGAGCATGGAGGGCAGTGATAGCCCTAGCAGAAGGATGCAGGCTCACCCAGGTGTCAGACGAGGAGCTCTTCTCAGAAGAAAAGGAAGAAGGTGAAATGGTATTTATGATGAGTGTAGAAATATGGCTAAGAGTGACATACAAACAAGTGGCACAGAAAATTGCAATGGCACTTGAAGCACCCACATCCACTCCAGTTCCCTTCTTTGAGGAGGATATGGCAAAAGTACCAACATCATTATGGACTACTAGTCCCTATGACGTGGGGTGCATAAAGAGCATAGGGGGAGTAAGAATAAAATTGAAAAAAGGTGCAATACTCCCTAGAGTGAAGCAATACCCACTATCAAAAGAGGCAGATGAGGGCATATATGAAACAATAACGGCCCATATAAATAATGGCATATTGGTACCATCAGAATCACCATGTAACACAGCTGTATACCCAGTGCGCAAAGCTAAAGGAGGGTCTTGGCGTTTCATCCAGGACCTCAGGCCCTTGAACAACATAGTGGAAGCAGAATACCCCATAGCAGCAAACCCGGCCACAATATTGTGTGGCATTCCAGCAGAGGCATCACGATTTACAGTGATTGACCTCAAAAATGCCTTTTTCTCAATACCCCTGCACCCAGACTCACAAGATCTAACAAGCTTCACGTACAGAAACACAAAATGGAAACACACCAGATTGCCACAAGGGTACTGCGAGTCACCCTCAATTTTCAACAGAGTAATACAGATGGACTTGGGTAACATCGAAGTGGAAAGCACAGTGTTGCAGTATGTTGATGACATAATAATTTGCAGCACAAGCGAAAAAAGATGCAGAGAGGACTCATTGAAGATGCTGACAATATTGGCTGAAAAGGGTTACAAGGTAGACAAAGAAAAGTTACAGTACTGTCAGGAACAGGTACTATACATTGGTCAGCTCATATCCCAATACAGAAGAAAGATTGCACCGCAACGAGCACAGGCCATATCGAAAACGCCGTTGCCCCAAACAGTGAGGAAACTGCAGCAGTTCCTGGGACTGTGCAACTACTGTAGAGCATGGGTATTTGATTACAGCTCATACATAGGACCCCTACTTGAGGCATTAAAAGAAGCTAACAAAGAGGAGAAAAAATTGGGGTGGACAATGGAAATGAAAGAGGCCTTTGATGAACTGAAAGATGCAATATCGACTGCTCCGGTACTGGCCACCCCAGATTATGAACGACAATTCTTTATATTTTCACATTGCGACTCAGCAGTAATGAAAGCAGTGTTGGCTCAAAAAACAAGCATGGGTTACAAACCAGTAGCATTTTACAGTGGTCACTTGGATCCTGTGATGTTAGGACATTTCTCTTGCGAACAAGGTCTCGCCGCAGCTGCCTTTGCGGTAGAGAAAGCATCATCAATCACAATGGGGTGCCCAACCACACTATTTGTGGAACATGCACTATTTGCAATATTGAACAAGCCTAAGTCCACACTAACCACGCAGAGGGCGTCAGGTTATGAGATCATCTTATCTAGACCAGAATTATCAATTGTTAGATGCAGCACAGTTAATCCTGCAAGGTTTATAGCAGAAGTAATTGAGGAAGGAGACTATGCACATGATTGTACACAGACTACCGAAATGTACTCATGTACTAGAAAAGTTGAAGAGAACGCACTAGATGGAAGAGAGCTCTTGTTCATTGATGGGTCATCAACAATAGACCAAAGTGATGGGATAAGGAGAACTGGGGCAGCAGTGGTAAAAATGACAGAGGCACCGGTGTGTGTGGCGGTGAAATGCGTACAATTACCACAACATTACTCTGCTCAAGCAGCAGAATTGGTTGCACTGATCTTGGCGTTAAAGGAAAGCCTTGACAAAAGAGTGACTATATATTCTGACAGCGCATATGTCACGTCTACTGTCCACTCAGGATTGTCCAAATGGAGGAGAAGAGGGTTTAGGAGAGCTGACGGCACCCCAGTGCAACATTCTCTCTTATTAGCTGAACTAATTGAAGTAATAAATGACCCACAGGAATTAGCCTTGGTCAAATGTACCGCACACACTAATGGAGAAGATAATATCTCAAAAGGAAATGCAGCAGCAGACGCACATGCGAAGTATGCTGCATATTTTGGTGAGATCTGGAACCCCCCAGAGTCAGAGAGAGGGAGGGGGATAGCTAAAGAGATGTTGATAAGAGAAGGGTACACCCATCTCCCAGCCACACAGATAATGGAGTTACAAGCGGCTGCACCAATGGCAGAGAAAGAAATATGGGTAAAAAGAGGATGTACAATGCCACCAACTGACGCACTATGGCGCCAGGGTAACACTGGAAAGATGGTAATGCCATTGGCACTATTGAACACCGCCCTGAGCCAACTCCACCACCCAGCCCACACAGGCAAGGAAGTTATTGCAGCACGAATAAGGGAAGATTGGTTCTGTCCCGAGTTAAATTCCCATGTGACAAATTTTATCAGCAATTGTCTCACATGTCAACAGTTTACGGCCGGTCACACGCTGAAAGTGATAAAAGGTACTATACCCCGGCCAGAGGGACCATTCCTGCACATCCATATTGACTACGTTGATATGATCAACGTATGTCAAGGAAATAGGTATATGATTGTAGTAGTATGCCCATTCTCCAGGTGGATTGAAGCAGGACCCTGCTCGCATCCAGACGCATTTAGAGCAGCTACATTTCTAGTGAGGGAGGTTTTCCCCAGGTGGGGAGTGTGCGAGGTACTGCGGTCGGATAATGGCCCGCATTTCGCTAATGAAATGTTCCAGCACATCACATCCTTACTGAACATCAAGCATAAATTTGCATGTGCATATCACCCACAGGCCAACGGTATATGCAAACGCCTGAATGGCCTACTGAAGGAGGCAATCGCAAAGATACAGCAAACAACAAAGAAGAGTTGGTTGTATTGCCTTCCGCTAGCTCTATTTGAGCTGAGGAATAGATCAGGCTCCGACCACCACCTCACTCCTCATGAGGTGGTGACCGGACCACAAATGCGCCTTCCTCTAACGCCAACATCAAGGGCATTCACAGACTATGAAAACACTGCAACTGTTCTTGGTGATGAAATGTACCAATATGTGTCTTCTTTGGTTACTAGTGTAGTGTTTGTGTCTCAACAGCTCGAGCGCACGCGGGTCGGGTCTAAGAGTTGCCAACAAGAAGAGGAGGACCAAGGACCGGAAAAGGAAAAACTGTGCAGAATTGCTAAAGGTGACCACGTGCTACTCCGCAATTTCAATAGGAAGTGGAACAGCCCACGCTTCACTGGTCCCCACCTGGTAGAGGAGGTATCTACGAGAGCAGTAAAGTTGCAGGACAAACGTGCTTGGAATCACCTACACGACGTAAAGATCTGCAAACTCCAGACCCGCCCTAGCGTCACCGACAGGGCCATTGGAAGAACAGCAACAGCATCACCCACGGAGGAAGAAACTTCTACCACAGCTGACGACCTAAGTGTCTCCATACCCTGCCACCCCCCAGATTCCCCAGAGACAACTACTGAAACTGGTCATTCCTATACCGCCCACCCCATGGTCACACGATCAAAGAGTAAAGAGACTTCCGCCAGTTGAACCCCAAACCCTCTGCCCTTCGACCCCCCACTCACTACAGTAACCACCCAATTGAAGGACATTGTCTTGCACATATACACATGTAAACACTTGAATGTTCTCTTTTTTTTTCTTTCTCGCACATGCAGGTACCGCGTATTATTGTATTGCTAAGAAAACAGATAACTAACAAAGTTCATTGCCCAGGAGTAGATGCTACCCTCAGACGATAACTGCCCTGAAGAGCTATCACACCAATTTGTCTATCACATAAAAAGGCCAAAGTACCTGAAAAGAAGGAGGATACGTGTCTACTACACAGCATTTATCTTGGCCATAGAACAATCAATGCCCCATCTTCACCAACACTTGCCTGCCCTAAGAGACAGATCACTTAGATTGGCGTGGGAACAGCTCTTCGCCTGGGCACTGAACGACTACTTGATAGGGAGAGCTTGAAAACAACAACTAACACTAATAACAAGCCTATTGAGAATTTTCAGGCGGGCAATTTTAATGTCGCAAGAATAAGCTGCCGGACTGCAGCAAGGTAAGAGCAAAATGCCGGTGAGACTAACTTTTGTAATAAAGATGATAGGGATTTTGATGATCACCGGATTTTTGGCTGCCTCTGTATGGCAGAAAAGTTATGCTATCAATATTTTGGCTGTACCCAAACCTAATATACCCCCACCCATGGCTGCAACAGGTGTCACGTCAGGTGGTACTAGCAAGATCACTCATAAGGGAAATAAAGTTAAACGCAGCACATAATCAGATAATAAAGGTATTGATAACTACATAACAGATTCAGCACACGTCTCCAACAACATGTGGTACCAACACATGACCCAAATAGGTAAGCAGACAACAGAAGACAGCTGCTATGTCTGCTCATTGATCCCATACGCCATGAGCGCTTCTCGAACTTTCGTTGCCACGGAAATAGATGAAAAGACAGCACGATGTATAGTATACTTGGCACTGTTCCAAACGAAAGGGAGATTTCAAGGGACGGTGGTGAACTTGGTGCGGAAAACGCGAGACACATATCCATATGAAAACAACTTCCTCAAGAGCTATTTGAGTTACCACAAGAGCAGTTTGTATGCTGAAGCATTCAGATACATGACAAGTAGCCCTGAAAAGGGAGAAACAAAGAAAGTAACACTGCAATACCTACCATGTGACTGGTACGCCACTGAAGTTCCTGGTAAACAAGGATGTTGGGAAAGACCACTGGTAACAATAACAGGGAAGGTGTACATGGA
Source organism: Ambystoma mexicanum (assembly GCF_040938575.1). Lineage (NCBI taxonomy): Eukaryota > Metazoa > Chordata > Amphibia > Caudata > Ambystomatidae > Ambystoma > Ambystoma mexicanum. The sequence continues at coordinate 296,228,897 of NC_090930.1, read as the reverse complement.
CAACAAATGGGACACAGGAGTGGTTGGCAGAAACATGGTACCAAGAGAAAATATTACAACTATTGCCGAACACAATAACAGATGTTGGACGATTTGGATCAAGTACGTACCCATGCTAACGTGGATAGAGAAGGATGAAGACCCAATAAGCATACTGCCGCTGTCTGCACCTAAGATATGCTACCAACATAGAGGAGAAGTGGACGTGGGATACAACACCAACTGTGCAAGCGTGACAGAGTTACCTGAGGGGGGAGCAGGAACAGCAGTATTAATGGACCATTACTGGGCCTGCAGAGACAAGGCATACCACACACTGCCCCCTCTGTGGAATGGTATATGCACAATGGTACACGTTAATGTACCATCACTAGTGGTGCCCCAGAAACATGTGAACATGGCGAACTTCCCTAAAATGGATGAAGTAAACAAGAGGAAGAAGAGATCTGTAAAACCTCAGAAGGGACAGGAGAACGAAGACAACAATAACAACAATGTCCTGAATAGAAAGAAAAGACAAGGAGAACCTCTGACAGGAAATTACCTATGGGGAAGGTTGGAAACAGCACTCACTTCAATCCCACCAGAACACAGACTATTCAGCAGAGCAGCAATGTTCTTCTCATCAATAATACATCCGGGACTACAAGCTTACGCAAACGCAAAATGGCTCCAGATAACTCGATGGGAGCTAATGATGACAATTAATTCTACAGTAAATGGATTCAACGCAATAAAAGAGGAACTGCGAGCAGTGAGGATGGTAGCACTACAGAACAGATATGTATTGGATCTCCTTACAGCAATGGAAGGAGGAGTTTGCGCAAAGATAGGACAATCATGCTGCACTTTCATTCCTGCTAACGATGCTGACAATGGTACACTGACAGAAGCAGTATCCCAACTGGCCCAGATGCACTCTCAAATGATGAATGAAAGTAAAGGAGTGAAGAAGGATGACAGCTGGTTTTCACTGTTATGGTCATGGATGCCATCTTGGCTGTCGGACGGACTGAAGATTATAGTTGGATGCATAATACTGGCTGGAGCTGTACTGATCATAATAAGATTTTGGAAGCCCCGGAAAGCACGCACCACAGACGAAATGATCGAAATGGTTGGTATGCACCCCTTGATGCCGGCAGATGATGGCCAGCACACAGGCACAATAATAAAAGAGAGAGAAAAACTGCGCAAACAGATCATCACCAACCACCTGGACCCACCATCTGTGAAGCTCGAAAACCCAAGAAACCCAAGGAGCTACATAGGGAAATGGGTATACTGCACACCTGGAGGAACCTGTGTATATATGTACCGGTCATTTGAAGACCATGTCAACCACTATGGGCATTTGGGAGGAGTAACTAAAATATGGAGAGTAAGAGGAGATAAGGAAAAAGATATGTTTGTGGTCGACAAGTCGACCAGAGGGGGGACTGAAGTGGGAGAATGGAACAAAAGGCTCCCACCAATCCCCTCACGCCCCTGGCCTAGAGGATCGCGGCCCAGACACCCGCCACGAGAGGAGTTTGCCTATCTACCAGATGACCAAATACCCTGGTACAGGAACATACGGATGTGCCCACCAGCCTGCCCACCAGCCTGCCCTGCCCATGCCGACACCTGCGGCATGGATGAACTCGACTGAACCATTCAACAGTAAATGAACACATAGTTAGAGATGCCATGACGACCTAGCCAACGGTCAGCACACCCGTGCAAACATGCACACTGGACACTCCCACACCAATCCACACGAAGAACACATTCAGTGCTATGACGTAGGTGACGGACACACCCACTGATGCGCATCTTTATTATTTTTCACATAGGTTTTTCAAAATGCAGAAACGCAAGACGCACAACAAACTCATCTAAAATGCTTGCTGACGCTCCTCTTACCCCATGCATTGCAATGATACATATAACGAAGACATGCTACTGGGGATAAAGCAATATGATACCATAACCTAAAGCACCGTGCATCAAACGTCCCCACCTATGCACCAGGCCCAAGTAGGCCGCAAGCAAGAGCCTCCATGAACATTGAACGAGCAAGAGTACAATTGCTGACCCTGCAGAATGAGCCCGGCGAGAACAGACAGTCAAGGGCACAATGTTGCAAACTCGCATGCCACAAGCCGAAGCCAAGGTCACACCTGCAAACTAAGCCAGACACACAGTGGAAGATGCAATATTAAATGTGCAGAATTCTGCCTCAACCACAGTCTCTCCTTACGTGACCAAGCCGAACCTGACAGGGTGCCAGGCCCAGGAGGAGGGAGGCGCCTGGATACCACGGTTTTAGACACAGGCAGCAACAATTAAGCGACCCAATGGACATCTGCGGCAGTGGGAGTAGTCTGCCCTCCAGCATATGAACAAATCCTCGCATTGTCTGCACATACCCATAGTTATACATTGTTGCAAATGACAGGTGCACCGCGAGCTGGGAACAGCGATGGTCCCAGACTGGGGGGCTCGCGAGTGGACCAATCAGAACATGGGGCTCTTATCACTGACGCCATTAACATAAGCCAATCCTCAGGGGTCTTCATGTAACAATTTTCATGTATCTAATTGAAGGGACAACCCAAGTATACCACCTGACTGACCCTCAACCACTAACAACGTTCTCTATACGTATGCTATACTAACCCTACCACTCGAGGAACCAATCCAGAGTGGCGATAGTTTTTTTTTTGCTAACTTTCCCAGGTGACGCAAGTAGCGCGTCATACTAAGGTAAAAAGGGCCTGCGAGCCCCACAGAGAGAGAGTGTGTTAGGACGGACGCGTACGATCCTTGACCCATCCCTGCCGTTTGTTTAATAAACAGCAGAATCACCTTGCTTCTTGCGTGTGCCTCATACTCATTTTTGGGATACGCGGGAGGAGTTGGGGCCTCCCTGCCCGGAGGTCCGCGGATGGCCCAGCCGGCCCTGGGAGAATTTCCCCCCGACAGTAGTCATCCAGAACTCATGAACTGGACATAAAGATATATCAATAAGGGTTTCCATTCAGTATCCCAGACTAGACATTGACTTAGCTGTAGTGTTGAATTGAATCTTCTTACACCTCACACCTCCACACCCCAGTCCACCATGCTTCCTCCTGCTTGTTTCTTGGTCTGTCACTTCCTCCTATGAACTAACCCGATTTAACCCAAACCTTCCTGTTTTCTGATCCCCTTTCTTATACTCCCCTTCTAATCCCATTGGCCTTCTTCCCCTAGCCAATCCTGCCCTAGCTTCACCTCCCTGGAGGAGTCACAACTATTGAACTGCATAACAAGAGGTGTAAGCCCCACCCACTTTTGTGATGAGGTTCTGCCATGCCAGAAGGCAGGTGGCTCCCATTGGTGAATGTTGCAGTTTGTGTCAGGGAGCCATGCCAAAGCTTAGTCCATGGTAATATTAGTAAAGTCTCTCTTGTGGGACTCCATTGTTGCAGCCGGAGCATGGCATGTGCTGATGGAGTTTGGCGGCATGCCATGCTCCTTAGTACTGGGAAGAGCCTCTGCAACTTTATTTGGCAGCTGTCTCTTTCTCCGCAGATTGGAGATCTCTGACGACTGTAATGTTGTGCCTGTAGGCTCTGATGGGTTACATTCCTGCTGGCCATCTGCCTAGGCTTCTGATTTCTGTGGTTACCTGGAATGACCAGAAAAGGACTGGCAAGCATTTGTTTGACGAGGCATAAGGTAATACAAAATGGTACAATTCATGTACATACAGGCACTGTGGCCCTCTCAACTGCCATCATCTCCCTCTGGGTTAGATATGGTTCTGGCTTTCACCCTGCTGGGACTCCTACGCCAGGCTAAGAGGGGTTCCTGTTCCCACTTGGCAAGGTCAGATTACTGACTTTGTCACACTGACCATCCAGTATTATAAATGTTATGTTACGTTATCTGTATTTATATAGCACACATATGCTGAAGCATCATGGCGCTGAGAAGAAGTGCAACAGTTTAGAGGCTGATAAACATGATAAATTAGAAAAGGTTGCGCGCCTAAAGGCAAGATGATTACTTGTGGCAAGAAGAGTAAATGGAATAGAGTTCCATAATTTTGCAGCAGCCACTGAGAAGATTCGGCCCCCTACCCACTTGAAATGGTAGTGAGGCACTGGGAGGTGCCAGGCGTCCTTGCAACAAAGCACACATGCTGGTAGGTAAGCGCAGAATTTGTCCTCCAGATGTTCCGCTCCCAGGCCATAAAAGGCTCGATGTACCATGGCAAGTGACTTGAACTGCACTCGTTGTAGTACAGGTAGCCAGTGCAGCGAACGGAGGACTGGTGAAATTTGAGAACCATATAGGGTCCCCTTGCATATCCAGTCAGCATGATTCTGAAGGAGCTGTAGTTGATGGAATAGATATAGTGGCTGTGCAAGAAATAGAGAGTTGCAATAGTCTAGTCGACTGAGAACCAATAAGGCAGTAACCACAGGCCGAACATGGGCCAGGAGAAAAGGTAAAACATTGAGCAGGTCTCTAAGTTGGAAAAACCCAGCCTTACAAATGGCACCCACCTGGGCACAGCTGGACAACGAGGAAGAGAACTTGAAACCCAGATTCTTTACCTTGAGCACAGGTGTGAGGCAGGGACCAAGCTCAGCAGGCCAGAAGGCTGAGGACCAGACAGGCACAGTAGGTGATGGAATAGAATTAGGACCATAAGGTAAATGACTGTATCCGAGCCTTAAACACAATACTGTAGGGGTTTAGAATGCCTCATTTAGATGGACAGAGAGAACCTCAAACAGATAACCCTTTTTAAAGAGGTCCACAAAGAATTGTGCCATTTCTGTTGCAGATTTTGGTTAAGGTGCCTACCTTTCAACTCCAAGCTTACATAGAAGAACACAAATTGCTGGGGCATCATCTGCCCAGCATCCGACCCTCTAGGTGTACTAGGGAACGAGTTGCCCTTATTGATGTTACAGATTTCATGCTTGAGATCGTTGATCAGGGAAATGCTGGCTTGTTAATGTTATTTGACTTCTCCATGGTCTATGAGACCCTTGATCAATCCGTTCTGATTCACTGAATTAGGGAGGTAAACGAGGTGGTAGAATGGATCAAAATATTCTTGAGTAATGGCATTTCTAGAGTAAAGCTTCGGACTGCCCATTCTATTTATTACTTACTTTAATCATTTTCATGATTTTTTGTTGGATTTATGTTTAAGATTTCAACACTACGTCAATGATGCCCAGATTATTGTCAGACTAGACGCTGATTTCCACTTTTCTCATATTCAGCATATCGTTCAGCACATTGAGAAGTGGACGAATAATAACTGGCTGGGTCAGAACCAGCTGATAGCACAATCGTTGGTGCTCTCTACACCACATTCCCTGGAAAGAATATTTCAAAATGATTATGACATCCCCTTGCTGAGTACAGTGAATAATCAAATTAACAAGGGGGGTCCTGGGAGTCCCTCTGCCAGACATTAGTCCTGGTTATGAGAGACTTACCCAGAGTACCGTGAATAAGACACAATGGGGCTCATTACACGGTATGCGGTAAGGGTTTACCGGTACCGGTAAGGGCACCGGTAAACCCTTATCGCCTTACTACGAGGTCCCTTTGCCGGAACCGACCTCAACGGCTGGTTTTACCAGCCCTTAAGGAACGGGCCCGCAAAGGGACCTTGGTGCTAATTACGGTACCGCAATTTGCGGTACCGTAATTACCTCCTTCCCCATTCCCATTGAGCCCTATGGGGGCAAAAATGGGAATGGGGAAGTGCCTTGGTGAATGGGGAATTACTGGCCCCGCTCACCTTGGAGTAGGCCGGTAATTCCGCCATCCACCAAGGCGGACACGGTAAAATACCGGCAGCAACCATGGCGCTAACAGCGCCATGGTTACCACATACTGTGTAATGAGGCCCAATGTAAAGTTACATCTTTAGATGTTTAACGTTAGATGCTTCTTTATCTATGAGTACTGTGAGAAACCTGAGAGTATCCTCACTCCTACTCCCCCTGAATCCTCTTCTCAGGTGGACAGGGAAAGGTGATTTCTTCTGGATCCTGCCCCTGGGGGTGGAGAAGCGATGGAGGATCACCAGGGTAGAGGGTCCTTGGGGATTGGGAAGAGGGTACCCACAGGTGAGACATGATATCCCCCTTTCTCTTATGAGAACCAACCTAATCCTTCCCTGGCCTTTATGGGCTATTGTAAAACAGCTCCCCTAAAGTTTCCTCATTCAACCTACTACAGTACTGGGACGAGGAAGAGGCGACTAGGCGTAGTGAACACAAGTAAGTCATTTCATCTCTCTAGTACTGGGATGAGGAAGATGCCTGCAGAGCATTGTAAAGATCGGCATTTCCCAAGTTCTACTCTAATTGCAGCCAGGCACTTCCAATTGGGAACTCACACCTGTAACCTGTCAAGTGGTTGCAAGTGTTTAAGAATGGTGGAAACCAACAGCGTTCAGACCAGTAGGGAGTCCTTTGTGCGATTAGGCAGCCATGGTGGGTCCAGCAGAGAAGGCAGGACGATGGCAGACGATCTTGTGGAACTGTGGAGCCCAGTAGCATGCCGGCGATAAGGAAACCACAGGTGTGGGAGCCTCTGTGGTCGGAGATAAGCCGCAGGAGCTGCGGGCGAAGAATAGGAAACAAAGAAGAGGGCAGCATCCGCAGAAGGGAAACAGAGCTGCCAGCGAACACAGAAGAACATCCAAAGTGTGAGCAGGGCTTGCGGTTAAAGGAAAGCCAGCAGGCGAAGCTGAAACCAAACAGCACAGCTGTCCGGAGGGAAAAACGGAGACCGGTGAGTGAAGGGAGAAAGTCACTTGAACCGAGGCGCTCCTGGAGCTGTGGGGAAGCAAGGCAAATGCCGAACAAACAAACCAGCATTTGAATAATGAAACAAACCCAGAGGCGCTGATAGGGATGAAAGTTAAGCGGCAAAGCAAATGATTGCAAATATTGAATACTATACTGAATGAAACCTTCATGGGCAAGTTATGAACAAATGACAAATGAATATGAAGTGCAGGTATTGCTGGTGTGAAAGCAAAGTAAGAGGCAAGAGAACAAGAGTGGAAGATTGCGAGATAGCATGGCCGAAAGGTGATAAAAAAGTCAAATCACCACAAAGTGAACGCTATGCATCAATACATATTGTGGCAAAGCCAAAAGACTGACAAGGATAAGCCAAGTGAGGGTGCGTCCTTCGCATAAAGCTAAGAGAATGACAAGGAGAAGCCAAGTGAGTGTGAACATTCACACAGGGGCAGATACGTAAGAACCTGTGTGGGCCAAAGAGCCTAGGGTTCCTGGTTGCATGACCTGTAATGGGTGGACCGTGAGGTCTAACAACTGGGCCTAGGAGAGGGAACCCTCAATTGTGAAAACCAAAGATCTTTTTAAAGCAAACCAAGAAGGAGTACGCTGATTGAGTTGCTAAGATTATCCAGAAGGAGTGTTAAGTTGACTTGGAGTTGCTTTTGAACTTTGAAAGACTGAGTCCAAGCATAGGTTGGCAAGAAAAGTCTTGGGGAAGGGAACCCTGAGACTCGAACTTTAATGCGGCCTTGAGGAGGGAGCCCTCAAGACCCTCTTCTTTGGAACTTTGTTGCCTTGAACTTGGGGAAGGGAACCCGAAGGATTTGTGGAACTGAGACCTTTGAGGAGCTTTGTTGAACTTGGGGAAGTGAAGCTGAAAAGTAAGCTAGGAGCCGCAAGATGCTCAGAACTTTGTTGCTGAGATCCCTACACATTGTTTAGCTTTAGTTGTGAGGGCAAGGATAGGTTTTGGACACAGACAGATGTTTAATTTGAACTCAGACTTTCCATAGTTTCGTTCAGGTAGGAAAATCCCACTCTAGCATAGGGCAAGTTAGGCCTTCAACCATCCTGACATTTGAGTTAATAAACCATTTCCTTTTGAACTTTGAATCTGTTGTCTGTCTTATTTATTTATGTATTTATTTTTATTTATTTTTCATTTATATGAGTGCACAAAACCGGGGGAATCTAAGCGCTGGTTACAGACATATTAGGTACATTTTCATAAGGTTAATTGAAGAGATGGGTCTTTAGGTGTTTCCGGAAAGTGAGATAGGATGCCTTCACTTCATGAGGCCTTCACACTACCCGTATTAATTCCATCCTCAGCTCTGCTAACTGTTCTATTTTATGTTGCTGAGTATAATATGAGGTTTCATCATCACCACTTAGTTTGTTTACATTTAATTCAACTCAGTTTATTAGTACAACCAAAAATAGTTTGTGTGTGTGTGTCTGTGGGTGTGTGTGTGGTGTGTGTGTGTGTGTGTATGGTGGGTGGGTAGGGATAGTGGAAGAAGGGGACATGGGTGGGAGTTCCCTATGAAAGAAAAAAAGGTGTTCAAATAAAAAGAATCAAACAAAATGAAAAAAACGAACAGGGGGTGATGAAACCATATAGAAGCACTGCTGAGGCCCTAATGTCATCTTCTCTCAGACGCATACTGTGAGCCCTTATTGGCTCCAGGATAAATTATTGCCAAGTATTGTATACAGCATGCCCAACTACATGGTTCAGCATCTTCAAGCTTTACAGAAAATGGCCACACATATTGTAGCAGGTTTTCCAATGAGGGTGCATGTTACACCCCCCATTTTTCATTGGATCTTTATTAACTACAGAATTTCATTGAAAAGTTTCATTATCACTCACAAGGCCCTTTATGGCAGCTTACTCCATATCCGAGACAGAACCTTTAACCAAGCTCCTCACTGCAGTCTCAGAGATCCAGTAATAGTAATAAATTCCATGTTGTGCCTTCGAAATTCACTAGAGCTATATGAAGCACCTATACAACCATGACCACAAGGACATGGACTTCCCTTCCTGCAGCTTTAACCTCATACAACAGCTTGTTACACACAGCCCTGTAACAACTCGGACTGATCCTCATCAGGCCAGGTATTGTAAGTAGCAGGACCTACACCTCCTTCTGGATATATAAATACCTCAAGAGCACTACCAGCCCATAGAGTATGGATCATTCCAATCTGCATGCGTCTACTCAACAGCAAATCAATCTTACCCTATGATTTGTGCTCCTGTTAACCAAACCCAACACATTTTTTGACGGTCCCAAAATGCCCAGATACCATTAAAATTGTCCACAAAGTCTATGCCTGCGCTTCTGCTGATTTATAAGGTTTTATTTTACATAGGAATTTAGCATTGTTTAATTTTCAAAATACTTATCTTTATGCTGAATATATTTTTTAAAAGTGATAAACACCCGTAAAAAACGATTATGGGGATTGTTAACGAAAGTATATTGTTTGAATTTGAATTCAGAGTTAGCAAATTTAATTTAGAATGAAAAATTCATTTTTCACACACAGAAAAAAACTTTTCAAATATCCTCACGACTGATTGGAAAAGACAATCTAAAACCAAACTGAGATAAGCAATTTAGTCACTATGATCTAACTAAACCCTAAAGTTTAAAAATAAAAGAATGAGAAACATGTGTAAACTTAAAAGGTTGATGCAAACATCAGCATCAAACCAGTGTGAGTCAAATTCAAATAATACGAGCAAGAGAAAAAACATATGCAAAACATCACATATACGTGTTTCAGCATTTCTGAATTTAATTTAATATGCCTTTCTTAGGACCATCGAGGTCAATTAAGAGTCCTATTCAACAAGTGGGACTGTTGTTAAACTTGTGTATGATCAAGAAAATAAAGGTAAATTATTAATTATTATGGGATAAAGGACCCCCTACAATTCGTTATGAGGATATTGGAACTCACCAAGGAGTTCGGCAACCAAATAGAGATGAACTTGCAATACTATTTTTATGTATGGTTGGGGTGTTTTATTTGTTATAATACATGGCCACATACTGTCATTTTCTTTAGTACCTGGCCTCTTGCTTAATATAATGGAAGTGATCTTCCATTCGCTAATCCTTATCTTAATAGAGAAAAAATGAAGCCAAAATGTCTGACAAGCAGCTGCACTTCTTTGTGGACCCTTTATGCATTCAAAGTAATAAATACTGTTTACTATGTAGAAAGGTTAACCATTCATGTTTTGAAAGGTAAGGAAACCCAAAATATAATGAAAGACGGTGGTGGAGTAAGCACATGGAGCTAAACAGCTGTCAGTAATAACATAAACAGAGCTTAAAATCCCACTAGCTGCCTTCTTGATGCTACCAGGCTATGATCTTCACGTGGCCCCCCACCCTGACAGGCCCTGGGGGTAGGCCATCTGCATCTGAGCATGTGCTGCATGGTCCTGGGCCACCCAACTCAGACTCGGGCTGGGTGTCCCTGTGTTCACCAAGGCCACCATCTCCTTTGGTCCTGGTCCTAATTTGTCTGGGTCAGCCAGAATGGCCTGGTTTATCGGGTTCTTATCGAGTTCTTATAGAGTTCTCAATTCCCCTGTGTTAAGTATTCCAGACTGCAGCCACCGAGCAAGCTTATTGCTGCGACATCTGCTCCCTGCTGTCCCTCAATCCTTCAACCGTTATTGTCAATGTTTTTCTCTCACAGGATTTTCCCCCTTCAAGGTTTTCTGCAGCTGTGTCCATTCCGTCAGGCTAGAGGGTTGGCCTGTCTATTGTCATTCTGCCCACCATTCTAAGTGGCCCCTCCGAGGGGGATAATGGAGCAGTCCAGTCCTTGGAAGAAAAACAGGTAAGTCTCATGGTTACTTATGAGCTGCTTAACCCAGAGGCTACACTATGGAAAATCGACAATCTAGGAGAACCATTCTGTAATATCTGTAGAAAGGTCCAATGAAAAAGCAGATAATAGACCACATTTGCCTGTAACCAGAGCTCAAGTTGAGGGTACACGCGGGGGGACGGAGTCCACCCACTTTATTCAGCGGGTGGACTCTGTCCCCCCCCAGGAGAAGCATTGATGAATTAAAGCCGACCTCAGGGATCAAACCGCAGTCAGCACCACTGCACTATATAATCTGATGAAAAATAACAAACAACTAAAGGTGAAATGTCCCATTTCGGTTCTGCAAGTCCCAGGGAACACTTTTGTATTGGTTCTTGGAGTTTAAAACATGCACACTGTTTAAAGTTTCAAAACACTATTAGAACAAAATATCCATTCTTGTTGTGTGTGTGTTGATTTTATGAAAGGGAAATGCCATTCATCCTCTTCAATTTGAGTGGTTATGCAAAGCCAATTTAATGAAATGCGCATATTTCATCTTGAGATGCTAATTTCTGGCGACATCACATCCTATTGCGTTTGTTGATGAGTTCCCCCACTTAAATTTTTAGGACTTGACCCATGCCTGTCACAATGACACATTTTACAAAACAAACAAGCTGTAAGTGATTTCACCCGGCACTTCACACCTAAGTCAATGCCTAGCGTGGGATGCACAATTGAAACCCTTAATTATTTATTTATGTCTATAAGTACTTTTATTTCTGAACGATATACCCTTATATCACGCCCCTCTCTTTGAATCCGCCCCCCCACCCCGGTCACACTGAACCAGGAAGCAGGCTGTTTTGCAAAGTTAAAATATTTATTTATGGATTTCACAATATGTATAGATCACACTATTTTAATGGTTATACAATGATGACCAATGGGGTGATGTCGCAATAAGTCTCTAATCACATGGAGCAATGATAGGAAAAATAATGCAGCATAGAATAATACTCTGTGCGGGTTCAACCAAAATGCAATGTGATCACTCTTTCCCCCTGCACACTACTCAATCCCCCCAATATGCAGTATAAAGAGATGGAAGGAGAGAAAACAGGTTTCAGGAATACAGAATTCAACAACACAGTATCAATCCCAATCTCCTCCAGCAAACACAGAGAAAAACAGGAATGATTGCAACTTTTCAAAATGGTTTTGAATGTGTAAAAAAACACTGAAAATGGATTTAATTCACTAAAATGGATTTAATACTAGTTGGAGCCGCTTTGTATAGTTTCAGATAAACACTAGCAATGATTATTGAGTAACTAGCAAATTGAAAACTTAATTCTGAGTTCGGATGCAATGTACAGCTGTTTCACACGTGATAGATTTGAGCCAAATGAAACATTTGCGGCAAACTTTTCCGCGCGCGGTAAGCGCGATTGTGGAAAAACTATAAGGAGTTGGGATGCAGTCTTAGATTCATTGGAAAGCTGAGGATGTTAGCTTCAATTTGAAGGTTTTTGTAGAGGTCGTTTTTTTACAAAGAGTACAAATTTGTAAAACAAGTTTGCGCTTTTTAAATCGCAAACAAGATTTCTTTACACTAGGGAGACTATGAAGCCACAAACTACACGACAGCACAGCAACCAGCCCGGCGATGCCTCTGGATGGTTTTTGCCCGCCGAGACGATTGCCTTTCTTCAGTAAATATATTAGCGCAACGATGATTTTAACACTACTATTAGCAAAGGACTATAGGGATGAGAGAAAGATTCAGGTAAGACAAAAGATTTTCTACAATGCAGTTCTGGATATAATAGAATGGGTTTGGATAGGATTACTTATGGATAAGATATTTGCTAGGGACAATCCTATGCCATGGATACTCACTACCACTGTTTGGAATGGACCCGTCAGAGATCTGGTCAGGGATACTTTCTGGACTGGAATTCTGCTAGCACACCGGACTGGACTCAAGGCGCTCTGGTTCTGCACTCAGAACGGCACTCTGGACACTGCATGGTGGGATTGGACTGAATCTGATGGTTTGGATCTCTGGATTCTGGCAAGAATTCTTAGCAAGAAAGCAGCACAGCTCAGCCAGGTTGTTCTTTTTGTTGTTCCCCTTAGAGGTCTGGGGTAAAATCTGGTTTCAGGATTTATTAAAGGCCAAGCTGAGAAGGGTTCAGCTTTGGAAATGGGCCTTTCTGCTTTAAAAATGCTAGAGTCTGGAATATGGATTTCTCTTGCAAAGTGCTCCGCCAGCAATAGGATGATGGGTGAATGTGTGTGTCTCTCTAGGTCCTAAGATATCTCTATTTATGTATTTTCTAAAAGGGTGGGTATGCTGACTTCTACTAGGCACACCCCCTTGATATTCTATTGGTTAGGGTATTTCCTCTCCCTTGATTTGAGAAGAAAACAGAGTGTCATAATGACGCTGTATTTTATGATCCAGGGATAACCTCCGTTATGTTTCTGCACATGAAATATTTTTTTCATACAACACATATTTACAATTTTGCAACCTTAGTGCTAATAGCATATTTATATCAGATATTTGTTGAAGCAAGTATTCATCCGAGCCCCATCACGGTGAGAGCTTGGGACTAGATTTGGACATTTTTTGCACTTTTGGTCCAGTACCCAATGTCAGATGTGTCCACATATTCACACATATGTGCGTGCGCATGATATCTTGCATAATCATGTGAAGTTTCATGTTTCTGGCATCACTACAATTGCTACAAAACCACAAATTCTGTAGTCATGTCCCTGAACATAGCTCAGAGTTCTGAGTAGTAGTATTTAACAATACTGTCATTTTACAAATTTTTACAATTTTGCACAGTCCTCTGTCAGTCCTTTTAAAAAATTATACTTTATTGTGCTTTAAGAATGCACATAACTGTCTGTCCCGCCCCCAAAGTTTTGGTGGGCCAAGAGCAATCCCTGCCTCTGTCCTCTGGCAGGGGTTTCTGTTGACAGTTGCATCTGCATATCTTTTCAATCAAGGGAGTCTTTTGTCTCTCCCAGGAGCAGTAGGCCAAAATCTCCTCCCCTCTCCATTAACACCTGAATGGGAGTTCCTAGGGCAGAGAGCAGGAGGAAGGTGCCTTTTGTTTGGGGCACGCTGTGGAATTTGCTTTGAAGTTCTGTGATTGGCATCAGAGGTTGACTTTAAAAATCCACTTTGTTTAAAGTTTTCTTTAATAAAATAAACTTACATTTTCAAAATAGGCAAACAACTTTAATTCCAGTCTTTTTAAACATAAAGATTAAATAGTTGCAACCTATATTGCTTTTGATGGCAAGTCACTTCATTTCAACCATGTGATTTGAACTGCACAAGTTAAACTTCCAATGTAATTAACTGACAGCTGTCACACAGACGGCCAGCGGTACTGCGCCCATGTCTGACAGATTTTACAGACCAGCACGCTTTTTAATGTGGATATTCTTGTGATGGAATCTGCTTTCCATGACATTTTTGTGCTTATGTGGATTGTTTAAATAAAGGATGTTGGATCTTTTCTGATGTTTGGGAACCATTATTTTATAATTTCAGCAACCAAGGAAAAACGGATTTCAGAGCACTTCTGGGTTTCCTTGCAATGAAGCACTGCCTTTCATGTAGTTTCCCTTTTCACTCTGTGGGCAGTCCAAAGACAGATTTTAGCAGTGTGGTCTCCTGTTCCACTACTGACACAGGCAAAGTAGATTGGCAGCCATCTTTCTGGTTTCACAGTGCAATTTTCATGGGTTTAGCGTGCATAGGGCTTTTTGCAGACCCTAGTGGGTCAATGCATCCCACAAGCCCCCCCCTGACCCCCCTCGCGATTTGGCTTTTGACCGTCTGTCAAGGTAAGTCGCAAAATTGAGATGATCAGATTCTTTTCTTTCTGGTCCAAATGTCAAAATTCATCAGCTTCTCCCATCAGTGGTGGATCGACCGGTTCTCCTCGCCGATTCCTGATGAGAGTATTGAGCGATGCCCCGGGCCCCTTGGATCTTTGCTTCTGGTCCCTGGGTGGTCCTCCTTGGTTTTAGTCTCCATGGTTTCCAATTCTAGGATGACAAAGCAAAAGCATATTTGTACAAATTTCCCCACCACTATTTATGTAGTGGGGCAGATACAAACATTTTGACAAATCAGGACACTTTTTTTCTATTGGCAATTTATTAATTATATAGATGGAATATTTTTATAGTTGGAATTCTAGGGAGCTGGAGTGACCCCCTCTGAGGTTCCAGGAGAATCCTCTAGTTGCTACAGAGTGTGCCTAGGATGGCAACACTTCAGTTGGTTGATATGGACCCACTTATCTTCCCCCTCTGCCAAACTGCCTTTGGGGATGTGAATTTTGTAGGCGACTGGTGAAATTTTGTCTACAATTTCAAAAGGACCTCTCCAGCTAAGCAAAAATGTGCGCTGTTTGGCCTGGTTTCTCTGGAAATTGTATAAATAGACCCGGTCTCCTACATGGTATTCTTTTCTAGTCGTCTTTAAGTCATAGTGGGTCTTCATGCTGTCTGCAGATCTCTCTAGATTTCGCTGAGAATAGGCAAAAGCATGTTGAAGGTGTTTTCTCAGATTTTCAACATACTCATGAGTTGTGGAGGCATTGATCAATGTCTGCTCTTGGGTTGTGTAGAGCAGATGATGGGGAAGCACCATCCTGCGTCCAGTCATCAGCTCAAATGGTGACATTTTAGTTGCAGATGAAGGAGTAGATCTGATGGCCATCAGGACAAGGGGTAATCGAATATCCCAACTTGGCCCAGAATCTGCCACAAACGTTTTTAATGTGCTCACAATTGTCTCGTTGTATATCTCCACTGCACCATTAGAGGCTGCCGGTAGGCAATGTATAGTTTCCTTTTGACCCTATGTATCTCCCACATCTTTGTCATTACTTCGCTAGTGAAGTGGCTACCTCGGTCTGACTCGATCCTTTGGGGTAGTCCAAAACGTGAGAAGATGTGGTTGATCATCAGGGCAGCTGCTGTTTCTGCCTTGCAATTTGGGGCCGGGAGACATTCCACCCATTTAGTGAACAAGGATGTCACGGTCAACATGTACTTGTTCCCCCTAGAGGAGCGAATCATGGGCCCGATAAAATCGACTTGCAAATATGACCATGGCAGTGTCATCCCCCTCTTTTGGAGAGGCGCACGGTTTGTGTGAGGGATGTTGGCTGAAATTGTGCACACACAAGACACCCCTTCAAGTATTGGTCGAGGTCCTGCGCCTTGTGTGGCCAGTATGCAACCTCTCTTAAGATTTCAAGTGTTGTATGAAACCCCCTATGACCGGCTGTGGCTGCATCATGGGCGTGACTTAAAATCAGGCTTCGGAATGAGGTAGGGACCACCCACTGATCATGGCCAGCTAGGGATCTCCTTACCAACAAACCGTCTTGGATTCTGAACATTTTTGGACATTTCATCAACACTCTGAGGTCCTCTTTCCCTATGTAATCAGTATCTGTCAGGGGAAATTTCTCAGGGTCCTCAATGTGTTGATAAAACTTACCAATTATTTGATCCCCTTTTTGAGCCGTAATCAAATCAGCATCTGGGGTCTCCTTACTCCATTGTGCAGTTGAGAGTTCATTGTGAGCATTTGTCTGGGACCTAGAGATAGCAGTGACCTGGATTTCCCCCAACATGGAATCGATCTCAAGTAGATCTTTTTCCAGTAGATGGTCATCCCATTCGAGGTGACCAGATCATCAATATTTTGGAATAATTTTCCATGTTTCAAGGGTTTGTTATTAGCACATAGCATGCCTCTGGTTTTCCAGTTAACCAGGTGCTCCACGAACCCGTTCCGTACATAATCTGAATCTGTGATTATGACCAGTTCATGGAGTTGGTGTTGGACAGCAGTGAGGATGGCTTGATGCACAGCCATCAACTCTGCCACTTGACTACTTCGGGGACCAATCTTGTACCCAGCAGAAGGTTCTGGGGCGTCATTCACCCATGCATTCCCTATGTCGGCCACAAGTTCTTTTTCAAAATTGTTGTCAACATGGTAGGAACATCCATCCACATAGACAGTGGGCATTCCCTCACACTTGTCTTCTTCAAAGACTTTGTGTGGGGAATTGAGGTATGCCTCCATGTTGTCCTTAATTTTAAGACTTTCGCCTTCGAGACAGTTTTCTCTGGCACAATCATGCAAGTTAGCCAGACCTTGCGCGAGGGGACTCTTCTTGTTTTGGCCATATCTGACCTCCACAGGAAAGCCTTGCATTGACAGAATCCTGGAAGTAATTCGGGAATTACTCACATTTCCGGGCAGGATTCTGTCACTTTGGAGATATTTCAGAGGCTGGTGTGGAGTCTCCACTAGGTTATGTTCCCCTTGGATAAACGGGTGGTAATTCTTCAATGCCCACACCGTTGCCAGGAGTGCCTTCTCACAATCGTTGAATTTTTCCTCCACAAAGGATAAAGTTTTACTCGCATAAGAGATTACTTTATTGACCTTGTCATGCTTTTGGTATAATACTGCAGTCAAGCATGTATTTTAGAACCCTGTCTCCAAGAAGAACTCCTTGTTTTTGACAGGGTAAGCCAGGCAAGGCGCTTGTGAGAGGCTTCTTTTGAGTTGTCTTACTGCCTCGGCTTGTTCTTGACCCCACTCCCACTTGACCCCCCTTCAAAAGATGGATCAGGGGTCTTGTGATCTCTGTGTAGTCCTCAATGAACGTTCTGCTGTAATTAATTAGTCCAAGGAGGCTCCTTAGTTCCCGTAGAGTTGTGGGGTCTTTTAATTTCTGGAGTGCTTCCACTTTCTTTTCCTGGGGACAGAGACCCTGAGGAGTAATCTCATGCCCTAAGAAATTGACACGGGTTCTACACCACTGTGGCTTTTGAAAGGAAAGTTTTGCTCCGGCAGCCCTTAACTGAGTCAGAACATAACGGGTCTTCACTATGTGTTCCTCCACAGTTGAGCTTTTGACTAGAACATCATCTACATAAGCCAGGTTACCCCTTTCACCCAGGTCAGGCATGGCCTTATGTAGAAAAATGTTAAATTAATTGCCGGAGTTGATGTATCCGAAGGAAGTCCGGGTCCATGTGTACTGCTGCCCCCAGAAGGTAAAGGCCAGCTTGTATTGGTCCTCCCTACTGACAGGCACAGTCCAGTACCCATTGGTCAGGTCTATTGCAGTGAATACCTGTGACCCCTGGATCTGGGCCAGCCCTTGGTCTATGTAGGGAAGAGGCCATCGGGAAGTATGGACCCATTTGTTGAGCTCCCTTAGGTCGGCGCAGAATCTCCACTGGGCGTCTGGCTTCAAAATCCCCAGCACCGGATTATTGAAGGTGCTTTGGACTGGACAGATTATCCCACGGGACTCAAGGTTCTTAATTATTTCAGTAAGGGACTCCATTGATGCGAGAGGCAAGTGATATTGCTTCACAAACACTGGTGTCATGCCAGGGTCCGTGGGAATTGTTGTTGTGTGGATGTCGGTGCAACCACAGTCATATGTGTCCACCGCAAAGAGATCCTGAAAATCCAAGAAAACTTGTTTCCATTTTTGCTTCTGCTCCAGAGTCTCACAGGCATCAGCTAGGTTGACTTTCTCTTCAACCATCTGCTTGAAGCCTGGAAAGACTTCTGGTTTCGCTATCTCAGCGGCCTCCTCCAGCTGGGTGGAGAAGTCCCTGGTCAAAGTGCTGATTTGGACTGGTGGCTTCAGGTGGGGAAGGCAGTCCTTGCGGACTTGGAAAATCACCTCATCCCTCCTGAAGTCACAGGTCACATCTTCCTTCCCATAAGGGCAGGAAGTGTACACCAGGAAATTTCCCCCATGCCGGGTAAAGATCCTGTCTGTTGTTGTGTTGTCATCACTATCACTGTCAAAACAGTCCTTGGGGATTGGTCCTAACAGTTCATAGCCTAAATCTATGGAAAAATGTCGGTCATCGACCGCCATTCCAATAATGGTGCCTGCAGTTAGAGTGATAATCTTTAAGTCGCTGTTATCCACCTCTATTGGAATGGTGTCATGTTCTATATTGACTGGTGGTGTTGGGTTTACCCCCAACCCTCGCTGTTGGAAATAAGCATTCAGATGAACAAAGGCGTCAGGGTTTTTCAATTTCTGTCCTCTTTTAACTTTCACTTCCAGTGAGAATTGTTGGGTCCTTTCTAGGATGGTGACTTCCTGTCCAATCTGAATTTCAACTGCTTAAGGCAGCAGTTGAGCCGACCTAAATGCTTTCTCTGGGTCATCAAAGCCCATGGGATTATCTGCTAATCGGGACCAAGCTTTGAAGTTTATTAGGTCCAAACTAATTGCAAAGCAATTGAGAATGTCACTGCCTAAGTAAAAGGCGGCAGTGACGTCTCGCACGTCCCAACAATTATGGACTATGCTCTTGTGGCCTATGGAGATTTTGAGCATACACCTGCTTGGCAGGAGATGTTTGGAATTGGGTGTTTCCAGGTCCATTTTCCATTTGCCTATGAGTTTAAATGTGGGAATGGCTGGATCTTTTGGGAGTTTGCGGAACATGGCTTCGCTGATGAAGCTCTTACCGTTGTTCACACATACTCGGGCGAGAAAAGAGTCCTTCCCTTCATTTAACTGAATAGGGATGAACAACTGCTCTCCAATTTGCTGAATATCAGCCAGGCTTTGAGCTGATTTCTCACATTTCTGGACTATAGGAGCGGGAATCTCTGATTGTGAATTTTTAAAGAATTTCAGAGTGTTTCCTTCCAGTGTGGAATGCCACCTTAGACTGGAATGAAGGTTGATTTTCAGAAATAGAGAGGACGCCCCCATCACCAGTTTGTTGTCCTACTGCTATTACTGTCACGTCTGGGATTTGGTTGTTCTGGAAGTGAAATTCTACTTGGTCAGATTTTTGTTCAGTGACCACAAAAGTGATGGGTGCAAGGTTTTGAATGAATCTGTACCACTGGCATTGCTCTGGGCAACCTTCCACACCACCATTTTTTTGCCCGTCTGCGCCATTGCAAAAGGGGTCCAGCCATATGCAAATCAGTCTGGTACTGCCACCAATGGTAGCAGCCCAGCCCGAACTGCTAGGCCAGATCCCCTCTGCACGGAAACACAAGCATCCCCAGGCATGTTTCGGCCTTGTTGTGCCTCCTCAGTGAGGTGCAGCTTGGTTCCCTATGGTGCAGTGAGCAAGGGACCCACGTCTGGGCATACCCTCTCTCACATAGTGAGACAAACTGTGACCACAAAAGTAATGGGTGGAAGGTTTTGAATGAATCTGTACCACTGGCATAGCTCTGGGCAACCTTCCACACCACCGTTTTTTAGCCCGTCTGCGCCATTGCAAAAGGGGTCCAGCCATATGCAAATCAGTCTGGTACAAATTCTACTTGGTCAGATTTTTGTTCAACCATCTGACATGTACCCTTTAAACTAACATGGTTGACACTCTGTTTTAATTTTACCGGTCGGTTAGTCTGGGTCCAGAGGACCTTGTTTACACAATCTATTAGGGGTGACAACCTTCGCAGGAGGTCATTCCCTAGCAAACAAGGAGTGCCCTCTGGAGTTACAACTATGACCGGGTGCTTCACCTTGTGTCGCCCAATTTTAATATCCAAATCCGCAGTCCCCTCGATGGGAATTTCATTCCCTTCGAAGTTTTGAAGTTGGACAGGAAGAGGAGCGAGAGGAATTTGGTAATTCTCCCCCCTTTCCGAATTCAGTTTGTCAAAGGCCCTTTTTGACAGAAGGGTAGCTTGGGATCCAGTGTCCACCAGTGCCAAAATTGTACACTGCCCCTGTATCTGGACCAGGGCATAGAATCTTCCCTCCTTCTCCTCACGGGGGCACAGATAATGTACATTTTTGGACAACTGGTGGGTTAGTTTCTTGGTTTTGGACACTGATAGAGAGGTGATTTAGGCAGAATTCTGTTTGGCGTCTTGGGAATCTGAAAAGAAAAGGTGACAGCTAGATATGGGAGAAGTTTCGGGTTCCCCTGGTTCTGGTTCTGGGCTGCCCCACCCCCTTTTTGGAGGCAGTCACCAGGATGGGTTTGAACCAGGGGATTTTCCTGCTGATGATTCTGGGGTTGGATGATGGGCAGCGCTAGCTCAGTCCCCACATCTACCCAGTCTCTTTTTGGATCCTTTGGACCCATTTTTCTTTGGGAGGAGTTCCCCCATCTCTGAAGGAGAACATCCTTTTCCCAGGATCCTCTCAGAACCCCTCTACTTTAAATTGGAAGATTTATACCTCCTCCTCAAAATTGGTCTTTTTGGGCTCTTTATTTCTCCTACTCCCCCCCCCCCCTTTGCTCCTTGGGTGGCAGACTTTCAGGGGCAGGAGATTTTGGTTCCGGTTCCTGGGTTTCCAGGGGCTTTTTACAGGTGGGAAGGAAGCTTCCTCCTAGGCTTTACACCCCCCTCCCCCTTGTGCCTCCTCCCTGGGAACCGGTGGGTTGTCAGGGTTCTTCCCCCGTCATTGCTCTGGAGCACCAGGTCCGTAGTTTGAGGCATTCTGTGCCGGCATGCTCATCTGAGGGTTCTGTTGAGCATGCCTCAGCATGCGACCCAGATCCTGTGCCATGTTTTGGACCTGGTGCTCTAGTTGTGACACCCGCTCAGGCTGATACAGGGTTCTCATTTCTCCCCTGGGCTGATCCCAGGAATGGTGGCTATCCCTTCTCCCAAAATGCCCTGGGTTAGTGAAGTTTGGGCACCCCTCCACCCTTGGCCTCCCCTCTCCTGGATTGGGTTGTCTGGGCTCAGGAAATTGGGGAAAGAAGGATGGATGGTTTTGGGGTTGAAAGTTTTGCGGGTACCTTGGGAAGAAGTTCTGTCCAGTATTTGGGAGATTACTGCCCTCCTGGGGGAAGTGAGGAGGGAAGTTCCCTGGGTTAGCTGCTGTTTGGTTGGATCCCCCCCTTGGGCTGTAGGAGTCCACACATAACCCAGGATGGGTCTATTCCCCTTGTAGCGAGGGCTGATTTAGTCAGGAGAGTTAGGGGTCCCATTTGTGGGATTGCCTCCCTGGCTCCCTGTTTGTGACTGGCCCGAGGGCCTTCTGGGCTTGGGGTTGCTTTTATTCTGTGCAGGTAGGTTTTTAGGACCCCCCATCTCCAAATCTAAAATGGGGGCAACCTTCACCTCCGTCACCTTAGCAGCAGCAGGGGTGTTGGTTGATTTGGGGCTTTTTGGATTATTTTTGGTTTCTATGGGCTTTTGCACCTCATAAATTCATGTGGCCTGTTCAATGGCCCAGTCTAGTGATCTTTTCTCGTGAAAATCTCTCACTAGCTGGGTCATGATGTACTTGGGGAGAGCGTGGAAGAAAGTATTCACAAACTCTTTGCTGTCAGTGTGCACCCTTCTGGTGGTCTGCGCAAAGGCACGCTTTGATTCCTGAACAAATTCTTGTGGGGCCTGATCTTCCCCACATTGCAAGTTGTAGGCTGCCTTGCGAGCCTCCTGAGGATTTCTGTGTACAGAAAAATGTTTCAAGATGGCCGCCCTATAGATGGACTATCTAGAATGATTTTGGTCCTCCAGCCCTGCAAAGAAGCTGGAGCACTCTGGAGAGAAGGTCGATTTCAAACATTGAATACAGCTTTTGCTGTCCTTCAAATGAAAAGTTTCCATCATCTGTTCAAAGAGTTATAGGTGCTCCCAAACTGAATACTTTGCGTTCTTATGATAGGGCGTGATGACGCTCCTTATCGCTTTGATTTGCTTTAGGGGATCCTTGAGCAAGGCCCTTCTGACCTTGTTTGCTTTTTTGGTTCGGGTGACCCTGGTCCACTCCTCCTCTGACTCAGAGGCACTGCTACCAGAGGTGCTCGTCTGGTCTTCTAGGCTCTCCCGGATTCTGCGAGCCTGGGAATGGCTGGCAGAATATGGGGGCCTAGTTTCCTGTGTCCTGGGGTGCTCAGAGGAGTCTTCTGATTCCTTCTTACTCCCAGGATTTGATGAGTAACCCCCCCACTGTCCTAGCTGGGCAGAGGTTTTCAGGATGCCCGTAGTGGGCCTACTCTCATGGAGTTCCCTACTAAATTTGACAGAACTTGGGAACCCATACCCAGATGCCCGCCCATCCATTCCTGGGAGGTGCTGGTCTATGAGCCCCATATTCCTCATTGGATTGAAGCTGCCATCCCCGTGGCCCTTGGCTCATGTGTGCCAGTGGACATGGGGGTGGCAGAGTCCAGGGATTGGAAGAGACGAAGGCCTCTGGTACTAGGGTTCCTGAGGTATGCTCAGGTGTTTCCCTTTCCCAGCGAACCTCATCTCTCTCAGCCCCTGCTCCCTGTTGCCATGCAAGAACTTGAGCTTTCTGTTCCTCTATCAAGGCCTTGATAGTTTCTATCAATTGCTCTTGCATAGCTACCTGTCTGTGGAGCCTGTCATTGTTCTCACAGAGAGCCTCATTTTCTCTCTGTGCTTCCTGGGTTGTTTTTGAGTACTGGGCCAGTCTTTGCTGCAGAAGGGTAACCTCCTGAGTCCTGTCCATACTGGCCTGGTCCTTCCTTGCTAGAGCATCTTCCACCCTCCTGGTGTGCTCTAACAGTTTTTATGGTCTTTTTGGAGGTCACCCAGTCCCTGAAGGGCCAGGTGATTTTCTTCTATCTTCTCTTTTAAATAACAGACTTCCTGGCCTAGGGTGTCCCTTTCGTGAGCAAGAGCCTGCCTCTGTGCAGCCAGGTCGTCCCTCTGTCTTTGGAGCGCACCAGCTTTCTGGCGCTCTTCATCAAATTCTGCCTTGGTGTCCAGGTCTTTCAGAATTAGTTTATTATTCTCTTCCTTTTCTTTGTCTAGGCAGCTTTGCAGGGTGACTACCTGCTCTGCGCATGCCCTGTTAAAATGTATTTGCTGTTCCAGCTTTTTCTGGCTCTGCAGTAGAGAGTCCAAACTTTCTTGGTACTCCTTCTGCAAGGCCAGCATCTTGGTATCCTGTTCTTTGTTCTCCTGCTGCAGGATACCAATGTCTTCTTTTATTTTGGTTAGGTGCTGCCTACTTTCATTTTCTGACTCATGGCTCCTCTGCAGACTTTGCTCTACAGAGTCCAGATCAGTTTGGGCTTTTTCTAATGCCTGCAGTTGCTTGTTTGCCAGATTTTGGCCCTCAGCATATTTGTCCTGTATTGCTCCAATATGGAGGTACATATATCCCGATATTTTGGCAATCTTGCTTTGCTCTTCCTTTGCCTTAAGGCCATATACAGTTCACTCGGGGTCACATGTAATGGACCCTGATCTTGCCATATGTCTAATCCTGTTGCAGTGGTCTGTTCTGTGACTGCCTGCAACCACACATTCTGATCCTACTCTGTCCATTCACCCCCTACAAATAATGTATGCAGTAAGTGTTCTTTAGCCATATTGATTTCTACCAAAGTCGTGATTCTGGAAATATTAATTTCCTTTCTGACTTACAGGAGTTTATTTTATTTTTGCAAAACAGACCAATTCCTTAGAGCGTTCCTATTGAGGGGGGCTTATCACAGTGTAACACAGCGCGGTAGCCCAACTGGGTTTATGTACCCCGTCAGTTAGCACACTGTATTAAGCTGTTACAAGTGGTATGTCTAATTCAGAAATCCCGGCGCACGAGCCACCAATCTTGTAAGTGATTTCAACCCAGCACTTCACCTAAGTCAATGCCTAGCGTGGGATGCACAATTGAAACCCTTAATTATTTATTTATGTCTATAAGTTCTTGTATTTCTGAGCGATATACCCTTATATCACGCCCCTCTCTTTGAATCCCCCCCGGTCACCCTGAACCAGGCAGCAGGCTGTTTTGCAAAGTTAAAATATTTATTTATGGATTTCACAATATGTATAGATCACACTATTTTAATGGTTATATAATGATCACCAATGGGGTGATGTCGCAATAAGTCTCTTTAATCACATGGAGCAATGATAGGAAAAATAATGCAGCATAGAATAACACTCTGTGCGGGTACAATCAAAATGCAATGTGATCACTCTTTCCCCCTGCACACTACTCAATCCCCCCAATATGCAGTATAAAGAGATGGAGGGAGAGAAAACAGATTTCAGGAATACAGAATTCAACAACACAGTTTTAATCCCAATTTCCCCCAGCAAACACAGAGAAAAACAGGAATGATTGCAATTTGTCAAAATGGTTTTGAACGTGGCTTTAAATGAATGGAAAAAAAAATCCACTGAAAATGGATTTAATTCACTAAAATTGATGTAATACTAGTGGGAGCCGCTTTGTATAGTTTCAGATAAACACTAGCAATGATTATTGAGTAACTAGCAAATTGAAAACTTAATTCTGAGGTCGGATGCAATGTACAGCTGTTTCACACGTGATAGATTTGAGCCAAACGAAACATTTGCGGCAAACTTTTCCGTGCGCGTTAAGCGCGATTGCAGAAGAACTATAAGGAGCTGGGATGCGGTTTTAGGTTTGTTGGAAAGCTGAGGATGTTAGCTTCAATTTGAAGGTGTTTGTAGAGATCGAGCTGACAATGCCCTCCCCAGGCTTCCTTCCAGAATGTGGCAATGGCATTTCTTCCTAGGACAAGTGTTTTTTTCTATGAGTCTTGTTATTTTGGGAACTTTAAACTAACCTGCCGCTTAAGCAATCAGGGGCTTCAATGCTCAGCTAAACAGTACTCGTTCTATCCATCTCTGAAAGTATGACAGGCTAAGTTAGCACTGTAGCCCTGATGGGGTTCAGAAACTGTGCCCTAAATGTTACAGAGCTCAGCACCCCATTTCCTTTTCCTTTAACTTTGCTTATTTTTTTTGTACTCTGAGCAGGTTATTACAAATCCATCGTAATGTAAAAGGTAATCAGTTACTGCCCGTCTCCTGTATCCCACTGGATAAAAGCTAATATTTGAGAAAGATGGTGGCAAGGCCCGCTCAAACATGCGCTACCACACGCATTATAATCTGGCCTTGGGGCTGTACAGGCCAAATTAGAGAATCCTAGAAGTGATGGGATGATACTAGCACTCGGCAGCACAGCAGCTGGCAGCTACATGTTCTCATCACATTCCACATAATTGCATGTTTAGACACTGGGAGATGCAGAGATTAGTCCAGAATAACACTGTGTTGATCAGGTACTGAAGCTAGGATTTAAATGGAGGTGCCTGAGTGCTAAGCTCAGTAATGTGGACAATAGGCCCTACATCCTAATTCGTCGTCACTGGGACTTGGCTGCAGATGCCAAAGTGCTATACAAATAATGACTTTCATCAGATCACATGAGGAACCCGCACCCGTGAGGCTGCCCTTGCCTGTCAGGCCTTGGGCAGTTTGCCCCACTGAATGGATGATGACAGCCCTGCATGGATGATGAATACACATACCTTCTCCGATTTGATGACCATTCGTCTCACTCACATCAAGCCACAAGGAGGAGTGACTTGAGGAAGAGTGCCCCAGGCTCCTGGCTGAATATCCTTCTGTAGCAGGCCGGTAGTAGGAAGCAAGGTGGAAGCGCTGATCATAGGGGGCAGACAAACGTGACAGTGGCAGCGACCTGCTAACCACACACCGAGGAAGGGCAGAGCAGCCACCTCAGGCAAGTTGCTGCAGTTTCTCACCTGCATAGGAGGGGAAGCATCTGATTTGTGCCAGGCAAGCATCAGGATAGAAGCCAGGCCCTGCTGCTCCTCAAAGCATGGCCCTCGTGCTTTTTGTCTATGAAGCTTGTGCTCATTCGCTTTTGCATCCACAGCAACTACCAGCAGTCAAGAAGGGCAGAGAGAAAAGTGTCAATGATCCATCAGGCAACACTAGGACCTCGATGTCAATCATCATTACTGTTTTTTTAGTTTGGGCTATTAGGTGGCTCCATAACACCACCTATATGCCAAAACTATTGTATTAGAGTACAGATAGGTAGGAATGGCATATGAGGAGGGACACAAAGCTTGCAGGTGTTGTTTGGTTATTTGCCCACCCACTGACTGTCCATGGCCATGCTGATACCTATGGCCATTCCCACCAGTTCCCGCCCCTCCCTGCACAAAACACCTTGTCATGGGAATTCTTTGAGCTTGCTTTAATCAAGCCTTACCATCAAAGCAGTGTTCTGAGATTAAATAACTTAATTGGAGTAATAAACGTGCTACTGGTCTAAAAAAGATTTCTTAACCAAGTCTGCTTTCAGCCACTCGATTTATAAGCACTAGTTGTGTCCTTCTCTGAAGTCCTGTTCAAAACAAGCATTGGCAAAGCCAACAGTTTTGGTATTAGGTATTTGGAGGCACTGCTATTAAACGCCCAGGTACTCACACCATTTTGCACCTGCTACCATCAATGGCCAGTTAACACCACTATGCTGTGCCTGACAAGTGCCTTTGCCGTGCCTATACAAAAGCCCAAACTGTTGGCATTGCCAATGCTTGGTTTTTGTATTTGTCAAATGTGTCTGCAGGCACACACGCACAGGGCATTTGTTCTTTTCAGTCTAAATAATGATGTAAATGATAGAAAGAAAGAATGGAATCGTGGAGAGCGTGGAAAACCAATGCAGAGTGGGAAAAGACATGCCTCAGAAGTGTGGAGAAAATCAGTCAAGTGGACACAAAACTCCCGGGGCAGTTAATTAGACAGCGGATGATGTAAGATGAGGGAGTCCAGTATGCTGGCGCACGATTGGCCAATGGAAGGCCACGTCATGATCATTTGACTGGCATCAAGATGACCCCGAACAATTTAACTACGTATAAGTGTTAGTCGCTGGACAAATTGCATGTTTAATGTTTTATTTATCCTTGCCCTCTACTCCGATACTAACAACACAAGCCAGCAGCACCCTTGTCTCCCACACACAAACAAGCACATGGACACACACACTCTTAAAAAAACACACAAACATAACCGTTCTTACAAATACACACACACATCAACACACCCTCACACAAATACACACACACACACGCACACACACACACACACACACACACACACCCCGACACACTCTTGCGAATATACACAAAACACATCTTTATACTAGTTTCTCCACAGTTAGAAAAGCCAGACCTATTGGCTTTCACAATGCTTATTCTACACGAGACCTTCCTCCTATTGGCCTTCACAATGCTTATTCTATACGAGACCTTCCCCCTATTGGCTTTCACAATGCTTATTCTATAAGATACCTTCCTCCTATTGGCTTTCACAATGCTTATTCTATACGAGACCTTCCTCCTATTGGCCTTCACAATGCTTATTCTATACTAGACCTTCCTCCTATTGGCTTTCACAATGCTTATTCTATACGAGACCTTCCTCCTATTGGCCTTCACAATGCTTATTCTATACTAGACCTTCCTCCTATTGGCTTTCACAATGCTTATTCTATAGGAGACCTTCCTCCTATTGGCTTTCACAATGTTTATTCTATACGAGACCTTCCTCCTATTGGCTTTCACAATGTTTATTCTATGCTCGACCTTTCTCCTATTGGCATTCACAATGCTTATTCTATAAGATACCTTCCTCCTATTGGCTTTCACAATGCTTATTCTATACGAGACCTTCCTCCTATTGGCCTTCACAATGCTTATTCTATACTAGACCTTCCTCCTATTGGCTTTCACAATGCTTATTCTATACGAGACCTTCCTCCTATTGGCCTTCACAATGCTTATTCTATACTAGACCTTCCTCCTATTGGCTTTCACAATGCTTATTCTATAGGAGACCTTCCTCCTATTGGCTTTCACAATGTTTATTCTATACGAGACCTTCCTCCTATTGGCTTTCACAATGTTTATTCTATGCTCGACCTTTCTCCTATTGGCATTCACAATGCTTATTCTACACGAGACCTTCCTCCTATTGGCCTGCACAATGCTTATTCTATACGAGACCTTCCTCCTATTCTATACGAGACCTTCCTCCTATTGGCTTTCGCAATGCTTATCCTATGCTAGACCTTCCTCCTATTGGCTTTCACAAAGCGTTTTAAGGATTTACATTGGCATGTTAGCAATTCTTTGTAAAATGGCCTGTGGACATTTCTGCGATGCATAACAACTATACATTTGTAGTCTATCGGATGGAAAATCTTTCATCTTCAGAGATAAAGATACATCAATTGTAGTCATCTGATTAGATAACAGCAGAGGCTGTCCAAGGCATAATTGTCTAGCCATGCTGCCATTATATAGACGAACAGCTTGATTAAAACCTAATCTTTCCCTTCCTTCCTAAAAGGGCATGCTTAACATCTTTATTAATTCACAAGCTAAATATGCAAATAGTCATCTGAAGTCTCATTATCTATAGTGTGACTGGCGGCTGCAGGATGCCATGTATAATGCAGTAATTGGGCACTTTCAGCCAGTTGTCATCAGCTCTTATGCAGAGCGTGGTTTAAAAGGACAGTGGACCACTGTATGTCACCGAAAACCTTTGTTCTGAAATGTTGCTCCTTTCTTTTACATCAAGAGGCCCAGGGCCATGCCACGGCATTCATTTAGGCAAGACAGTGTGCATGTCACTTCCATCCAAATACGTACATGCAGGCCACTTTGATTGAATTAGTGCCTGGCTTCCATTACAAAGAAACGTGGCATCAAATGTATTACATGTTCCAGTGTGTGTCCATGTGGAACACTAAATCATTCATCTGTGAGGAAATAAAAAACGTAAAAAAAATCTTGGAGGCTAAAAAAACTTTTTACAATAGAGAAATCTACCGGAATCTAGAGAAGTCACTTTTTCAACCTCAGTCTTTCATGCCATCTAGGGAAGATTGCAATATGGTGCAGCAGGCGTTTGCTAATGAAATCTCGCCTGCTCGGGCCGGAATCTCAAACGTACTGGATAATGACACATCGTAAAAAACTCGGACCTGAAATTTAAGCAGACTCAGATCCTCTTCTCTCTTTCAAATCAGTATCCGATATTAAAATGCGCTTATTTCTTAAATCCATGCGCCCAAGTCACTGGCAAGGTGAGGTGCCCCCTTCCAAATTCATCCTAGGCAACCCTAGTATTTTCATACCCATTTTTAGTACGCTTTCTAAATTCTACCTTTAGTCATGGCACACCATCCCTGACGAGATCAAACAGGTAGCGATTACCCCTCTGCCGAAAAAAAACTAGCCTTCGTCCAAAAGATCCAAACAATCTACGACCTATAACACACTTGCTATTTCTTTTGAAGATCAAACAGTAGCAACATATCAACTACAGCAACACCTAGATCATTTTGATATTCTCCATCCAATGCAATCTGTCTTGCGTACCCATCATGGCACGGAAAGTGCTCTATTACATTTTCAATCGCACATGTTTGAGTTTTTGGAAGAGGGCAAATCCGGCTTATTAGTACTTTCAGATCTATTTGCCGCTTTTGATCTGCTTGATCACAAACGCATTCTTGACGCCCTACTCGCCACAGGGGAGTGCCCCAAAGAAGCAACACACCGGATCGACTCTTTCCTGAGCAATAGGAAATTCTGTGCATGTTGGGGCAATGCCGCCTCAGACATAGAGAAAATACTTTACAGAGTTCCGCAGGGAGCTTGGTTGTCACCAGCATTATTCAATTTATACATGAAGCCCCTTTGCGATCTGTTACCCACAGTGGCCGTTTAAGTATTCTCTATGCTGATGGCACTCAGCTCCTGATTGAACTAAGTGGGGTCTATAAGACTGATTCCGCTAGGATATATTCCATCTATGGCTCGGTTATGGATTTGATGACCAGTAATTGGATGTGTCTAATCACCACCAAGACTGAACTTATGATTTTCGGCTCTACACAGGCAAGAGCAAAGTTAGGCCATGAATACGCGCACATGCACTTGGAAGGTAATCACATCGGCACCTTAGACAAAGTCAAGGCACTGCAGGGGTTAATAGTATCTTAAGAAAGTATGATATAAGTACCCTGAACTTTGTCAAGAGGGGATGGGAACCCCTATCAGCCTGGGGTGGGAAGCCTACAAGGGAGCAATCCTACACCGGTCCTACCTCAGATGGGGACAGTTGCAGTTGGAAGGGCAATATTTCCTGTCCCCTCCCCAAGAGCCAGTCTATGTATGTGCAGTACCAATTTGCATTACCCCATGCCTCTGACCCCACGGGCTGGCCAAGTGTTCTCTTTCTTTTCCAGAGAAACAACAAACAAGGGAAAACCACCAACAAAATAGAAGTGTCACAATCCCATTACGGACCAAGCGCGGTCGGGCCCAGGGGAGGCGGCTTTGTGTCTGCGTTCGTTTTTGTTTTTTCCCGAACAGCACCCGGAGTCGACCGGTGAGGCTGCTCATCTTGGACATTGGTTCTTCCTCGCCGGCTCATCTTGGACATTGGTTCTTCATCGCCGGCTAATCTTGGGTCTTCCTCGTCTCTCTGACTGGTGTCATTCCCGCAGCTTCCGAGGACCTGAAAAGCAAAGCAACAATGTGAGGGATCTCATTCCGTTCCTCGACCACTGCTCGTCCCAGTGCCTAGTGCGCTCATCTGCACATTGAGCCCAGCTCTGTTCTGTCGGCATCTTATTGCGGGGTCAGCCTTCAATCGCTCAACTCCTGTGAAGAAGAAAGACAAGGACATTGTGAAAGTAAGCTCAGAACAAGTTTGCAAGCGCAGCAAGTTGGACACTCGTGTTTAATCAAAACGCACCTGTTCACCGTCGTATCCTGTGTGTCGCAACCGGCCTGGACCACGCACCTTTAGTGAAGTAACTGGAGGACGATACGTACCTGCGGACCGCGACCGTAGTCGCAAACATTACGCTGAGCAGCGCTTGCTTTGCGCCAGTCAGCCAACCGAGGGTCTGAAAGAGGAGGGGGCAGAAGGGAAGGTCCTGCCCTTATACTTACCCTGTACTTACCTTTAGGTCATCCCGACCCCCAGAACGATACAGCCCAAAAGTCCCGAAACCACCCAGGTCCCTCCCAACATCACGGTCCACTGGTAGTTAATCACTAGTCGACCATTGGGGGAAGGAGTGGCTGGTGCGAGTGTCAGGGTAAAGGTAGCCAGCGAGGGGGCTACACATCGGTACAGACCGGATCAGGCACACCTGCAGGGCACCAGAGGTAAGCGTGACAAGAAGCATCAGCAATACAAGGAAATCCATCTAAAAAGCCTGTTGGGTAAAGATAGATAGTTGGAAGGGAGCCCGAGGCACTGCTCACCTGTCAGGGACCCTACATAAGTGGCATACAGACAGCGCTGGGTGAAGGGAAGCAACAGAAGGAGAACCTACATGGCTGTTGCTGACGCTGCAAAAGTTCACATGCCAGATTTAGCCCACCCAATAATGAGGCAGCTGCGGCTCGCCCAGACAACCAGTGACATAAAACAAAACCCCAACAAATTGAGGCTGGACTTACCTTGGATGGGGGCAGGCTAGACCCCCTAACGCAAAATTGGACACTGTACAAACCGAACTGCCATTATTGTTCTGCTTTGTCCACATGCATAGAAAAGGGGTGGGGCATAAAGCATCATATTAACCAGTGTTGTATATGACACCTCGTGGGCGGGAAAGGCAGGGCTAGATTGGCTAGGAACAGAAAACCAACCAGATAATAACAAGGGGATTACAAGAGACTGCAGGAAGCAGAACGTTGTGGGTTGTTTGAGTGAGGTCAGAGCGGAAGGAGACGGTAGAACAAAGGACCACCAGGAGAAAGGATGGTGGAATGGACTGTGGAAGCAATTTCTGCAGCAGATGAGGTATTGTTTAGAAAGCTCATGGAGTACTGAGTTGTGAGTGTGCGCGAAAGACTGTTGAGCGTACTTAGAAGGGGAGTGTAAAGAGTGAATGTGAAGTGGTTGTGTGAGTGAAAGGAAGGTGCCTGAGTAGAAGGTTGGATGGAATTGTAATAGTGTGGAGGAGGGAGTAGTAGTGTGGAGGTGGAGTAGTAGTGTGGAGGAGGGAGTAGTAGTGTAGATGAAGGAATAGTACTGTGGAGGAGGAAGAAGTAGTGTGGAATAGGGGAGTAGTAGTCTGGAGGAGAGAGTAGTAGCGTGGACATGCAGGCAGGAGAATGGAGGAGGAAGTAGTAGTGTGGAGGAGGGATCGGTAGTGTGGGGGAGGCAGTAGTACTGTAGTGTGGGAGCAGTAACAATAAAAGGATGGAAGAAAGGCTTAGAAGTAGTGAGACATCAGAGGGAAAGTGGAGGAAGACACAGGGAGTGGAAGAAGAGTAGGTGGATGGAGTTGGAGGGAGGAGAGTAGTAAGAGGGACACATCAGAGAGGGAGAGGAGTATGGCGGTGTGACCAGTCGAAGAATTAATTAGGCAGCTTGTCTGAAAGGCACAACCCATTATCGTTGTTAGTCCACTAACCACTGCATTGTGTAGGGTCAGTCTAGGAAGTCCCGGAGGAAGGTTTGAAAGATAAGGCCTTTTGCCTTTAGGTTTTGACTCCATAAATTAGAACTTAGACAGTAGGGGTCAATATTTGGTACATACTAACCTGGGGAGCAGGGGCACCTTGGCTAGGGAGGATTGGTGCTTTCTAGATGAGGGAAAGAGGGAAAGCTCTAGGCCCCTGAGAAATCCTTAAATACAAACCCTTGCAACGTCTCTGAGATTTAGAGTGTTCCTTAAGTCATCTGTGACAAAAGTAACATATCACGGATCACTGAATTTTGGAAAGGATGGCCAGTCAATCTCCATGTCACAAAATACAAAAACATTTCTGTATTAAGGTCCACTCCACTTACGTGTTTTGGGGTACAATGTGTAATATGTTCTCTCAAGAATGGGTACACTTGGTGCTTTGCTTAAATGAATTTTCCTGTAAGCAAAATAGAGAAAGCAATACTGAGGTGAATGCATGTCTATCACAGCAATCAATCAAGTTGATTTAAAACGTTTTGAAGTAGGAGAGGAGCAGAATATTTATAGACATTAGTTCCCTTGGCTTGAATATCTTATATGGCAATTTGATACAGGCCACCCACAATAGATTTAACCGCACAGAAGAAAACCCCGAAGCCCCAAAAGGTGTGAAACACTTACGTCTGGCACATCTTGAACCCGCACCTGAAGTCCTTGCTGATCCTATCATCCCTCATAGAAGCCTTCAAATAGAGCTCTTTTACAGAGGTCTTTGCTGAAGCCGTTTCCCCCACAGATTACTGCTCAGAGGGCTCCACAAGCCCATTAGTCGAGACGTAATGCTGCACATTTATGATTCGATGAGCTGCTTTCCCTCTGTTTTTGCAATGTGATCTTCTACCTGGTCTTGTATTTTATAGTCACCCAATACTGTGAATTTTCCATAAGGCGAACTTCTCCCACTTTACTTAAGACAACTATTCAATGAAAGGAAGAAACAAATAGCTGTGGGTAAACTACTGACATGGATAATAATATCATGTTTTCATATAGTGCTTCATTCTTCCGGCTCAAAAGCTGCAAACATAAAATTGTACATGCACCTTACAGTTAAAGTGCATGTTAAAAGCAAATACATCTTGACCTCCTCAGCAGACTGGACTATTGTTCCAGACTCATTATGGGACTTCCTCCTCCATTCTTCTGCCCGTTTACTAAAGAAAATGGAACTATGCAACCTGCACATTCTCCAACTTGCCTTGCGAAGCTCCTACCTCCACGCACTGCCCCCATGCAGAATGAATGTACATATACCACCAGTCTCTCCTCTTCACCTTCCTTTTCCTCATCTTCAAGGCCATTCACAGACTCTGTCTCACCACCTCACGCTCTGGGATCCCAAACCCTTCCGAACCTCCCACTTCCTCGGCAGATGATTTCTCTATTAAAGCACCTCTTCTACCTCAGTCGTAGCATGACCCCACTTCCCCCCGCCCTCAGCTGTGGATAATTGATTATAATTGTATATTTTGAATTGGAACTGTAATGCCAGTCTGATTTGGCCACGCTCCATTTTCCCCACCGCACTCCCACCTCCCCCACCAATGGCACATGATGTATGTGTCCACTCGTCGTTTTGTTATGCTTTCACTGCTACAGCACTCAATCCAGGCAGTGTTATATTATTCTAATGGTTGCTGATTCTGATTGAAGCATTTTTGCTTTATTTTCAAATAACAGAAATACAAAAAAGACATAAAAGCGAAATCCATTATGGTAGCAACAGCTTCTGGGACGCATACCTAGAACACTACCTTCCTCACTGATTGGTTTAACCTCACGACCATGCTGGTGAACTGAGCAGAACAAGTTGTTAACCTTAGGAGTCATTCAAATTGGGAATGACGACTCCACAGACAGAATACCTGAAGCCTCCACTCTCAACTGAGGACACTGCCTCCATTTCCTGGTCATCCGGAACTTGAATATTTCAGATGTGGTCTTCTGTCCCCGTTCCTGGATTACTCACCACTTAGTTCTAGGTCTTTTAGCGCACACTACCCCTTAACATCTGCATCAATGTTCGTCCACATAAGAACCTTTATTAACAAAAACAGAAAGAAAAGTAACTATGGGTGCATGTTCTCATCGTTTGACTGATTCAGAAATCAATAACCTTCGATCCAGTGACCCTGAGTCCAATGCAGCTACTATGGGGCCTTCCTAAAGACTTGGGAAAAGAAGGCCTATTTAATTATGAACAAACCTAAATCTCAAACCAAAGAGGAAAATGAATGATTTGAAGGACGACTCTTTGAATTAAAAAAGGAAAGGAAGGAAAGTCAAGTAGACATGGGAAAAAAATCTAGCCTCTAAAAAATCAGATGGCCCGCTTAACCCAGAGACAGTCACATGGCGCAAGAAGAAAACATGTAACCATGTGACTTTTCCAAGGAATCAGGGTGGTGTCATTCTAACAAAAATAACCACCACATCCTTCTACTAAGAAAAGAAACCACTGACGTTACAGATGTGGCCATTTGTAGGTCATATCCAACTTACAGTTCCGGGCAAAGTTAATTCAGTGTATAGTTATAAAAATATTCCAGGAGTTCCAGGAAACTGAACACCTTCCTCCCAACAGGCAGAGTAGATGCAGGCCTTCTTGGACTATTGAATCAATCCCCTTTGATATCTGTGAGAAAGTCTAGACTCCATTGAGGCCAGTCATCCTGCAGCTTTGATTCTGCTTGACCTCTCAATGCCATAGTACTCAGTGTGCTAAAGATCTGATAGAAGCAACACTGAAGGCATGAGTGGCAGAGCATATATGTTAGAGTGATGAAGTTTTGGGCAAATAGTAATGTTTCAGCTTTTTTCTAAAAACCCATTGATCCAGTGTTGTTCTTAGGTGCATGTTCCATAGTTCTGCTGCTCGTTACAATTGGGTGAGTCCTCCTGCTTTGACTTCGCTGCATATCAATAAAATTAGGAGAATGGAATTAGCAGAGTTCTGAGAGTGTAAGAGGTTGATTTCAGCAGAATATTCTGCTACAAAAGATGGACCCTTGTGTTGCATACCCCTTGCAACCTGCAGCTGGTCTCACCTAAACCTTAAATCTTTGTGGTCGCCGGCAGTCCTAAATCCATGTGTTCACTGGCAGACAATATTTTACAGAAGGGTTGCTGTGGTATTTTTATTTTCCAAGGGACCTACTCACTTTTGAGTGCTCAATTAATTATTGTTCTGAGTTGTCTAGCAACTAGGTTATGTTAAGCTAATTCAGTAAAGACTTTCAATGAACATGCAACTCTTGGAACATGTCTCATTCTGCTTGTGGGACTCCAAGGAGAAACTATTGAATGGCTTTCTTCTTTTCCGACAGACCAAACTGACACTCTTAATATCAGCTAGGAATCTAAAAGGCAGCACTGTGGGGCTTAAAAAGGTTCATCCTTGTAGCACTATCTATTTCATGTTTGAAAACTTGAAACTCTTGCGACCGCTTATTGAAGAATTCAACCACTCTTTCCAGCTTTACGTTGATGACTCTCGGCAAATGACTCACGTAGGTTAGAACGGCTTCAACCAAAACAAACTGTGATGCTGCCTTGAACTTATTTCAATCTGGATGATTACCAGAAGTCCTGATCCTAATGGATCCAAAAAGGAGTTCTTGCTTTGTGACACCTCGTGTGATACTTCTCTCCCTTTCAATTGCCCCATATCATTGGGTCCTCCTGGTATACCTGTTTATAAAGTCAGGAAACTAGGAATAGTCTTTGATGCTCATCTATCCTCTAGACATCAAATTGTTATCTCTGATTAAAGAGGTTTGTTGCTAAACACCCTATGTCACTGTCCAGGGCTTGGTGATCCTTCTGTAGACTCTGCTCAGTTACTTCTCAACCATACCTCAAGAAATCCCTACCACATTCTAGAGCTAGGCATTGTGATGTGTCCTGTGGAGTCATCACTGAACCCCAGCCTAAAAGCTCCTCCCATATGGCCAGGGAAAGGTAACTGCTACCTGATCCTAACCCGGGGGTGCCATCAGGGGGGAGGATCAGATGAGATGAGATGGCGTCAGTGGGAGTGATGACTCCTTTGGGAGGGATGCATTATTCGTCCTCTTATGAGGATGAGGAGCCTATAATGCCCAAAAACCTAATGGGATGCTGTTTTAGCTGACAGGCTTAATCCCAAGGTCATTCCCATAAAATGATTCTAACTCTGCAATCTTCAATTCACAAATCAATCAAAACTAGATAGCCATAGAAAGACCACTATGGACTCCAAGGGCCATAATACCTATGGTACTGGGGCGAGGAAGAGGGATAATGAGTTGATGAAAATCAATGGTGTTCCTGGAGAGACCATGCAGTCTAGTTGTTTTGCTCCAAATCATCTGTGCGGGACATTTAAATGGAGAAAGCATTCACAGGTACGAGAAGGAGAAGTCGAAGGAGAAGGAGAAGGAGAAGGAGAGGAAGTCACAGAGCAAAGCCTAAGCGAAGGGACTGAAACCGCAGTGAGAATGCCAGCAGAAGCGATGCTGGAAAAAAAGGTTTGCAGTGCTGCAGAGTCCGTGCAGCAGGAAGCTGAGTCGGGAAAGGCAGAGGGAAGAGAAACCCAACTGTTCGGGAGATGTTCTCCTGACCTAACATAAGTCTCTCCAGTGTGCTGAGAGAAGCGGAGACCCAACGGTGCCTGCGGAGCACCAAAGGTTGACCGGGTAGACAGTGACAAAATGTTTGAAAATGTGGGTGTTTTGGTACGTACTCCATCTACAATAATTACGTTTCCACGCATATGATTGCATCTGGCCTTATTGGTTGAAATTATTTAATGTACAATTATTAAGGTTTACATAGCCCTGAAGATGGTGTGCACCACACCGAAATGCATTGGCTCTGTGTATAAAATAGACCACTGTGTTTAATGACTGCCTTGACCAAACCAAACAGGAATGTGAATAAAACATTGCCTGCATTTTATATAGGAATCTGTGCTTCTTATTTGGAGATCTTTTTTGCAACAACTTTAAGTATACTGAAATTGACAAACAATAACAAAAGAATTGAATGCAAATTATATGATTGAAACGGAACAATATATTTTTTGCTCTGATTGAGCTAACTGAGAGCGCCAGAAATTATGAGGTGATTTCATCTAATTTCCCCTGTTTGTAGTATTTTTTGATCTGTGTGTCACGGGATAATTTTTTCTGGCAGCCCCAGGTTAAAACAGCAATTGAGAATTTAGGATACACAAAGAATCAATTAAATTGAGTACATTTGAAGTTATAAAGTGTGGTGCCCACCCCTGTTCTGCCTATCAGTCATAGGAGGGATGGCAGCAACATCGCCAGATTGCAGAGGGTCTACCGCAGCATTCAGGAGTGACACAGAGACGCCATAGAAAACCGGTGAGTTGGCCTAAAGCAAGAGGTAACCCTGGGGCATTCCGAGGTGAACAGCTAATGATAAAAGACAATTTTAAATACCGAACAAATTGACGGAAAAGGCAAGCAGTCGGCGCAATTCTCCTTTCAAATTTGGGGAAATCTGTAACCCATATTTCCAAGAGCTGAGCAATTATAAAGAAGATATAAAAGGGCACAAGGGCGCAATTCTTCTTTCCTTAGACACCAGTTTGGGGAAACCTGCAACCCACATTGCCAACAGTCTAGAGACGACAGAAACAGGCAAACATTGTGCAAACCTCCTCACATGGTGTGGAGAGCATTGGAACAAATATTGCAACTAGTAGAAAAGAACATTTATACTTGTAAGAGTTTTATTTCCTGGCAAGCGAGTACACCAGGAAAGGGATAAGTTGGCTGTGCCAAGGAAGAAAGACTGGCTTTGAAGAAAGGTGTTTGTGGTAAGAAGTGTGGTGGAAAAGAAACTACTAATTTGTATAATTCTGACAAACTGTTCTAAACACAAAAGAAGTTTGTGCTGCCGCTCTGCTAAAAGTATTTCACTGAGAGAATAATTGTGATTGTGCAAGAAACAATTGCTTTGGATTTTGGACAAGTGTTCTGTGAAAGAGACATGGCCTCATCAGGTGTTGGGCAGAGTGGTAAAAATGCGGCGGTAATGCTATTACTGCCACATTACCGCTCTGCCCAATCCCAAGTTTGGGCGAAAAGTTGGAGATTTACCTCCAGCTTTCAGTTGTAGGTAAATCTTGCTACTTTCCACCCATTTTTGGCACAATTACCATGGCGCAATTAGCGCTGCGCTAATTGCACCGAAAACACCCCCATTGAGTCTATGGACTCATAACAAAATGGTGATTAACAGCATCGCCGTAACTTGTGATCTGGCGCTAAGTTGCAATAATGCTAATATCATTGGCCGGTATCCCGGCGCATTTACTGCCGGGATACCACCCAACAAATATTGAGCCCCATTGACTTTACCAAGGTGGAAGGTGTATTGAATGGAAGGACTTCCTGAACTGATGCAGGAAGAAGGTAACCATCCCTGGTCACAAGGGGTACTTTGTGGAAATTGTAAGCTTGATTTTATTGTACAGTTATGTTAAACTGAAACTAGAGGCATTTGCCTTATTTTCACTTTACCAGGTGGAAAGAGTTAATGAAGGGAAAAGACATTTTTGTTGTTGAACTGAACTTTGTTGAATTGATCCAGGGGAATGGAGTCACAAGGAGTACTTTGTAAAAACTATACGTTTGGACCTTTTGCACTGTTGTGTTGAACTGAAGCCAGATACATAAACCATGTATTAGTGTCAGGGTCACATAGATTTGTACACTAGGTCATCTTTCTTTAGTTTTAATTTGCTAGGTAGGAACTTCCTCATCAGGATAGGGACAGATAGTCGTTTATCTCACCCCTCTTTTACTTTAATAAAATGGCAAACATTGAGAAAACTACAACTTTGTGTCTGTCTCGCATTTCTGTCCCTCGCAGCAGGCATATAACATTCTATCCAGTCTAACATTCTAATGCTAACATGGATTGTAGAGAAGTAGAGGAGTGCAGGGAATGGTACTGTTAGTGCCTCTGAAATATTGGCCACTGCAACAGTATTCATATAGGACTCTCCAAAAGCAACATGTATAATATGCAACTCATCCACAACAGCGAGGATACTTGGCCAAAGCACTACAATACCTGCACTTTCTCCCTGTTCAGAAACACTTTATTTTTCAGAAACTGTACATTACCTATCATCAAACTGTCAGATCTATGTGACTAGAGTACATCATGTACAGTGTGAAGCACTGCACCCCATCTAGGAACTTCTGCAAACTCTTTCAACCATCCACATGAAAGAAAAAACGTGGGTTGAAGTCTCTGCGTCAAGGGAGAAGAATTCAAGGGCGAGTCAATTTATGGAATAAGGTGTCACTGCAACTCAGACGGGAGCCTGATCACTTAAAATGTAGGAAAGCTTTAGAGACTCTGCTTACATGTACAACATTGAGAAGCAGCTCTCCCAATGACATGGGGACCTCTGGCAGAATTTGCTATGTGAAGCTCTTCTGCTTCCTGGGTTCCAGGAATGCATCTTCATTCTCTGCATTTTATGGTACCTGCTTCCCCTTTTCTTCCTTTCCTACTTCTATCTGCCTTATGCTCCCAAGTAACAATTTGTTGAAGTGAATAAGTAAATAATAGGTATTATTACTATTTTTTTCCATATTTAATGGTACTCATTGTATCCACCTCAGCAGGATGAAGGGGTGAGCTAGCCCTGCCAGCATTTAAAGCTGCGGCTGCAGGTCGCACACAGATAATTTATTTACTGATCTATTTCACTGGATCATAGGTGCTCTAGTATAGCACCAATAATAGGTTCAAATGATGCAGGTCATGACTGGGAACAGACGCTGATACCCACTAACAGCTGACAATTTACTTCTGTTTAAGGTGCACAGGAGTGGAAGCAGGGCCATCTTAAGCATTTGTGGGGCCCTGGGCATGGACATCTTTGGAGCCCCCCTCCTCCAAACCAAAGGAATTAAGTGATCAAGAATATCTGTTCCCGCACCCGCCAACCATGAGCATAACCTACAGGTTGAAATGCGGCCTCGCACCATTCAAAATAAGCACTCCCTTTAAATCCCCTTACCCTCTTCTTTCTTGCTCTAATCAGAATGATAAACAAGTAGCATTTGAAGGCCAACATTAGCAATCTAGGAAGAGGTTACTTCTCTTTTAGTATAGAAACAGGATGCTTTTTATCAACAGCATCCGGGAAGGTATGCAGCCTGCAGCATTAATGCAGGACTGTATGGAAAAGGTACATGTAACCCAGAATAGGCAAATAACTCACATTAGCTGCCTCAGAGAATACAAAAGTGCTCAAGCATGGGTAGAGTCGATCAATTGTAAGGAAGGAGAAAGCTACACATAGCAAGCATGGATAGTGTATGCAGATTAGAAGCTACCAGGAAGGTGTCTCTATCCAGACAGACTGAGATTAGAAGTGGGACATGGTTTTCAAATAGTGTTGCCATTAGAGATGAAGGGAACAAGTGCCTGTGGCGTGCAGTATATCAATGCTCGCTATTATAGTGGAAGCAACCCTATAGCCAGTGAAACCATGAGTGAGGCTTTTATGAAGATCATACCCTGAGAAGTAAATCACTGTGAAGGGCTGACAATTTTGAAAGGTTTAGGGACCGGCAATTCTGAGAGATTAGGCAATACATGATTAAATTCCCAGGATCTCATTGCTTAAGGTGTGAAGCTGGGATTTGTGCCAACTCTGAAATTTCTGCACTTGAACACTTTCTTTTCCAGCTCTTACCATGTACTAAAACAATCTCATTTTATAAAACTGACTTGCAAAGTACACAAATCACATTTCCAAACCTGACCATTTTTAAAAACACAATATTACAGAAGGGTGTTAAGCAAAATGGGAATGATTCTAGCTTCATTCTCGCCATCATCAAGGGAAGTATACAAGTACCAGCATACCAATCAATGTGATTTAACAGCTTTAATATAGGTATGTCTTTTGTACTTTTGAGCTTTAAATACTTCCAAAAAAATGGCTTGTGAAATTGTCATTCATAAACATGGAGAAAAACCTTTGACTTTTATACAAAAAATGAACAGTTTTTTGTGTCCAACGAGCAGACCATAAAATATGCTTGCCCATGGCCTACAGCATCTGGTCCGTTCTCTCCTGTCTACTACCCCTTCCACTCAAATGGCCTACATAAGAAGAAAGATCAATTAATGAGCTAAACGATGCCAGCAGCATACAAGAAGGCAAACCTCACAGAAGACAGCACAGTAATGCAAGAGATATTATATGATTTGACCAGGATCACTGTATCATCTGCTGGCAAAGCCAGGATACAAGCATGAACACTTTGGTTCCACAGTCTTTTATACACCTCTTGGGCTAATAGTTTATGCTCATCTTTGGAGGGGATTGCCTAGGTTTTAGAATGCCCCATTTGAACAAACCAGTTGTAGACCTTCATCATACGAATGACATGTTAGTTTTTATAGCAACCCCTATCTAGTACAGGAACATTGCTGATAATAGCACCCCCTATGCTGCAAAACCAAGTACATATGCAGGTAGGTCTATAAACTTCAGACATAGGAAAGGTTCAGCCAGTCTTGCTGGAATGTGCTCTTCTAGTCTTTCATATGAACACATATCTCTGCAATGAGTGCTTAAGACACTGAGCTAACTTCTGAACCATTGTGGCACCCAATTTATCAATATGGATTTGAACTTTGGCTATTGCACATGATCAACATAATTCCCACAAGAAGTAAAGAATGCTACAGAAGTTGTGCCATACGGAACACACAAACTATGTATTCCACAGTGAACACAGAAAACACGAAATGATTAATTGATCAAGGCAGATTGTACTTGTCAAAACAGAGAGACAATAGGTTTAGCATGCCATAAAATCTCCTGGTGGGTGCTATTTA
Organism: Ambystoma mexicanum; assembly: GCF_040938575.1. Lineage (NCBI taxonomy): Eukaryota > Metazoa > Chordata > Amphibia > Caudata > Ambystomatidae > Ambystoma > Ambystoma mexicanum. The sequence goes on along the minus strand of NC_090930.1, from coordinate 296,185,972 downwards.
AGTCTTGTGAACAATGGAATCTTACTTTAGATCAGGCAGCCTTGTGGGGACCCCCTCCAAGGTGGGGGTCTTGGGCAAGTGCCCCATTTTCCCTCCCATAAAAACGTCTCTGAGTGGAAGAGCATAGTAGCTGCAACGGTGGCTGAATGCCGGACGCCTGATTGGTTGTAGTCAGGCTATAGGTTTGCTATAGTTGATGCGTTATGAGGGAGAAACATTTGCTGGAGGATGCTGTTGGTACTCTTGGTCAGACAAGGTTTTACCAGTGATTTCAGACATGACTGGCATTCTAGGAAGGATCAGACTGATATTCAAATCGGAATGTCCCTCTGGCGTGATACACAAAGTTAAATGCCGTGGAGGTACAACTCAGTGGAACTGGTCCAGGTAGTGATAGCCCTTTCGCATTGGCTCAGGCTCTCCTGTGCACAGGTATCACCAAAAAGGGGCTACTGTAACTTCAACTCAGACTTGTAAATGCACCCTCCAGTCTCTACCAGCCTCCTGGTGCCCTACCGCAGCAGGCTCTTGCTGTCACATCCCAAGCATTGGAGCATACTGCAGCACTTGTTCATCTTTGTTTCCTGCTGGGCGCATCTGTGACATTTCTAAAGCAAAGGGTTAGCAAGTGATCAAATGCCACTCGATTTGCCAACCGGAGGTCAATGCTAATCATGTCTCCTGCAACTCACACTAAGTCTGGTCCTGGACAGGCTTAGTGTGGGCTTCACAAGTGTCACGGGTCAATTTGGCAACATATCATGCAGATCAATGTCCCATATCCATGCCTTGAAATGTAGGTCCTCACTGCTAATAGAATGCCTTGATTGAGTTGCAGATTCTGCTGACGATTCAACTTGAGGTGCTCTTATTGGAAGGTTGCTCAGTTGGGTTCTGCCTCAAGAAGGTTGAAGCACAGCTCTAGCTTTCCATGATAGTTTCTTGCTCGAGGTCCTACGTTTTTACATCCAGACTCATCAGGACTGTTAAGAGAATATGCGTCAAGAGGGCTGCTTCCATGATTTTAGTGTTCTCTCACTGTAAAACCTATAGTGTCGTTTTGCCTGGTAGGGCTAAACGTCATGTTGTTATCTTTTTAGGTGACATGAGGCAGGTGCTGCATTACATCATCATGCTAATAATAGGTATACTGTTTTCAGGACTTTCAACAATGTGGATGGCCTTTCTTAAATTGTGTTTTTGCGCCAGCGGATTTTCCCTAGCAATTCTGTGGGTCATGAGTGTCACACTGGTGGATATTACCCACATGAGGGTGTTTTCTTCTTTGACATTTCCCTTATTCCATCCATTGTCAAGGTTTAGCCTCCTGACAGGAAAATCTTGCATTCATGATTAAACCAAACAAGAGGGTTAGCAAACGTCTTTAAAGGTAATCAGCAACACAGCAGAGTTTAGCAGGACATGACACTATGACCCTCATTACGAGTTTGGCGGTCCAGAAATAAAGGTGCCGGTAGCACCGTCAAACTATGAGTATGCCAGTAGGGGCACTGAACTACCGGCAGGCCTGACCTGTCGGGAGTTCAGGCCCCTACTGGCATGCTTTTCACTGAAGTACCCACACCGTTATTACTGATGCCGGTGCTTTAGGTTTCCCATTCCCATGGAGTCCTATAGCACTCCATGGGAATGGGAAATAACCGTACCGCCACTGCGTGTGATAACCCGGTAGCACCGGGATGTCAGGTGGCAGAAATGGTGTTACAGGGTTGTCAGCAAATGTCCGCCTACCTGCCGGTTTTACCGGCAACCTCACAATAAGGCCCATGAATTAATCCAAAGCAGTCTAACCCCTTTCCCCAAAACATATTGGTTCTTCTATCTTTTCCATTAGCTTCTAGGAGAGGGGCGTGCTTAACAAATCATTTTAAGGAGTGACTCTTAGTTTCTGCCTATCTTCAAAGAAGACTTTACAAATCTGTCAGTACTCCAACACCCGGGTGATGAACACTAACCCAGACCCACAGCTGCACGATGGTATGATTTAATATGATATGACATGATATGATGTGGCATTTATAATGCGCCTGTACACAAGAGTTTCTAGGCATGACAAGACAAGGCAGGGGAAACAAGGGAGGACAAAATAACAGTCTTACTAGGACTTGTGTCCTTTAGACTGCACAAGTGCAGGGAAGAGGGAAGGGGAGAAGTGCCATTGGGGAGGAAAGGACGAAGTGCAGTTAACTCACAAGTGAAGACGGGGTGGCTCATAAGTGCAAAGAGAAGGGACTGTAGGGTTGTAGATACAGACCCGCAAGTGCTGGGGAGCCTGGAGGCAGTGCAAGGGCAACTGGACATGAAGGAGCCTGGGCCCAAGCTCAGAAGGTGATCAGGTGACCAATGCGTGGAGCCGTCAGGTGCATCAGCAGGGGAGAGGAAGAGAGAAAGCGGAAGTAAAAATAAAGTTCTTGGTTGCTTCCGGAACCGGTGGTGGTTATGCTCAAGTTTGAGAGAGGCAGGGAGGCTGTTACAGAGGGCGGCCCCAGCCGAGGAGCTAGATCTGCCCCCAACTCTCTGCTTGGAGAAGTGTCTGACCCTCAGAGAGTTGGAGGTGGATGAGCGGAGAGTTCGAGAAGGAAGATGTTTTGGAATAGAAAGTTGGAGGTAGAGTGGTCCCAGGCTCCAGAAACCCTTGTGGACAACGCAGAGGGTCTTGAAGTTGATCCTTACAGCCACAGGGAGCCACTGAAGAGATTTCAGATCTGGATAGATGCGATCCCTGGGCTTGAGGCCAAGGACAAGTATCGCAGTTCTGTTCTGGATAAGTTGTAAAGGTTGAAGAGTAGAGGCAGGAAGATTTAGAGAGGGGCTGTTGCAATAGTCCAGCCTAGAGAGGACCAGAGCTTTGGAGACAGTGGAGTTCTGGGGGAAAGTGAGAAAAGGAAGAATACCTCTGAGGAGGTGCAGCTGATAGTTTGACTTTTTAGAGATGTCAGAGATGTGAGGAGAGAAGCAGAGGGTGGAGTCACAGAAAGGAACAGGAAGAGAGCCCACATTGGGCAGCCAGAGAGAGAGAGAGGAAAGGAGGGAGTGGGTTTCCCAATGAGGAGGATCTCAGTCTTACTGGCATTGAGACAGAGATCATTGGCGGCACCCCATTCCTGAATTGCGGCCAGACAGTCTGGTGTGAGAAAAGAAACAGGGGTAGCTGAGGGGAGCCTGAAAAAGAGCTGAGTGTCATCCACATAACATTGAAAATTGGAGCAGGAAGTAGCGATGCGGTGGGCAAGAGGTGCCAGGTAGTGGTTGAAGAGCCATGGAGAGAGGTTAGAACCCTGGGGAACACCACAAGTAGAGAGAGAGAGATAGAAGAGAGGAAAGATCCCAGTTGGACATGTGAGGGTCGGTCAGTGAGAAAGAAGGTCAACCAGGCCAGGCCTGATCAGTAATGCCAAGGTTGTCTCGGAGATGATTGAGCAGGATGGCATGGTTTGTTGGGTGTCCTGACCCACGTTTAAGCTATCATGCCACAACATTTGGTGCTGTGGGCTTAGAAAATTCAAGATGGCGGAAAACCCACATGTGCGCCGAAATCCAGGAAAGCCGCGCAGTTTGTGCGCCCACCAAAATGGTTGCCTCACTTGCCACCCACCAGTGCGAGAATGAAAGGCCGGGTTGCCATGAGGGAAATGGGTTGCCAAAGGAAAAACAGTAGCGCCGGTTAGCTTCAAAGCGCTTTAAAACCACCATTGGACTACCCGCACAGTAGTCTGAAACCATTGGGAATGGCAATGCTGATTGCCAAATGCAAATTAGAATTGTGGGGAATTCATTTGTTAAATCCCAAAAATGGGTGCAGTACCAGTACTCACCACTATCCAGAAGCCGGCGTTTAAAAACCACCCTGTGTTTCTCTGAAGGCAGGCTCAAAATGCCTATTTTCAAACATTACAATATGTGCAAAATATTCACTGAACACCAGCAGACATTTGGCAGAATGGAGTTTTGTGTGCCTACAAAATCTGGGAAATGAAGAGCCCAGAACAATGCTTATAACAAAACTGGCTGAGCTATGGAGTCAGCAGTTTAAGTTTAACTGAACTACAGACACTAAAAATCCAAATGTTAATATAAATAAGTGACCTACTTTTGACTGTCAGATAGTTTGTAACTGTTGAAATGTCATAGTTTTGCACTTGGAATCAGCCTTCTAGCTGCATGTGTAAAATTGCAAGTTAATTTAAAAAGCAACAAAAAAAACATGACAGTTAGCTGAAAGTCTGGCTTAAGGAACTTGATTCTGCCTGGCAACTACCCCCATCAGGAGTGAAACTTGAGTCACAGCTGTGTTCCCAGGCCTATCTGCCTTTTTGCTGGCCACACTAAGAATATACCATCTATCTGATAATTGAATTACCTGTGCTCTGCAGGAGAGTGAACAATGCAACTCCCTTCACCCAGGCAGAGGGTTTATTGAGAGGATCATAAATGGCTTCCTCTGGAACAATAAGCCTTTCAGGACCCAAGCAAATCTTATATTGCAGGGGTCGTAAAAGTGGCTTACGCTTGGCAGAAACTGGGAGGGGGAGAAACTGGAGACAGAAGCTGGCTTGGCAGAACTGGATAAACCAGTATTTCTACCTTGTGCTGAGAGGAAACCACACCCCTTTGGAGCCAGAACATAACTTTAAAAAGATGGATCATTCATAGAGCGGACATGTGAAAATTTTATAAATGATACCATAATTCTTGTGATTTTTCTGCCCACAGTTTAAGAGGTTTTTAGAACCGGTGGTATGTTCAGGGGGGTGTCAGCGGAAAAGTGGATATTACTCTAAATGTGTGCATGTTAAAAATCTGAAACTTCATCAGTTAATGTCCATACTCCCTGCGCACATGTATGTAAAGTTGGGTCAATGTCAGAAATTGAAAAATCAGTTAAAAAGTCAATTATGTGCCATTTCTGAATGCAAGCTCTTAGAAACAACAGATTTGGACAGAGACATGGCTAAATTCAGCCACACCATGTATATGTAATTTCAAGCAACTGTGTAACTGTGAAATATGTCTTTTGTTATAAAATATAGAATGTGTGCAATCTGACAGAGGAGTGTCCTATCTGCAAGCCATAAAATGACATCACTCTGACACAACTTAGCTTCGCCAATCAAGTGAGGAATGGAAATTTGACCAATGACAAGTGAGAGGGGCAAGTTTAGTTATGACCAACATACCCACCCACTCTCAAAACACATAAAAGCAGACAGACAGGACAGATAGGGACCTTCAATTCCATTTGCTGCAACGCGCTCTGCCGGACCATACAACATCCAGAGATCCAGACTTCAAATTCATCAACCTCCAGAAAGCCAAACTAGAGACCAGACCAGAGAGAGAAAGCAGTGCTGTACCCAGAGAAAAGCAGTGCTGTGCCCAGAGAGAGACCAGAGCCCAGTCTAAAACCCTGACCAGATCCGTGATGAGGCCCATTTAATTCAAGAATATAGTGTGAGTACCCAGCAGAACTGTGTAGAACCAATCTCTTAGTTTAAATTCATCTAATTCAATCTATTTAACCTAAGTAGAACTGCCTGATATCTCCAAATCTGTCACCTGTCATTCTAGCTGCAAAATCTGTCACTTGTCATTTTGAGCTTTTAAAATTTCAAATCTGAAAAACGACCTTCACAAAATCGCTCATATCTCCGCGACCGTTTGTCTTAGAGACTTGCAGTAACTTTCATTTGGAAGCTGAGATCCTAGGCTTTCCTAGGACCCCAAAACGATAGAGATAGTCCTTGTGGTTCCTCTGTAATAGCGCTCGGCGCATCCACGAATTTTGCCGCGATTTGCAAATTTCTTCACGTGTAAAAAGACAGCAGTTTTGCTTTTCCTTGCCAAAAACTTCGTTTACCTGCTAGTTACTACTAAAGCATTGTTAAGGTGATCCTGAATTCATAGAGAGTAGCTATCACTCACCCTGAACCTCTGAAAGGGAATTAAAAGCATTTTAGCATATTTTTCAATTCATTGCCAGCACATATAAAGCATTTTGCCTGTGTTTTCAAAACTCCTATCTGTTTTCTGTAGTGTAAGCTTGCTGGGGTGAACTGAATTACAGTTGATTGCATTTCTGAGAACTGTGTGCTTCCTTCCATTTCCTTGCATTGCTTCAAGGAGGGGAGGGGATTGCCAGAGAAAAGTGATTACATTGTTTGTTGAAATCATATTGAGTATTTTCTATACTGCATTTCATTCATTCAACCTTGCATGTCCTTGAACTCTATAAAGCATTCTCTACCACATTATACTTCTGTACCTATTTACCAGTGTGCTATCTTATCCATTTCATGTCAACTCATTGGTGATTATAAAGAAGTGTGCTAGTGCCAGATTCTCCATTGTTAATCTTTATCATATCAGATTAAGTGTGATAATCAATTATTAATTTATTATAAGTGTGATATATATATATTGTTTAAATTATCAAATAAACCTTTTAAACTTGCAAAACAGAACTACTTCTTGGCTCAGTGGGGTCAGGGGCATTCCAAGGGAGGGGTGTTATACAGGGGTAGTCATCCAGAATGCATGAACTGGACCTAAAGATATATCAATAAGGGTTTTCATTCAGTATTCTAGACTAGGCGTTAACTTAGCTGTAGTGCTGAATTGAATCCTCTTACAAATTGGGGGCTCGAGCCGAGACGTTTGGGTTAGATTACCATTTGTGCAGATTAATACAGCGTGCCAGCTGACCAGATACACATATCCGGTCGGATCACCACGCTGCATTACGCTGTGAAGCATTCCTCAAAAGGGACACTCCAAGAAAAGTTCTGTTCTGCAAAAATAAAATACAAACTTCTGTAAGTCAGGACAGAGACCAATCTCTAGAATGACGACCTTGGTAGATATGAAAATAGCCAGAGAGCACCTCTTGCATAAGCTATTTGTGAGAGGTGAATGGACTGAACAGGGCCAGGATGCCTGGTTGCAGGCCATCACGCGACAGGTCACTGAAACAGGGTCAGACCTATGGAGAGATCAGGGTCCATTACATGCGGCCCTGAGTGAACTATATATGGCTCCTAAAGCCAAAGAGGAACACAATAAGATTGCCAGGATAGCAGCATACCTGTACCTATATATGGGAGACATGCAGGATAGATGTGCTGAAAGCCAAAATCTGGCAAATAGGCAACAGATGGCAGTAGAGAAGGCCCGATCCGATCTGGCCTCTTCTGAGCAGAGGCTGCAGAGGAGCCAGGAGTCAGAAGATGATAGTAGGCAGCACCTCATTAAAATAAAGAAGAATATGGATGTGCTGCAACAGGAAAAGGTAGAACAGGATACCAGATTTCTGGCCTTGCAGAAGGAATACCAAGAAGGTTTGGACTCCCTACTGCAAAACCAGAAAAAGCTGGAGCAACAACTGGACTTCAACAGGGTATGTGCTGAGCAGGTAGTCACCCTGCAAGGCCACCTAGATAGAGTGAAGGCAGAGAGCAACAAACTAATTCTGAAAGACCTGGATACCCAGGCAGAGTTTGATCAGGAGCGCCAGAATGCTGGTGCCTTCCAAAGGCAAAGGGACGACCTGGCGGCACAGATGCAGGCTCTTAGTCAGGAAAGGGATACCTTAGGCCAGGAAGTCTGCCATTTAAAAAGAAAAATGGAAGAAAATCACCTGGCCCACCAGGGACTGGGTGACCTCCAAAAAGAACACCAGAACTTGCTAGAGCACACCAGGAGGGTGGAAGAGGCTCTGGCAAGACAGGAGCAGGCCAATAGGGACACAGCTCAGGAGGTAAACCTCCTGCAGCAAAGACTGGCCCAGTTCTCCAGGACCAACCAGGAAGCACAGAGGGAAAATGAGGCCCTCTGTCAACACAATGATAGGCTCCAACAACAGGTAGCAATGCAGGAGAGACTGATAGAGTCTAGTAAGGCCTTAACTGAGGAACTGAAGGCACAAATGCAGGCTCTTGCATTGCAACAGGGAGCAGGGGTGGATAGAGATGAGGTTAGCTGGGAAATGGAAACTCCGGAGCATAACCTCAGGAGCCCTAGTACCAGAGGCCCTCATACCTCTCAGTCCCTGGACTCTGCCACCCCCATGTCCCCTGGCGCACATGAGCACAGGGCCACAGGGATGGCAGATTACTATCCAGCCAGAAGCACGGGGCTCATAGGCCAGTACCTCCCAGGAATGGATGGGCGGGCATCTGGGCATGGGCACCCAAGCATGGTGCAATTCAGTGGGGAACCCCGGGAGAATAGGCCCATTAAGGGCATCCTGAAAACCTCTGCCCAGTTAGGTCAGTGGGGGGGTACCCAGCAAATCCTGGCAGCAAGGAGGAATCTGAAGACTCCTCTGAACTGCGCAGGACACAGGAGACCAGGTCCCCACATTCTGCCAGCCATTCCCAGGCTCGCAGAATCCGGGAAAACCTGGAAGATCAGACAGGAACCTCAGGGAGCAGTGCCTCTGAGTCCGAGGACGAATGGACAAGGGTTACCCGAACCAAAAAGGCCAATAAGGCAAAAAGGGCCTTGCTTAAGGACCCCTTAAAACAGATTAAGGCAATCAGGAGCGTCATCACGCCTTACCATAAGAACGCTAAGTATTCTGTTTGGGAGCACTTAGAGCTGTTTGAGCAAATGATGGAGTCTTTCCATTTGAAGGACAGCCAAAGCTGTATTCAATACGTAAAGTGGACCTTCTCCCCGGAATACTCCAGTTTCTTTGCGGGGCTGGAGGACCAAAATCATTTAAGATGGTCCACCTATAAGGCGGCCATCCTGAAACATTTTTCTGTTCACAGAAATCCTCAAGAGGCTCGCAAGGCAGCCTACAATTTGCAATGTGGGGAGGATCAGGCCCCACAAGAATTTGTGCAAGAACTGAAACGTGCTTTTGCGCAAACCACCAGAAGGGTGCGCACAGATAGTAGAGAGTTCATTAATACGTTTTTTCATGCCTTGCCCAAATACATAATGACCCAGCTCGTGAGGGATTTTCACGAGAAAAGATCTTTAGACTGGGTCATTGAACAGGCTACCCGGATCTATGAGGTGCAGAAACCGGTAGATAGCAAAAGTAATGCCCAGAAAAACCCCAAAGCCAACAGCACCCCTGCTGCTGTCAAGGTGGCAGAGGTAAAGGTCACCCCCGTTTTAGATTTGGAGATGGGGGGCCTAAAAACCTACCTGCACCTAATAATGCTAGGCCCAGAAGGTCTTCGGGCCAGTCACAGGCAGGGAGTGAAAGAGGTAGTCCCCCCAATGGGGTCCCTCGCTCTCCTGACTATGTAAGTCCTCGCTACAAAGGTAACAGTCCAATCCTGGGTTATGTGTGGACTCCCCCAGCCCAAGGGGGGGGATCCAACCGAGCACCGAACCCAGGGAACTTCCCTCCAAACTTCCCACAGGAGGGCAGAAATTTACCAAACCCTGGGCAGAACTTTTTCCCCAGATATCCACCCGACTTTCAGCCCCAAAACCATCCATCCTTCTTTCCCCAATTCCCTGAGCCCAGACCACTGAATCCGGGAGAGGGGAGGCTAAGGGTGGAGGGGTACCCAAATCTTCCCAACCCGGGGTATTACCAAAGGAGGGACAGCTACCCTTCCCGGGATCAGCCCAGGGGAGAAAACAGGGCCCCGTATCAGCCTGAGCGGGTTTCCCAGTTAGAGCGCCAGGTTCAAAACATGGCGCGGGATATGGGTCACATACTGAGGGCTCAGCAGAACCCTCAGATCAGCATGCCGGCGCAGAACGCACCCAACTCTGGACCTGGTGCTCCAGAACAATGACGGGGGCAGCACCCCGATAACTCACCGGTTCCCAGGGAGGAGGCACAAAGGGAAGGGGGGTGTAAAGCCTTGGAGGAAGCTTCCTTCCTCACTTGTAAACAGCCCCTGGACACCCAGGAACCGGAAACAAAATCTCTTGCCCCTGAAAGTCTGCCTCCTAAGGAGCAGAGGGGGGGTAGGAGAAACAAAAGACCCAAACAGACTCAGTTTGAGGAGGAGGTACAGATCTTCCAATTTGAGGGAGAGGGATCCTCAGAGGATCCTGGGAAAAGGATCTTCTCCTTCAGAGAGGGGGGAACTTCCCCCAAAGAAAAATGGGTCCCTAGGGATGCAAATCCAGACTGGGGAGATGTGGAGACTGAGCTACCGCCGCCCACCATCTCATCCCAGAACCAACAGCAAGAAAATCCCCTGGTTCAAACCCATCCTGGTGACTGCCTCCAAAAAGGGGGGGGCGGCCCAGAACCGGAGCCAGGGGAACCCACAATGGCTCTGATCTCCAGTTGCCAACTTTTTCTTTCAGATTCCCAAGGCTCTCCACAGAATTCTGCCCAAATCTCTTCGCTAGCGATGTCCAAAACCAGAAAATTAGCCCACCAGTTGTCCAAAAATGTACATTATCTGTGCCCCCTTGAGGAGAAGGAGGGAAGATATTATGCCCCGGTACAAGTACAGGGACAGGGTACAATTTTGACACTGGTGGACACTGGATCTCAAGCTACCCTTCTGTCTTTGATGAACTGAATGCAGGAAGGGGAGAGAATTACCGAATTCCTCTCACCTCTCTTCCTGGACAACTCCAGAACTTCGACGGGAAGGAAATTCCCGTTGAGGGGACGGCAGATTTGGACATAAAAATTGGGCGACATAAGTTGAAACACCCGGTCATAGTAGTGACCCCAGAGGGCACCCCTTGTTTACTAGGGAATGACCTCCTGAGAAGGTTGTCACCCCTAATAGATTGCGTAAAAAGGTCCTCTGGACCCAGACTAGCCGACCAATAAAATTAAAACAGAGTGTCAACCATGTTAGTTTAAACGGCACCTGCCACATGGTTGAACAAAAATCTGACCAAGTAGAATTTCACTTCCAGAATAGCCAAATTCCAGACGTGACAGTAATAGCGGTAGGACAACAGACTGGTGATGGGGTGTCCTCTCTATTTCTGAAAATCAACCTTCCTTCCAGTCTAAAGTGGTACTCCACGCTGGAAGGAAACACTCTGAGATTCTATACTAATCCCCAATCAGAAACTCCCACTCCTATAGTCCAAAAAGATGTGAAATCAGCTCAGAGCCTGGCTGATATTCAGCAAATTGGAGAGCAGTTGTTCATCCCTGTTCAGTTAAATGATGGGAAGGACTCTGTTCTCGCTCGAGTGTGTGTGAACAACGGTAAGAGCTTCATCAGCGAAGCCATGTTCCGCCAACTCCCAAAAGATCCAGCCATTCCCACCTTCAAACTGATAGACAAGTGGGAAATGGACCTGGAAGCACCTACTTCCAAACATCTCCTGCCAAGCAGGTGTATGCTCAAAATCTCCATTGGCAACAAGAGCATAGTCCACAATTGTTGGGTCGTGCGAGACGTCCCTGCCGCCTTTTACTTAGGCAGTGACATTCTCAATCGCTTTGCCATTAGTTTGGACCTAATAAACTTCAAAGCTTGGTCCCGATTAGCGGATAATCCCATGGGCTTTGATGATCCAGAAAAAGCATTTAGGTCAGCTCAATTGCTACCTTATGCAGTTGAAATTCAGATTAAAGAGGAAGTCACCATCCCAGAAAGGACCCGACAATTCTCCCTGGAAGTGAAAGTTAAAAGGGGACAAGAGTTGAAAAACCCTGATGCTTACATACATCTAAACGCTTCTCTCCAACAGCAAGGGTTGGGGGTAAACCCAACACCATTAGTCAACATAGAACATGACACCATTCCAATAGAGGTGGATAACAGCGACTTAAAGAGTATTACTCTAGCCGCAGGCACCATTATTGGAATGGCGGTTGATGAACGACATTTTTCCATTGATTTAGGTAACGAACTGTTAGGACCAATCCCCAAGGACTGTTTTGACAGTGACAGTGATGACAATACAACACCAGACAGGATTTTTACCCGGTATGGGGGGAACTTCCTGGTGTACACTTCCTGCCCTTATGGTAAGGAAGATGTGACTTGTGACTTCAGGAGGGATGAGGTGATTTTCCAGGTGCATGAGGGCTGCCTTTCCCACCTGAAGCCTCCGGTCCAAATCAGCACTCTGACCAGGGACTTCTCCACCCAGCTGGAGGAGGCCGCGGAGATAGCCAAACCAGAAGTCTTTCCAGGCTTCAGGCAGATGGTGGAAGAGAGAGTCAACCTAGCTGATGCCTGTGTGACTCTGGAACAAAAGCAAAAGTTGAAACAAGTTTTCTTGGATTTCCAAGATCTCTTTGCGGTAGACTCATATGACTGTGGTCGCACTGACATCCACACAACAACAATCCCCACGGACCCTGGCATGACTCCTGTGTTTGTGAAGCAATATCGATTGCCTCTCGCATCAATGGAGTCCCTTACTGAAATAATTAAGAACCTTGAGTCCCGGGGAATAATCCGTCCAGTCCACAGCACCTTCAATAATCCGGTGCTAGGAATATTGAAGCCAAACGGCCAGTGGAGACTCTGCGCTGACCTTAGGGAGCTCAACAAACGGGTCCATACTTCCCGATGGCCTCTGCCCTACATTGACCAAGGGCTGGCCCAGATCCAGGGGTCACAGGTATTCACTGCAATAGACCTGACCAATGGATACTGGACTGTGCCTGTCAGTAGGGAGGACCAATACAAGCTGGCTTTTACCTTTGGGGGCCAGCAGTACACCTGGACCCGGACTTCCTTCGGATACCTCAACTCTGGCAATGAATTCAACATTTTTCTACACAAGGCCATGCCCGACTTGGGTGCGAGGGGTAACCTGGCTTATGTAGATGATGTCCTCATCAAAAGTTCATCTGTGGAGGAACACATAGCGGAGATCCGTTATGTTCTGACACAGTTGAGGGCCGCCGGAGCAAAACTTTCCTTTCAGAAAGCACAGTCGTGTAGAACCCGTGTTAATTTCTTGGGGCATGAGATTACTCCTCAGGGTCTCTGTCCCCAGGAAAACAAAGTGGAAGCACTTCAGAAACTGAAAGACCCCACAACTCTGCGGGAACTAAGGAGCCTCCTTGGACTGACTAATTACAGCAGAAAGTTCATTGAGGGCTACGCAGAGATCACCAGACCCCTGATTCATCTCCTGAAGGGGGGGGTCAAGTGGGAATGGGGTCCAGAACAAGCCGAGGCAGTAAAACAACTCAAAAGAAGCCTCTCACAAGCGCCTTGCCTAGCTTAACCTGTCAGAAACAAGGAGTTCTTACTGGAGACGGGGTTCTCTAATACGTGCTTGACGGCAGTATTATACCAAAAGCATGACAAGGTCAATAAAGTAATCTCCTATGCGAGCAAAACTTTATCCTCCGTGGAGGAAAAATTCAACGATTGTGAGAAGGCACTCCTGGCAACGGTGTGGGCATTGAAGAATTACCGCCCGTTTATCCAGGGGGAACACATCATAGTGGAGACTCCACACCAGCCTCTGCAATATCTCCAAAGTGACAGAATCCGGGCCGGAAATGTGAGTAATTCCCGAATTACTTCCTGGATTCTGTCAATGCAAGGCTTTCCTGTGGAGGTCAGATATGGCCAAAACAAGAAGAGTCCCCTCGCGCAAGGTCTGGCTGACTTGCATGACTGTGCCAGAGAAAACTGTCTCGAGGACGAAAGTCTAAAAATTAAGGACAACATGGAGGCATACCTTAATTCCCCCCACAAAGTCTTTGAAGAAGACAAGTGTGAGGGAATGCCCACTGTGTATGTGGATGGATGCTCTTACCATGTTGACAACAACGGGGAGAAAGAACTGGTGGCTGGCGTAGGGAATGCATGGGTGAATGAGTCCCCAGAACCCTCCGCTGGATACAAAATTGGTCCCCGAAGTAGTCAGGTGGCAGAATTGATGGCTGTGCATCAGGCCATCCTCACTGCTGTCCAGCATCAACTCCACGAACTGGTCATAATCACAGATTCGGATTATGTACGGAACGGGTTCGTGGAGCACCTGGTTAATTGGAAAACCAGAGGCATGTTATGTGCTAACAACAAACCCTTGAAACATGGGAAGTTGATCCAAAACATTGATGATCTGGTCACCTCGAAAGGAATGATCATCTACTGGAAGAAGATCAAGGGTCATTCCAAAGTAGAGGGACCAGACAAAACTGGAAATGACTTAGCTGATCAGCTGGCCAAAACCGGGGCCATCCAAGGGGATCTAATTGAGATCGAGTCCCTGTTGGGGGAAATCCAGGTCACTGCTATCAATAGGTCCCAGACAAATGCTCACAACGACCTTTCAATTGCACAATGGAGTAAGGAGACCCCTGATGCTGATTTGATTACTGCTCAGAAGGGGGATCCAATCATTGGTAAATTTTACCAGCACCTTGAGGACCCTGAGAACTTTCCCCTGACGGATACCGATTACATTGGGAAAGAGGACCTAAGAGTGTTGATGAAATGTCCAAAAATGTTCCGGATCCAAGACAGTTTGTTGGTAAGGAAATCCAAAGCTGGCCACGATCAGTGGGTGGTTCCTACCTCATTCCGAAGCCTGATGTTAAGTCACGCCCATGATGCGGCCACCGCCGGTCATAGGGGGTTTCACACAACACTGGAAATCTTAAGAGAGGTTGCATACTGGCCACACATGGGCCAGGACCTCAACCAATATTTGAAGGGTTGTCTTGTGTGTGCACAATTTCAGCCGACATCCCTCACACACCGGGCGCCTTTACAAAAGAGGGGAATGACACTGCCATGGTAAGATTTACAAATCGACTTTGTAGGCCCTGTGATTCGCTCGGCTAGGGGGAATAAGTACATGTTGACTGTGACATGCTTGTTTACCAAGTGGGTGGAATGTCTCCCAGCCCCAAATTGCAAGGCAGAAACTGCAGCTGCCTTGATGATTAACCACATTTTTTCCCGTTTTGGTCTACCTCAAAGGATTGAGTCAGACAGAGGTAGCCACTTCACCAGTGAAGTAATGACAAAGATGTGGGAGATACTGGGGGTCAAGAGAAAGCTGCATATTGCTTATAGACCAGCTTCTTCTGGGGCAGTAGAGAGATATAACCGGACAATTGTGAGCATATTAAAGAAGTTTGTGGCAGATTCTGGGCCAAGTTGGGATATCCGATTACCTCTGGTCCTAATGGCTATCAGATCTACCCCTTCATCTGCAACCAAAATGTCACCATTTGAGTTGATGACTGGACGCAAGATGGTGCTTCCTCAGCATTTGCTCTACAGGACCCAAGAGAAGACACTGATAAATGCCTCCACAACTCATGAGTATGTAGAGAATTTAAGGAAACACCTCCAACATGCTTTTGCTTATGCTCAGCGGAATCTAGAAAGATCAGCTGATAGCATGAAGACCCATTATGACCTGAAAACTTCCCGGAAGGAATATCGGGTGGGAGACCGGGTCTATCTATACAACTTCCAAAGGAACCAGGCCAAGCAGCGCAAATTTTTGCCTACATGGAAGGGACCCTTTGAGATCATCGACAAGATCTCCCCGGTGGCCTACAAAATCCACTTCCCCAAAGGTCCTTTGGCAGCGGGGGAAGACAAGTGGGTCCACATTAACCAGCTAAAGTGTTGCCATCCCCGGCACACTCTGCAACAACTGGAGGAATCCTCTGGAATCCTAGCGGGTACTGTCTCAGACTAATTCAGTTCCAATCATAAAACATACCACATCTAGTCTCTAAATATTGTGATTTGCATGAAACTGTCTCTTAGTTATACTGTTTTTTATCAAAATAAGAATGTAATGTTTCGTCATGATGAAATGCATATGCTGTCCCACCATCTCAACAGTGGTGGAAAAACGTCTATGAGTAGGTATTGCCGCTCTTCCTTTGTCGTCCTAGGAGAAAGAAAACCTGAAGACGGGCCAAGGAGGGCGATCCGGAGACCGGGAACGAAGATCCAAGGGGCCCAGTGGACCGCCCAATATTCACATCAGGACCGGCGAAGAGAACCCATCGATCAGTACCGGATGGAGAAGAAGATGCTGAACTGTGCCATCTACAGAAGAGGAAGAAGATTATGCGGACAGACAGGTGCGTGGGTCAAAACCCTTGGGCACGCGACTCCCCATCGACTCAAATTCAAAGTGCAGTCGCGTGGGGGGGCTTGTTGGGTGTCCTGACCCACGTTTAAGCTATCATGCCACAACATTTGGTGCTGTGGGCTTAGAAAATTCAAGATGGCGGTAAACCCACATGTGCGCCGAAATCCAGGAAAGCCGCGCAGTTTGTGCGCCCACCAAAATGGTTGCCTCACTTGCCACCCACCAGTGCGAGAATGAAAGGCCGGGTTGCCATGAGGGAAATGGGTTGCCAAAGGAAAAACAGTAGCGCCGGTTAGCTTCAAAGCGCTTTAAAACCACCATTGGACTACCCGCACAGTAGTCTGAAACCATTGGGAATGGCAATGCTGATTGCCAAATGCAACTTAGAATTCTGGGGAATTCATTTGTTAAATCCCAAAAATGGGTGCAGTACCAGTACTCACCACTATCCAAAAGCCGGCGTTTTAAAACCACCCTGTGTTTCTCTGAAGGCAGGCTCAAAATGCCTATTTTCAAACATTACAATATGTGTAAAATATTCACTGAACACCAGCAGACATTTGGCAGAATGGAGTTTTGTGTGCCTACAAAATCTGGGAAATGAAGAGCCCAGAACAATGCTTATAACAAAACTGGCTGAGCTATGGAGTCAGCAGTTTAAGTTTAACTGAACTACAGACACTAAAAATCCAAATGTTAATATAAATAAGTGACCTACTTTTGACTGTCAGATAGTTTGTAACTGTTGAAATGTCATAGTTTTGCACTTGGAATCAGCCTTCTAGCTGCATGTGTAAAATTGCAAGTTAATTTAAAAAGCAACAAAAAAAACATGACAGTTAGCTGAAAGTCTGGCTTAAGGAACTTGATTCTGCCTGGCAACTACCCCCATCAGGAGTGAAACTTGAGTCACAGCTGTGTTCCCAGGCCTATCTGCCTTTTTGCTGGCCACACTAAGAATATACCATCTATCTGATAATTGAATTACCTGTGCTCTGCAGGAGAGTGAACAATGCAACTCCCTTCACCCAGGCAGAGGGTTTATTGAGAGGATCATAAATGGCTTCCTCTGGAACAATGAGCCTTTCAGGACCCAAGCAAATCTTATATTGCAGGGGTCGTAAAAGTGGCTTACTCTTGGCAGAAACTGGGAGGGGGAGAAACTGGAGACAGAAGCTGGCTTGGCAGAACTGGATAAATCAGTATTTCTACCTTGTGCTGAGAGGAAACCACACCCCTTTGGAGCCAGAACATAACTTTAAAAAGATGGATCATTCATAGAGCGGACATGTGAAAATTTTATAAATGATACCATAATTCTTGTGATTTTTCTGCCCACAGTTTAAGAGGTTTTTAGAACCAGTGGTATGTTCAGGGGGGTGTCAGCGGAAAAGTGGATATTACTCTAAATGTATGCATGTTAAAAATCTGAAACTTCATCAGTTAATGTCCATACTTCCTGCGCACATGTATGTAAAGTTGGGTCAATGTCAGAAATTGAAAAATCAGTTAAAAAGTCAATTATGTGCCATTTCTGAATGCAAGCTCTTAGAAACAACAGATTTGGACAGAGACATGGCTAAATTCAGCCACACCATGTATATGTAATTTCAAGCAACTGTGTAACTGTGAAATATGTCTTTTGTTATCAAATATAGAATGTGTGCAATCTGACAGAGGAGTGTCCTATCTGCAAGCCATAAAATGACATCACTCTGACACAACTTAGCTTCGCCAATCAAGTGAGGAATGGAAATTTGACCAATGACAAGTGAGAGGGGCAAGTTTAGTTATGACCAACATACCCACCCACTCTCAAAACACATAAAAGCAGACAGACAGGACAGATAGGGACCTTCAATTCCATTTGCTGCAACGCGCTCTGCCGGACCATACAACATCCAGAGATCCAGACTTCAAATTCATCAACCTCCAGAAAGCCAAACTAGAGACCAGACCAGAGAGAGAAAGCAGTGCTGTACCCAGAGAGAAAGCAGTGCTGTGCCCAGAGAGAGACCAGAGCCCAGTCTAAAACCCTGACCAGATCCGTGATGAGGCCCATTTAATTCAAGAATATAGTGTGAGTACCCAGCAGAACTGTGTAGAACCAATCTCTTAGTTTAAATTCATCTAATTCAATATATTTAACCTAAGTAGAACTGCCTGATAGCTCCAAATCTGTCACCTGTCATTCTAGCTGCAAAATCTGTCACTTGTCATTTTGAGCTTTTAAAATTTCAAATCTGAAAAACGACCTTCACAAAATCGCTCATATCTCCGCGACCGTTTGTCTTAGAGACTTGCAGTAACTTTCATTTGGAAGCTGAGATCCTAGGACCCCAAAACGATAGAGATCGTCCTTGTGGATCCTCTGTAATAGCGCTCGGCGTATCCGCGAATTTTGCCGCGATTTGCAAATTTCTTCACGTGTAAAAAGACAGCAGTTTTGCTTTTCCTTGCCAAAAACTTCGTTTACCTGCTAGTTACTACTAAAGCATTGTTAAGGTGATCCTGAATTCATAGAGAGTAGCTATCACTCACCCTGAACCTCTGAAAGGGAATTAAAAGCATTTTAGCATATTTTTCAATTCATTGCCAGCACATATAAAGCATTTTGCCTGTGTTTTCAAAACTCCTATCTGTTTTCTGTAGTGTAAGCTTGCTGGGGTGAACTGAATTACAGTTGATTGCATTTCTGAGAACTGTGTGCTTCCTTCCATTTCCTTGCATTGCATCAAGGGGGGGAGGGGATTGCCAGAGAAAAGTGATTACATTGTTTTGTTGAAATCATATTGAGTATTTTCTATACTGCATTTCATTCATTCAACCTTGCATGTCCTTGAACTCTATAAAGCATTCTCTACCCCATTATACTTCTGTACCTATTTACCAGTGTGCTATCTTATCCATTTCATGTCAACTCATTGGTGATTATAAAGAATTGTGCTAGTGCCAGATTCTCCATTGTTAATCTTTATCATATCAGATTAAGTGTGATAATCAATTATTAATTTATTATAAGTGTGATATATATATATATTGTTTAAATTATCAAATAAACCTTTTAAACTTGCAAAACAGAACTACTTCTTGGCTCAGTGGGGTCAGGGGCATTCCAAGGGAGGGGTGTTATACAGGGGTAGTCATCCAGAACGCATGAACTGGACCTAAAGATATATCAATAAGGGTTTTCATTCAGTATTCTAGACTAGGCGTTAACTTAGCTGTAGTGCTGAATTGAATCCTCTTACAGGTTGACCATGTCTAAAGCAGAGGATAGATCAAGGAGAATGAGGACAAAAGGGAGATTAGAGTGAAGATTGGAGAAAACGTCTTCAGTGGTGCACAGGAGAGCAGTTTCCATACTTCTGGGAGCTCTGAAGCCAGACTGGTGTTCATGGAGGCAACCAACAGATTCAGTATGTAGATTAAGCTGGGCGATTACCAACTTTTCCAAGAGTTTGCCCAGGAAAGGCGTGATGGAGATTGGGCAATAGTTAGCCGGAGATGAATGATCGGCCAAGGGCTTCTTTAGAAGGGGTTGCATAAGAGAGTGCTTAAGGGGGGACTGGAAAGTTCCAGTAGCAAAAGAGTGATTGCAGAAATCGGTAAAGGGTGGAGCAAGGGTGTTGATGTTGTCCTTGATTGCTCTGGATGAGCTGGGGAGAACCTGCTTTGATGAGACTTTCATAGATTGGACTTGTCTAGAAACATTGTTGGGCTGAACAGGGGAAAGGAGGAGAAAGGAGGTTGAGAGATGGCCTCAGACGGGCCAGGAGTGGTAAAGGGGGAGGAAGAGGAGCAGGTCAGACTTATCTAGTGTCAGCTACATTAAAGATGCCTTTTAGTTGCAACTGGGCTGTTATAATGTTGCAAGTTCAAACAAATGAACTTGGAGAGCCAAGTGTGAATTATGTGATAAAAGGATCCTTGTTTGTAAAGGCCACACGCAAATATGTACGAAGCGAGCATCTTTGCAGAATACATAGAGTTGCAGCTCTATACAGGCCAGAGCACTGTTACAATAACTGGGCCTTTCCTAATCAGAGCAGCAATATATTGGTTTGCTTTTAAATGCGCTAATGCACTGCTATAGTAGTCATTAATCCTCTCTGGGAGTTAATATATGTTTGTATATATGCTAGTCTGTCTGTAATTGTCATAACATTTATTTTCAATACACTCCACGTGATCTATTTATCGTTGTGCTATAGGCATAGTGAAATCTATGAGCCCAAAGGTTGGTGAATCCCTGTGGGGGAATCAAGTGAAATGTCAGTGCCTCAGATGTGGGTGGGTTTGAGTTTTTTTTATAAAGGATCAGCAACTGGATGCATGGGATGGTCTAAGGATGTGGTTATCTTTCTTGGCTTCTGCAGATCAGACGCCTTCTTTAATGCTCAAGGCACACTAGGTATTGGCTACTGTCCCCATCCCAATCCATACAATTGAGACTTTAGGTAGGCAGCACACTTACCTCTATTTTTTTTACATCTCTTTCTTGTTTCTAGAGGAACACAGATCCCAGGGTAACCATTTAAGATTAATTTAATGTGTGTCATGATGCCTACCCCCAGGCATCGGGACAAGCCCATCAGCCCCGGGAGCAGGCATCTAAACATTTATTAAAACCTCAGCATCCCCGGTTAGGGGCTATCTGGGTTCAATCCTGGTGCCTTAGGCACCAGGCTCAAAGTAGAAATCAGTCCTGGCGCCTAAGGCGACAGGCTCATAGTCATTACTTACCTCAGGCAGACCATGCTGCAAATGACTCCAATCCAACGTGAAGCCTGGAAGGGACTAGTTTACTACAGGGACTATTTTTTACTCAGGTGTGGTTCTTGGGATTTCTTATCTGGGACTACTTTTGAGGCTATTTAAACCACGCCTGATCAGCAACACATGCTTCGCGTTATTCTGCATCCAGCAGCGTAACGCTCACCGTGCCTGCAAGTCAGCATCCAGACCTCTGCCACGCCCGTCCTGAATCCGGAGCTCCTAGAGAAGAAGGAAAGCAGAGGCAAGGTTAGAAAACAAACTTATTTCCAGTTTCTAACCTGATTCCGGAACCATCACGTCTCAGCACCTGGAAAGATAATTCTTTCTACACGCGTTACATCGCCAGCTGCAGCGCCGCGCCATACTCACCAGTCCTCATAGCACTTTTCGTTCCGGCGATGACTCCCTCATTTCTTCGCCAGGCTCCGGCATCTGGGGACAAAAGAAATAACCAGGTGAGCCGAAAGAGCCAACAAATACAATCTCTCTTACCACCATAGACTTACCTGATTTACCACCGGAGGCATTATTCTTTAACTCTCCACATCTTCAAACGCTGCATCTGAAAACAGAGAGAAAACAACACGTTAAATACATGCATCATTTACCGGACAGCATCGGGTATTACAGACTCTTACCTGAACGCCATCCACTGCCACGAGACCATCTTTTCTCGAACTCCACTGCAAGATAAGAAAGGAATGGGACAAGAGTGAACATCGGACATATTGAACTCTATGAACTCTATACTTACTGGTCTTCGCCAGGAACCTCAGGGTCAACTCTCGTCCGGAACTCCCCAACGCCTTCTAACCAGTGAAGCAACTGGTATCTACGCGCCCCTGCAATCCACGCAGGATGGAGAGCTCATCTTTCAAGAATATAAGGAGAATCCTTCTACGGGTCAAGCAGACGAGATTAGGAGGGCCAGTCTAGTCTGTCATCTCTGCACTACGCATCACGTTGGGGGAGGCCGCAGCAGTCCGGTTCCGACCGACGCCCTTGTGGGAGCCAGGTGAGCATAACAGAACACAAAGCCTATCTACAAACACCCACCCGGGCGCCATGGAAACCTCAGAATCCGAGCAACTAGCCCAATTGTTAGGGGAATTTAGGGCTGAAGTGCATTCCGCGCGCCAAGAAACTAATGCCCTCAGGAGGGAACTGATCATGTCAAAGGAGCGAACTGATGATCTTGCTAGACAACTGCTACAAAAACCAAGCTGGGCAAACACCGCTACCTGGACTCGGGGGGAATCCAACTCCTGTTTCATCGAGCAATCCTGTGTAAGTGGTTCTACCAGGGAGCATTCCTTTAGCTCCACCCGAACATTTTGCTGGGGACCCGAAAAGGTTCGCTGTGTTTATGAACCAATGCCGCTTGCACTTTTTATGCAGACCTGGAGCCTTCCCAAATGATCAAGCTAAAGTAGCCTTTGTGCTATCATACCTTAGTGGTAGCGCAGCGGATTGGTCAATTCCACTAGTCAACCAGGATGACCCTCTTCTTCGGGATTTTCAGGGTTTTCAATTGAGGATGGAAAAACTATTCGCCAGACATTCACAAGGACAGGCCCTGGATAACAAACTTTTATCCCTACGACAAGGTAATCAGGATCTGATAACCTATATCGCAACCTTCAATAGGTTAGTGGTGGAAACCGGGTGGCCAGAAGAAAAATGAGTCACATTATTTCATTGTGGACTTCGGGGTGAACTCAAAGATGTTTTGGCCTAAGTTCTGAACCCACCTCAGGATTGCGCAGAATATATAGACTTAGTGGTCCAGTTAGACCACCGACTTCAGAATAGAAAGGCTGATTGAGCTAAGTTCGAGAATTGGGTATTGGTTAAACCTAATGTTAACCTCAAGGGAACAGATGCATCAGAACCTATGCAGATCGTAGGGGTTAAGGGACCTCTAACTCAAAAGGAAAGAGAAAGGAGACGGCAGATGCAATTGTGTCTGTACTGTGGGTCCTCAGGACATTTTCTACGGGATTGCCCTATAGAACCATCCAAGAAAGTAGCTGGAGTTGCTGTTAAAAATCAAACAGAGCCTGACTTGGGTAAACGACCACGCCCGACAAGCGTAGAGGTCCGCTTGCCGAGCTTGAAGAAGGACACTCAGACCTCGCACCTAATCATACCAATAGTCCTTATTGATCGAAGGCAGCTATCACATATACACGCAGTAAGGGCATACATCGATAGCGGGGCTGTAGGAAACTATATGGACCACAAATTGGCTTCTAGGATGAATCTACCTCTCTGCAAAAAGACCACTTCGGATGTTTTCACCACAGTCGACGGAACTGAAATTGCTTCTGGGCCTGTAACTCATTCCACTACAGAGATGACATTGCTGGGTCAAGATGGGCATTGAGAGACTATTGTGTTTGATTTAATCAAAGCCCCGCAGTTCCAAATAATACTAGGGATACCTTGGTTGGAAACACGTAATCCTTGTATTGATTGGCGAGAGAAGAGAAAAACCTTCCCAGATTGTGCGCACACCTGTTACCCGGAAAAAGCATTGAACAAAGGCCTAGCCATAGTCACTAATCCAGTCGTGCAGTTACCTCATGAATACCTAGAATTCCAGGACGTTTTCCAAAAGGAACAGGCAAACACCTTACCGCCTCACAGATCATACGATTGTCAAATCGACCTCATACCCAGTGCGCAAACCCCACGCAGTAGGATCTACGCCCTTACGGAACCCGAAAACCTACACCTACGACAATACTTGGATCAATACCTCGCTAACGGCTTCATTCGTCCATCCAAGTCCCCTGTATCCTCAGCTTTATTCTTCGTACCTAAAAAGAAGGTGACCTCAGAACGTGTATAGACTCCCGCGCATTAAATCAGATTACGGTTAAGAATCAATACCCATTGCCTCTGATCCCCGAATTACTAGACCACCTAAAGGATGCTTGCATCTACACTAAATTAGATCTCCGAGGGGCATATCACCTGGTACGTGTAAAAAAGGGTGGCGAATGGAAGAATGCCTTTCGTACCAAGTATGGATTATTCGAATATCAGGTGATGCCCTTCGGGCTGTGCAATGCACCAGCAGCCTTCCAGTATTTTATGAACGATGTCCTTCATGAACTCATTGACATCTGTGTTGTCGTATACATCGATGACATTCTAGTATACTCCTCCTCTGAATCAGATCATGTTAAGCACGTTCGTGCAGTCCTCGAGAAACTACATCAGCACAAGTTATAGGCAAAATTGGAAAAATGTGTTTTTCATGCTATAGAAGTTGAATTCCTTGGATTTATCCTGACTCCAAAAGGAGTCCGAATGGACTCTCGAAAGGTGGATGCAATTCTCAAATGGCCATCACCCAGTTCAGTTAAAGGGGTACAAAGCATGCTTGGATTTGCTAATTTCTACTGCAGATTTATTCCTGACTTCTCACATGTTGTACAACCCATCACAGCACTTTTGCGAAAAAACACACGCTTCTTGTGGACCGAGGAGGCTGAAAAGGCCTTCCAAGAGCTGAAATTGAAATTCACGTCAGCACCTGTCTTGAAGCATCCACGCCCCGAGCTCCCATATGTAGTCGAAACCGATGCATCCAGTTTAGCCATGGGAGCTGTCCTGTCCCAGAAGGATCCTGAAACCGGTCAACTTCATCCAGTAGCATTTTGGTCCAGGAAGTTTTCAGCCCCCGAGTTAAACTATGTGGTTACCGATAAAGAGTTGTTAGCCATCAAATCCGCCTTCAAGGCCTGGCGGCATTATCTTCTCGGTGCAAGGCACACCATTACTGTAATCACCGATCACAGGAACCTGCAGTATTTAAAGACAGCCAAGGCCCAATTATCGCGTCAACTTCGATGGGCTTTATTCCTTGCAAGGCAGATGCCTTGTCCCGAATAGGGATGGGAGAAGCATATTCGAACCCAGAACCGTTGCCTATAATTCCAGAACAAAGAATTCTTGGTATAACTACTCTACAGACTCTAGAAGATATTCATTTAAAAATCCAACAACCTTTCGATTCAGCAGCCTTACAAGATTGGGTGAAAAAGGGCCATGGTTATTCAGTCATTAATGACTTACCTTATTATCAAGGGCGTCTATTTCTACCAATCAAGTAACTACAAGACCTAGTCATCTCTAATTACCATGATGCTCTGATGCAAGGACACCCAGGTATTGCAAAGACTGAAGGTAAAATTAAAAGACAATTCTGGTGGCCCACCTGGCGAAAAGACGTAAAATCATTTGTGCTGTCTTGTGGTATCTGCGCCCAAAACGAAAGTCAAAAGAAAAAGCCAGCCAGTCTTTTACAACCTTTAGATATTCCACCCGCACCCTGGCACACTTTGTCTTTAGACTTTATTACAGATCTACCTCCGTGTAATGGGTTTAACACCATTCTGGTTATTGTTGATCTTTTTTCCAAGATGGCCCACTTCATTCCTTTAAAGGGATTACCTTCTGCTTCAATTTTGGCCAAGGAATTTCTTGAAAACATTGTTTGAATACATGGATTTCCTTCCGTACTGGTGTCTGACCGAGGTAGTCAATTCATTTTGCAATTTTGGAAGAAATGTTGCCAATTCGCGCAAATCGACGTGAGGTTATCAACCAGTCACCATCCCCAGACCGATGGTCAAACAGAGAGGACCAACCAGACTCTTGAACAATACCTACGTTGCATGCTACACCAGACTGAAAACAATTGGAAGGAAATTTTATGGATTGCTGAATACGCATACAATAACTCAGTACATTCAGGAACCGGACAAAGCCCCTTTTATACCATGTATGGACATCATCCTCGAACCTCAGAACTCGATTCACCCCAGCACTTAGAAATGCCGGCAGTGACCCATCTGCACTCTGCTATTACACAGGCCTTTAAGGAGGCAACTGAACATTTGAAACAAGCAAAAGAGAAATACAAGAAAAATGCTGATCAACATAGAAGTGACACTCCCCAATACCAAATTGGAGATCAAGTTTGGCTGGCCACGAAACACATACCTCTAAAAGGAACTAAAAATTTTAATTCTAGATATTTGGGACCTTACACCATTAAGGCCATTATCAACCCGGTGGCCGTCAAATTAGAACTACCCTCTAATATGCGGATCCATCCTGTCTTTCATGTTTCACTTCTAAAACCAGTTCAACCCGGAACAAGATTAACCAAACCACCTGACCCCATCCTGATAGATGGAGAACCTGAATTCGAGGTAAAAAATATCCTGGACGCTAAGATGGTTAAATCAAAACTTTTTTATTTAATCGATTGGAAAGGTTACAGACCACAAGAAAGGTCACGGGAGCCCAGTGACCACGATCATGCACCTCGGTTGGTGAAAAGATTCCATCGGAACTTCCCAGACAAACCATGGCCCAGGGGAAGAACAACTTTAGGAGGGGCCTTGGGGGGGGAGTGCTGTCAAGATGCCTACCACCAGCCATCGGGACCAAGCCAATCAGCCCCGGGAGCAGGCATCTAAACATTTATGAAAACCACAGCAGCCCCGGCTAGGGGCTATCTGGGTTCAGTCCTGGCACCTTAGGCGCCAGACTCATAGTAGAAATCAGTCCTGGTGCCTAAGGCGCCAGGCTCATAGTCATTACTTACCACAGGCAGACCATGCTGCAAATGACTCCAATCCAACGTGAAGCCTGGTTCTTGGGACTTCTTACGTGGGACTACTTTTGAGGCTATTTAAACCACGCCCGATCAGCAACACACGCTTCGCGTTATTCTGCATCCAGCAGCGTAACGCTCACCGTGCCTGCAAGTCAACATCCAGACCTCTGCCACACCCGTCCTGAATCCAGAGCTCCTAGAGAAGAAGGAAAGCAGAGGCAAGGTTAGAAAACGAACTTATTTCCAGTTTCTAACCTGATTCCGGAACCATCACGTCTCAGCACCTGGAAAGGAGATTCTTTCTACACGCGTCGCATCGCCAGCTGCAGCGCTGCGCCATACTCACCAGTCCTCATAGCACTTTTCGATCCGGCGCTGCCTCCATCATTACTTTGCCGGGCTCCGGCATCTGGGGACAAAAGAAATAACCAGGTGAGCCAAAAGAGCCAACAAATACAATCTCTCTTACCACCATAGACTTACCTAATTTACCACCGGAGGCATTATTCTTTAACTCTCCACATCTTCAAACGCCACATCTGAAAATGGAGAGAAAACAACACGTTAAATACATGCATCATTTACCGGATAGCATCGGGTAATACAGACTCTTACCTGAACGCCATCCACCGCCACGAGACCATCTTTTCTCGAACTCCACTACAAGATAAGAAAGGAATGGGACAAGAGTGAACATCGGACATATTGAACTCTATGAACTCTATACTTATTGGTCTTAGCCAGGAACCTCAGAGTCAACTCTCATCTGGAACGCCCCAATGCCTTCTAACCAGTGAAGCAATGGGTATCTACGCGCCCCTGCAATCCACGCAGGATGGAGAGCTCATCTTTCAAGAATATAAGGAGAATCCTTCTACGGGTCAAGCAGATGAGATTAGGAGGGCCAGTCCAGTCTGTCATCTCTGCACTACGCATCACGTTGGGGGAGGCCGCAGCAGTCCGGGTCCGACCGACGCCCCTGTGGGAGCCAGGTGAGCGTAACAGAGTGTGGTCACCTATTTTATGTCCACATCATCTAGCTGGAGTTCAGCCAATCTTTACACTTAATTGGTGGAGCAACATCTGCCTTCACCTTACTCTTTACTCTTTCTTCTCATGTTAGTTCTTTTTTTTCAGTACAAAGTGCTATTGCAAAATATGCAAAGTAAAACTAATCAATAATTTTTCTAATGACACAAACAATTAGGCTACAAACTGCTTAACAAATAATGCATTAAATAACAATACACGTTGACACAGAAAGTAGTCACCACCAATGTCAGAAACTCGGCAAAAGTGTCCCAGATTGATAAATTAATATTCCCCTGGAGGCTAATAATTTCATAGGGAGGGTCATTTTACTGCAGAAATGTTTCTGCACTAAAGGATTTAGAACCCCGATTTCAAAAAAAGAAAAAGGGGTGTCCTTTGTGCAACGGGAGAGAGCGGTCACTTGTTACTCCAATCCAAGAACGGGCGATAACGGGGGCGGAAAAAAGGGAAAAGAGGGCGCAAAATGATGACCTGCACAATAGTGACCCCCAAAGTGGTATATGTTGGTCAATGTAAAATTAGAGAAATACTAGGCTTGGCACCACTCTCCTTTTTGAGATTTTGGGCATTCCTGCTGTCCTGAGTGGATTCACTTTCTTCCATGCTGAAACAAATTCACCCCCTCAATATCTTCATATTCCTGTCATCCAATACCGCCTCTTTTTTCTTTGCTTTGATACTCCCCTTACCTGAGAACAACAGTGTTGCATGCAAACCCCTGGTCCTCAGAGACACTCAGGAGGCCTGTGGCAGCATACCAGGACCTGGTTGTCCATACAAGCTCAGCCCGCCAGGAGGAGTGCCTTTCATGATTGTGCCAATCATCAGGGGGCTCCTACTTACTTACTTGCTTGCTTGATTCTATGCATTTAATTTTTCAGCAATCTTCCCATGCACATTGCTATCAGGTGGAGGATTTTGCTAAATTTAATTTTAACCAGAATCCGGGTTTGCAGGTAAGAGAGATACACTTGGAGATGATTGTGTATCTTTCATGTTACTCTGTGCTTAGCTCCAGATGGTTTCTTAGATGCTTTTTTCAGGCTAACAACATGGAGGCATAGGGAGAATGAGGGAGTGACGTTTTCTCCTTCCAGGACAACACCAGTACATTGTTCATAACAGAAGTGCACTGTGAAAAATGATACTGTGCATAAGCTCTGCACAGCCTTGTGGTACTATGAAATAAATCGCACATGGAAAGAATTCCGGTTTCTCCATATGCTGTTATTCTGGGCCCAGCTAGCACATGGATACATGATAGGTTATTTATAACGCGCTTAATACCAGAGGTTTCTAAGCGCAAACCTGTGATGCTCCGTGTCGTCTTGCTTCCAAGGCGAGCACGTTGCCTCTGAGCAATCCTCGCGAGACAACATGCTTACAAAAGTTATTTTGCATGACAAATCCTTTAGTAAATGTTTAAGTGTTTTATTAAAATCCCACTGGTGGTAGAACCTATTTACACTGGAAATTATCTTTTATAAAACACTCACATCTGGTAATCTTTGGTGTGATTATATTCCTAAATGATACTTTTGTAGATGCCTTTAGCGTTTGAATTTGGCAGAGCTAGAGAGTATACACATCTGTCTGCTGGGAACTGTGTGGAGTAGTTTGCATGTTAATGCACATGCCTGTAAATGTCTTGAATTTGACCCTTGGGCGCGGCAACTTGTGCTTCTTAATTAAGCAAGTTGTGTATCTGTGGCCCTATTCATGATTGGTATAGTATAGTGTCTCCAGACCCTCCTCCTGATCCCACTCATAACCAGAATTCCCTATGATGTATAAAGTGCGGTTGAACAAAGGAGCAGGTAGCTCTTTCTAGAAATCAGGTACCTCCTCTGTCTTAAAATTGGAGAAGTATCATGTGAGATTTGCGCTGTCAAACGACAGATCTCGGTATTTAGCGATGTCCTACTGTAGTAATAGGGGTGTAAGTTTAGTATTGATGCCTTTTACTTATTAGCAGCAAGTTGACCCACTAAAACCTTTACATGCCATGATACAATGACAATAAGAGATGTTCTCCCTTTACTTGTTTGGATGGACTAAGCACTTCATCTACCAGGGTTGGGCCATCTAGCCTCCCGAGTCATTAAGATACCAAATGCAAGATGCATTGGTGTTCCACCTACATACATGCCTGTCTGTCTAACTTCAATTGGCTAATATTGCTTCTATTGCCCAATTACCCACATTCCCAAATGAATACTGATAACAACTTTACTAATAGTTTTAAGCCACTGGATTACTAGGGAGCTCCTTGAGCACAAGTCTAGGAAAGACGTGACATCTAATCATGAAAATGTCAACCCACAAGCGATAGGGGCAGATGGAGACCTATGTGTCTTCACAACATTGAATCACTTACTGATCCTGTATAGACCCTGAAGAGGAACAGCTAGCCGTGCAAAAGGCTCCAATTTGTTCCAGCCTCTTTACATTATTGATTACCTACTGTACTGCTCCTGCCTTTTGCTTACTTTTTAATCTTTCTACTTCATTGAAGTTGTGGAAGCCAACTTATCTTTGCTGCCTGTGAAGACAGAAGGTACAACTTTTGAATGAACTAAAAACACTGCTCAGGACAGGCACACATTGTTCTGTATCTTCTGGGATCTAGTCCCTACTGAAATCTTCAATTTGCAACTTTCTAATTTAGTTGTTGCCATTTTCACAGACATTCCCATTGACCTTTATAAAAACAAAAGCTAAATACATTTGTATTCATTCTCCTTTCATCAATTTTCTTCATATAGTTTCTGGTAATTTGCTAATTAATTAATTCTGAATTTCTGAATTTGATTTGGACCACACATTACTCATAGATAAACATTATTGATTTTGGGTGATTGGTCCGTACTTGCACATCCCCAGCACGTTGCAAACAGTAAGCTTTTCACTTATTGCTCGGTACCCAATGGTGGGTTAAGGATCATTTTAAGTACTTCTTACTACATATTTGCAAGGTCCCTCTGAACATGATGGGTTACTCAGGTGCTGTTGATAAACACTACACTTGACCTGCAAAAACAGGAGGACCTACCTTGGCCAGAATTACTGCTTTGTGTAATTCAGCTAAATCCCCCAGGGATTTCCATGGACTCAATTAATGGAGACTAACACCTCCATACCACCACTTGCAATTATGCGGTTAATTTGCCATAGTGGAGGTAGAGGTGATGGTGTTTGGAAGTAATATGAGCAGAATTGACTCTGTATGTTTCTGCCTGCCAGCTGCATTTCACACATAAGGTCACAAAACAAAACTCAAAGTGTACGACATTCGAATGCATTATGTGGTACTTGCTTGCAGGCCAAAAAGAGGCATGGCAGGAGGACACCCTGCTTTCCCTGCATATGTTCTTCCCAGTATACACATCATTGAGGGTCATGTTGAATATATCCATGTGTCCTTTCATTTGAAGCTATGCAGAAGTGTAGATGTCCACTCATTCACCCCTCATGGTCCTTACATAGGCTGAAATGAGGTTGGTCCTACTGTAAGACGTAGCTGGTTTTGAAACCTCTTGGTTGCTGCTTGCATGGTCCATAGTCACCCATGTCAACATTTTATCATGGCCTGTTTTAAGGAGCAGTTGCCCAGCGGTCCAACAATACCCATTCATAACATTTTAATAGGCATTCACATTCCTGGCATCATTATGAGGGTAGCCTTTGTCATATGTCTTGACTTATTAGGAGTGTAGTAAGCCTGATAGAACCTGTCTACTTTGACATTTGTTATTAGCCAGTAAAAATGGCTTCCAGCCTGATGTGTTTCTTGGTCGCCACAGTGAACAGCCATAGCAGTGTATTGCGTCAGGTCTGAAAAGAGCTTTCTGTAACAGTGGGATGCTGGTGGACTCAGAATTACTGGTCTCGCTATACAGGAGACCTTGTAAAAGTGGCCTAAAAGAACTTAATCTTTCTGTGCCTTGCAGACCTCTGCATGGCAAAAGCCTTATGCTACCTTCAACTCAGTCAGCTCATTATGGAAATTCACCAAGGTTCCTCATGGAGTTCTATGGATTCCGAAAAATGGGGAATCACACCACCCTACCAACACTTGTAATTCTGTGCTAACCCCACAGGACCAATTGGCAGTAACTGCAAACAATTTTGGAGGTAACTCGGACGAATGACCACTGATATACTGCCAAACAAGTAATCAGGCCCTCTGTCTGGTGTGCCCATGTTCTGTTTGTTGCAAATAGTCTTACGTGTGGATTCTGTGTGCATTGGTACTGTATAGGTGAGGGTGTGTGGGTAGATGTGTCTGGATCTGTCTTGGGAGGATAGCTCAGCAACAACGTGCTCGCCTTGGAAACAAGACGACACGGAGAAACACAGGTTCGATCCTCGGGTCCGCGCTTCGAAACCTCTGGGTATTAAGCACGTTATAAATAACCTATCATATCATATCATCAAATTTCATGTCGGTATTCATCAAGGGACTATTATTCAGTTGAATGGGTTCTGGCACACCAGTGGGTTCTGTGAGGGGTCAGAACAGCGAAGCAGACAACTTTTAGAGGATTTCTCAAAATATGCCATTTTATGAAATCATACATTTCACAAAACACCTCACTATCCTTACCCTGACAAGGATTTCCCGGCCTAAATTAAACTTAAGGCAACACTCTAACAAGGGATATCTGGCCCTCACACTTGTACATAAAATACACAAGAAAATATATGGCAATTTGTGACAACAACAATTACGTACGTAAGATATTCACAGTCTCTCTTGATAACCTGGGTGAACTTCCCTTACCCAGGTTTTAAGTTGGATTCATTTGCAATTTTCAACAAAAAGAAACAAGGAAATCCTGGTTTACAACTAAGTTCCAACACAGTTCTTTGCACCTTCAGCTTGTCAAAAGAAAGTTCTGTTAATCCTATGTTCAACAAAGGAAAGGTTCTTCTTCCTGGAATAATACGTTCCACTTTATCAAATAGCATCAGTGATATTCTTGGTCAGGATGATTTATCACAACTCATAAATGTCAAAGAAATACAACTTGTTAATGTCAGCTTTTCTCAACTCTTCTGTCAACACCATAAATCTGTCATGATCTCTGCTTCCAAAAGGTCAGGGTTTTCCCAACTCCCTTGGAAGCAGATCCATAACCCAGGTTCCGAGTGCCAACCAGTCCCAATTGGGACCTTTTGGACCCAGTCCTGGCGCCAGTGGCACCAGGCTCATAAATATGCCCAGTCCCAGC
The DNA here is from genome assembly GCF_040938575.1 of Ambystoma mexicanum. Classification (NCBI taxonomy): domain Eukaryota; kingdom Metazoa; phylum Chordata; class Amphibia; order Caudata; family Ambystomatidae; genus Ambystoma; species Ambystoma mexicanum. The sequence continues at coordinate 296,153,257 of NC_090930.1, read as the reverse complement.
GCTGGAAGCGCCAGGCTCATAATGCTTGGGTGGACTTACCTGCAGCAGACCATGCTGCTTACTTGCCTGCCAGTTGAGCCTCTGATCCTCTTCTGTTTGGAACTACTTTTCCTGTTGGGTGGGGCAGGAGCCACTCCCTAGGTTCAGAACACTGGAACTCTTCTGGAAAGCAGGAACTCTTTTCTTACCTAGGCGTGGCTGTGGAAGGAGACACCTAAGCACTACAGGAGGCTATTTAAACCACACCCGATGGATGAATCTTGCTTTGCGTTATTCTGCATCCTCTGCAGCAGAACGCTCATCGTGTCTTCTGCATCTGATCCTGGGCCTAAGGAAAAAGGCTTACCATCCTGAATCCAGTCTTCAGCAACACCTATAAAGACAAGAAAGAACAGGTTAGCATTACGGTCTTCAGTGACAGCGCTTCACTTACCTGGTCCATCGGCTGTCACCAACGCCTCGCGCTGCATTCCGGCATCTGAAAGACAAAGGCTTACCTACTCTTCGTGCGCTCCGGAGGTCTTCGCACTGCATTCCGGCATCTGAAAGACAAAAGCTTACCAGCTCTTTGCACGCTCCGGAGGCCTTCGGCGCTGCATCCCGCATCTGAAAGACAAAACAAGGTGCGTTTAAAGACATTGGAGAACTTTAATACTCACGTGCCATTACTCCTTTCCACATCTAACCCAGTGGGTATTCCGGCACCCTGCAGCCGCTCCGAACTTGTACCTGCAAAAAAAAAAGACAGTTAGAGCGCATCGTGAAGCAGGCAACAAGCGCTTACTTACGTGCTTCCAGGAGCTTCCATTCATCACACGGGCTCCATCTTCAACTCACTTCAGCCCGTCATCCGCCATCGCCGGAACCCTGCAAAAACAAGAGACATCATTACTAAAGACTTTTAAAGACATTAGAATTACTCGAAACTTACCGTTCGTGCAGTAAACGACGGACAGCAGTCCTCTGAAGTCAAGAGGCCTGCTCCCCTTATCCAGTGAAGAAACTGGTTACAGCACCCTGCCCCGAGGCAGATGGAGAGCACGGCGTTCACTTACCTAAGGTGAGAGCGTTAACCTTTGGGGTTCTACAGGAGAAGAGAAAGGGAAGAAGAGAGAGACATTCAATAACCCAGTTCATTAATCCCATATTTTCTATCTGCAGACATCTTACCCTTCGAGTCAGACATACAGTGCACAGAGGTCCAGCCCAAAGAGCCAGCCGTGTGTTACACATCACCTTTGAAGATACGGTATATGCCCAGTCAAGACTGGCGCCTCTACGGGAATCAGGTGAGCGTTACAGAACGCAAAGCCTACCGCAAAACTCCCGTCCAGGCGCTATGGAAACCTCGGATACCGACCAGCTAGCCCAGTTACTTGGGGAACTAAGGGCAGAAGTGCATGCAGCCCGTCAGGAAACGAACGCTCTAAGAAGGGAACTGATTATTTCCAAGGAGCGAACAGATGATCTCGCTAGACAAGTGCTACAGTCACAAGCCGGACAGACCCCGTTACCCGCATCTGGGGGAAATCTTCCTTCTACATCCTCTATTAATCCAGTGCAGATCAACCTACCTGGGAATGTACCTCTGGCTCCGCCCGAACGATTTTCTGGTGACCCAAAAAGGTTTGCAGTATTTATCAATCAGTGCCGGTTGCATTTCTTATGCCGGCCAGCAGCCTTTCCAACTGATCAAACTAAAGTAGCTTTCGTGCTTTCGTACCTTAGTGGCAATGCGGCAGACTGGTCGATCCCTCTAGTAAATCAAGATGATCTGGTCCTCCATGATTTTCAAGCTTTTCAGCTCAGTATGGAAAAACTGTTCGCAAGACATTCACAGGGGCAGGCCTTGGACAATGAGCTTCTTTCGTTGCGACAAGGTAATCAAGACCTTTTGGCTTATATTGCGTCTTTCAACAGACTGATAGTGGAAACTCAATGGCCTGAGGACAAAAGGATTACGCTGTTTTATAGAGGGCTACGTGGAGAGCTCAAAGATGTGTTAGCCCAAGTAGTGAATCCCCCACAATATTGTTCGGACTATATAGACTTAGTCGTTCAAATAGATCACAGACTGCAGAACAGGAAGGCCGATCGTTCCAAGTTTGATGCTTGAGTATTTTCCAAACCGCCAACTCCTTCCAAAGGAGTAGACTCCGGGGAACCCATGCAAATAGGGGGCCTGAAAGGTCCTCTAACACAAAAGGAGCGGGAAAGGAGAAAACAGTTGCAATTATGCCTCTATTGCGCAAACTCAGGGCACTTTCTTCGAGACTGTCCGGTGAAACCTGCCAAGAAGGCAGTAGGAGCTGCAGTTACCAAAGTTACAAACTCTGAGTAGGGAAACGACCTCGCCCGACAAGAATAGAGGTCCTCTTGCCGAGCGTGAAAACCAGTTCCGTGACCTCGCATTTCGTGATACCTATGGTCCTCATTAGCCCTGATAATCCGGATCGATTACATGCAATTGAAGCTTACGTCGACAGCGGTGCCATCGGCAATTATGTGGATCATGAAATGGTTTTGAGGATGAATCTAACTCTTTGTCCCAAGGCTGTAAAGGACGTCATTACTACGGTGGATGGAACGGAGATAGCCTCCGGACCAGTAACGCATACCACTCAAGAAGTGACGCTAGTAAGTCAAGATGGACACCATGAGAAGATCGTGTTCGATGTGATCAAGGCTCCTCAGTTTCAGATTATTCTATGAATACCTTGGTTAGAGAAACACAATCCTCTGATCGATTGGCGAGCAAGAACGGTCCAGTTTCCAGAATGTGTCTCTACTTGTCACCCTCCACCTGGTTTTGCACTGGCAGCAATTTCTTCAGAGACTCCCCAGTTACCTCCCGAATACCTAGAATACCAAGATGTTTTCCCGAAGGACCAGGCTAACTCTCTACCTCCTCATAGGTCTTATGACTGCCAGATAGACCTGATACCTGGATCTACTCCTCCTTGTAGTAGAATTTATGCCCTCACCGAGCCTGAGAACCTTCACCTTCGACAATACCTGGATCAATACCTGGCAAATGGGTTTATTCGTCCTTCCAAGTCTCCTGCTTCTTCAGCTTTGTTCTTCGTTCCAAAAAAGGAAGGAGACCTTAGAACTTGTATAGATTATCGCTCCCTGAACCAGATCACCGTCAAGAATAGATATCCGTTACCTTTGATCCCTGAACTCCTGGACCAAGTCAGAAAAGCATGCATATATTGTAACGCTCACCTGATTCCCGCAGAGGCACCGGTCTTGACTGGGTGAATGCTGTATCTTCAAAGGTGATGTGTAACACACGGTTGGCTCTTTGGGCTGGACCTCTGCGCACTGTATGTCTGACTCGAAGAGTAAGATGTCTGCAGATAGAAAATATGGGATTAATGAACTAGGGTTATTGGGTGCCTCTCTCCTCTTCCCTTTCTCTTCTCCTGTAGAACCCCAAAGGTTAACGCCCTCACCTTAGGTAAGTGAACGCCGAGCTCTCCATCTGCCTCGGGGCAGGGTGCCGTAACCAGTTTCTTCACTGGATAAGGGTGCAGGCCTGTTGACCTCAGAGGATGCTGTCCGTCGTTAACTGCACGAACGGTAAATTCTGGGCACTTCAAATGTCTTAAAAGTCTTTTGTAATGATATCTCTTGTTTTGCAGGGTTCCGGCGATGGCGGATGGCGGGCTGATGAGAGTTGAGGATCGAACCCGCGTGAGGAATAGAAGCGCCTGGAAGCACGTAAGTAAGCGCTTGTAGCCTGCTTCACGATGCGCACTAACTGTCCCTTTTATCTTGCAGTTACAAGTTCGGAGCTTTAGAGAAGCTGAAGGGTGCTGGAATACCCACTGGATTCGGCGTGGGAATGAGTAATGGCACGTGAGTAATAAAGTTGCCCAATGTCTTTAAACGCACCTTCTTTTGTCTTTCAGATGCGGGATGCAGCGCCGAAGGCCTCCGGAGCGTGCGAAGAGCTGGTAAGCTTTTGTCTTTCAGATGCCGGAATGCAGTGCGAAGACCTCCGGAGCATGCGAAGAGTAGGTAAGCCTTTGTCTTTCAGATGCCAGAATGCAGCGCGAGGCGTTGGTGACAGCCGATGGACCAGGTAAGAGATGCGCTGCCACTGAAGACCGTAGTGCTAACCAGTTCTTTCTTTGTCTTTACAGGTGCTGCTGAAGACTGGATTCCAGGATGGTAAGCCTTTGTTCCCTTAGGCCCAGGATCAGAAGCAGAAGACACGATGAGCGTTCTGCTGCAGAGAATGCAGAATAACACAAAGCATGATTCATCCATCGGGTGTGGTTTAAATAGCCTCCTGTAGTGCTTAGGTGTCTCCTTCCACAGCCACGCCTAGGTAAGAAAAGAGTTCCTGCTTTCCAGAAGAGTTCCAGTGTTCTGAACCTAGGGAGTGGCTCCTGCCCCACCCAACAGGAAAAGTAGTCCCAAACAGAAGAGGATCAGGGGTTCAACTGGCAGGTAAGTAAGCAGCATGGTCTGCTGCAGGCAAGTCCACCCAAGCATTATGAGCCCGGCGCTTCCAGCGCTGGGACTGGGCATCTTTATGAGCCTGGTGCCACTGGCGCCAGGACAGGGTCCAAAAGGTCCCAATTGGGACTGGCTGGCACTCGGAACCGGGGTTATGGGTCTGCTTCCAAGGGAGTCGGGCAAGTCCTGATCTTTTGGAAGCAGAGATCATGACAGCACCCCCCCTCAAGGCCCCTCCCAAACCGGGCTTCTCCGGGGGTTTGGGCTTGTTAGGAAATGTTCGATGAAATCTTTTGATTAGACGAGGCGCGTGGACATATTCTGCAGGTTCCCAGGATCTTTCTTGGGGACCGTAGCCTTTCCAGTCAATCAGGTAAAATAGTTTAGATTTGGAGATCTTGGAATCCAGGATGCTTTTGACTTCAAACTCGAGTTCTCCATCAACTAGAATAGGTTTTGGAGATGTAGTTAGTCGGGTTTGAGGTTGCACGGGTTTTAATAGAGAGACGTGGAAGACCGGATGTATCTTCATGTGAGGGGGCAAGTCCAACTTGACCGCTACTGGATTTACTATGGTAGTGATGGAATAGGGACCAAGGTATCTTGGGTTGAATGTGCGTGGTCCTTTTAGAGGTAGATATTTGGTGGATAACCAGACTTGATCTCCTACTTGATATTGGGGGGCTTCCTTCCGATGTTGGTCTGCTCCTTTCTTGTATTGTTCTTTAGCCCTTTGAAGGTGAGAAACGGCTTCCTTAAAGGCCTGGGTGATTGTAGAATGCAGGTGGTCTACTGCTGGTGTTCCAAGATCTTGGAGTGGATCCAACTCCGAGGTTCGAGGGTGACTACCGTATAAAAGAAAAAACAGGGTTTTCCCAGTTCCCGAGTGGACAGAGTTATTGTAGGCATATTCGGCTATCCAAAGGATATCTTTCCAAGTTTTTTCAGTTTGTTGTAGCATGCAGCGCAAATACTGTTCCAGAGTTTGATTGGTCCTCTCGGTTTGTCCGTCGGTTTGAGGGTGGTGGCTGGTCGAAAGTCTCACATCAATTTGAGCCGACCGACAGCAACTTCGCCAAAAATAAGAAATAAATTGACTACCTCGATCCGAAATTAGAACTGAAGGAAAACCGTGCAGTCGGACGATGTTTTCGAGAAATTCTCGGGCCAGAGTTGCTGCTGTTGGTAAGCCTTTGAGTGGAATGAAATGCGCCATCTTGGAGAATAGGTCCACGATTACTAGGATCGTATTGTATCCGGAGCATGGAGGTAGATCGGTGATGAAGTCCATAGAAAGCGTATGCCAAGGGCGAGGCGGGATGTCAATAGGGCGTAAGAGGCCGGCTGGTTTTTCCTTTTGACTCTTGTTTTGGGCGCATACTCCACAGGACATTATAAAGTCTCTGATATCTTTTTTCCAAGACGGCCACCAGAAGTAGCGCTTGATCTTTTCCAAGGTCTTGGTCATACCGGGATGTCCTTCCATTAAAGCATCGTGATAACAAGAGATTACCTTTTTCTGTAAATCTGTGCTGGGCAGGTATAACCGTTCTTGGAAATATAATAGGTTGTCCTTCACCGTAAAGTCCTTTCCCTGCAGATGCCAATTCTGTATGTCTGCTGGAGTTACCAGTAGCCTGGCTTTATCCTTAACTTCCTCTATGGATTGTGTGGCGATTACACCTAGAATTCTTTGTTCGGGAATGATAGGTACAGGTTTAGGATTGATCAAATGTTCTTCCACTCCCATCCGAGAAAGGGCATCAGCTTTACCGTTTTTTGTACCAGGTCGATAGGTAATTATGAAGTCAAACTCGGCAAAGAATAGTGCCCAACGGAGTTGCCTAGAGGATTGAGCTTTTGCGGTTTTCAAATATTGCAGGTTTCGGTGATCTGTAATCACAGTAACGGTGTGTCGGGCCCCCAGAAGATAATGCCGCCAAGCCTTAAAGGCGGACTTGATAGCTAGAAGTTCCTTATCAGTAATAGTGTAATTGATTTCAGGAGGCGAGAATTTGCGGGACCAAAATGCCACGGGATGCAACTGATTGGTTACTGGGTCCTTTTGTGATAGAACTGCCCCCATGGCAAGGCTCGAAGCATCAGTTTCAACGATGTAGGGGAGTTCTGGGCGAGGATGTTTTAAGATCGGTGCAGAGATAAATCTAGTCTTCAAATTCTGGAAAGCTTGTTCCGCCTCGGTAGACCATTCAAAACGTTTGTTTTTCTTTAACAAGGCGGTGATGGCTGGACTATTCGAGAGAATTCGGGGATAAACCTGCGGTAAAAGTTAGCGAAGCCTAACATGCTTTGAACACCTTTTACGGAGGATGGCGATGGCCATTTGAGAATTGCATCGACCTTCTTTGAATCCATACGCACTCCGCTAGGTGATAATATGAATCCCAAGAATTCAACTTCAGTCACGTTGAAAACACATTTTTCCAACTTAGCGAAAAGTTTGTGTTGACGCAATCTCTCGAGGACCATTTTCACATGTTTCCGATGTTCAGTTTCCGATGAAGAATAAACGAGGATGTCGTCAATGTAAACAACAACACACACATCTATGAGCTCTCTGAGGACATCGTTCATAAAATATTGAAAGGCGGCCGGGGCATTGCAAAGTCCGAAGGGCATGACCTGATATTCAAATAGCCCATACTTGGTGCGGAAGGCCGTCTTCCATTCATCGCCCTCTTTTACTCGTACCAAGTGGTAGGCTCCTCTAAGATCCAGCTTTGTATATATGCATGCTTTTCTGACTTGGTGCAGGAGTTCAGGGATCAAAGGTAACGGATATCTATTCTTAACAGTGATCTGGTTCAGGGCGCGATAATCTATACAAGTTCTAAGGTCCCCTTCTTTTTTTGGAACGAAGAACAAAGCTGAGGAAGCAGGGGACTTGGAAGGACGAATAAACCCATTCGCTAGGTATTGATCCAGGTATTGTCGGAGGTGAAGATTCTCAGGCTCGGTGAGGGCATACATTCTACTACAAGGAGGAGTAGATCCAGGTATCAGGTCTATCTGGCAGTCATAAGACCTATGAGGAGGTAGAGAGTTAGCCTGATCCTTCCGGAAAACATCTTGGAATTCTAGGTATTCAGGAGGTAACTGGGGAGCCTCCGAGGAAATTGCTGCCAGTGCAACACCAGGTCGAGGGTGACAAGTAGAGACACATTCTGGAAACTGAACCGTTCTTGCTCGCCAATCGATCTGAGGATTGTGCTTCTCTAACCAAGGAATTCCTAGAATAATCTGGAACTGAGGGGCCTTGATCACATCGAACACGATCTTCTCATGGTGTCCATCTTGACTTACTAGCGTCACTTCTTGGGTGGTATGCGTTACTGGTCCGGAGGCTATCTCCGTACCATCCACCGTAGTAATGACGTCCTTTACAGCCTTTGGACAAAGAGTCAGATTCATCCTCAAAACCATTTCATGATCCACATAATTGCCGATGGCACCGCTGTCGACGTAAGCTTCAATCGCATGTAATCGATCCGGATGTTCAGGGCTAATGAGGACCATAGGTATCACGAAATGCGAGGTCACGGAACTGGTTTTAACGCTCGGCAAGAGGACCTCTATTCTTGTCGGGCGAGGTCGTTTCCCTGCTCAGAGTTTGTGACCCTGGTAACTGCAGCTCCTACTGCCTTCTTGGCTGGTTTCACAGGACAGTCTCGAAGAAAGTGCCCCAAGTTTCCGCAATAGAGGCATAATTGCAGCTGTTTTCTCCTTTCCCGCTCCTTTTGTGTTAGTGGTCCTTTCAGGCCCCCTATTTGCATGGGTTCCCCGGAGTCTACTCCTTTGGTAGGAGTTGGTGGTTTGGAAAATACTCGAGCATCAAACTTGGAACGATCGGCCTTCCTGTTCTGCAGTCTGTGGTCAATTTGAACGACTAAGTCAATATAGTCCGAACAGTCTTGCGGGGGATTCACTACTTGGGCTAACACATCTTTGAGCTCTCCACGTAGACCTCTATAAAACAGCGTAATCCTTTTGTTCTCAGGCCATCGAGTTTCCACTATCAGTCTGTTGAAAGACGCAATATAAGCCAAAAGGTCTTGATTACCTTGTCGCAATGAAAGGAGCTCATTGTCCAAGGCCTGCCCCTGTGAATGTCTTGCAAACAGTTTTTCCATACTGAGCTGAAAAGCTTGAAAATCATGGAGAACCGGATCATCTTGATTAACTAGAGGGATCGACCAGTCTGCCGCATTGCCACTAAGGTACGAAAGCACGAAAGCTACCTTAGCTTGATCAGTTGGAAAGGCTGCTGGCCGGCATAAGAAGTGCAACCGGCACTGATTAATAAATACTGCAAACCTCTTTGGGTCACCAGAAAATCGTTCAGGTGGAGCCAGAGGTACATTCCCAGGTAGGTTGATCTGCACTGGGTTCGTAGAGGATGTTGAAGGAAGATTTGCCCCTGATGCGGGTAACAGAGTTTGTCCGGCTTGTGACTGTAGCAATTGTCTAGCGAGATCGTCTGTTCGCTCCTTGGAAATAATCAGTTCCCTTCTTAGAGCATTCGTTTCCTGACGGGCTGCATGCACTTCTGCTCTTAGTTCCCCAAGTAACTGGGCTAGCTGGTCGGTATCCGAGGTTTCCATAGCGCCTGGGTGGGAGTTTTGCGGTAGGCTTTGTGTTCTGTAACGCTCACCTGATTCCCGCAGAGGCGCCGGTCTTGACTGGGTGAATGCCGTATCTTCAAAGGTGATGTGTAACACACGGTTGGCTCTTTGGGCTGAACCTCTGTGCACTGTATGTCTGACTCGAAGAGTAAGATGTCTGCAGATAGAAAATATGGGATTAATGAACTGGGCTTATTGGGTGCCTCTCTCCTCTTCCCTTTCTCTTCTCCTGTAGAACCCCAAAGGTTAACGCCCTCACCTTAGGTAAGTGAACGCCGAGCTCTCCATCTGCCTCGGGGCAGGGTGCCGTAACCAGTTTCTTCACTGGATAAGGGTGCAGGCCTCTTGACCTCAGAGGACTGCTGTCCGTCGTTAACTGCACGAACGGTAAGTTCTGGGCACTTCAAATGTCTTAAAAGTCTTTTGTAATGATATCTCTTGTTTTGCAGGGTTCCGGCGATGGCGGCTGGCGGGCTGATGAGAGTTGAGGATCGAACCCGCGTGAGGAATAGAAGCGCCTGGAAGCACGTAAGTAAGCGCTTGTAGCCTGCTTCACGATGCGCACTAACTGTCCCTTTTATCTTGCAGGTACAAGTTCGGAGCTTTAGAGAAGCTGAAGGGTGCTGGAATACCCACTGGATTCGGCGTGGGAAGGAGTAATGGCACGTGAGTAATAAAGTTGCCCAATGTCTTTAAACGCACCTTCTTTTGTCTTTCAGATGCGGGATGCAGCGCCGAAGGCCTCCGGAGCGTGCGAAGAGCTGGTAAGCTTTTGTCTTTCAGATGCCGGAATGCAGCGCCGAAGGCCTCCGGAGCGTGCGAAGAGCTGGTAAGCTTCTGTCTTTCAGATGCCGGAATGCAGTGCGAAGACCTCCGGAGCATGCGAAGAGTAGGTAAGCCTTTGTCTTTCAGATGCCGGAATGCAGCGCGAGGCGTTGGTGACAGCCGATGGACCAGGTAAGAGATGCGCTGCCACTGAAGACCGTAGTGCTAACCTGTTCTTTCTTTGTCTTTACAGGTGCTGCTGAAGACTGGATTCCAGGATGGTAAGCCTTTGTTCCCTTAGGCCCAGGATCAGAAGCAGAAGACACGATGAGCGTTCTGCTGCAGAGAATGCAGAATAACACAAAGCAAGATTCATCCATCGGGTGTGGTTTAAATAGCCTCCTGTAGTGCTTAGGTGTCTCCTTCCACAGCCACGCCTAGGTAAGAAAAGAGTTACTGCTTTCCAGAAGAGTTCCAGTGTTCTGAACCTAGGGAGTGGCTCCTGCCCCACCCAACAGGAAAAGTAGTCCCAAACAGAAGAGGATCAGGGGTTCAACTGGCAGGTAAGTAAGCAGCATGGTCTGCTGCAGGTAAGTCCACCCAAGCATTATGAGCCCGGCGCTTCCAGCGCTGGGACTGGGCATCTTTATGAGCCTGGTGCCACTGGCGCCAGGACAGGGTCCAAAAAGTCCCAATTGGGACTGGCTGGCACTCGGAACCGGGGTTATGGGTCTGCTTCCAAGGGAGTCGGGCAAGTCCTGATGATCTTTTGGAAGCAGAGATCATGACATATATACAAAGCTGGATCTTAGAGGAGCCTACCACTTGGTACGAGTAAAAGAGGGCGATGAATGGAAGACGGCCTTCCGCACCAAATATGGGCTATTTGAATATCAGGTCATGCCCTTCGGACTTTGCAATGCCCCGGCCGCCTTTCAATATTTTATGAACGATGTCCTCAGAGAGCTCATAGATGTGTGTGTTGTTGTTTACATTGACGACATCCTCGTTTATTCTTCATCGGAATCTGAACATCGGAAACACGTGAAAATGGTCCTCGAAAGATTGCGTCAACACAAACTTTTCGCTAAGTTGGAAAAATGTGTTTTCAACGTGACTGAAGTTGAATTCTTGGGATTCATATTATCACCTGGCGGAGTGCGTATGGATTCAAAGAAGGTCGATGCAGTTCTCAAATGGCCATCACCATCCTCCGTAAAAGGTGTGCAAAGCATGTTAGGCTTCGCTAACTTTTACCGCAGGTTTATCCCCGAATTTTCTCGAATAGTCCAGCCCATCACTGCCTTTTTAAAGAAAAACAAACGTTTTGAATGGTCTATCGAGGCGGAACAAGCTTTCCAGGATTTGAAGACTAAATTTATCTCTGCACCAATCTTAAAACACCCTCGCCCCGAACTCCCCTACATCGTGGAAACTGATGCTTCAAGCCTTGCCATGGGGGCAGTTCTATCACAAAAGGACCCGGTAACCAATCAGTTGCATCCAGTGGCATTTTGGTCCCGCAAATTCTCGCCTCCTGAAATCAATTACACGATTACTGACAAGGAACTTCTGGCTATCAAGTCCGCCTTTAAGGCTTGGCAGCATTATCTGCTGGGGGCCCAACACACCGTTACTGTGATTACGGATCACCGAAACCTGCAATATTTGAAAACCGCAAAAGCCCAATCCTCTAGACAACTCTGTTGGGCATTATTCTTTGCCGAGTTTGACTTCATAATTACCTATCGACCTGGTACAAAAAACGGTAAAGCTGATGCCCTTTCTCGGATGGGAGTGGAAGAACACTTGATCAACCCTAAACCTGTACCAATCATTCCCGAACAAAGAATTCTGGGTGTAATCGCCACACAATCCATAGAGGAAGTTAAGGATAAAGCTAGGCAACTTGTAACTCCAGCAGACATACAGAATTGGCATCTGCAGGGAAAGGACTTTGCAGTAAAGGACAACTTATTGTATTTCCAAGAACGATTATACCTGCCCAGCACAGATTTACAGAAAAAAGTAATCTCTTGTTATCACGATTCTTTAATGGAAGGACATCCCAGTATGGCCAAGACCTCAGAAAAGATCAAGCGCTACTTCTGGTGGCCGTCTTGGAAAAAAGATATCAGAGACTTTATAATGTCCTGTGGAGTATGCGCCCAAAACAAGAGTCAAAAGGAAAGACCAGCAGGCCTCTTACGCCCTATTGACATCCCACCTCGCCCTTGGCATACGCTTTCTATGGACTTCATCACCGATCTACCTCCATGCTCCGGATATAATACGATTCTAGTAATCGTGGACTTATTCTCCAAGATGGCGCATTTCATTCCGCTCAAAGGCTTGCCAACAGCAGCAACTCTGGCCCGAGAATTTCTCGAAAACATCGTCCGACTGCACGGTTTTCCTTCGGTTCTAATTTCGGATCGAGGTAGTCAATTTATTTCTCATTTTTGGCGAAGTTGCTGTCGGTCGGCTCAAATTGATGTGAGACTATCGACCAGTCACCACCCTCAGACCGACGGACAAACCGAGAGGACCAATCAAACTCTGGAACAGTATTTACGCTGCATGCTGCAACAAACTGAAAAAACTTGGAAAGACATCCTTTGGATAGCCGAATATGCCTACAATAACTCTGTCCATTCGGGAACTGGGAAAACCCCGTTTTTTCTTTTATACGGCAGTCACCCTCGAACCTCGGAGTTGGATCCCCTCCAAGATCTTGAAACACCAGCAGTAGACTACCTGCATTCTACAATCACCCAAGCCTTTAAGGAAGCTGTTTCTCACCTTCAAAGGGCTAAAGAACAATACAAGAAAGGAGCAGATCAACATCGGAAGGAAGCCCCTCAATATCAAGTAGGGGATCAAGTCTGGTTATCCACCAAATATCTACCTCTAAAAGGGCCATGCACATTCAACCCAAGATACCTTGGTCCCTATTCCATCACTACCATAGTAAACCCAGTAGCGGTCAAGTTGGACTTGCCCCCGCACATGAAGATACATCCGGTCTTCCACGTCTCTCTATTAAAACCCGTGCAACCTCAAACCCGACTAACTAAATCTCCAAAACCCATCCTAGTTGATGGAGAACTCGAGTTTGAAGTCAAAAGCATTCTGGACTCCAAGATCTCCAAATCTAAACTATTTTACCTAATTGACTGGAAAGGCTACGGCCCCCAAGAGAGATCCTGGGAACCTGCTGAATATGTCCACGCTCCTCGCCTAATCAAAAGATTTCACCGAACATTTCCTGACAAGCCAAAACCCCCGGAGAAGCCCGGTTTGGGAAGGGCCTTGAGGGGGGGTACTGTCATGATCTCTGCTTCCAAAAGGTCAGGGTTTTCCCAACTCCCTTGGAAGCAGATCCATAACCCAGGTTCCGAGTGCCAACCAGTCCCAATTGGGACCTTTTGGACCCAGTCCTGGCGCCAGTGGCACCAGGCTCATAAATATGCCCAGTCCCAGCGCTGGAAGCGCCGGGCTCATAATGCTTGGGTGGACTTACCTGCAGCAGACCATGCTGCTTACTTGCCTGCCAGTTGAGCCTCTGTTCCTCTTCTGTTTGGAACTACTTTTCCTGTTGGGTGGGGCAGGAGCCACTCCCTAGGTTCAGAACACTGGAACTCTTCTGGAAAGCAGGAACTCTTTTCTTACCTAGGCGTGGCTGTGGAAGGAGACACCTAAGCACTACAGGAGGCTATTTAAACCACACCCGATGGATGAATCTTGCTTTGCGTTATTCTGCATCCTCTGCAGCAGAACGCTCATCGTGTCTTCTGCATCTGATCCTGGGCCTAAGGAAAAAGGCTTACCATCCTGAATCCAGTCTTCAGCAACACCTATAAAGACAAGAAAGAACAGGTTAGCATTACGGTCTTCAGTGACAGCGCTTCACTTACCTGGTCCATCGGCTGTCACCAACGCCTCGCGCTGCATTCCGGCATCTGAAAGACAAAGGCTTACCTACTCTTCGTGCGCTCCGGAGGTCTTCGCACTGCATTCCGGCATCTGAAAGACAAAAGCTTACCAGCTCTTTGCACGCTCCGGAGGCCTTCGGCGCTGCATCCCGCATCTGAAAGACAAAACAAGGTGCGTTTAAAGACATTGGAGAACTTTAATACTCACGTGCCATTACTCCTTTCCACATCTAACCCAGTGGGTATTCCGGCACCCTGCAGCCGCCCCGAACTTGTACCTGCAAAATAAAAAGACAGTTAGAGCGCATCGTGAAGCAGACAACAAGCGCTTACTTACGTGCTTCCAGGCGCTTCCATTCATCACACGGGCTCCATCTTCAACTCACTTCAGCCCGTCATCCGCCATCGCCGGAACCCTGCAAAAACAAGAGACATCATTACTAAAGACTTTTAAAGACATTAGAATTACTCGAAACTTACCGTTCGTGCAGTAAACGACGGACAGCAGTCCTCTGAAGTCAAGAGGCCTGTTCCCATTATCCAGTGAAGTAACTGGTTACAGCACCCTGCCCCGAGGCAGATGGAGAGCACGGCGTTCACTTACCTAAGGTGAGAGCGTTAACCTTTGGGGTTCTACAGGAGAAGAGAAAGGGAAGAAGAGAGAGACATTCAATAACCCAGTTCATTAATCCCATATTTTCTATCTGCAGACATCTTACCCTTCGAGTCAGACATACAGTGCACAGAGGTCCAGCCCAAAGAGCCAGCCTTGTGTTACACATCACCTTTGAAGATACGGTATACGCCCAGTCAAGACCGGCGCCTCTACGGGAATCAGGTGAGCGTTACAGAATCACAGTTTGTTTCTTTGTCAGGATTACATCACATCACTCTACTTCCACATGGTTTACTCTCAGATCAAGCCCCATTCTAAAAGCAATCTCCATGCGGGTCTACTCACCTGCCCAATAGTTTTCCATAAACTACAGTGCGTTTGAAGTTCTAAATCTACTGAAAAGCGAAATATTTATCACAGCTTCAGCAGTTTGCAATTTCGTGACTTTCAACACCTTTTCAGAAAACCAAGATTCACATTAATGTTTCTCAGCACCTTCATATAAGCAAGGCACCCTTCTTCTGAACATTGATCTTCCAGAAGGGCAGCCTCTTTGCCACTTTTGTCTTTCTGCAACACCAGTTACCTAAATGCTTTAAGGACATCATTGTACCTCTCCGCCTTTTGGCTTCAATATGGCAATGTACGATTTTATACCAGCTTCAATTTTTATGGAACAATCACCATTAACAAGCTCCATCCCTTTTAAGACATTGCATTCGTCCCTTCTCATCCTGTTAGTCTCATAAGCTAAGTATTATCCCTTGTTGTTGGTCTTGTTTGACTCTGAAAAAAACATGTACAACTCTCAGGCTTTAGACAATGCTTATACCCCTCTTGGCTGTGGACAATGCTTGTACCACTCTTGGCTGTGGGCAATGCGTGTTGCCAGGAACTCATAATTATTAAGGTTTAGTGACTGCTTTGGTGTTACCATGTTTTCTACTGCTTTACACATTACTCTTCAGTTAGCCTTCACTTCAGAATCACTTTTAGGCACACACGATCGGTATTTCATCTGTTTTCTTCAATCTAATGTTCAATTAGTGCCATTCAGGTAGTTTCACTCATATGCGAGTGCTACTTTTGTTAAAGTCATTGTCTGACAATTAATGGTTCGGGTTACAATGCTTTCACTCACACGCAAGTGATTCTCCTTTGCTACGGTTGTCACAGTTTGTTCATGCAAGGGATTAGAACTCTCGGCAACACTCACTGGCTTCTGTCTTCAATCCCTTCATGTGCTGCAAGACTTCCACAGCCCTGGCTCTTTTTGAACGGATGCACTTTGTCAAGGGTTTTGACCCATGTTGAATCATTAGACTGGGTAGATGTGGGGATGAGCTGTCGCCGCCCATTATTCTATCCCAGAACAAACTAAATCAATAGACTGGGTGGATGTGGGGATGAGCTGTCGCCGCCCACATTCACGCCAGAATCCAGGAGAACTGCGCAGTTGGCACAAGACCACTCCAAAGATACAACCTTCTTGTGGGGGGTTCCACATCACCACTCTACTGTAAGGATGCCATCAAAACAATGTTAAGCAAGGGTCCTATACTATCAAGCAAAAGACCACTCTATTGAAATGCAGTAATTCAAGACAGATCCCAAAGATGGGTGCAGTACCAGCTTTGTCCACAAACCGGCGCTAGCGGTCTAAACTTTGACAGTAGGACTGTATCTCAGGAGTGAAGCCTGGCTTAAAGAGAGTGAATTCTGCCCGACAACAACCCCCGACAGGAGTTGAAACTTGATCAAACTGCATTCCCAGGCCTGGCTGCCTCCTGCTTCCCCACCAAAAGGAGATGACACCTCTCTGATTAGATTAGGGGAGGGGCACCTGCATAGGGCAGAGACACAGAACAATGCACTGTCCTGGGCTCAGGCAAATGTTATATTGGGGGGGTCGTAAAATAGCTTCCTCTTGGGAGAAGTGGGAGGAGAAGTGCCTCTGGGAGCCACCTGAGCTGGAGGCGGGGACAGACAGAAGCTTCCCCCATGTGCTCGGAACCTAAACCACACCCATCTGGGCCAGAGCATAATTTTAAAAAAGATGGATAATTCATAGTACGGACTTGTCATAATTATATAAGTAATATCATTATTCTTGTGATTTTTCTGTGCACGTTTTAAGAGGTGTTAGGACCCTGTGGTGTATTCTGGGGGGTTGCTAGCAGAAAATAGGGTCTTACTCCAAATGTCTGCATGTTAAAAATCTGACACTTCATCAATTAATGTCCATACTCCTTGCGCACATTTGTGTAATTTTTGGTAAATGTCCGATATTGATAAACCAGTCAAAAAGCGCAAAATGTTGTCATTTTTGAATGCAAGCCCCCAGGAAGATCAGAGGCGGACAAGCATGGACCATAAGGAATATATAATGTGTACATGTCATTTCAACAAATTGAGAATCTGGGAAATATGTATTTGGATCAGAAATAGATTTGTGTGCACATTGACAAGGGGAGTGTCTTTCTGTAAGCCATAAAGATGACACACAACCCAGCTCCCCAATCAAGGGAAAGAGGATTACTGGGCCAATGATAAGTTGAGAGGGTTGGGCATGCAGAATGAGCCGACCCACCCACTTCCAAAACACATAAAAAGAGACTGCTGGGACAGGTGGAGACATTCATTTTCCATTTCTGCTGAGCATTTTGACGGCCGACATCCCATCCAGACAGAGACCAGAACCAGAGACCCATAGACTACAGAACTTTGAACCTAGAAGGCCCACTGCAAGCAAAAGTATTCTCAGCAGACCTTCAGGATCCAGCAAACCTAACCAAACTATTCAACAGCCGGGCGAGCTGTTTTAATTCTTTGCCAAGAACTTTTGCCGGAACCGCAGACCAGACCAGACCCAGACCGCTGTGAGCAGAACCAGAGATCCGGATCGCTGTGAGCAGAACCGGTGCCTGATTGACCCGCCGAGCAGAGAGAACCGCCGCTGGATGTGTTGACCAGATATGTGACGAGGCCTATTTCAAATTTATATTGTGAGTACCTAGCAGAACTGTGCAGAACCAATCTCTTAGTTAAAATAATCTAATTAAAACTATTTTAGCCTATTAGAATTGCCTCCTAGAATCGTGTCATTCTGTCATCTTTTAAACTGAGAACTGTCATCTGTCATTTTGAGCTTTAAAATTTCAAATCCGAAAAACTACTTTCACAAAAGCATCCGTATCTCCGTAACCGTTTGTGCTAGGAACGAGTTTAACTTTCATCTTAAAGCTAAGATTCTAGGCCTTCCAACGAACCTAGAACCGACTTGCTACTCCTTATAGGGCATCTGTTATCACGCTCGACGTACGCGATTAAATTTGCCGCGATTTGACATTTTGCACAATTTCAGCCACGTGTAAAAATCAGCAGCTCCTTGCTTTCCTTTGCTAAAATTCGTTTTAACCTGCTAGTTACTCATAGAGCATTGCTAAAGTGAGCCTGAACTAATATAAACTAGATATCACCCACCCTGAACCTCTAGAGGGAATTAAAAGCATTTTTAGCACATTTCTCACTTCATTGTCATCACAATCAAAGCATTTTGGGCCTGTGTTTCAAACTTCTACCTGTTTCCTCTAAGCTTGCTGGGGGGGGGAACTGAATTTCGTATTGTATTTGATTGCATTCCTGAGAACTGTGTGCTCCTCTTTCCATCTCCTTCCATTTCTTACATTGCATAGGGGGGGGGGGTGAATTGCGAGAGAAAAAGTGATTATCTTATCTTTTGCTAAAATCATATCAAGTTATTTCTGTACTGCATTTTATTCCTCATTGCTTTTCCCTTGAAACCATAAAAGTATTTTTGCTACCTTATCCATCCTATACTAACTCCTCATTGATTGTAAAGAAGTGTGCTAGGGCAAGATTACCCTTTGTTGATCAACATTATATCCATAAGTGTGATATCAATTATTAATTTATTATAAAAGTGTGATATATATCTTGTTAATTTTTCAAATAAACCTTTTAATTTGCAAAACAAACCTTCTTCTTGGCTCAGTGGGGTCAGGGGGATTCTAAGAGGGGGGTGTTATACAAGGGTTGTCATCCAGAGTACTGAACTGGACATAAAAATACATCAATAAGGGTTTTCCTCAGCATCCCAGACTAGGCATTGACTTAGCTGTAGTGTTGATTGAATATCACTTACAACTTCCTTGGTGAAGTTGCCTTCATTTACTGCCAGCTGTGTACGGAGCTTGACTTGCTCCTGAGATCCCTGGGTACACACCAGGCCTGACAATTTCTTTACATTTTGCCTGCCCTGCATGGGCAAAATGGAAAGAAAGGCCCATATATGAAAAAAAGTAAACGCAGCCCTGAGGGTGGCTCACCAGGGCCTGTAGGATATTTTGTGTAGATTTGGGGCCTGGCTGTATTTTCTTACCGCCAAAATTAATGGTAATTTGGCAATGACTGCTCCTTGCATTTAGATTGGGTTTGGCCTTATCTCCTTTCAGGGACCATTCCTTATTACAGTATACAGGATCATTTAATGGTATACCTTATTGTTGGTGGTATTTTGGGGAGCATCATTTTTCTATTTTATTTTGGCCCCAATATACAAAATCCTTCTTTTTCTTAGGCTGTTCGTGTGAACTTTAGAGGCCTCGGACCTTCATTCAGAAATACCACAAGTTCACATATAGCATTCTCAATAACCTGTGGTACTAATACATTATATATATATATATATAATATATACATTAGTGATCTAAGTTCCGTAGGCCTCTTTGCTGATTCATGTAAGCCCAGCAAAATCTATTGTATTATATTCCACTCAGAAAACACACACTGAGTGGAAACACACACACAGCTATTTTTCATTGCTGATATTATTCCACCTGTACGGGAAACATGACACATGTATTACCTAAAGATGGTCACCGTCTCTTGGAATATTATTCTAGATTCACCAAATAAAAAGACAAAAGCAAAAACACTCTACACGGTTTGTGTATATTATACTTGTATTGTAAACAGTTGCTTCTCCAAACAACACCTTACCCTCCTTTTTTTTGTTACAATATTCTCTGGAATAAACAGAAGAAAAATATACAGCAATAGAATGAAATTCACTTTGCATCATCTGTAAGAAGAAGAAGAAAAAAAAATACAGCGACAGCAAGGCATTCACTTTGCAACATTATAATGTGGCAATTAAACACAGGGATTCCCTATTGCTTTTCTCCCTGCCTGGTATTTATAGAAGGACATCCATACCACACAACCTCAATTCACTTGGATAATTACCAGCTATCTGTAGCTCTCCCACACACGACCTCCCTGCACTCGCCTCCTCCGAGGAATGGGCCCAGGGTCGTCCTTGTAATCTTGAAGTTCGAAGGGCACAGCGATAACATGCAGTAATCTGCAGTTCTCAAGCAAGTGCTAAGTGAGACTGGACCTGCCTCACAGCAGCTCAGCCAAAGCGATCTGAATTTAGTTCTGTCAGAGCTTGTCCAGCAGAACTCTGTTGCATCCCCCTATGCTTACGTGTAATCACTGCAGACACTCTGCACCAATCAAATTCAAAAGACCGTATCCTCCTTCCTTCTACAATAGCTCAACTTTTACAGTAAGAAACTGTATCTAAACTCATTTCCTGGAATGCATATTTTGCTTCCTGCAAACACAGTGAACAGAGAGACTCTCAGAGCATGTCTTTTCTGCCTCTTTTTTCCAAATTGAAAGCACATTATAATGTTATTGAGTTAGTACTAGTGTTAGTATTTATTAATTAAGTCAGTCAATTAGGCAGCTAATGTAGTCTCCTGTCAATGAGGCATTTCAAATAAGAGAAAAAAGAAAAAAATATATATGTATATATTCTGGTGCTTTCAAATCTGCAGCCTGTCTCCATTTGCATACCCATAACACTAGCGACATAGGGCTGGCTATATGTGTGCCACATTATTGCTGGCAATAATTTTATCATATTCAGTGGAGCTGTACTCCAAAACTCAATAAATTATACTACAGGCCGCATTTAATTGTCTTTTTCTGGGGAGCCAGGGATATCATGGGCTCGGCCCATGGTGGGCTCCTAGAGCCAGGCCTGACCCCCAGGCTTGGCCCTGGCTCGGCCTTACCCATGAAATCCCTGGCTCCCCCAGCTCTAACCAGACCCCGGCTACAAACTCATGCACACTTCTTGCTGTGCAGGATCTCTGACTAGGTTCACATGGGGACCAATCATTCTTCACACTTCCTGCTGTGCAACCTGTGCACTACACATTTAGGGGGAAAAGGACCCTATCAGGACCGACAGTTGAAATCTGCTTTACAATGGTCCCGGCGCCCTCTCTTTCCACCAAATACTGCTGCTGCTACTGCTGCTGTGGCTCCAATCCCGCCTACATCTAATGGCCTGTACCTGTGGGGCCCTTTCAAGCCTCTCCACCTCCCTCAGGTGTGGGTCATTAGCACTAACAAGATGGCCACTTCTGCAATGTTGCTATTGGGCCCTCTTCCTCGTCCTAGTACTTTTGGAATTATGGCACTTGAAGTCCCCAACAACAGAATTGTGTTTTCCTATTTCTTCTATTCTGCAATAAGGCATTTGAAATGTGGGATTTCGGGGAAAATTAAACAACTGGGGTTCCCAGTCTTCCTGATCTGTCCCCCTCCCATGTGATCCTCCCTCAGAACACCACTCCAGGGTAGGGATCAGCAAGCATCTGGCCCTGTCTGGCCACATGAGAAGGGTTACAGGCCAGGTTTTCTGCTGGAATAATTGCTGATTCATCACAGTTCCCTGTGATGATACTCATCTGTGGTCTTACCTTCAATCTATTACAACAAAAACTATTACCAATTTTTCCCCACCAAGTCTAGGTACTTCTGCTTCCAGGTTCAAGATGTGAACTGCTAGGTTATCAATGTCCATACAGAATAACAATGGATAAGACTGCAACCCTGTCTCATGCCCCTAAAGACAGGAATGCTCCTTTATGTCTCACCTCTGATACAACATCTAACAGACATAGATGTCACTTCAGAAATGCTGTCTGACTACTATTAACATAAGTGTCTTTGTGCATCTCAAGACAGATTTTAATGATGTCCCCCCAGTGCCTCCAAAAAACGCTAGACCATACACTAGTTCCAAAGTAAAGAGCCAGATTGTTTTTAAAAAACGACTATATTAGTAAAAATAATCAAAATACCTGATTGATCGTATGAGCATCTCTTTGAAATCTTGCTTGCAAATGAGCCAAGATAGTTGTCTCAATACACAAATCATCCAATCGATTTAGCAGTATTTTGGTCAACCAGTTGATTAGAAAAATGGGGCAATAATCATACAGGTCAGTGTAATTTATTTTATTTATTTATTACATTTGTTAAACGCCCAAACCCGGAGGTATCACAGTGTAGTTCCAGAAATCTTGGCATTGGTTTGTAGTATTCAAATACAGACATATGAATGGGCAGTGATACAAGGCAAACATTATTGTATAAACTTTCGGCATACATAGGTTGAAACAATACAGTCATAATTATTTACATATTCTGGAGGCGTCTTTCTGGGCCTGAGGGGGCAGACTAATGTTAGTCGTTTTGTCAGTTAGCTAAACTTGATTAAATAACCAGGTTTTCAGTAACTTTTTGAAGCACTGGAGGGATGCCTCATTTTTAATGTTTAGGGGGAGGGAGTTCCAGTGTTTGGCGGCCATAACTTGGAAGCTGCTACCCCCTGCTCTGGTACTTTTGTAACGCTGAACCACAAGGGGCAAGTTGTTTTTAGATCTTAGCGTTCTGTTGGATTCCTTTTTGCTTATGGAATTATTCATGTATATAGGGTTTTTTTAGCAAAGCATTTGTGGGTGATAGCTTATGCTTTAAAGATGATTCTGCCCTTGATGGGTAGGCAGTGGGTCTCCCTCCTTATGTTATAGAAATGGTCAGACTTATTTATTCCTATGGCTGCACGTAATGCTTTGTTTGCATTAATTGTGGTTTGCCTAGATTGGTGTTGGTCGTCCCTAGTAAGAGAGCGTTACAATAATCCAACTTCGATAAAATCAGGGCCCTAGCCAGGGTAATGCAGTTTGTGGGCGTGAGGAACTGGTGGCTTAAGGCAATTAGTTTCGAGGTATATGATGTGCATGACGAGAGTGCGCTTATGTGTTTAGTCATGGTAAGGTTGGCAGCTAGGTGCACTCCTAGAGTTTTTACCTGTTTCAGTACTGGAATCAACGTGCCGTCAATGTTGATTTTAAATCGCCTTTTAAAATATGGACACACTTTCTATGCCACTACAGCTATCTGGGTAAACAAAATGTTTATCTATATCACTGAAAAGCTTTGAGATAAAGTGAACCAAAATTGCTGGTTCTTGTTTAGAAAGATCAATTGGGAGGTAAGATCATGGTGCTTTGTCCAGTTTTTGACTCACCAGTGCTGCTTTAACCTCCTCTTCTGCAAAAACGAAAGGATCCAGGACCAACAAAATGCCAGAGCTAGAAGACTCTATCCAATATTCATGAGCACTGCCTCCCAGAGATTGCCTACACCTATAAAGTGAATAAACGAATTTTCCTCTCTGATATTGGTATCAGATGCTATATGCTCTAGAAGATCCCCCGCTATAGTCAGTTTAAGGGACTTCTCTGCCCTCCTTCTTTTTTCTTCCTACAAACCATAGCCTTGTATTCTCCTCTGGAAGCTTGAAGTTGGAAGCTACACTACCTAACAATGACTTAAGAACATGTAATTGGTTATTCTTTGCTTTTCTACATTCAACATCAAATCAGGATGTATTTCCTTTGTTTCATGGCCTTAATAGTGCCCTGTGGCTTGGTAGCATGTGGTTTCACATGTTACCAGGGCCCAGGTGCTAATCGTGTCATCGTGAATACCTGGGTGATTTAAATTAGGATTATAATGTATTTGGTTTTAAAATCAATCATCAAAGGTAAAATGCCATTATTTGAAGTGGTATGACAGCCGCTGCACACAATTTGAGACAGTGGACACTCCATCATTTATTGGAAACAGAGAGAACTGCTTAATCTTATATGTTGAAATGATTGCTAGTTCTAACACCACAGATTACAGTTTTTAAAACACAGGGATCATCGTAACTCTTCAGATTTTGGTGTAATCTCAACATTCTTTATCCTCCTCTAGCTTGTCAGGTGGATAAAAATGTAATGAATAATGCTTTTTTGTATCTGCACAATATGCAGGGTGAGTGGGAATAGTGCTCAAAAAGTGGCCATTGCAGGCATTAAATTCAGCATCCTTGAAACAGAAAGGCATACTTGGATTGTATTATGGTGCTACCCCAAGGAATACCCCAAGCTTCGTCTTCCTTGTCCTGGATTCCCTCCATGGACTCTTGTGGTTCATACTGCGTGTTCATGCCTCCCGCCATTATAACCTGCTCATACTTTATGGTACCAATAAATTCATCCAATGAGAATTGTAAATGTTCAAATGCAGTAACAAATTGCACACCGGTTCTGTGATAAACCTTTAACATCAATAGCATAGAGTCATAATACAATTTGATTTTCAGCCCTATGATGTCATCTGGCCTAGCTTTCGTCTGCGTTTCTGTTCCGTTTGAAGAATTTGAGATCCTAACCATTAAACCTCCACTAGGACGACTCCAAAGGTACTGAATTAGCGCTCAGAATTAAGATGTGAAACCCGAATTATAGGTGCGGCCAAGAAACTAGGTTTCCTTGAAACTGATATGTTAGCCATTTGGATTAAATTCAGCAATCTTTATCGTCGTTCTTATTTAAAAGGCCACTGATATTCCTTGATAATATTGGTAAGCAACCATCAGGTGCTTTACTCTCCTTCTCTACATCTCCAAGATCAATTACCTGTTTGGGCTGTCCACTGGGCATTGGATGCTGACAATGACGAGAGATTAAAACCGCAGATGTAATCCTACCTTTACTTGTGGATGTAAATGGACCAGCTACTTTTTGGATGGTTACAGCCTACAGAGATGCATTATTTCCCTTTACCACGGGGAATAGTGGTTATGAGGTTGAAAGGATGCACAGAGCTGGATCCCAGATCCAGGTGGGGAAGGCTTCTGTATTTGATTGACAGCAGACCCTCAACCAAAATGATATGAGACCATTCAAGCTCAATCTTCTCATACCCTGCGTTGCCCTGATTGGGAAATCGAACTGCACAGTGATGCCATCTCTACACACTGATAAACAACTGTTTGTGCGTGTACACACTTATTTACCAAGGCATCTCCTATATCAAAGGCCCCACTGCGAAGGGCTGCTCTCAGTCCCTCAAAGGTAAGAGGATTTTGGGGTGTTCTACTGCACTTGCTGTGCCAGCCAGAGGTTCTTTACTTAAAGTGATACAATTGGTAATTTAATTCGAAAATATGATGCAGATTGTTATAATAGCCTGCAAGCTTTGGGGCAGGATTTGTTCTCAAAGTCTCTAATTATAAATTCTAACACTTTAGTTTGAGCGTAAACGCCCCCGCTTCACTCACCGGAATGAAGTATCTTCTCTTTGCACAGTACATTTAGGCTACTTTTAAGGATAGAATATGTAATTGAGGATCCTGTGCCCTGGGTGTCAGTGCAGCTGTGTCCCCTTTAGCATGAGCAGAGGCGTTTGTACATGTGTCCATTCCACCATTTAGAGTGGTTTTCAGGGTAATAGTGTCAAGGTTTCATAGCACTGAACTGGCTGCCTATAGGTAAAACAGCCAATGCCTCATTCAGCTCCAAACACTGTGCACATGATTTCCCTTTCAAAAGGTGAATCACCATTAAATCCTCTTTTCAAATATTACAGTGTGTCCAAAAACTGCAGGTGGGGGGGGGGGGGTCAATAAATCTATGAGGGAGGGGAGACATCGTGTTAAGAAGCGGCTGAACACCAGAACCCCCTTTTGCTGCCCAACCTCAACACCTTCTTCAAGTAAATGAAAAAGGGGAAGCAAGCTTGAAGTAGAAACCTCATCAAAGAATTCAACCATTCAGTCTCCTGCAACCTCCTAAAGCACTGTGGAGACTGTACGAGGCAGTGTTAACCCGGAATGTAGGTAAGCATGGCTGTTTGATGTGAATAGACTTCTGCCAAAGCTGGGACATTCCATCCACCTTCTTGAACGGGGCCCAACTGGATCTCAACAAGAAGCAAGATTTTTTGTTAAACAAAAGGAGCTGGGATTGGACTAGTGGGGCCCATAAGAGGGCAAAAGACATTCAATAAATGGGCTTACCTCACTTGTGGAAGCAGTCATTATTGAAGACATTTTAGGCAATGGGGCAGGCATTACATGTAGTCATTTTAAAGGGAAGAGGTCATTGAATCTTCATTAAAATCCAGTCCCACTTCTTTGCACAATTCTAAGCTCTAGCAAACTGCTTAGCAAACAACGTGTTAATAACTTACAACTCTACAAGCAATAATTGGCTTGAAAACAGGCAAACAGTAAGATACAATGAATACATATTTCCACAACTACATTAGCAAATAAAAAGAAACTTCCTAAAAATGCAAAGAAACATAGCATCAGGAGAGTAATATAAGCAAATTGAAAACAATATGCTTTGTACTATTGTCAATGACCAAACCGACTCCATACTAACAAACTCCAATCATCCCTAAGTTAACACTTCTACTGATACTTGGTGAAGTAGATGGGCTCCAAGCCAATCAGGTTGCCCGTCAGTTAAACTGCAGGTTTTATGTGTTTTCTTCTCCCAACAATAAGGAGAAGATCCAAAACACTTCGTAAAATGTTCAATACAAAAGCAGCAGCAAAAGTGTCATGGTGGCAAGATCTTCAATAGCCCAGCAGACTATGCAAGGGGCCTCCAGTTCCGGAGGGTTAAAAAATCCAATGGGCCTAAAATAGATGGGTGCGCTCCAATCCAAGCAGGCCTCCTGATCGCCTGTCGTCCTAAGTAGAGGTTTTATTTTTTGAATAATTAACTGCAGGTTCAAAGTGGCTCGCTCCTAAGATGTTCAATACAAAAACAGCAGTGAAAAGGTGGTACAGGCAAGGTCATTAGTAACCAAACTGAACCTGTATGATGAACCACCATTTTCCTAGATGTCAACAGGCTCATCCGTTACAAGATAGGAGAGGCGGCCTTCAAGCCAACATGCGCCCAGTCACTCATCTACTAAAGTGCACCTTTTCATTCTTTAACAATAAGTGTCAGTCTTAATTCAGCATTAGAGCGGGAGAGTAGGCAAGTAGTTTGCAGAAGCTTACTCAGCTTGCCTGCTATGAGGCAGCAACAAGTAGCTGCCCAACTACAGTCACCGAATTTGCAAACACTCAAGGAGGGAGCGCATAAATATGAATGGAGGCAAGCGTCTTCTGCAGTTCATGCAGTTCTCAGAGGTCAAAGGTACACGAACAGTCATCTCGGTGAGCAATACCCGATGAAAATCTGTGCAATGCAGGGGCAACACACTGGATGAGATGAGGATCAAATGAGGGTCTGGGAGATATAAAAGTCAAGATCCACGGGCCTTGGAGTCTCAGCAGATTTACAAAGGCAGCAGCGCCACCCAGTGCCCCCGAAGTGTCCCAGACTGACACACTGTTGCAGTTGTTCGTGCTGACATGGCAGGGGGCAGAATATAGGCCTAAAGGGAACCGACAAGCCCCATGAAAGACTCCTGCGGGGCCCAAATAACCTTCTTCATAGGCAGCTGCCCCAAACATCAATACTGCAGCAATCATGAGTGATGATGCACTGTGGGGAAACTTAGCAGAAAGAAATTTGGCAGGGACCATAAAAGGCTCTGTTAGTATCCAAAGATCCCTCTCCAGAGGTGCCTGCCCCAAACTTCAATGCGGCTTCAGCAAAATGTGCTAACGCACCATGATGCAGCTTATCATCGAAAAGAGAATTGTCAGGCCCATTAAACGTCTGTCTCAGGGTCCAATGGTCCTTCTTCATGGGCAGCTACCCCAAACTGCCACGCTGCTGAAGCAGCACTGCTGCTACCGTACACATAGTCATGCTGCAGGGAAGCGTGTAAGCACAAATGAAATGAAAGGCCCCCTGAAAGGCTTCCAGAGGCTCGAAAGGTCTTTCTCCATAGGCAGCTGCCCCAAACTGCCGTCCTGCTGCACACATGCATGCTAATGCACCATGGGGCAGCTTATCAGCACAAAGAGAATAATTCGGACCCCTGAAGAACTCCATCAGAGTGAAAGATCCCTCTTTGTCAGTGTATGCCCTAAACTGCTGTGGTGCTGCAGCCACACATGCTGATGCACCACAAGGCATCTTATCATTTGTTCTTCACCGTAGGTTCCTGACAAAAACTCTTGTGCTGCTAAAGTGGTGCTGCTGCAGCCTCACCCATGGTCACGCCGCTGGCCAGTTTATCGTCACAAAGGGAATCTGCAGGCCATTTGAAAGGCTCCTGCAGGATTGAAGGGTCCTTCTCCAAAGGCAACTGGCCCAAACTGCCACACTTTATGTCACAACCCTTTTGAATAGTTGTTGGCTGCAGAAAGCGGAACCCTGCGGCTGCCAATTGTCTCGCGGGTCGCACTACCACAAGTTAATTGTCTTTTGAATAAGGCTGGTTGCTTTGGCAATTTAGTAAACAATGTACAATCCAAGTTTGAGGTACTTGACATATCCATTGTGGTATGGGTGGTGTGACTCTTGAAGACCTTTCCCACTACAAGGGTCCTGGGCAGGTAGGGACTTCTCACAGTTGTCTGTTAACATGGTTGGTGGTTGATAGATGGAACACCAAAGGTTCAACGTGAGCTTTGGAGCCATGCTGAACTCATCTGAGGATTTCACCGACCCTAACAAATTAGTAGAGATTTACAACTCCTCTATGACTAAAGCACTGGACATCATAGCCCCCATTAAATTGTGTAAAGGCAAACGAAAAGCTCACTTGAACTCCTAGTTGACTGCTGAATTAAAAACTCTACGAGCTGAAAAAGGAAAACTGGAATCTATATGGAAGCTTATCCATTCCGCTGAGACCAAAACCAATCTGATGAACTTATCTGCAAAATACAAGGAAGAAATACTTTGCACCAAACGCGAGTCTTACAATAATAGAATTAATCAAGCTAGCTCGAGAACCAAAGAGTTATTTGTGATACTCAAAGAAACAGAGTCGCCTATTACCCCTACGGATCCATGCGTAAAGGACAAACTCTGGTGCATGAACATTCAGAATGCTTTAACTAACAAAATAGCCTCACTGCATACTAAAATTGTGTTAAAACATCAAAACCTTGAAAACGCTGGTAACTCCCAAAACCTTCAAAACTCAGGCAGCCCCCACCACAACACAAAGCCTACTACTAAACTTACCCAAGACTTAAAATTCTACAAAATTCTCCAAAGCCTAGGCGATAGCTGCCCAGTGCAAATAATCAAAGATGCTGCCAGAGACCTGGCATCTTTCATATCTAAACTAAATGCTTCCTTTACATCTGGTATAGTACCTAGCAACCTTAAGGAATCATGGGTTCTACCTCTCCTTAAAAAAGTATTCAGTGCGGAGTGGTTGCTGAGTGGTGCAGTCCTGCAGTCGCTCTATTCAATCCTGTTCTGAGCAGAGTCTTTCTGCTCTGTCTACCCTGCTGGCTAACTGGGAGGAGCTGCTGATAAAAGCCCAGTCTCACCGCGGAGCGGCCGCAGAGAGGTTGCTCAGTGGTGCAGTCCTGCAGTCATGACAGGCAAGACGGCAATGGCGGACAAGGAGAATGAGGACCCAGCCGGTCCTGAAGATTTCACAGAGACTAGAGGTAAAAGGAAAATGGGTACAGGTTTCGTGCCGCCTCCTGCTACATTAAGACCAAGGCAACCGTGCATACCTGTTTTAATGCCCCCTTTCAGTATCTCTAACATTACCAACATCCCTATTGAACTGCAGCACTCTCCAAATAACTCAAATACCACACATGCTAGTGCCCCCCGTTCCTCTTTAACACCTGGACTACTGAATCCCCAGCGCGGCCTGTATATGATTACAGGCAAATCTTAGGGACTCCAGTGCAGAGGGGGGGACGAGGTGGTGGGAGTAACACACAATGAACTTTCTGTTGCAGAAATCGCGACAGAGTCAAAAACTGGAATTAACGACCTTATCATGGACCCCAATGATATCACTGTGCCTTCTGATGTAGATACTATGTCTGATTATAAAAATAGAGCAAAGGCCCTAAACATTGACTCTAACGTCATCTCTACGCCACCAAATAATGCAAAGCAACCTGCAGTGATTGACAACAGCTACCTACCAGCCCCACTCATCAACAGTCCCTTACCAGCCCCACTCACCGTGCTTTTTGCGGAGCTGCTGGGGGAGGCTCTGCCTCGTGGTCCGCCGCGGGGCTGTGAGCCTGGAGGGGCTTTGGGGCCGTCGGGGGGGCCTGCTGCAGTGGTAGAGCCCATGGGCGAGACTGCACCGGCCCTTCTGGGGGGGTGGCAGTGGCAGCGGACGTCCATGCGCCCGAGAAGGGAGCTGGCCTGGGCGTATTGGGAGGGGGGGGGGCGGGAGTGGATCTGGACTGTGGCCGCGGATGGAGGAGGAGCCCCCGGCGGGGAGATAATGCCGCGCTCTGCGCTCCTGGCGCTGCGGCTCCTGATGGTGCTGAGCCCGTGGGGGCCGAGGAGGGAGCAGGCCTGGGCGTATTGGGAGAGGGGGGCGGGAGTGGCCCTGGACTGTAGCCGTGGATGGAGGAGGAGCCCCGGCGGGGAGATAATGCCGCGCTCTGCGCTCCTGGCGCTGCAGCTCCTGATGGTGCTGTGCTCGTGGGGGCCGCCGCCGCCGTTGGTTTGGGCTGTGGCGCCCCGGAGAGGGAGGGGGGTCCACAATCAGCCAGGCCAGCGGTGCATGTGGAGACCCCAGTGAAGGTGGGGGGGAAAAGCCAGGTACGCAAAGCCGTGGCTGAGAAGGAGGAGGAGCTTGCAGCTCCATCCAAAGCAAGCGAGACTACTGACCCCTGCTGGTGGCCAGAAGGTACTGACGAGGTCAGGCCAGCTAAAAGAAAGGAACGTACCATAACAGGGCTGAAACAAAAGAAATTGAATGGGGGGGAAATACACCAATAAACCCTACTACAGAGGATCGAGTCAAAAAAGTAAAACACTTAAAGTACCATCCCATAATCAGGTGGCAAACTTTTTGAGGAAAAGGGAGTAAGTACCCCCATACAACAAAAAGAAATCTCGGATGGAGAGCTTTTGGGGGGGTGGGTGGCGGTCGAAGAGTCCATTTTGACAGATCAAACATCAAATAGTCAGGAGGAGAGGGGATTTGCCAAACAGAGGACTGTGGCTAAAGCGCTACAACTTGAAACGCCATTAAGGTGGCATTCTGGGAAACCCCCTCCTGCCCCACCTATTTCCCACCTACCTGCATTGACGACAGGCTTGTCGCCCCCGGAACTAAGTTGACTACTGACAATCAAAAGAGTATCCCCCAGCCCATGGAGGTGACGGAGGACCTGAATGAGGGGCTTTCGTGTGGACACTCGCAAGGGGAAGCTTCAGGTCACATCCATCATGACCATCAGAAGGAATTGGGAAACCCCCCGAGGCGTAATGAGGCCTCAAACCTTCCTAAAAAAAGCTTGGTAAAGACACCGCCATGTGGTACTCTTGGAAAACCAATACTGGCACCGAGGAGTGCCCTACTCCAATTAGACCAAGGGTGGGAAGAGATTCACTACAGCGGAGCGTAAAGGAAACCCCACAAAAGAAAACAGATTTAATGGGAATAATGTCCACAGTGATGATCGCACTTGCTCCCTTTAGCAAACTGTATGAAACCCTGAATGATTCTGTGAGAGACCAAGCAGCAATCATGGCCCTAATGCACACTAAGTTATTATACTTAGAAAAGTACATACTGATTAAAGAAGTGAGACAAGAAAACACTAGAGACCAATGATCATCGTGCTCACTTGACTTGGAGAGGAAAACACAAGGAGCCCAGACTAGCGAAAACTGCTGGAAAGCAAACAGTGTCTTGACACTGGATCTGGAGGGAACAACACAAGGAATCCAGACGCGCGACAACGGCCAGTACGAAACCAGTGATTTGCCATCCGGTGGAAAGAAGGCGGCGAACACGCAGAAAAACGGCTGCATCAACATGGAGTGCTCGGGAATAATCCCGATTGCAGTGGAAAATGTGACAGGGGATAAACCCCAAACTAAATCCCTAAATATAAAACAGAAAGAACTTGAAAACTTCTTCAACAAGAAGTCTAAACCAGTGGACAAACCTAATCCAAAAGCAGCACCAAATCCTGACAAATTAGATGCCAAGAAAGTAGTCTTAAAGATACTGACCCCACTAAAATCGTCAAGACATACAGCAACAGCGAGACAAAGAACTGGGGCCAGCGACATCCCAAACCCAAAACCAGCGAGAAACGGAGAGTCAAGAAAAAGAAAATTTTCGGAGGAAGAGAAAGTGGAGAGTTCAACTCTATGGAGGCTTTATTGAACCTAAGTACTTATGCAGTCGAAGATTCAGAAACAGACATCCTATCTCCCAAGTCTAGATCACGAAATGAAAGCGTGTCTAGATGTGATCAAGCATCGGACCCCCATCCAGGGAACCAAAGGGGGAGAAAGCATAGTGTGGAACAATTTAGAACTATGGAAGAAAAAAGGAAGGCTCAGAAGCCCCTCCCATCAAAAGCCTTGAATACAAGAAGAGAGAGCAACTCTCCTGATGATAAACACAGCTACGCTCCAAGCACTGGACGTAAGAGGCCTCTGCAGAAAGAGACCAAAGCCAGGAGGATTTCAGTGAACCTTCCTAGCAACAGTCATCAAAATAAAGTGAGAGAACGAAGCAGGGGCCGATCGACGCAGGAGAGGAGTAAGGAACGGCCAAAGAGTGGTACGAACAAACGGATCTCGACAGACTTTTACATCTTCAAACTGGCGAGAAGGACAGAAAAGCCAGATGATTTCAGGCTAAGCGGGAATACAACACTGCGTATCTTTGATCAAGTCCCAAATCTACGACATCTGACCTCCCAAGACTTAAAAATCGTCGAACCATGCGAGAAAGGACAGGGTGATCAGGCCTACCTACACATATCATCTCCACTAATAAGTAACATCTTAAAGTTAGAGATAGACAACCTCCGGTACCCGGGATATGACCTGAAAGAAATTCAGGACATTCAAAAACAGAGGAGTTATCAGCCGCATAGAAACCCAAAGACGAGTTTTATAACTAGAAACAAGAAAACAGCATTTGAACAAAAACGCCACAATAAAGACAAAGAAAATCGCTGGCTGAGCCAAAAGTTCCAATTTACACAAGACAAACAAAGTATACTTGGCTCCAATGGATCGAAGGAAAGGAAGAGGATGGACGAGTCATTCTATCAAGACAGTAAGAAACACTCAGAGGGTAATCAACCAACAAACCCGGAAAGATGGCCAAAAGGCCCGGGAGAAAAAATAAGAATCACAATAGCTCGAAGACCCCTGAAATCCTCCCGAGTGGAGAGAGGTACTGAGGTCAGGAGCCCGGCCTTACAGCATAACCGGAGGTGGATATCAAATACACAACAATATGCAAATAAAAACTAGCAACTAGTGGATAGAAAACCCTTGTTGAGCCAACTGGTGGAGCCATCTCCCCTGACAATGGGTTCATGGAACACACAAGGGTTTTCCCACCTGACGGCAAGTTCTGATGTCAATTTAGGGGGCATTTGACATCCTGTGTTTACAGGAAACGTGGCTGTTGACAAAGCCTTACCTCGATGGATACACCTTGACCTTTACCCCGGCAGAGAAGGGAGCCACTGGAAGGCCAAGAGCGGGTCTTCTGACGGCAGTAAGATCGGGATGTGGCTTAGTGCTTCTGGCGGAACTATATCTCTCTCCGCTCATCCAGGCTACTAGACTAGGGTGGCAACCTGACAGTGGTGAAACGGGGAAGGAAAACCCTCAACAAAAATTCCTAGTCATTAATACATATTGGAATCCAGCAGCGATCGCCACTGACCATTACTGGCTATCGACAACCTTCTGGAGGAGGAAAGCGAAAGTCAACAACTCACTCACATTATCATAAATGGAGATCTAAACTGTACAATGGATGATGATGTGACCCTCATGTGCACGAGATCCACAATGGAAGGGGACAGAGCAATACGATGGGGTAACCTGATGGACAAATGGGACCTGCATAATTTGCACTGGCTACGCTCTAAAAAGTACTATGCTCTCTGAAAGCAAGAGTTCAACAAGGGGTGCCGAGAATATTCATGGCCTTCATCGATCTTGTGCAGGCGTTCGATCGGGTGAGCCAAGAATGCCTGTGGGCTAAATGAACTGGTGTGAACTGTCCCGAAAAAACCGTAGCCCCAATAAGAGCCCTTTATGAAGGCACCACTATGAGAGTTCGTCTGAATGGAGCAGGGACTCTATCAAAGGTAATTCGTACTGCCTGAGGAGTAAAGCAGGGCTGCCCCCTAGCTCCAGCACTGTACAACACCTACATATTAGATCTGGAAGACGAGTTCATCACAACTAGGTGCTTTCCCCCATCGCTCGGAGGAGAGAAAATACATAGACTCTGTTTTGCGGATGACATCATCCTACTAGATCAGACAGCGGTAGGGCTCCAAAGACAGCTGAGCAGCTTGCTCTCATACCTGAGAAATAACCATCTAGAACTAAACAAAAGCAAAACCAAGATCATGGCCTTTGAAACCACAACTCGAACAGCAGGCAAAGAAAAATGGAGTGTGGAAAACGAGAAAATCGAAATTGTGAAGAGCTTTAAATACTTGGGAGTGACGCTAAGCAATAGTATTACAGAAAGACCAATGCAGGAGATGTTAGTAGCAAAAACAAAGACTTTGTCATGCCAAGCACGGATGATCGACAGGAAATACGGAAAGTTCTCTTTGATTCCAGTGCTGTCTTTCTTTAAAGCCACGGTTGTCCCGTGCATAACGTACGGAGTCGAAGCCATGCCTCAAATCCCGAGGCAGTTCTGGGACAGACTAGAAGGTCAATTTTGGAAGAAGGTGCTGGGGTTGCCAATGTCTGTTCCTATATGTCACATCAGACAAGAACTTTGCCTACCCTCTCTGAAGGTGATTGTGGCCAGAAATACCCTGATGCTTTTCAGGAAGTGATCATGGACCCAGCAGCGCTCATTTTCGAGATCTTGAAGAACGAATTATCCAGCGGAAAAAACAAAATCTTAGCATCATGGGCAGAATACTGTGTAAACCTGCTAGGAGAGGTGGCCCTGACTAAAGCAACTCTAATACAAAATCCAATGAAGGTAGTGAAAAAATTGAACGAACTGGACTGGATTAGAACCCAGGATAATGCTGCATCATATAAATCAATCAAAAACTTCCCCACAATCCCAAAGAGAGTCAACGAAGTAAGAGGCTACTTAAAAAAATTCCCGGATAAACAGCTGCGCAACACCTTCCTCAGATTCCACCCAACACCTTTTGTTAAGGTATAAGGGAACCCAACAAGCAAGAGAAACCTACCTAATGAAACACTTGAACACCTCAACTACAGCTGACGAAGAAGACTGGTGGAACGGTCTGCTGGGAGGGGAAAAAACTGAATGGACAGTGGCGGTGCCTCTGTTCTTCAAATAAATTGGCCTCGTCCAGGAGCACAAAAGGAGCTTAGGAGACAAAAAGACAACAATAGACACCGGCAGAGGCCGATGCTTAAACTCTTAATAGTGAAAAAGGAAATAAGAACTACCTAATTTAAACTGGAGGGATGAACTTTTCGAATTTTTATAACTTTTTGTAAAAATTGTATTACAATTGAATCAAATAAACAAATAAAAATAAAAAAAACTATCTTTGGACCCGACTATCCCTACAAACTATAGGCCAATTACCACAGTCCCATTCTTATTAAAGATACTGGACAGGGTAGCTTAGGCACAGATCTGGGAATATCTGGAAACTAACCATATTTTAGGGACTCATCAATCTGGTTTCAGACCTCAACATGGTACTGAAACGGCACTGATTGACTTAAAAGCACAGATTGATGAACAAAAGGACAATGTGAAAATTCTCCTGGACCTATCAGCGGCATTTGATCTGGTTGACCATAAAGTATTATGCAACCACCTTGCTTCAGCAGCCCATTTCTACCAGAACGCCATTACATGGATACAATCCTTTCTAAGCAACAGGACAATGAGAGTCTTCTCTCCCTTTGCAGCAGCTGACCCTATTCCCATCACATGTGGAGTCCCCCAAGGCTCTTGTGTATCACCCACTATGTACAACATATTCACGAAGCCGTTATTCGATGACTTGGACCAGCTGGGTGTCACCTACACTAATTATGAAGATGACACCCAGATCCTCCTTCCTCTAACGGGTATCTACGACAATGATGTATTACTAGTGAACAAAATCCATCTAATCATTTAGGCATGGATGGCCACCCACGGCCTATGGGTGAATGACGGATCTACAGCTAACCTAAACAAACTTAACACAGACTACATTTCCTTCAACATCGATGGCAACAAGATCCCAGTGGCTAAAGAGGTAAAAACACTAGGTTTCTATCTCGACGCCACATTGAATTTACATAAACAAGTGAAAGCCATGGCTACTGCCTATACAGGTAAACTAATCAGGGTTTGTAAACCCTTGATTTCAAATGAGAGTTTGCATTACCCTTGCCAGAGCACTAATACTATCCAAGTTGGATTACTGCAATGGACTGTACCTGGGAGCAAGTACATTTGTTCTCAACAAATTACAAATCTTGCAAAATAACGCTCTTAGATCTACTCTGATTATCTCAAGGAGAGCTCACATATCTGAAACATGCATACAGAACAAATGGCTGTCGATGAAGGACAAGATCCAACTTAAAACTATGTACCTCATGTATAAATTCTTGAACCATGCTGCCAGAACATTTTAACCTCAAATCTTCAACGCGAGTCAATAGGTCATCCAACACCCTTGGTTTGATGGTCCCTAGATACAAATTACAAAGATCAGGGGGGATCAGTTTCCCAGTCATGGCTGTACAGTTTTGGAATTTGCTCCCTCTTTCCTTGAAAACGACCAGGTCATTCTCAAACTTTAGAAGTAATTCCATCAAATGGCTAACAAAGAATGATTAACATCTAAAGACCAAATGATAGAACCAATGTGCCTTCTATCTATCTACTGCATACCTTTTTCTTCTCTGAACCTCCAACTTCGACCAGCCAAGCTCGAACCTAGGACGGTATATTATTTGTAAAAGATTGTCTGTATTACTATCTGACTGTATATCTTTGTATTCTCTGTATTCTCTGTATTCCATGACCATTGTACAACTGTAACACTTGTAACTATCGAATGTACCCAGATACCTCCGGGTTAAGGTGTGCTACAGAAATAAATAAACGAACAAACAAAACAAACCTGGGGAATCCTCCTCTTCCTCTTCCGGTTCATACATCTCATACCAGGCCCTGTCACCCAGCCTCCCATAATCTTCCCAGCCTCATCACTAATCTAAGGCATGGGACTTACTCACACAAGGAACTTAAACCTTGGCTAGTTGCCACTATAGTTGGCCAGACAACTGCATGGTTTAGACAAGTATTGGTGTTAATGAATCCATCCTGGACTGATGGTGTAATACTGTACTCATTCTGCTATGGATATCCCAGCTAATTCTTGCATAAATTAGTTGTTAGGTATTCCCAAATGTAATGATGGAATTTGGATAAACTTGCCAAGTTGGGTATTGGTCGTTGGCTATTGCACATGCTGAATCTGCTGGTATGAAAATTAGGGTTCACCTTGATATAAAAGGCATCAAGTAAGAAGAGATTGAGACGTCAAAGGGCGTGTTCTGGCACAGGTGGCACAGATGCTTCACATCGTGCCTCCTCTGATGGTAACATTACCTGTCCCTTTTTAGCAAAAATTAGGTAAAACCCACGTCCAACATTTGGCTTATACCAATGACCTTTGTTTTGGATGCCAATCAAATTGGATTACAGCATGCCCTGGAAGTTATAGACAATTATTCAATCACCAGCGCCTTACATATCTACATAATCAAATGTAAAATCATGTGTTTTGGGGTTAAGAGCCTAGAAACATTTTAGTAGTTGTCCGGTGGGTCCACCGTGGAAGTAGTGTACCGATTTAAATACTTGGGTATAATGATCGCTTACCACTGGAAGAAGCGAGCATGCCAATTGCACAAGGTGGGATTTGATTTTCCTTTGTGGAGGTACACACTGGAAACTCTCCTTCTGGTATGTCACTTCTGTTTCCATCCAAACTCTAGGCCACCTAAGATGGAAGTGGCTGAACAGGTTGAGGGTCAGCTTTAGTGGCCAACATTATGAGTGGTTTAATCCACCCCACTATATCTAATAATGAATGAGTTGGGGATTAGAACCATGGTCACTCAAGCTACTCTTTGTTTTCTACTCTTTATTTTTTTTAAAGTGTGTTTGGGGCAGTAGTACTCTTATGACATTGTTGAGTGTGATGTTATATGAAGGAGAGGTGGCACTGAAAACCCAGATTCACAAATCAGGCTTGATTTGTTAGAAAAATCTATCTATTTTCTTGTACGTCCTTCAGTATTGACCATTTTTCATACTATAATGGTGGCACTCAAGATACAAGACTATATGGGTAATGTATCGCCTGTAAGATCCATTGAGTCATCTATGAGGATTTTGAGCTTCCTCCCTCTGTGTGAAGTTATTTTGCCTGATTGGCTTGTCATAGAGCATGATGTATTTGTATGAAATGTAAATGTAACGTACTACCACCTAATGAGGTTATAGTCTGTGGAAAAGAGTACCCCTCAATCTGGGTCAGATTTGTTTAAGGTGGGGGTCAAAAACATTGGTAGAAATGGGCAGACGCTACTGGTAATGTGTGGGATTCTTGTAGGCAGTGGGAAGACATTAGTTTAGTTTAGTGTCTTTATTTATACCGCGCTCCGAACCCTGGGGTAACTGGGTGCCGGAGACTAAGAGGAGGTTACAGCATAGTATAGACATACAGTATAATAACAGTAAGTGCAGTTGACCGGGTTACATGGTGGTCAAGAGGCAGACATAGAATCGGAGTACAATAATTAGTTTATCAGACAGTGGTGGAGTTCTTGTTGGCAAGCCAGGACTTTGCTTTTGCTCTGAAGGTCCGAAAGGAGAGTTCTGCTCTAAGGTTCAGGGGTATAGCGTTCCATTGCTTGGCGACTAGGACTGGGAGGCTGGAGCCGCCTGCTTTTTTTAGGGAGAATTTGGGGATGGATAGCCAGTGAGAGTACAACGTTCTGGTGGGTCTGATTGAAGTGTGTTTGTTGAACTTGTCTGCCAAGTATTTGGGTGCCTCATTAGATAGGCATTTGTGGATGATACTCAGAGCCACCCTGAGGGCATTATTCTGCAGTACCTGCAGTTTGTTCAAATTGCGTTGGTGGAGCCCAGAAAGAGAGCATTGCAGTAGTCAAGTTTTGAGAGCACTTGTCCTCTGGCTAGTGTAATACACCTGGAAGGTGAGAGGAAGGGTTTGCAGG
Organism: Ambystoma mexicanum; assembly: GCF_040938575.1. Taxonomy (NCBI): domain Eukaryota; kingdom Metazoa; phylum Chordata; class Amphibia; order Caudata; family Ambystomatidae; genus Ambystoma; species Ambystoma mexicanum. The sequence goes on along the minus strand of NC_090930.1, from coordinate 296,114,271 downwards.
CATTGATGAGCTTATTTGTATAAGCTGTGGAGGAGGCTGTGGCGTTCACCTGTTTTTTGAGTGAAAGTGTGGAATCTAGGTAGACCCCTAGAGTTTTAATTTCTTTGGCCACAGTGATTAGGTTACCGTCTATATTGATAGAAGCGTAAAGGGGGTCCAATTTGTTTAGCCGTGGTTGGGAGCCGACGAGAAGGAGCTCTGTTTTCTCATCCTTGAGGCATAGGCCATGTTCTGCCATCCAAGCTTGGATCTCCAGGTAAAGGTTGTTTATCGGTGTGGAGTCCTCTTCATAGCATAATTTTTGTATGTGACACCCAGATTATCAAGGCTGTTGAACAATAGCTTTGTGAAGATATTGTATAAGGTCGGCGAGACGCACAAGCCTTGTGGGACGCCACTTAGGATGAGGATGGGATGGGCTGAGCCCCCCGGTGAGAAGACCCGGGTGGTCCGGTCGGCTAGGGAGGATTGGACCCAGGGACTTACATATCTACACAATCAAATGACATTAAGACAGTGCTTGCTCTGATTTGTATGTGACAGACAATAACATTGTGTCAGAGACAGACAAGAATCACTCAATTTCTCAGAGGTGATTCAAGGTTTTTTTAAATCAAAATATGAATGAGCCCTATGGCCATCCCTCTCACTCTTGTCTTAATGCACTTCCTCCCTAACCCAGACGTCCTTAGTACCAGGTTAGTATATAATGATTGTTTCACCCTAAATATGCTAATCCGCTAAATTAACTGAGATGTTAACCTAAAGGCCCTTTGCCTTAGCTCACTAAATTCCGCCATGGACTTCCTAACTTTTTCTACTCTAGCCAGTTGTTAGTGATCTAAAGGGAGATGGGGTTTGTGCCTTGCTGTCACCCTGCTTGATTCAGTCTTTTCCTCTCATGCTCACTTTATCTTCTCACTCTTTGCCTCTCTACTACACTCCTTCTCTCAGTCCAGCTACCCCTACTCTCTTCCTCTTCTGTCTCTCTGATGTCTCTCATACCTTCTAGGCCTAGCATCCATCCTTTCATGTTACTAATTTCTTCTCCTAACTAATACTCTCTCACCCACACTACTACTCCTCTCTCCAAACTACCACTACTTCCTCGAAACTGCTATTCCCTCTTCCAAACTATTACTCCCTCCTACAAAAAACTGCTCCTGTTCCAAACTACCACTACCAATCCACCGCACCTCTAACTCAGACACCTGCTTTCACTCACACAATCACTACACATTCACTCTCTACTTTCCTTCTCCTTACCAGGCTTGTCTCACTTTGACATACACTCACACTGCAGTACTACTTTCACTCACTAGCCAATACCTCACCAAATTGCCTCCACACACTGCTGCTTCATCCTCTATCCTGTTGGTCTTTTGGTCTCCCACTTTCTCCTCCTCTGACTTCACCCACATAACCTACACTTTCTGCTTCCTTTGGTCTCCTTTTATCCCCCGCCTCCTCTCTGAATTGGTTTTCTGTGCTTGGCCAATTTGACCCTACATCCCCACCGGCTCAGGGTGAATTCAGCAAAGATTACAAGGTAAGCCCCGCCCACTTCCTCCACATGGGCCTTTCATGGAATAGCAATGGCGGCCCCGGAAGTTGAATGTCTGTGTTCATGTAGGGGTCTTTGTACTTGGCGCCCCTAAGGTAAGTCCCATGGCTGTGAGTGTATGGGTCCCCCGAATAATTCCATGATGGTCTAGGCTACTTCGTAGCAGCTGTGCATGCTCGCCACTTTTACTCAGCCGCATGGTGCAGCTTCTCTGTCTGCCACATGTAGATGGTGTTGCTGCGCTCCTCTTTCTCCATTGGTCTTTCTCTGTTGACATCTCTCTGCCCGCTGGTTAGTCTGGTCATGGCCTTTCTGTGGCTAGCTTGTGGAGTTTTAAAAACCTGGGTACCCCTGTCTGGATTCATACACTCTTTAATGAAGACATTTGTACTTTCTCCATGATGGGCAGTCCTGAAATCACTAGGCTTTGTTATTGAAACTTTTTCAGACCCTCTGTGCAGAATGTTGCTGTGCGGAATGTTGAGGGTCCATGAAATCCAGAGTGGCCCTAACGTGTGTGAGAATTTCCTCCATCATATCGCGTTTGATCAATATCGCTGCAGAGCCTTCAGGTTAAAACACGATTACTGTAACCGCCACCTGGTCCGTGGGGTTACCACGGGATTAGAAGTGGTGGTGACTCAATTTTTGGAGTCCATCAGACTCCATGGGGATTTTTGCCAGATTTACCACCGGCAGAATTACTATGCCGTAAATCAGCCGATTTTTGGAGGTAAGGTGGAGAATTTACCTCCATGCTTTTCCTCCAAAAAGCGGCCGATTTATTCTGCAGTAATTCTGCCGTCGGTAAATCCATCAAAATTATAATTTGGCAGTCATGGAAAAAGGGTGATATTTCTATTACCGACCAGAAAAGTGGCCTTAACGGAATTACTGCCACTTTTTTTTTCCTGTACTGCCAAACTTGTAATGAGGCCCAGGTTTCCCAAATTCCAATATTTCTCAATATCAACTGCCTGTAAACAAGCATTTTACTCATCCACTTGTACCATCCAGAGGGATTACATTAGAGAGTTCCAGGTGCGATGTGGTTTAGGTGCTTCAGAATTGCACCCACTGGTCAGGGCAGGGCTATAGCAGGCCACTTGAGGCAAGTTTTGTATAATGATCAGTGCACTGCGTGGGCACAAAAGAAATCACGAGAAACAGTGTATTTGTAGGACAGAAGAAAAAGAGGAAGGGCTGGCAGAATAAGGGGATGTGTAAGCAATTCCCTAAAGGGAGAGCCCCAGCGATGGAATCCCTCACTGATTTAGGACTGGGATTAAAAAGAGGACTGAGGGGATAATATAAGTATTTCTGGTTCAAAATACATTACATGTAGGAGTTAAAGATTTGACAGTTTCTGGAATTCATATAACATGTTTAAATGCTGACTTAATTCAACATTCTTCCAGCATGGTAACTTTCCTCAATGTCTGCTGCAGTACCTCATTAAACAAATACAGTACCTTGAGACATGACAAAAAAGGTTTGTTTTAACCCAGCTGCTTTTTTGTACTATTCTAACTCAGATTAGAACTAATTAAACCTTGCGTGGATGTCCTGACAGGAATCTTCGCGCTCTGATCCTATTTACTTTTTTACAGCAGCAAAGATAAAAACACATCCAAAAACTACAATTCCCACGAGGATAGATTCAGAGCCAATCATCAGAAGATTGTAAACCAGAATGAAAACTTTAACACGACAGTACAAAAATCAGAAACTTTACACATCTCTCTGGCAACAGCTTCACGTGAAGTGCCAACGTAAGTCCATCTTCTCTTTTGATCAATGCTTAACCAGTCCATTTTCTATTTTGATCAATACTTAACTTTCGCTGTCAATTAAACACTAATATTTTGAAGGCTACAGTGTGTATTTGTTTATTCATCTGAACTAGCACTTCAGGTAGTCCCTAGATATTCTTATGTCGCAGAAAAACAAAGAAAGAACTTCCACACATTAGGATACAGGAAGCCAAAGACTTCCACATAGTATTTGCTATCGACATTCGTAATCTTAGACAACACCCACTGTGCCCTTTGGTGTGTGTGAATAAGTCACCTTTGAGATGCCCTTTGAAGGTGACTGGGAAACTATGCGGGCTAGAGGAAGCAACACACTCTATGATGCAGCCCCTGTAGGTGGTACTTGGGGATACCCCAGTACTCCCACTGTCCAGAAGCAGTGCAGGATATACACATTGTGGGAAAATCAGGGTTGGATTATGAGACGTGGGCGGACGAATCCCTGAGAAAAGCAGCCCCAGAGAGTGTCTGTTATGTGATAACCACATTCTCAGTGCACACAAGCTATTTAGGAGCGTGTGAACATACTTTCAGCATTTCCAGTGTAGACACTGCACCACTTGGCTGTCCTGACACTGATGACTTATATCAGGATAGTGGAAAGGTCACTATGGTGGTAAAGGGAAGGCCCCGGGCATCAGTTTGAGCTGTGCTGGAAATCTATCTTTGAAAAGTGCCTAAAAGTAGGCAACCATCAATTTGTGTGGGTCCCCCGTAAGAGTCTGTGGACACACATATGGATAACTGGCCACGCAATTGTGTACTTTAGGTTTGGATCTGCAGTTACTTTTCCAGGGGTTTGAAAAACAGCTAATTTGATTTCTTAGGGGTATGGAAAGGGATGCCATTGTGATTGAAAACCAATTGAGGCAACATGGCTACAGGGCCTGTTTGCAGGCCTGGTCGAGGGGTCACTCTGGAGGCAACGGAAAGGCCCAGGGCATTGCAGAGGGCCGTGTCCTGGGTAAAGGGGGACATGGCCATGGTCAGCGCTCAATCTGAAGCTCAGGCAGAGCCCAAGGCCATGCCCTCGGCCACTCCAGGAGATTTGGGGGTCAAGGGAAAGGCCAAAAGTCAATCTAATTACTGGATATAATGGTGGGTCATGCCTCGTGTGTGAGCCAATTGGTGGTTTGAACGGGACTGAATGGTGTTCCCCAATAAGACCAGCCACTGAGAATGTCTGCAGGCTCTACCCAGGAGGCATTGGGTAGTTTGAAAGTTACTCATCAAAATTGTAGTGCATGAGGCAGGGCCGCCCTTCCCTGGTAAAAGTGCAGGGCCATGCCCAGTGAGCGCTGTAGTTCTAACTACTGTATATTATTAAAAAATATACAGTTGAAAGGATTTTAAAAAGGTTAAAGTGACCTATGAAATTGACAGAAAATGATTTCCTAAAGTAAGACTGTTTGTAGCGCAAGAAAAATGACAAGTCATTTGTATTTACAGTTATTGAAGAACAGGGTGCCATTTTGAACAGAAATGACTTACAAAATAGGCAATAACAGAGATTGCAGGCAGGTCTAGGGTAAGGTGCTTTTACATAAGAGTGTTGTTTGTGAGCTCTATTTTAGTCCATGTTATCAAACATGAGTGTGCTAGCGATTGTGATGCCCCCGTAACCTCCATACTTTCCCACCTAGTAGTCTTATCTTACAATAAGGCACACTGAAGCCCAAGCTAACACTGCTTTCTATTTTAACTGCCTGTTTTATTTCACGAATGTCTGCATGTTCCACATTCAAAAACCGATACTCTTTTGTAGAAGTTGCATTGCTGTCACATCACACAACAATTCGCATGCACGTGACTGATAATGATTACAAGCCAGCTTCACATATCACACATTTTCTTCTGTTGTGTGCTCTGAAAACTCAGGGTATGTCATTGGATCACTTTGGGTGTTGGTACAATGTAAGGGGACATTTTGAATAGCGTTTATTTACTTTTTCACCAACTTAATTTTGTATTGCACTAAACATGGAAGCACATTTACAAAATAAGCTTACAGGGTTGGGATCCTCATTTTCATAAAGCAAGATGAAAGAACACAAATGAGACGGATTGATGCAGTAAATGTGGACCAATGGCATGATTACTAATTAGGTGTTCCATTTCAAAATCAGTAGTCACCTAGAGCTAATTAAGGTCTAATGCATAGCAAAATGTTTCAATACAGAGGTTTGTGAATGCAGTATTCCATGGATAAATAATACTTCAACAATGGCACCCAGACCCTGAGGAACTTGGGCAATGATTTCGAAGGTAAAGTTGAAAAGTATTTCCATTGCCGAAACCTCCAAAGCCTTGCACCACCAAATTGCAGTCAAGGAGCCGTCAGGGTATTCATAAAGTGCCAAGGCTAATCTAGCTGAGTAATGCCGATCTGTAAAGTGTAGAGCCATCAACCTCAATAATGGATGTGGAGCATCTGTAGTGTGCTGTAACGCTCACCTGATTCCCGTAGAGGCGCCGGTCTTGACTGGGCGTGTACCGTATCTTCAAAGGTGATGTGTAACACACGGCTGGCTCTTTGGGCTGGACCTCTGTGCAGTGTATGTCTGACTCGAAGGGTAAGATGTCTTAGGTAAGTGAACGCCGTGCTCTCCATCTGCCTCGGGGCAGGGTGCTGTAACCAGTTTCTTCACTGGATAAGGGGAGCAGGCCTCTTGACTTCAGAGGACTGCTGTCCGTCGTTTACTGCACGAACGGTAAGTTTCGAGTAATTCTAATGTCTTTAAAAGTCTTTAGTAATGATGTCTCTTGTTTTGCAGGGTTCCGGCGATGGCGGATGACGGGCTGAAGTGAGTTGAAGATGGAGCCCGTGTGATGAATAGAAGCGCCTGGAAGCACGTAAGTAAGCGCTTGTTGCCTGCTTCACGATGCGCTGTAACTGTCTTTTTATTTTGCAGGTACAAGTTCTGAGCGGCTGCAGGGTGCCGGAATACCCACTGGGTTAGATGTGGAAAGGAGTATTGGCACGTGAGTATTAAAGTTCCCCAATGTCTTTAAACGCACCTTGTTTTGTCTTTCAGATGCGGGATGCAGCGCCGAAGGCCTCCGGAGCGTGCGAAGAGTTGGTAAGCTTTTGTCTTTCAGATGCCGGAATGCAGTGCGAAGACCTCCGGAGCGCACGAAGAGTAGGTAAGCCTTTGTCTTTCAGATGCCGGAATGCAGCGCGAGGCGTTGGTGACAGCCGATGGACCAGGTAAGTGAAGCGCTGTCACTGAAGACCGTAATGCTAACCTGTTCTTTCTTGTCTTTATAGGTGTTGCTGAAGACTGGATTCAGGATGGTAAGCCTTTTTCCTTAGGCCCAGGATCAGATGCAGAAGACACGATGAGCGTTCTGCTGCAGAGGATGCAGAATAACGCAAAGCAAGATTCATCCATCGGGTGTGGTTTAAATAGCCTCCTGTAGTGCTTAGGTGTCTCCTTCCACAGCCACGCCTAGGTAAGAAAAGAGTTCCTGCTTTCCAGAAGAGTTCCAGTGTTCTGAACCTAGGGAGTGGCTCCTGCCCCACCCAACAGGAAAAGTAGTTCCAAACAGAAGAGGATCAGAGGCTCAACTGGCAGGCAAGTAAGCAGCATGGTCTGCTGCAGGTAAGTCCACCCAAGCATTATGAGCCCGGCGCTTCCAGCGCTGGGACTGGGCATATTTATGAGCCTGGTGCCACTGGTGCCAGGACTGGGTCCAAAAGGTCCCAATTGGGACTGGTTGGCACTCGGAACCTGGGTTATGGATCTGCTTCCAAGGGAGTTGGGAAAACCCTGACCTTTTGGAAGCAGAGATCCTGACAGTACCCCCCCTCAAGGCCCCTCCCAAACCGGGCTTCTCCGGGGGTTTTGGCTTGTCAGGAAATGTTCGGTGAAATCTTTTGATTAGGCGAGGAGCGTGGACATATTCAGCAGGTTCCCAGGATCTCTCTTGGGGGCCGTAGCCTTTCCAGTCAATTAGGTAAAATAGTTTTGATTTGGAGATCTTGGAGTCCAGAATGCTTTTGACTTCAAACTCGAGTTCTCCATCAACTAGGATGGGTTTTGGAGATTTAGTTAGTCGGGTTTGAGGTTGCACGGGTTTTAATAGAGAGACGTGGAAGACCGGATGTATCTTCATGTGCGGGGGCAAGTCCAACTTGACCGCTACTGGGTTTACTATGGTAGTGATGGAATAGGGACCAAGGTATCTTGGGTTGAATGTGTGTGGCCCTTTTAGAGGTAGATATTTGGTGGATAACCAGACTTGATCCCCTACTTGATATTGAGGGGCTTCCTTCCGATGTTGATCTGCTCCTTTCTTGTATTGTTCTTTAGCCCTTTGAAGGTGAGAAACAGCTTCCTTAAAGGCTTGGGTGATTGTAGAATGCAGGTAGTCTACTGCTGGTGTTTCAAGATCTTGGAGGGGATCCAATTCCGAGGTTCGAGGGTGACTGCCGTATAAAAGAAAAAACGGGGTTTTCCCAGTTACCGAATGGACAGAGTTATTGTAGGCATATTCGGCTATCCAAAGGATGTCTTTCCAAGTTTTTTCAGTTTGTTGCAGCATGCAGCGTAAATACTGTTCTAGAGTTTGATTGGTCCTCTCGGTTTGTCCGTCGGTCTGAGGGTGGTGACTGGTCGATAGTCTCACATCAATTTGAGCCGACCGACAGCAACTTCGCCAAAAATGAGAAATAAATTGACTACCTCGATCCAAAATTAGAACCGAAGGAAAACCGTGCAGTCGGACGATGTTTTCGAGAAATTCTCGGGCCAGAGTTGCTGCTGTTGGCAAGCCTTTGAGCGGAATGAAATGCGCCATCTTGGAGAATAAGTCCACGATTACTAGAATCGTATTGTATCCGGAGCATGGAGGTAGATCGGTGATGAAGTCCATAGAAAGCGTATGCCAAGGGCGAGGTGGGATGTCAATAGGGCGTGAGAGGCCTGCTGGTCTTTCCTTTTGACTCTTGTTTTGGGCGCATACTCCACAGGACATTATAAAGTCTCTGATATCTTTTTTCCAAGACGGCCACCAGAAGTAGCGCTTGATCTTTTCTGAGGTCTTGGCCATACCGGGATGTCCTTCCATTAAAGAATCGTGATAACAAGAGATTACTTTTTTCTGTAAATCTGTGCTGGGCAGGTATAATCGTTCTTGGAAATACAATAAGTTGTCCTTTACTGCAAAGTCCTTTCCCTGCAGATGCCAATTCTGTATGTCTGCTGGAGTTACAAGTTGCCTGGCTTTATCCTTAACTTCCTCTATGGATTGTGTGGCGATTACACCCAGAATTCTTTGTTCGGGAATGATTCGTACAGGTTTAGGGTTGATCAAGTGTTCTTCCACTCCCATCCGAGAAAGGGCATCAGCTTTACCGTTTTTTGTACCAGGTCGATAGGTAATTATGAAGTCAAACTCGGCAAAGAATAATGCCCAACGGAGTTGTCTAGAGGATTGGGCTTTTGCGGTTTTCAAATATTGCAGGTTTCGGTGATCCGTAATCACAGTAACGGTGTGTCGGGCCCCCAGCAGATAATGCCGCCAAGCCTTAAAGACAGACTTGATAGCCAGAAGTTCCTTGTCAGTAATCGTGTAATTGATTTCAGGAGGCGAGAATTTGCGGGACCAAAATGCCACGGGATGCAACTGATTGGTTACCGGGTCCTTTTGTGATAGAACTGCCCCCATGGCAAGGCTTGAAGCATCAGTTTCCACGATGTAGGGGAGTTCGGGGCGAGGGTGTTTTAAGATTGGTGCAGAGATAAATTTAGTCTTCAAATCCTGGAAAGCTTGTTCCGCCTCGGTAGACCATTCAAAACGTTTGTTTTTCTTTAACAAGGCAGTGATGGGCTGGACTATTCGAGAAAATTCGGGGATAAACCTGCGGTAAAAGTTAGCGAAGCCTAACATGCTTTGCACACCTTTTACGGAGGATGGTGATGGCCATTTGAGAACTGCATCGACCTTCTTTGAATCCATACGCACTCCGCTAGGTGATAATATGAATCCCAAGAATTCAACTTCAGTCACGTTGAAAACACATTTTTCCAACTTAGCGAAAAGTTTGTGTTGAGGCAATCTTTCGAGGACCATTTTCACGTGTTTCCGATGTCAGATTCCGATGAAGAATAAACGAGGATGTCGTCAATGTAAACAACAACACACACATCTATGAGCTCTCTGAGGACATCGTTCATAAAATATTGAAAGGCGGCCGGGGCATTGCAAAGTCCGAAGGGCATGACCTGATATTCAAATAGCCCATATTTGGTGCGGAAAGCCGTCTTCCATTCATCGCCCTCTTTTACTCGTACCAAGTGGTAGGCTCCTCTAAGATCCAGCTTTGTATATATGCATGCTTTTCTGACTTGGTCCAGGAGTTCAGGGATCAAAGGTAACGGATATCTAATCTTGACGGTGATCTGGTTCAGGGAGCGATAATCTATACAAGTTCTAAGGTCTCCTTCCTTTTTTGGAACGAAGAACAAAGCTGAAGAAGCAGGGGACTTGGAAGGACGAATAAACCCATTTGCCAGGTATTGATCCAGGTATTGTCGAAGGTGAAGGTTCTCAGGCTCGGTGAGGGCATAAATTCTACTACAAGGAGGAGTAGATCCAGGTATCAGGTCTATCTGGCAGTCATAAGACCTATGAGGAGGTAGAGAGTTAGCCTGATCCTTCCGGAAAACATCTTGGTATTCTAGGTATTCGGGAGGTAACTGGGGAGTCTCTGAAGAAATTGCTGCCAGTGCAACACCAGGTGGAGGGTGACAAGTAGAGACACATTCTGGAAACTGGACCGTTCTTGCTCGCCAATCGATCAGAGGATTGTGTTTCTCTAACCAAGGTATTCCTAGAATAATCTGAAACTGAGGAGCCTTGATCACATCGAACACGATCTTCTCATGGTGTCCATCTTGACTTACTAGCGTCACTTCTTGAGTGGTATGCGTTACTGGTCCGGAGGCTATCTCCGTTCCATCCACCGTAGTAATGACGTCCTTTACAGCCTTGGGACAAAGAGTTAGATTCATCCTCAAAACCATTTCATGATCCACATAATTGCCGATGGCACCGCTGTCGACGTAAGCTTCAATTGCATGTAATCGATCCGGATTATCAGGGCTAATGAGGACCATAGGTATCACGAAATGCGAGGTCACGGAACTGGTTTTCACGCTCGGCAAGAGGACCTCTATTCTTGTCGGGCGAGGTCGTTTCCCTGCTCAGAGTTTGTAACTTTGGTAACTGCAGCTCCTACTGCCTTCTTGGCAGGTTTCACCGGACAGTCTCGAAGAAAGTGCCCTGAGTTTCCGCAATAGAGGCATAATTGCAACTGTTTTCTCCTTTCCCGCTCCTTTTGTGTTAGAGGACCTTTCAGGCCCCCTATTTGCATGGGTTCCCCGGAGTCTACTCCTTTGGAAGGAGTTGGCGGTTTGGAAAATACTCGAGCATCAAACTTGGAACGATCGGCCTTCCTGTTCTGCAGTCTGTGATCTATTTGAACGACTAAGTCTATATAGTCCGAACAATCTTGTGGGGGATTCACTACTTGGGCTAACACGTCTTTGAGCTCTCCACGTAGACCTCTATAAAACAGCGTAATCCTTTTGTCCTCAGGCCATTGAGTTTCCACTATCAGTCTGTTGAAAGACGCAATATAAGCCAAAAGGTCTTGATTACCTTGTCGCAACGAAAGAAGCTCATTGTCCAAGGCCTGCCCCTGTGAATGTCTTGCGAACAGTTTTTCCATACTGAGCTGAAAAGCTTGAAAATCATGGAGGACCGGATCATCTTGATTTACTAGAGGGATCGACCAATCTGCCGCATTGCCACTAAGGTACGAAAGCACGAAAGCTACTTTAGCTTGATCAGTTGGAAAGGCTGCTGGCCGGCATAAGAAATGCAACCGGCACTGATTGATAAATACTGCAAACCTCTTTGGGTCACCAGAAAATCGTTCGGGCGGAGCCAGAGGTACATTCCCAGGTAGGTTGATCTGCACTGGATTCATAGAGGATGTAGAAGGAAGATTTCCCCCAGATGCGGGTAACGGGGTCTGTCCGGCTTGTGACTGTAGCAATTGTCTAGCGAGATCATCTGTTCGCTCCTTGGAAATAATCAGTTCCCTTCTTAGAGCGTTGGTTTCCTGACGGGCTGCATGCACTTCTGCCCTTAGTTCCCCAAGTAACTGGGCTAGCTGGTCGGTATCCGAGGTTTCCATAGCGCCTGGACGGGAGTTTTGCGGTAGGCTTTGCGTTCTGTAACGCTCACCTGATTCCCGTAGAGGCGCCGGTCTTGACTGGGCGTGTACCGTATCTTCAAAGGTGATGTGTAACACACGGCTGGCTCTTTGGGCTGGACCTCTGTGCAGTGTATGTCTGACTCGAAGGGTAAGATGTCTTAGGTAAGTGAACGCCGTGCTCTCCATCTGCCTCGGGGCAGGGTGCTGTAACCAGTTTCTTCACTGGATAAGGGGAGCAGGCCTCTTGACTTCAGAGGACTGCTGTCCGTCATTTACTGCACGAACGGTAAGTTTCGAGTAATTCTAATGTCTTTAAAAGTCTTTAGTAATGATGTCTCTTGTTTTGCAGGGTTCCGGCGATGGCGGATGACGGGCTGAAGTGAGTTGAAGATGGAGCCCGTGTAATGAATAGAAGCGCCTGGAAGCACGTAAGTAAGCGCTTGTTGCCTGCTTCACGATGCGCTCTAACTGTCTTTTTATTTTGCAGGTACAAGTTCTGAGCGGCTGCAGGGTGCCGGAATACCCACTGGGTTAGATGTGGAAAGGAGTATTGGCACGTGAGTATTAAAGTTCCCCAATGTCTTTAAACGCACCTTGTTTTGTCTTTCAGATGCGGGATGCAGCGCCGAAGGCCTCCGGAGCGTGCGAAGAGTTGGTAAGCTTTTGTCTTTCAGATGCCGGAATGCAGTGCGAAGACCTCCGGAGCGCACGAAGAGTAGGTAAGCCTTTGTCTTTCAGATGCCGGAATGCAGCGCGAGGCGTTGGTGACAGCCGATGGACCAGGTAAGTGAAGCGCTGTCACTGAAGACCGTAATGCTAACCTGTTCTTTTTTGTCTTTATAGGTGTTGCTGAAGACTGGATTCAGGATGGTAAGCCTTTTTCCTTAGGCCCAGGATCAGATGCAGAAGACACGATGAGCGTTCTGCTGCAGAGGATGCAGAATAACGCAAAGCAAGATTCATCCATCGGGTGTGGTTTAAATAGCCTCCTGTAGTGCTTAGGTGTCTCCTTCCACAGCCACGCCTAGGTAAGAAAAGAGTTCCTGCTTTCCAGAAGAGTTCCAGTGTTCTGAACCTAGGGAGTGGCTCCTGCCCCACCCAACAGGAAAAGTAGTTCCAAACAGAAGAGGATCAGAGGCTCAACTGGCAGGCAAGTAAGCAGCATGGTCTGCTGCAGGTAAGTCCACCCAAGCATTATGAGCCCGGCGCTTCCAGCGCTGGGACTGGGCATATTTATGAGCCTGGTGCCACTGGCGCCAGGACTGGGTCCAATAGGTCCCAATTGGGACTGGTTGGCACTCGGAACCTGGGTTATGGATCTGCTTCCAAGGGAGTTGGGAAAACCCTGACCTTTTGGAAGCAGAGATCCTGACATGTGCTTAATGTTAGTGATAGTTGCCATGGGCGAAATGTGTGTGTTTAAGGAAGGTTCTGGAATGAGCGTGTGGAACGAATGACAGAGCGGAAGAAGCGAAGGGTGTCCTTAGGTAGAGAGAGAGTGATATCGCTGGTGGGCTTTCGAAGATCTAAGGTACAATAAATGTGCCTGTTCCACCGTGATTGGTGTCCAAAGCATACTTCACCATCCTTCCCAGGAGCCCCAAAGAACAGCAGAAGGGGTTCTAGATGCAACCATAGAACTAACATCTCGGAAATCTTGGCCAGAATTTATTTCCAATATATTTTGTCTACAACCATCACAGGTGGCCCACCGTTCACGTTTCCCTGCAGCCTCTCCAACACAATGGCGAGTAGGCAGGCAGAACTATTTGGATTTAGTGTGGGTATAGACGCCACCTGAATCGGATTCTATGGGCCTCATCACGACTTGGGCGGTAACGGTAACGTTATTAGCGTGGGCGGTATTAGCCCTACCGCCGAACTCCCCGGCGCTAATAGCGCCGGATCACGAGTTCGGCGGTAATGTAAGTCCCCATTCCCCACTGAGCCCATTCGGGAATGCCTCATTCCCCATTGGGCTCAATGGGGAATCTTCGTGCTAATACCGCCGGCGGATTTCCCGCTGGCGGTAATAGCGCAAATTTTCATTGGATTTCCCCCCAGCTCAGAGTTGGGGCGAAATCTGCCAAAGCCCTGATTCGGCGGACCCTTAAATCCGGCGATAATAGCGCTACCGCCGGATTTAAGGGTTACCGCCAAAGTTGTGGTGAGGCCCATATGTGCCTTAGACACTTTCTGAGCCCTCCTCCAGATGCAGGCACAGGAGTCTGAGGTTTCCTTCTCCAAAAGGCATTACAATCTGGAAACCTGACCTTTACCAATATCATCCAAAATGGTGTGCTCTAAAGGAGCTGTAAAGGAATGACCTGTCTAGTTCCTGCATTTTGCACTTGGGATTTAAAGGTCCAGTGATGCAACTGAGTATAAGGACATCTTTCTCTTTCTTTAACCAGAAATGTAAGCTTGTCCCATCAAATGTTGTTTATTCTTAGTCATCATTACTCAAATCTTTATTCGGCTTGTTTGGCTAATACCCAAGATTGGTTGATTGTTAGTACTGTCGCCAAATACATCCACCGAGCCTGGCTGGTGAGAACAAGTGTTAGTGGAAAGCATGTTGCCGGCGGGGGGCGGGTGGTACCTATAAGCATTTCTTGAACAGGATGAATTTTGATTTGTTGTGAAGGGGTTCAAGAAAGATTGTCATTCAGGGCTGCAAGTTATTCTCTCCCTGTTCTATTATGCGCTTTTATCATGATCATTGTTTTCAAATCCTTTTTAATTTCCTGTTTCTATGATCATGTTTATCTGTATGTTGTATCTACTTATGATGTTTATATACATGTGTTTCTTTATGGCCTTGAGAAGAATAAAGATCTGAATGATGGTGATTAATGCTTATTCTCCATCTTTAGCTAGTTAACATAAAATAGAGGATACAAGCTCAACCTTCGGTCTGGTCCTCCTGAGGGAGCTAAAGGTAATGTTTCAATACAATAAAATGTTACATTTCCACAGATCAACAACTTTAGGGTGCTGGCCCAGCTTTTTAAGAATCCAGGCAACACCACTAGAATACAGATCACCTCAGAAAGTGCGTGACCTACTGAACTGTCTGCTGAAATACCTTGGCACTCACCTCTCAATAATATGCATTGCAACTTTGAAAATGTTGTGCAAGTTGGGTCTACTGAAATCACACACCTGATTTCTAATAGGAAACACAGAATGCATTGAATTAATAGTTGATCAGATAGGGACTTAATTGTGACCATTTACAAAAGCATAATCGAAAGTAGAGAACATGCAATGCTCGATTAAATCTGCTACCAATTTGGGCGACAATGGCAGACGTTGGGGAACTTTCTTTTTTGTGAAATGTTATGTGGCAATTTTTAAATTCATGGACACCATTCTGTGTCAATGACATGGTTTCCATTAACATGTCATATAATATGATGTCATAAATAAGGTTACATTTGTCACAAATTGGATTGGCAATCCAATCTTTCTTTCTGTGAAGGCTAATCTATATTGTAACTCACCACTATCATTGCTCCTGCATCTGTATGGCCATTTTACTATCCACATTTTCATTGAGAGCCAAGACTACCAACCTTGCCTGCACTGCCAACCCATTGATATTAAAATGTACACAGTGTAGAATACATTTAAATCCTCTGTAGGGCAATATTCCGTAAAGGTCCTTCAAATCTCTAGTAAATTCCATTCCACAGACAATCTTTATAAGTGCCTTGACAGGCAGCGAACAAGGCTGCAGCCATTTTTTCAAGGTGTGCTGTTCCTCGCCCAGTAGTGGATGAGCGCCAGTATGCTAGTGTCTTTTTGTGTCCCGTCCATGTTAGCTGTATGGTGATTGCCTTTTTTCGAGCAAGCATTTTTCTGTAAGATACGCATGCCAAACATAAACTTGACGCCTCATCTGTAAAAACGTTGCTTTCATGACTTTAACTGCTCACATGTAGGGGAGAGTGAAATTACCGCAGGTGAAACGAAATAAGCGAAATTCACCACCAAATCAGTTTGGCCCGGCTGGCAATTCTTTCCCTGTTTTGGTGGTTTTCTTTCCTGCTTTGAAATTTATTTTCCCCCCAAAATTTCACTTTCTTTGGGCAAAAATAAAAATGAAAAAAATGAAATGTCATGCTTCAAAGAATTAGAAATTAAATTGTTCACAAACAAAATTGTGAACAAAATTAAATTGATGGTGGGAAACAGCCAGAAACTGCCAATTTTGCGCCAA
Organism: Ambystoma mexicanum; assembly: GCF_040938575.1. Taxonomy (NCBI): domain Eukaryota; kingdom Metazoa; phylum Chordata; class Amphibia; order Caudata; family Ambystomatidae; genus Ambystoma; species Ambystoma mexicanum. The sequence goes on along the minus strand of NC_090930.1, from coordinate 296,098,441 downwards.
AGGTGAAATTGGCAGATCGGGCGAATTTTGACCGGAATTGAACAATTTTCCCATAGAATGAAATTCAGCCATTTTGTCAACTCCTACTCACATGTCTGTCTGCTGTAAACGTCGATATTGAAGCTGTTCAATCAATTTTGTAAAATGACGCAACAGTAACATTGTCCCAATGCACCGCTTTGACCATAGGATGTCATACTAGGCCATAGGATGTCATACTAGGCCGCCTTTCAGCAACCACTTAGTATTCACAGCTGCATATTTTTGTGTGTCTCATTTGTAATATTGCCATACAGCTCCGCCCTGTCCTTATGCTACTATATCAGGTCTCCATTCGGTAATCCATCAGCACGCCTTAACTGCATACTGTGCTCAACTTCCGTACTGCCCCTTTTCTCTTCTGATGCTAGATTAGGATTGTGTCCTGACTCCAGCATTAGCTAACCAAAGGTCCTAAACTAAGTCACAACCTGACAAGCCTTTGACTATCAAATTATGTTTGCAAATCACCTTACCTTCCCCTGGATACTGTGAGCCTTTAGGATGACTTCTTTGCTCACAATGATTCCTCACACCCTATTGGGCAATGCTAAAGCTGAGAGGCATGGCCACTTTGCAGCCTATTAGGGTCCACTATTCCAAGCCTACCAAACCTTACACTTCCCTAACCATCTCTACTACATTACCTCATGCTGATACTATAATACCCACAAAATCCCTGCCACCCTTGCAATTTGAGCCCACACAACATACATCTACTGCTCTGAATGCTAGGAACTCAGTCAGCATTACCTCATCCCTTATGCCTGCCCAATGGATTGAGCGCTTCAACTCCAGACCTACACCTAAACAACCATGCCCTACCATAATCAGGTATATCAGATTAGGAACTAGATTTAAGACTCATTACCCACCATTTACCCACTGCAGAAGCAAAAGTTTCATAAAGACTTTACCTCTAAAGAAAACTATGACTAAACCTAACAAAAACATAAAGATGAATAATTTACCTTTACAACAAATACCACCAGTCCATTTAGCCTTGACAGCTCCACCCCATTTAGCAACAGAGCTCCCATCAAAGGAGCACTGATAAACGCCAGATCACACACGGTCCATGAGCTTGACATCGTGGACCTGATATTCTCTAACGAGCTTGAGTTCTTAGCTATAACAGAGACATGGCTCCATGCAACGTCAGAACCTGCACTATCACTAGCTATTCCGGATAATTCCACTATCATCAGACGTGATAGAGTATCATCTAGAGGCGGAGGAGTAGCCTTTATTGCCAAAAAATAACTAGGCTTTAGGGCTATATTGAATCAATCTTTCCCATCAGAAGAACTACTATCCAATAAATTACCCCTCACAGCATCATACATAATTACTATCCACCTCATATACATACCACCAGGCACTATATCCACATTTGAGGAAGACATAACACATCCCATTTCCACTAATACTAAATGAGAGTCCCAAATTATGCTACTTGGAAACCTCAATCTAGGCCTTCATGACGCAACTGATGATAACGCATCAGCTTTGGCTAATACAATCTCCGAATTGGGCTTTACACAATGCGTCACCAACCCTACGCATATCCACTTGTCGCCACTTCATGGATTGCTCACCTTAATTGCAGAACCAATATACTCACTAATGTACCATGTGCCTGGTCTGACCACCACATCATCTCCTTCACCTTACAGAACAGTACCATAACTAAACATCTCAACACATTCGCTCCAGCGGCACTCACCAGAAACAACCACAATATTACAGTAGAGAAATTACACCCCCTACTACAACCCATCCTCAACCACTCCAACAGCAGCATAGACCCATCCTCATTAGTTGAGCTCCATAACCTCGCGGTCATCCAAACTATTGATACGATAGCACAGCTGAAAATGCGTAAAGCCAAGCCACACGCCCAGCTAAATTCTTGGCTCACCCCAACCTTAAATCCCTACGTAACAGCAAAAGAAGTGCTGAAAATGTATGGACAAACCATGCTTCAGCTCTGAATAAAGAAAAATTCACCCATGCCTCCAACGATTACAAAACCGCCATTCATCAGACTAAAAGCGATACTTATAACAACAGAATTACCAATGCTAAATCAGGAACTAGAGAACTATTCACGATCTTGAGGGAATTAGAGGCCCCCATACCACCCCTAGAAACTGGTACCAAGGATAAATCATGGTGCACTAATAATCAAAAAGCTCTGCTAGGCAAAATAGTGCCCCTACAAGCAAAAATCGAAACCAAAAAATGTAGTCTTACCATAGACCCACACCCAGCAGAGACTAAGCCATCATCTTCAACACCTTAAAACGTATTCAAATTCTCTCCCCTCTCCACCAAAGAGGTTGAAGGCATAATATTAAGCCTCAAACCGTTGAGATGCCAAGGGGACATCTGTCCAGCAACTATCATTAAAGAGGCTTTGCACCACTCATCACAACACTAATAAATGCCTCTTTTGAATTTAGCATTGTTCCATCCAACCTGAAAGATGCCTGGGCCCTCCCTCTATTAAAAAAACCTAATCTCGATCCGGACTCTCCTTCTAACTATAGACCAAAAACCACAGTACCATTACTGCAAAAAATATTAGACAGAGCAGCCTACTTGCAGATACAGAAACAGCTTGAAGCTAATAAGCTCCTCGGCCTCAGACAATCAGTCTTTAGACCTAGACATGGCACTCAAACGGCCCTGCTTGACTTAAAAATCAGATTGGCGACCTAAAAGATAAAGGAAAACTAGCACTCCTTCTCTTCCTAGACCTCTCCGCTGCCTTCGACTTGGTCAACCACAAAGTCTTGTGCAAACATTTATCATCAGCGGCTCACTTTTCAACAGAAGCTATCGCATGGATCCAATCTTTCTGGACAATAGAACCATGAGAGTGTTTTCCCCAACCGCAACAGCCAATCCTGCGCTGGTAACATGTGGCGTTCCTCAGGGCTCTTTCATATGCCCGACGCTCTACAATATAGTCACTAAGCCCCTTTTAGATAGACTTGATCATTTGGGTGTCACCTACATGAATTACGCAGACGACACCCAAATCATCATCCCTATTACTGGGGACTACGACACTGACACTAAACTACTGCACAAAATCTATTATCCAAGCATGGATGGCCACACACAGCCTCTGTTTGAACGGTGATAAGACTGAGCTACTCCTTATGGGGTCTCAGCCCAGACTAACCAAACTTGATAATCAGTTTAAATCCTTTAATATCAATGGTATCAACATCAATGTGTCCAAGCATGTGAAAATACTTGGGACCTACCTCGACTCCTCCCTAACGTTGAACAGACAAGTCAATGCAATAGCCTCTGCCACAGCATATACTTGCAAACTTATCAATGCCTGAAAATCATTCCTGTCTATAGCAAGCTGCACCACGCTGGCTAGAGCGCTCATTTTATACAAATTAGATTACTGCAATCCATTATATTTAGGAAGCAGACAAACTTACAAAAACTACAAATACTACAATATAATGCTCTTAGAACTGCCTCAAACATCCCTAAAACACATGATATTTCTGTGGCAAGACAGCATGTACAGTGGCTCTCAGTCAAGAACAGAATTTCATTTAAAACATTAGCACTCACACATAAATGCCTCTCCAACTCAGCTCCAGAATATCTCACCTGTAAATTCTCAAAAAACAATTCGGACGGCCAACCTGAACTTCTCAGTTACACTGTCTCAATGTGCCAATATTCAAGCTACAGAAAGCGGGAGGGAGCTGCTTCCCTGTATTAGCGGCAAAACTTTGGAACTCATTGCCTGTACCCTTGAAAGTAGAACCATCATTTCAATGCTTCAGGAACAACGCCAACAATTGACTTATAACTCAGGAGGCTTGATAATCGCTCCCTTCCTGTATCTAACTAATGCATTTATACTTTAAACCATTTTAATTCTGCGATATGCTTGTAAATCCTCATATGTACTGTATTAATCTCCTGTTTTTATTGTATTTTATGTTTCATGTACTGTATTCTCGTTGCTGTATTGAATGTCAATTATACTGTGTCAACCATTTAAAAAGCGCCTAGATACCTGAGGGTTAGGTGCGCTATACAAATAAACAAACAAACAAACAATCGTCGAGCAGCACAAGAAAGGCTGTAGTTGTGGTCTTGACAGGTTGCTTAAATGTTTAGGTTCCGTCCAATTACGTGTTTTAAAAAAAATAATAAACGCCTGGTTTTCTACAACCAGTACATTAGGTGATGTGGTGCACCCATCAATAATAAACAAAGATCAGGCCAGCGGATTTGGAAATAGGTTCACTCAAAAAGACAAAGTCCCATCAACAATGTAAGAGAAAGGTCCCTCAGTCTACACCATAGATCACCTCATATAAATCACTACAAGGTTGTAAAATACTAGGTTTATTTATTTCATCAAATTCATTAAAAGGTTATTAAATGGTTTAAAGTTCACACATAAATGTAACATACAGCTATTTGACACCAATAAAGTAAAACCAGCCGCCCTTAGCGGGAGCCGCTAAAGGACCAGGGAGTAAATAACGGGCCCGTTATTAACAGGCCTGTTCTTAGCTCTCTCCCCATTCCCATTGAGCCCTACTTGGGCTCAATGGGAATGGGGATGGGTAAATTGAATGAGGAATTACTGGGTCCTCCAAGTTTGGAATGGCCCGGTAATTCCTCATTCAAGGAACCGGGAAACGGGTTTGGCGGCAGCCATGTTGCAAATAGCGGCATGGCTGCTTCCAAACTCGTAATGAAGCCCATAGTCATTCTAGCGCATTGTTCAGAAACAATTTTAAGTTATGGCTATTGTGGTCGTATCTCCGGTTGATGACCATACAGTTGTGCCAGCCTTGTGATTGCATGCTGCTATGGTTCATCTGTTCTCGTGCTAATCATAGTACAGATATGCATCATTTGCATTATGTAACTTGCAATGCACTTTTTGCACTTTATATATGTGTGTATTTTTTTTTTGTGTAGTAGTATCATGTGTCACTCCATTTTTGTATGAATAAATAATGTGATTTGGACAACAGCCCCTGGACCTTGTTAATTAATTAAGTAGGCTTATTGTCACTGGTTGATGAATGATATATGTTTTAAAAAAAAATAATGTGGTCATTATTTGATTGCAATATGAAGATCTGCGTTTCTTTTATCGGATGTTGTGCGTTTTCAGCATCTTTAACACATCACTATTTAGGTTACTACAGCAGGCTCTCGTTTGACATTTCACTGTCTTCTTAAATGTTTTAGTGATTTCCTCTACACTAGACAGCCTGTAGTCTCAGGCAAGTACTGATTGTTAACAATATTTTCAAGCACTTCTGAAACTTCTAGAAGAGATATTTTGGGTGCTTGCCATGCGATTGGTTATATTGGTAAAATGTCCTTTCCACCATGTTCAAAGGGTTGGATGGTGGAGATTGTGAAACAGATTGACCTGTGTCAAATTCCATAACTTTCTCTGAAAGTACTGTCTGCTGTCTTGGATGCATCTGAGGAATGCAGTGATCTTTAAGAACCTTCTATTGTTCTAGCCTGCTCTTTAATTCAAATTCTGTCTACTGCACATAGGCATCTTTTATGATTATGTTTGCTGATGGTTGTTGAGGTTACAAGAGCAAATCTGATTGACATTTGACTGTCAGCATCCCTTGCTTGAGGCGTGATCTATGTTTTGTCTTTCTTTTTTCTAGGCTTTCTGAGGATTTTGCTTTCAAAAGTTTGTTTATAAAAAATCTTCAAACATCTAACAGTTATTTGTATTTGAAAAAAAGGCCTAACAAAATATGTAGTAGTGTAAACAATGAAAAGTGAACATCATTTTCTTGACAAGTGATAATAAAAGTACACGTGTTGTCCCTTGGTACTCGTATGTGGATTTAGTTTCAATATAAGACTTTTTAAAATAATAAATATTACTTAGATTGTAAAATAAGAGATTCTAATAAAAAATTGGTGCTACTTAACAAACAGAGTATAACTGTCCCAATGATCAATATCATAATACACACTTCATATCCTGTGCAGACAATATTTACAATTATTCTGTTTATAAGTCAATGAATTTAGAACATGGAGGAAGAGAAATATTATGTGAATACAATTGTTTCCCCCTTTAAAATGGATTCAAAACATGTATTGCCTTTTGTGCTTGGTGGCAAAGGAAAAACTGTCTTGGCTAGTATTGTTTACCAAGCTGAATCTAAAGAAATTAATATAGAGGGGATGTAAAGGTGCTAGTTCATAATAATGGCCAACACCCATATCATATAAAGGCAAATGAGAAGATTGCCCAAGGGGTCCTAAAGAGAGCCCTCTTTCCCAAACTCCTTGAGATGGAGGAAGAATACCACACTGAATGTGGAAAACAGGGATTTGGAGAGGCTGATATCCAGAAAGAAATAGTCATTCAGGAGGTGGAAAAGAAGCTGTCTTCAGATATCCTCGAATGCTCTCAAAGTCCCCGGTCATCACCAATAGTCCTGGTGGCTAAACCAGGTAAACCGTGGAGATTCTGCATTGACTTTGGAAAGCTCAAAGCAATGTCTCATTTTGACAATTATCCCATGCCAAGGATAGATGAGTTGATCGATTGACTGGGAAATGCAGTATACCTCAGCATGATTTATCTCACTGAGGGCTACGGGCAGGTGCCGTTTAATCCAGCGAACTGAGAGAAGACAGCTTTTTCCACCCTGAGGTCTATTTTATTTTAAATTCCTCCCTTTTGGAATTCATGGAGCCCCGGTCACTTTGCAAAGGCTCATGGACCAAGGGCCTCATCACGAGTTGGGCGGTAATGCTAGCGGTATCACTGCCGGCACTAATAGCCCTACCGCCAAACCCCCTGGTGCTATTAGTGCTGGATCATGGGTTTGGTGGAACGGTTAGTGCGCATTCCCCATTGGGCCCATTCGGGAATTCCTCATTCCCCATTGGGCTCAATGAGGAATTTTTGCACTATTACTGCCGGCGGATTTCCCGCCGGCGGTAATAGAGCCAAAAATTGGCAAATTTTCAGCGGATTTCCCCTCAGAGCTGGGGGGAAATCAGCCAAGGCCATGATTTGGCAGACCCTTAAATGCGGCGGTAATAGCGTTACCGCCGCATTTAAGGGTTACCACCAAACTCGTGATGAGGCACCAAGTCCTTCATCCCTTCTCTGAGTTTTGTGGTGCCTACTTGGACAATATTGTTATCCAGAGTAAAACCTGGGGAGATCCTATTGTCCCCCTACATAAGGTAGTTCAGGCATTGAGACAAGCAGTCTCACAGCAAACCCCAAAAAGTGCCACTTGCACAGTCTGCATTACCTTATCCAGGGCTCTTTGTAGGAAAAGGCTAAGTTGAACCGCAAACAAAAAAGATTCAGGCAGTCCAGGAAACTTCAGTACCGAAAGCAAAGCAGGATTTAAGGGCCTTTTTAGGGTTGGTGGGGTACTACAGAAGATTTATCCCCAAATATTCCACCATTACATCCCCTTTAATGGATAACTAAAGACCAGAGAACCCCAGAAACTAAAATGGTAAAAGGAAGACCAGGCCTGCTTTAACACCCAAAAGCCATTTCATGTAACAAACCTGTGCTAAAGGTCCGTAATTTTGAGAAAGAGTTCCTTCTTCAGATGGTTGTTTCGAAAGTAGGACAGTATTATGACAGAAATTTGAAGCATTGAGCAGCCTGTACTTTACATTTCCCGAAAACCATTGCCTCGGGAGCGTAATTATGCTGCCATCGAGTTAGAGGCCATAGCAATCAAGTGGGTGGTAGGATACCTAAAATATTATCTTACAGGAAGGCGATTCAGATTGATCACTGATCACGCCCCTCTTGCTTGGTTGAGCATCCATAAAGACACAAACCCTGTGTGATTTGCTGGTTCCTTAATCTTCAACGCTTCTATTTCTCTGTTGATTCCCTGCCCCGATTTCCCTTAAAAGATGAGGAACCCAGCGACATTAAGGGAAGTGTATGGGACAAATCCCTCAATGTTATCACTTCTCCCCTGGTGGAGGACCATTCCCATGGTGCCATGGAGGTAAGGCCACTACCCGATAGTCCCCCTGGGGGTGGTACTCAGTGGGAGCATCCCATTGGAGGGGACTCCCCTCTGTGGGGGAGGTGAAGACTATCGAGTGAGAACGCAGTATGTTAAACACCATGCCACCAGGCACTGCTCATCCAACGACATGGATAGGGCCCAAGCACCCTAACTTCTCGGTCTCCTCTTTCTTCTGCTAGTTACCTCATACATAGCAGCCCTATCTATCAGATACTGTGATGGGGAAGAGTGAGGGAAGAACGAGTATGGATGACTCCAAAAGTACTGACATGAGGAAGAGCAGGGCAATGAAGAGCCCTACGCCGAACCAAGACAAACATGCTAGCTATCCAAGACTCGAGAGTCAATATGCCATAAATACTGATGAATGCCATCAATACTCTTCTTAGGATCAGTCCTGCCCCAGAGGAGAATCAAGCTGGGGAGCGAAGCCACGTTAAGAGGATGCGCTGCAGACCCGAATGTCTGGTGAGCGAGACGGGGACCGAGAAGGCAGAGACTTACCCAAAAGCTGGGGGGCTTGATGTCCGCTGGTAGGAAGGCAGCCATCCGAGTGGTCCAGGCAGTACGTGATGTGCAGGGAGAAACCAGCATGGTCAGAGCCTGTGAAAGCCGAAAGCAGACCGCGAGAGCCCACGGGAAGACGCATAAGCGTACTGGTGTTGACTAGGACCGGAACCCTGGCGGTCCATGTTGGAAGGTGCGCAGAAGTGGAACATGAAGGCACTGGGAGACCATAGAGGCTGTGGTTCAGCGGAAGTGCAGTACCAACTTATTCATCCCAGTGGGACCAAGCAGAGAGATCAAATAAGGACATATTGGGTGAGAGAACACCACAGAGAGACCTGAAGAGAGACCTGGAAGGATAGTGAGCAGACCTGATGTAAAGACAATATAAACTTAAGAAGGGGATCTGGGTCCAGAATATTGAGAAACGTGGAGAATTCTATTTGCAAGGGAATGCCTGGCATGATAGTGAACTAGACCTGATTGAAAGATACTATTAACCTAAGAAGGCGCCTGGGACCCCAGTATTGAGAAGCTGAGAAAATTGTACATGCGAGATAACACCTGGCAGGATAACAAACTGGACTTAAGTGAGAGCAATTACAAAGCTGAGAGGGGGCCTGGGACCCACATAACAAGAAGAGAAAACCAAGGGGTGAGACAGATATCCTTTGGCAAAAGGCAAAAGGCAAAAGAACAATGGAGCGAAAGATTTTCACATCAAAGTCAAGAGAAGACCGGGTGAAGAGAAAGAGATCATTTGGCACAAGTTATGAGAAGACCAAAGGAAAGAAGATACATCCTTTAGTAAAAATCCAGACAATATTGATACTATCAAAAAGTGAGCCTAAGAAAGGTTTAGGGAAGGCAGACACCTTCCCAAACTCCCAAGGAGAGACCTCCTCCACATCTGTGTGGAACAATACAGAAAAGCCTATTCACGACCAGGGGAAGAAGGATATTCCCCCATCATTCACAACTGTCTAAAAACATCCTGAAGTTGGGAGCCACCCTTTTCGAGTCAGGTTGTAGCCTACGGTATAGTTTTCTTTTGAAGTGTAAGTGACGGAAATATGTTCGGGACATAGGACAGTGAACTATTTGTTTTTGATGGACATTCTGCTGCCATCCTTAGTTCCATTTAAGGCAAGGAAACCCCTCTTAGCTATTGGGACAGGTAGGGTTCTTCCTTATTTTCTGTTAAATAAATGTTTGTGCCAACAAGCATGCCACCTTAGTGTCCTATGTCTACCTCGGCACCTTTACAGAATGATGTCTTTGCTGTGGAGTACTTCAATTTATCTGTGTACCCAGGTTCATATATAAAGGCATGCAAGCCATGCATGATAACGGTGACAGATATGGGTAGCTTTTTCTAGAGTTTTACAACAATACAGATACATAACGGGTGAGTCTGATGCTGACGAGGAGGAGGTTCCATAGTCTTGGGGCGTAGGCATAGAAGGCTTGTTTTCTGGTCCTTTCCTTTTTGCAGCATCTTATTTCAAGTGTCCTGGCCTCTGGTGGTGCGCTGTCCGCCGGAAATGCAGAGTTTCTCCACGAGGTAGCTGGGTAACTTCAGGGCCACTGCCTTATCGATGATGATGGAAATGTGTGCATCCAGTGGAAGCCAGTGAAGGTCAACGAGGGCCGGGGTGATGTAGTCATTTCTGCATAGACCTGTCATGAGGTGTTGCGACCATGTGTTGGACGCTTCCCAGGGGCACAAGGGAGGATGACAGGAGGCCTTTGAGGTGTGCATTGCCCCAATCCAGGTGGGATAGGACCGGTGTTTGAATGGTGCTTCTAAAGCTGTCTGAAGGGAGGAAGGGCTTGACCTTTCGAAGGAGGGAGAGCTGATGCCAAGCTGTCTGAGTTTTCTTAGCTATGTGTGTTTTGAAGGAGAGGTGTTTGTCGATGTGGAACACGAGGGAATTGGCGTAGGGCGTGACCTCAGGTGTGAAGCCCTTAGAGTTCATGGTTGATAGCCAGGTCTGTATGTCTGGATGTTCAGTGTTCTTGGTGAGGAGTAAGAATTCAGTCTTGGAGGGGTTGAGCTTCAAGTGTTAGTAGAAATTAGTGAGGTTGTTGACTTCAATGTGTTAGAGGCATTGCGTGGTGACTGCTTTCTCAGGGATCTTATCTAGTGTGGTGGACCAGAGGAAGGACTGTGATGCAACAACGATATTTTAGTGATTTGAATTTCTTAAAAAGAAAGAGAATGCCTATCTGACCCTAACACTATGGGGATGTTCCTTCATAGCCAAACATAACTAAGGTGCTCGTCTGTAGTCAAAATTCACAAAATAATATGTCCTCCGTCCAATAAGCTATCCCTGTCTGGCCCTACCACTAAATGTATATCTAACTAAGGCATCTTCCCAGGCTTTGTTTCAGGATTTTCCAAAGTATAAGGTTCTGTTAAGCGCAAAGTCAATATAGAATATGTGCTCTCTTATTACTGTTCTCACAAATGAGCCTCTGCAGCTCTTGATGTAGGGTTGTTAGACAAGAAAAAGCAACCCTATAGTCGAATTATATGTATAATATGTTGGCCAGAAGCCAATCGCATCAGGTGACAAACATCGCAATCTAAGAATCGTCAATGTAACAAAAGGGCATCCATTTTGTGAAATGTCGGCCATTTGCTTTTTTCTTTTCTGTCAAAACGCTTTCCAAATGTATTCTATCTTTTAGACTCACACCGTGCCAGGCCACAGCTTGAACGCTGAAATTCTAACACAGACACGAATGTCAAACTGTGCAGAAATACATTGTTTTTTCTCTTTCACTAAGTCCTTGAAGTAGAGCAGAAGCCACATCTAATCAGTAGTCCAGGTGCCGGTTTGTCTTGCAAGCGCTGTGTAAAAGGCAGTTAAACATGAATTATATTCTCCTAGCGGTGCTCCTTCGCGGAGAGTGGTATTTTCTACTTCAGAACTATCTGACCCTTAGCTCATGAGCTGAAACACACAGATAATGTAGTAAGGAATGTTTGCCGGCTAAGAACATGATATCCTTACTGAGCCGGAGCTCCATGTTCCCCATAACAGAAAGCTGTTTCTGCTGCCTTTGCTAAAATAACTATGTTTAAGCTGAATGAAGACTTGTCATAACGTGTCATAATTGTCAATCACTGAACCCTGGCCTGTATGACATCTATGAGGGCGGGTTGAATTGCCTTAGCAAAGGATATGTCTAATGTATATAAATTGCTGCTTGAGCGCTGTTCGCTCTCTCTCGCATCTCACAGTGTTTGGGAACACACGTCATGAGGCGGTGCGACCCACTGGGCCAACTGAGAATACTTTGAAATAAACCAGACTTGTTTAGAAAACGAACCTTGCGTCTGACGTGTCATTTTAGAATATGGGTACTGTGCCTTAGTTTCCATATGCAGTGTTTATGGCTTAGCAGGGTGAAGACTTTCGTCTCTGTAAACCCCGGATATATTTTCCTTTTCTTCTCCCACTCCTTGTGACGATATTCTCTTCCCTTTTTCCTTTTCTGTTTAAGCACTTGTGTATATTTCACTCTACTAATATTGATTTCTTTTTTAGGTATCTGAGGCCACTTTTGGTACATTCTCCTTTTAAATGTCTCTGAACTTGACAAGGGAATTTCTGAATTAACTCACTTGGTTTCACGTAGTCTTTTCTCATAGACTGCCAAGATTTAGCAATCATTATCTTTTCCAACCATCCTCGCTTCTCCTAACATACAGGTTCTTGCTTTCTCATCTTTCCATATTCAACATGACAGTACATATGATAGCGTCCGTCTGATTCACGTAGCCTCCTTCTCTCAGAATAGCCCTGGTACCTTCATTCAGCGTAGGCTGATTCACTGGAGTAGGCTTTGGGCTGTATCTGCTATGGCTTGCCGTCTTTTCAGCTTCCTGATTTTCGTTGCAGGCTCGCTCTCCACATCCTGTGATTTCTGGATGTTTGACACAGGTTTGCTGAATGTAGGTTTTGTTACTCACTTCCACAAAGGTTTCGTCATGCTTCGCTGAGTTCCAGGCCCTCCATGGCTGTCCCACGGCAATGCCACCACTTGCTAGAGTCAGCTAGCCTTCAGGCATACAACGGCTTCCCCACTGCTTTCTCTGCCAGGCTCCATGGCTATACTCTGCTCCACCCCTCCAGGCCGTAGATACATCAGAGGGTTTCCCCAGCATATCACTCTCTCTCTCCTTCCATCATGGCTGCTTCCTTTTACAGATTGTCTCATGGGAATAGGGGCAAGTCGTTTCCATTTATGATTTTTCTTCTGTCCAGCAATACATGAAGCCAATAGATATGAATCCACATTAATGATGTTTGGAGGTGGTCCCATGTAAGCAGATAGTCGGGCTGGTATAGGGAGATCCAGTTGGGAATGGGAGTCTTTTTCCCTTAGAGGGGAGTTACTCCTAGCGAGGTCCCACTTTCCCAAACCCCTAGGGAGGGACTTGCTAAGTGGGCTCACCTCCCGAGCCTCAGAGGGGGTGGCTCCCCCTGGGGAGAAAGGGTGGACACCCTAGATTTGTCTCACAAGGAAGGGAAAATCGGTGATGGGGTAGTGTTGCTGAAGTCATCTGAGTCCAGTGTTGGTTTCTTGAGAAGCAGGAGGATTTGTTCAGTCTTGAGTGGGGTAAAGGGAATATGCCTTGAGAGAGGGAGCTATTGATGATTGTCAGGTAAGGGAGGTATGCTTTAGTTGGAAGGTTCATGATTACAGATCCAGAAGGGAGGGCATCTGCATACAATGTGGCCTTGAAGGATGCTAGGGGATGGTGAATCCTTCCATAGTGGGTGCTTTGAAAATTGTCCATGTAGTGGTGGTTTTGCACAATGGGATCTCTTCAAAGATCTCAATATAGCCAACCACTAAGTAGGCGAATGATACTCAGCTGTACATGAGATTAAATAGCACGCAGGACATAATTAGTCTCCATGATTACCTAGCCATCATCCAGACCTGAATGTCAACCACCTACCTAAAACTAAACCCATCCAAGAATGAATTTGTCTTCATCAATCTGCCTGCTATAAAACCACTTGTCCAACAGTGGCTCAATGATATGCGCCTAGAAGGCTATGATCCAAAACGCACAACTCAGCAAAATCTTTAGGCTTTGCCATTGACATCAGCCTGTCCTTCCAGAAACACATAGCCAAGAAGGCCCAAAAAGCCTGGCTCAGAATCCCTACCCTTCAAAAAATCAAACCCTTCATCCTGACGTAAGACTTCCAGACAGTAGTGCAGGCCTTGGTGATCTCGCACATTGGTCGGTGAAATGTCCTCCTGGCAGGGAACCCAGCTCTTCACTTGACTCCCCTAAAAGCATTTCACCATGCTGCAGTACGTCTTATCATGGGAGCACAGAAAATTGACCAAATCACCCCCATTCTACACAATCTATATTGGCTTCCACTCCAAGCCAGGATACTGTTGAAGACTGCATGTATCATCTACAAAGCAGTCACAAGTAGCGCACCAGAATACCTGGTGGCTAAGCTCCACATATCTGGTGGCGCACGCTCCTCGTGCAGCAAATTGATCAACTGGCTTGAATCACAACTCATCCGCAAATAGGGGACCCTTAAACAATCCTTCTCTTGTCATGCACCCACCCTCTGGAACTTGATCCCAGTGTCATCTTGGAATGCCCCCCCAAATTCTCCAATTTTGCAAATCTCTTAAAATATGGATTTATAACCAACACCTAATCAAGGACTTACTCCAACGGATGCGCTTACTAATAAACAGATCTCACAGTACTGTGCTACCGTTAAAAGATGCTGAGTACAAATTCTGGCTAACCACACTCTGTACAGTGCTGCAGTGCTCTTGAGCTAGGTTTGTGCTTTAAACAATAAAATAAAATAAAAATAATGGGATGTGCAGTGTGCTGTCAGTTGTGGCGTTGGTGTCTATGTGCTGGCGGCTCATGATGATCTTAATCATGAAGAAAGATTTGATGTTGGTGTGTGTTTTTGATTGAGTGATTTATGGGTAGGTTGGGGAGAGGGTTGATGCAATACCTGATGGCTTTTAAGAGAGCTCTGCTTTTATTGTTGGCTGTGAACATGTGTTTTGTTAGTAGTTGGTCTTGGCAGTGGTGATCAGTTGTCTACATGTAGCACAGAGTTCCTGGAGCATGACAAAGTTGGATGCACTTTAGGATTTTTGATAAGCTTTTGTTGAAGTTGAGTTCTTGAGTTTACCACAGTGTGGAAGGTTTAGGCATGAGGGTGCGTTGTTTCACTGGGAAATGAAAGTTCATGTTGGTTGTGCAGGTTCTGTTGAGTCCTTGGAGAAGCGAGTCCCAGTCCTGTTTCATCTGTGGCACATTGCCTGCTTTGATGTACCCATATGAGCACGTGATTTCTTGACCGCCCTCTTTTCTCCTCAGTCAGCTTTGACTACAGTTGACTGTACCGACCACTGCACTTATCCTTTGTATGTTACCTCATTTCCCTGGCACTCCCAAATGTCATTACTGTACCTTTACCATGTTGTAACTAAGCTTTATATTTAAAGTTATACTTGTAAACTGCTGCGCCCAGCTACCTGAGGGTTTGGTGCGCCTTACCAAATAAACAAATAAACAAACAAACAAACAAACAAACAAACAAACAAACAAACAAACATTAGCCGATGTGAGGAAGAGGTTGGCAAGGTCTTCTGCCAGAGCCTCAACTGGGAAGTTCTTGAAAGACCCAAAGGCTTGTTTGCTGGGTTTCCGATGGGTGTGCTTGACTGGGGTTGTGTGACTAATGTAAAAGCGGACCACCATGTGGTCCGACCATTCAGTTGGGATTGGATACCTGTGATGGGAAGTGGTGATGAAGCTTTGGTTCCTTTTTTTGGGGGGTCTTTTGTGTGCTTTGTGACGTTCAGAGTGTTGATTAGGCTTGGAGATCTTCCTTCATTGACTTGATTGCTGGTTTGCCAGGGATGTTGAAGTCGCTGAGGAAGATGTTGTTGGCATGTGTAAGAGAGATGGTGGTGACCAGTCTGTGAAGTCTCTGATGAAGGAGGTTTCGGGCTTGGGTGGTCTGCAGATGAGGTGGAATGTGACTGTATGTTGGGGAGAGTGGGAAATGGCAGGAAAGCTTTTTGAAAGAGCTGATGGTGATGACATCCAGTTGGGTGCATGGTCATATGCCTTGAGAATGTTTGGATGGTCTTGTTGGAGAGTCCATTGAGGTTGAGGATGTCTAGGATGTGGGCGTGAATGGATGCTATCCAGGCCTTAGTAAGGACGAGGACTTCCAAGTCATGACTGGTAATGTGGTTGGTGATTGCTGAGCCGACATTGGCAAGAATCCATTTTTGTGTACTGAAGGGGTCTATGGTGACATGGGTAAGGTTGATGCGATGTGCTGTCAATGATATTGTTGGTATGCATTGTTAAAAATGCCCTATTTGCAGACATACTTCAAAAATTAGATACAAAACATTTCTACAGACAAATGGGCATCGTGTAGGAAGCAAAGGATTTATTGACCGCCTGCCCCTGTAGCTGGGAGGCACAATTCAAAAGCAGCCCTACTCGGGGCTGACTGAAAAGGTTCTCAACTACGCCTCCAATTGAAGCACCTTTTTTAATCATAAACCACAGAATTAGAATACACACATTAGTTAAATTTTGGGACAGGTCAAACACGCTGATTGGTCTGCATTTTGCCCAGAGTCTGCACCTGGCATTCTGGGCAAAATTCCCCATCCCATGGGAACATTCTTTCCTTGTACTTCAACCTTGCCTTAAGTTCCGAGCTTCCGTCTGAGCTCTGTACAGATCTGCATTTTAGTGAATCCAACGATTTGAGTCACCATGAAGCCTCAAGGTCTTTCATTCATTTTAATGTGTTCTGCAACTTCTATTTGAACAAAGATGGAAGCCTATTACTATCACATTTCTATGTTAGTGAGCTATACTTGCGTGCAATTGGTGTTGCATTCAGCATATGTACATTGCGTATGTTGTGTTTTTCATGTATACTTGGATGCAAGTGATATTCTTTTTGTATAAGTGCATTTGTGAACTAGTGTTCATGTCTATTGCATGCACGTGTGTCAGTTAACAATGAGCTTGCTTATTATCGCCATCTTTAGCTTACATCATGTTCGTCATTTGCAGCTTCTGCTTAGCATACGGACGATATGGTTGCCTAACTGAATAACGTTTCTCACCTTTACAATATTGCACTGGGGGAGAGGCAAGAGCTATAGGTGACATGTTCATTTGTCCATCAACAGGGGGAGGGACAATAGCTACCGATGACGTATTCATCTGCCCCTCAACAGCATCATGGCTGGTGATAAGTGGTGATAGTGGGGATTGGCTGTTGGGAGAGAGGGGAGAAACACATTTTCGAGGCAGTTCAACTTTTGTTAGAGTTCTGCTCCTGGATATTTCCAGTCCAAACAGGTCGAGACAGGTTTTGCCTTTCGATTAATCTGCCATTCACTTCAGACACTTGGGTGTGTAGTGTTATACTTTATCTAACTCTGTTTGGGCTTACCAAGTGTTGCCTCTCATTGTTTCCCTAATGATTATTTCAAGTGATTAGGGATGGTGCAGCGGCAGCGGAGAGCTGGACATTTCTTTCTGCTATTATGAAGTCATATGCATGGAAAAATGTCTGCCCTGTGGCTCTGCTGTATGGCCCTGTCTCATAGCTGAAGCTGAATTGGACGGTGGCAGTAGCTTGACATAAAGGTAAGCGCCTTCATTCCACCACTGCGACTCTGCCTCAAAAGGAAAGGTGGACTCACAAGCAGGTATACCAATGCCCACAGTCGCAGGTACAGTCCCTGCACATATTCCTTTCTCCTGTATTTTGTATGTAAGTGATATTACTGAGGGTAAAAATCAGCTCATAAAATGGGAAAATGTACTGATTTTCACCAAAAGGTGAACCTCTGGGCTACAGATCTTTTCCTCATTATATCTATTTATTTATTGATCACTTGTTAGGCGCTTATACAATTAGCAAAACTGTATTATAAAATAGATGGGCTAAGAACTGAAGAGTGACTCTAGGCTCTCATGGCTGGACCAAGCCATGGGTCAATGATCTCTCTTTCTGCCCATACCACCCTCCATAGTCTGCTGTTTCTCTTAGATTTGCAGAAGCCTGAGTCACAACCACATGAAGTGGTGAAATCCTCCTGTAATAGGTATATATATTGAATCTTACCTTACAGTGTTTTGTTGTGAATAAAGTGTAAATGCATATAGATATTGCAAAATGTATACATTACAGTCTGTATATGTCATGTTATCAGGATTTGTATCATGCTTTGCTGCCATCTGCATTGTCTTGTCTCCGATCTGGTGGATTTGCAAGGAGGGGGATGGGTGAGGTTAGTGGAGAGAAAGGGCAACGTCCAAGATAGCTTTGCTGTTCCGATGATGCACGCAGCTCAGAAGCACCCCGATCTCTGCTTGTGGGTTAGTTCCTAGGTCTTCTGTGTCAAGAGCATGGTGGCATTTGTGTGTGAACGGGAGCCTCATGTGCCAGTTGAGGTAGGCTGCATTGGCCAGGGTGTGGCATGTAAGATGATTGTAGAGGTGTATTGTTCTGATGTTGTAAGTCTGTTGTGAGGAGTGTTCAATAGATATGTGGCGGTGGATTGGTTGGTATGTGTATTGCATTTTGGAATGCATATTTTGAGCGGGTTACTGCAGGGATCCCTTGATGAGGAGAACGCACAAACCTGAAACAATATATGGCAGATCATAACATCGCATAGCAAGGCATGAAAAACATGAAAATTATCATAAAGCATTTAAAGTCACAAAAACACATGTAAAAGGCCTAACAAGGCAATACATCTAAGCGTTCCCCTATATTCGCACTACTGGCTTTTGCAGATAACTTCCACTTACAATTTCACTTTCTCACATTGCCACTGTCAGACTCTCTCTCTCTCTCTCTCTCTCTCTCTCTCTCTCTCTCTCTCTCTCCCCCTCTCTCTCTATCTCTCTCTGTGTCTCTCTCTCTCTCTCTCTCTCTCTCTCTCTCTCTTTGTCTTTCTGTTCCTCCCTTTCTCCCTCTCTGTCTTTCTCTCTTTTTCAAATAGGTATGTGGTACCCTGTGTGCAGGGACATCATTTCACCAAAATGCCAGGGGTAGCAGAAGTGACATCACATGGCCCTTGACCTCTGATGACATCACATGAAGTGATGTAATTTGACCCCACCCTGAAGTGACATTATGGGAAGCGATGGAACAGGATGGTTTCCCCTTGACAAAACAGGAAGTGGTATCACATAGCATTGTTTCTAAGTACACTATGACAAATATGGTTAAAATATTACTGTAACATGATATACATTACATACAAGAATGGATCACCATATGTATCGGCGGAAACCAACATGCTATAACTGCAACTTGCTAAAAGCAAAATACATAGCCCGAAATGGATGCTTATTCTACTCTAAATGCTTTTTGGAGGATTTTGTCTGCATTGTGAATTTGACGTGTTTAAGAACAGACTAAGGGCCTCATTACGAGATGGGTGGTAGCCATGGAGCTATTAGCTCCATGGCTGCCTCCCATACTGTGCCCGTGTCCGGTCTCGTTCAATGGGGACTTACCGGTGTAGTCCGACGCTGGCAGGACCGGTAAGTCCCATTGAACAGACCATTCCCCATTCCCATTTGAGCCCCCTAGGGCTCAATGGGAATGGGGAGGGTGCTAATAACGGGCTTGCGACTTGCAAGCCCGTTATTAGCGCCATGGTCCCTTAGCGGGACCCGTAAGGGACGTGTGGTCAGACCACACGCTCCTTACGGTCCCTGCCAAGGGACCTTGGAATAGGGCGGTAAGGGATTACCGGTACCGGTCTCCTTATCGGTGCTCAGTATCCCTTACCACCCACCTTGTAATGACCCCCTAAATCGGTGACTCACCCCCAGAAATGTGCCTGAAATAAACCTTTAATGAGTCTAGCAATTATTGTATGTAATTCCCGAAAGACAAATAGCTCAAATAGCCACATGGCATTGATCACAGCCCAGGAGCTTCAATTTGTTTTAAAAAATAATGTTTTTTTCACCATTTTTTTTAGGGGTAGCAATGGAAACCACAGGGATAGCAAGAGAAACATCAGCGGTCACAAGTGTGCCCCCTGGCGACCCCTAAATGATGTCCCTGCCTGTGTGCCACAAAGATTTGGGAATTGGCAGATGCGATTAAAGGGGCAGTCTGGAGAATTCACTCATTACCATAAGCTAGGTGCTAAGGGTTATGGAAGGCAAGCACTTTAACCAGGGACGTCATTTAGGGATTGCCAGGGGTCGCACTTGCAACCCCTGAGGTCTCCCTTGCTACCCCTGTGGTCTCCCTTGCTACCCTTAAAAGAACATTTAAAAAAAACGTTTAAAAAATGCTTTACAAATTGAAGCTCCTGGGCTGTGGCCAATGCCATGTGGCTATTTGTTTCTAGAGTGGCTGGCTTTCTTGTTCCGGCTTAAAAAACAGGGGGTTCCACAAGTGTAACACTTTGAGCAGTGACCCTAAATAAGGAACAATAGGAATAACAAATAATTTGTCTTTCTGGAATTCTATCCAATAATTGCTAGGCTCATTAAAGGTTTATTTCAGGTACACTTCAGGGGTGAGTCACTGATTTAGTCTGTTCTTAAACACCTCAAATTCACAATGCAGACAAAATACTCCAAAAAGCATTTAGAGTAGAATAAGCATCCATTTCAGACTATGTATTTTGCTTTTAGCAAGTTGCAGTTATAGCATTTCTTTTTTTGGCGCTACATATGGAGATCCATTCTTGTATGAAATGTTTATCATGTTACAATGATATGGTAACCATATTTTTCATGGGGTCCTTAGGAACAATGCTATGTGATGCCACTTCCTGTTTTGTGAAGGGGGCACAATGTTGTGCTCCATCGCTTCCTGTGATGTCACTTTGGGGTGGGGTCAAATGACATCACTTGCTGCGATGTCATCAGGGGTCAAGGGGCATGCGATTTAACTTCCGCTACCCCTGGCATTTTGGTGAACTGACGTCCCTGACTTTAACTTCAGAAACATTTCTGCTTGAGATATTATGACCCCAGGCACCCATTTCAGTTTCCTTAGTATGTAGGTTGGCAGGCTGAGCACCATCTCAAACCTCACTCTAACTTGACGAGCTGATGTGCTCAGTGGCTATCTGGGACCATTGTGCAACCTTTGGTAGACTACAGCTTCTGCCTGCTCATGGGCCAAAACCACAGTCTTTTTTCTATGGGGATAAGATGTCCTGCAAGGGCCACAACATCTGTCCTCTTTCTTTAATGTAGAATGTGCACTGCAAACCCTCTTCTCCTGTCAGGTGTTCTCACTGAGCATGCTCAGTGCCAGGGATGTTTTGTAGTACTGATTGGGGGATATATGCCTTTGGATAGGTCAGCTGGCCTTTTAAATCTTTGGTGTGAAGCTGTGAGCTGCTTTGATGGTGCAGCTATCTTCACTCTCCCCCTTTCGCAAATGCATTTCCCATTCTACGAGTCCAGTCTGTCTCTCTCCTGTACTCAGCAAGTTAGTTGTTTACTATATAGACTTTCTTGGATTCACAGTTTGAAAGGTTCGCCTGTATTCTATGTTGTTTGGGTGTTTCTTCTATATATTTCAATGGGGTGTTGGCTGTAGGAGACTCTTTCCACCAAAGCTGCAGCTGTAGGAAAACACAACTTTCCCTTTCCTCAAATCTCCATGCATCATGGGAAAGAAGTGGCATCCTAGGTGTGTCCCTGGTTATTGTACAGGTAAGAGTTATGCATCTTCCTGTCACCCTAAATACTGCATGGCAGAGAAGTACACATCTCAAATAACTGTTCACTCCATGATAGGGGAAGGCATTTCTGTAGGTTGCATAGGGTTTCCCTATAGTCTTCCTTCCTTTGGATCAGTAGTTGAATTTCTTGAAGCCGTTACAGGTTTTTTCCTCTGTGAGTGAGGGAAATTCTGGGGGCTATGATTCTTATTTTTAGTTGGCGTCCAAGGACATTTTAGTAGAACACTCAGGAAAATACAGAACTACTGAAACAATGCAACATCCTGCTATTATTTTGGACCTAATGTGTAATGTATTCCTAATAAACAACTTAATAAGAGAACCCTGGGGTGTGCAGTCTGTGATCGTGGCATCCATCAAGATCATTCTCAAGCCTTTCACCCATTTCTTCCCTTGGAGTGGCATCCTATTCCCACCAATGGGTTCCAAAAAGTGGTTTCTTGTAGCCCACCTCTTTGACTAAAGGCTGCCATTGCTGGCCTCTCTGAAAATCAGTAGCTGATGTAGTTGTTGGACTGATCTCCGTAATGTTAGGGAAAGGGCATTAAGAAACCGCTTCAGGGTGAGTTGTTCCTTTACCTTCTGAGTCTCTTCTTTGCCAGTCTTTCTCATGATTAGCCCTGATTTTGAGACATGAGACAGCTGAGGTAGGGGGAGCGGAAGAGGGCAAGGAGGGCCAGCTCCTCCACCACTACCTTATCCAGATAACCGACAGAGGGTGTACCAGGCATGATCTCTGTCGCCCCCATAGAAGCCGTCTTTAATCCATCTGGCAAAGTGTTATCCAAAGCTGAATCAGATTTATTAAACAATCGCCTTTCCTTTGTTCATCACTAGTCCCCTCTGGATATTTTATTGAAAAGGAAATGTGCCAATTTCATTGTAAGATTCATTTGCATTTGTTCTTTGGTAACTCAGAAGCCACTGAATCATACCAGCATGTGTCTCTGTTTAAACCTCCTCCTACATTTATTCTGCCCACCAGAGATTGACCCGAAACGTGTGGTCATGCACGACAAAGAGAAAATGTTAGAGCATAAACCTCATGTGAAATGCAATCTTAGCAAAGAGAATACCTGGCAATTCAATCTTTGAAACTTGATGATTCCATCCTAGTCAAGCCTGCGGACAAGGGGGGGTAGCATTGTTATCCAGAACATCAATCAATATGACCAAGACGCATTCAGACAACTCCTTAACCAGGAGCACTATGTTTCACTTCAGACTGACCCCACTTCCGGACTACGTGCAGAGATTCTGTGAATAACTGAACTAGCATACAGGGATGGCATTATTGACTCCAATAAATTTACATTTCCTAATTCCAAAATACCTAGGTGACCTGCCTTCTATATGCTGCCAAAAGTGCACAAGGTGCTTCAGAACCCACTGAGCAGACCTATTGCTTTGGCGTGTGGTTCAGTATTTGAGCCAGTGGCCAGGTTTCTTTTGTTAGAGCTTCATTGACTAGAGGTCGGTCCTATGTACAGGATTCTAATGACATAAGCAATTTGGTTGAAAACATGGTGTTTGACAGTACCAACGAATGGTTTGTAACACTGGGACATACAGTCCTTATACACAAACATACCCCGGGAGGCAGCCATTAAGGTGATTACCACTGCTCTTGATTCACGACGTATTCCACATAGGATTCCCACCTCTTTTCTCACTGATTTAACTGCCTTGGCACTAAAAGAAAACTGCTTTGTCTTTAAGGGTTCTTTTTTTAAACAAATAAAAGGAACTTCTATGGGAGCGCCCTTCGCTCCAAGTTTGGAAAATCTATTTGTACAAGACTTTGAGAACACCTACATTTGGCCAGAGACTAACATTGTCATCTTTTGTAGATACATAGATGACATTCTTATCATTTGGAAAGGCGATGTACTATCCTTGAACATGTTTTGACTAGGATTGACACTTTAAGTGGACATATGAAGTAGTTCACTGCTACATAGAGTCAAAAATAAATTGTATTTTTCGACTTGATGTTAAGGGTCAAAGAGGGGAAGATTGATGTCACTTTGTTTTGTAAATCTACAGATCAGAACACCATCTCACATGGCATGATATGATATGGTTGGTTATTTATAACGTGCTTAATACCCAGAGGTTTCTATGTGCGAACCCAGCGATCGAACCTGTTTTGCTCCGTGTCGTCTTCCTTCCAAGGTGAGCATGTTGCCGCTGAGCTATCCTCCCGAGACAAAAGTCAGCATCCAATGGGTCTCTGCAAAAACATCCCTTTCAATACATTTCTAAGGTCTCTTGAGGAGCTTTGCAAACAAGCTCAGATGATGACAGAAAGGCTATTTGGTTTAATGACCAAGAACAATTACTGGTTCATACACCTAGACTGGATGTTGAAAGAAAGGTATGGGTGACTACCTTTAGCTCATTGAGCAATACAATTCATCACACAATTGACAAAAATTGGCATATTCTGCAAAGTATTGAGCCAGATTTATCTAAACCCATTTTTGCCATCAAAAGATGTGTGAATGTGTATCAGTCCTTTGTATGAGGCCTGCGAAAAGACTGTACATCGCACAGCAATATAAGAACCTATTTAGGGTTGCCACCTCTGCTTGGACACCACCCCTATGTGGAGGAACTGTTTATACATTTACATAGACTATGTTTGAATTTTTACACAATCAAAAAACATGGACTGTGAGCAAACACACCAATTGTAAATCAAGGAATGTCATTTATGTTGTGACCTGTCCATGCCAGCTACACTAGTGGGTAAGACTAAGAGATAATTCCACATCAGAATTACTGAACATCATTCGCACATTCTGACAGGGATGGTCTCGGCTCCTTTGATAAACCACTATCTGGAGCCTAGATATTGTGAGAATTACCTTAAGTGGTTTATTATTGAAAGTCTCAGTCGGTGATAGAGGTTGCTCCCTTGCACAAATGTTGTCCAATCATGAAGCCTTTTGGATTTATAATTTACAGGCCCATGTGGTGGGACTTAATGAGGCCATGGAGTGGAGTACTGTGCTTGGGTGTTATCCACTGTGTAGGTGGGCATGCACATTGTGACCTACAGAGTTTTTAAGGTTTCATCTTTTTCCCATGGATTGCATTACATACACTAATGTCCTGCTCTGCTCCCCATTGTTGAAGCTGTGCTTGGAGATCCCCTAATTGGGTAGTGGCACAGTAGTCCCTTTCTAAATTTAGATTTGGCCGTGGGTTCCCGTTTTCAGCACTTCCCTCTTTTTCAGCATAATCTAATTGTTTTTTGAAATGCTGACTCACAACTCATTTTGTCTCCTCTGCCTTTATTCCGTGATTAGGACATTATTATTTTTCCCTTAGCATTCAGCGGATGGGGCTATTTAGGAGTTGCAATCAATGTTGTTTAAAGATGGTTGCCAGGTTTCATTTTACTCAGTTTTTGACTTAAACTCCTTAGTCTATTTCGATGACTTGCGATCACGGGACGTACACTGGGAGCATAGATACAGCATCGGTGCATGCACACATGCTGCTCACTGTTCGGCACGAGAAGAGGTCCCTACCCTTACGCGGGCATTGTGCCCCATGCAAGTGTGTGACTTATGGTACACGAGCGATTTTGAGAATGTCAGTGCCTGCATGTGTATTTATTCTACATCGCCTACGGCGGTCCGTTAGTGTGCTTGTTTGTTTTGTTTTCCCAGTGTGTAAGGAAGATACAAGAATAAGGGTAGCGCGGGACGTGTGTGTCACAAAAGTCGCTCTGAAGTCCCTGTGTGTTTTATGCAGTTTGAGGGGTTCAGT
Source organism: Ambystoma mexicanum (assembly GCF_040938575.1). NCBI lineage: Eukaryota > Metazoa > Chordata > Amphibia > Caudata > Ambystomatidae > Ambystoma > Ambystoma mexicanum. The sequence goes on along the minus strand of NC_090930.1, from coordinate 296,073,242 downwards.
TCATCCTCTCCATACATGTGAGTATGGATTCTATGTCAAGACGGAGGCGAGCATTAAGCTTCATCTTCTCTTTTATTCTACTCTCCAGCAGTTTCAACAAATAATTAACATTTTAAAATTTTCTTTGAAATAACATTTTTTTTTTACAAAACTTTAAGTCCCATCATTCCTGTAGTCCTTTAGTCTCTTAGCCATGTGACCTAGTCCTTCCTCTTCCTCTGTTCCTCCTCTTCTTTTCCTGCTCTCCAGAGATAAGTAGCACCTTACATTAGCTGCATAATATTATGTTTCTTTTAGATGGTTAATATATATAAACTGTATAGTTTGGAGGATTTGATCACATGGGGATTGCATGTAGGTCCCTGGGGAGCGCGACGCAGCAGCGTTAGAGATTTTTAGATAAACAAGAGGAGTCAGAGTCGCCGAACTCCTCTCACAGGGACATTCGTAGCGCGGAATTCATGCCGAGCAGCAGCAGCCCCCACCTTTGGGGGGGCGGAGCATACTGTGCGAGCGGGAAGTAAATCTCCCGAGCGCGTTCGCCGTGTAAGCAGCAGCCCCCACCTGCGGGTGGGCAGAGCTGGAGCAGCAACATCATCATGCGTGCACGAGCAGCAGCGCACAGGCAAGCCTAGTGTGCAGCCCCCACCCTCGCGGGGGCAGGGCCGCCCATTGACACAACAGCCTATTGTAGAGCTCAAAGCTCGGAGCTGAGAGCCCCCAGCTCACGGAGGCGTGGCCAAAGACGGTAACGCTCCGGAAAAGCTTTGTATTAGAAGCAGAGAGCACGGCAAATATACGGAGCGGTTCAAACATATAAAAGCTCAAGTAGCTTACAATTTAATAGCGCAACACAGTGAGACAGAGTGTTGATTAAACACGTGAGATACAAGAATTGTCCCTGGACAGTCCTGCACAACAGCATACACAGTGCAGATAAGGTGCAGCCTCACAGCCAGAAGTGAATCAGTGGACGTGCCACTACACTTGAAAAGGTATTATTAAGGCACCTAACAGCACTAAATCATGTCAAACTTCGAATGGAGTGAAGAAGAACAGGAGGCAGTCTATCAGGAAGACATAGCCTATAGTTTCAAGAAAATGCTGGGGGATTCACTCACCGAGGCAGTGGCTCAGGGGGTCAGACCCCTACAGGAAAGATTACAGACCATATAATTGTTTCTGAGCCAGAAAGACAAGCGCACCAGGCTGGAAGAAAGCACGTCCACAAGGGTCACTCCAAAAGACTCCAAGGGGTGTAATAAGGCCCGAAAGAGCAAAGACTCTTCTGACCCCGCGGGCCAAACGGAAGGGGCAGATGCAAGGGCCCCGGAGGCTTCAGACGCTTTCAATAGACTGAAAGACGCGTTCATGAAGGAATCACAGGTGCCGAGCCTCGAGACCCCCTACCCAGGGGACGATAATATGGGCTATCCAGAAGAAGAAGGTTTCCCAGAAGAGGAATCACCAGAGTCCCCTACCTCCACACAGGAGGATGCAGATAATGAAGGGGACGAGGGAAGCCAAACCCCAGCAAGGAAAAGGCAGCGAAAACTGCACAATATAGAGGAGGAAGAAACCTCAGACATGTTCCACCCAGAGGACATCAGGAATCCGAAATCCTCAGAGTGGGTGCTGTCACCAAGGGTCGCAAAGTATATGACCCAAAGATTGAGGAAAGCGCTGGAAAAGGAAGTAAGACAGAGAATGAGGGCAGAGTGCCCAAGACCACAACTACCGGGCAAAGTAGCAGAAGCCCCAGAATTAGACCCAAAAATGTTGTTGTTTGTTTCCAAGTCCAATAGAGAAAGGGCATAGATCGCTCATGGAAAAGCTGTCAAAAAAAGGTCCTGGACCTAGCTGGACCACTGGCTTAAATTATGAACTTAGTCGAGCAGGCGAAGGACACAGGAGAGGAAGTGGATCCTGGAGTCCTAGCGAACTGGGCCCAGTGAGCCGTATGCCTTCTAGGCAATGCCAATTGCGCAATATCGTTGAACGCAGGAGAGGGCTCCTGCTTAAGATCAACCACAAACTGGGAGATCTGTCATCATATGAAGCAGGCGAGGCAGCTCAAGGTCTATTGTTCGGAGAGACTTTTGGCAAAGAAATGGGGAGATTCGTAGGAACATACACATCCCTTGAGAAGGCACAGGCCTCCATGAAGAAAATCTTCCCAGGGAGAGTTTTTGGCGGGACCGGTCGGTACAGAGGCCGAGCGACCGGTCATTACCAAGCATTCAGAAGGCCTCAAGGCAATAGAAACCAGTACTGGGAGAACAGACAGCCAGACTCTTTCTTCCCGCCAAGAGGCCGCTTCCCTAGAGGAAGGAGAAGTAGGGGACAGGGAAGAGGACAGAACTTCCCCACAGGTGAGAATGTTTACATATCCACCCGTAAGGGGGAGGACAGCAGCATTCTGGGAGAATTGGCATTTTGTTTCTAGCGACGCCTGGGTTCTGCAGACAGAGAAAGGCATGCGCATAGAATTTACAGAGACCCCTACCCAAGACCAAATGCCTCGCCCTTTAGCCTCAACGCGGCCAGAGAAAGAGTTATTAAATGCAGAACTGCAGAGCCTAGCAGAAAAACAGGCAATCGATCCGTGCGCAGCGCACCCAAAATTTGTGAGCAACATGTTTCTGGTCCACTGGAAAGACAAAGTGAGACCAGCAATAAATCTGAAACACATGAACAGCTGGGTGGTCTACAACCACTTCAAAATGGAAGGGACCCATCAGCTCAGAGACACGCTCAGACAGAGCGACTGGTTAGTAAGGATAGATCTGAAAGATGCCTACCTAACAATACCAGTGCAAAGAGAATTCCATCCCTTTCTAGCATTCGACTGGGACGGGCAATTATGGCAATTCGAAATGTTGCCGTTTGGTCTAGCATCATTGCCATGGGCATTCACGAAGATCATGAAACTAGTAGCAGCAGCGATCAGGGAGAAAGAGATTCATATGATTATATATCTGGACAACATCCTGCTGATGGCAGACAGCAGAGAGACACTCCACTACCAGTCCGACTGGGTGGTGAAGCTCTTGACCTCCCTTGGTTTTCTAGTGAATCAGGAGAAGTCAGAGATGAATCCAACGAGGAGGATAGAATTCCTAGGTTTTGTTATAGACACCAGGACAGCAACCTTACAACTCCCAAACAGAAAAATCACAGACATGAAGAGGGAAATAAGAACATGCCTCAGCAAAACAGTTATCTCGCTCTACACGATAGCACGAGTAGTAGGCTTACTAGCAGCATCGATACAGGCGATATTTCCAGGGCCATTTCACTACCGAGCCCTGCAAAGGCTGAAGATAAGACACCTTCAGCAAGGTCTGCACTACCACCAGCTAGTACACATAGATCAGGAATCCAGAACAGAACTGGAGTGTTGGTTAGCAAACATGGATGCTTGGAACGGGAGAGCCATTTTTGGCAACCGCCCAGACTTAATAATAGAATCGGACACCAGCAGAGCAGGCTGGGGAGCCCGATGCAGAAACCTCCAGACAGGAGGGAGGTGGAGCGCGGATGATCTCCAGTTACACATAAACTGTCTGGAACTGTTAGCCGGATCCTTTGCGATCAAGGCGGTTATGAAAAGTGAATTCTTGTATTCTGCTGAAAATGGACAACATTTCTGCAGTCAAGTACATCAATCACTTAGGAGGGACGAGATCCAAGTTGATAGCGGAGATAGCCACGGACTTTTCGCATTCCTGCCTTGAATTAGAGATCTCAGTGGTAGCCAAATACTTACCAGGTTCGTTGAATGTAATAGCGGACTGGAACTCCAGGCACCTCTCAGACTCCAGCGATTGGATGCTGGACCGGGAGATATTCCGGCAGCTGGAAAAACGTTGGGGCCCAGTACACACAGATCTGTTTGCGTCCAGATTGAACGCACAGAAGGATAGGTTTTTCTGCTGGAGATTGGACCCAGCTGCAGCCAGAGTGGATGCCTTCCTGCAAGACTGGAGAGAGCAGACACTCTACGCTTTCCCTCCGTTCATAATGATGAGCAGGGTACTAGCAAAAGTACGCAGGGAAGCAGCGAACTTGATAGTAGTGGTTCCGATATGGAAATCCCAAATATGGTTTCCAGCGCTCATGGAGCTGATAGCGGACTACCCGAGAGTACTACCTCAGGGAAAAAACCTCCTCACGGACCCAGTTGGGTCATTTCACCCTCTGAGAGTGAAGGGGACGCTGCCATTGATGGCGTGCAGGATAGCAGGAGATGCTGGAATTTTGGCACAAGCTGCAAGCCTCATCGCCGAGTCATGGGCTCCTTCAACTAGAAGGAGCTATGACGCAGCTTGGAACAGGTGGTCAACATGGTGCAGAAGGAGAAGTATTCATCCCGTTTCTGCACCTTTAGTCGAGATTCTGAATTTCCGAGCAGAGCTCCTACAAGATGGTAAAGCATATAGAACAATAGGAGTGTACAGATCCGCAATTTCAGCAGGCCACCTGCCCGTGGAAGGAGTGCCAGTAGGAGAAAACGTAGCAGTGATACGACTCCTAAAAGGAATAAGATTCAGGAAGCCACCTCAGCCAAGATACAAGTCCCTATGGGACGGTATCAGTAGTATTGAAACTACTAGCAGATTGATTGGCTCAGTAACAGATACCTGTCGCTAGGAATGCTTTCGGGGAAGTTAGCCATGCTATTATGCATGGTGTCATGCAGGAGAGTGGCAGACGTAAAGGCACTAGAAGTAAATAGAAAGACATATGGTCCAGAAGGAGTAACGTTTAACTTAGCCAGAAGAACGAAAACAGATTCTTCCACAATCACATACCCCTACATGCATGAGCATCCAAAATGGTGCGTCACCACATGCATAAAAGAGTATGAGAGTAGAACAGCAGAACTAAGACCAGTAGGGACAACCCAACTGTTAATAGCGTGCAGGAAACCACACAAAGGAGTAGCAACAGCCACTATAGCGCGATGGGTCAGAGATATCATGAGTCTAGCGGGCATAGACATGACAAAATTTGGAGCGCACTCTGTTAGAGGAGCAATGGCCTCGAAGGCGCGAGGGCAGGGCGCAGCTTTGCAAGATATTATGAAAGCCGCAGATTGGGCTAGCGATACAACGTTTAGAACGTTTTATTTTCGACCAATTGATACAATAGTGGAAGCAGTAGTAAGAAGCTTTGAACAAGCTTAATTCTCGCCTCTGTCTTGACATAGAATAAAGATTCCCCCTGCTAATAGCATAGGGAGCTCTTGATTCTATTAAAGACAAGGAGACAAGCATTACATTCCCGACCCAGATACACAAAGATATAAAGCAATACATTGAATAAAGTGATCCATCGCAAATGACTGACATGACTTTTCCTTCCAGAATAGGGTGTGTATTCCCCGCCCTAACATGTGCTATTGTTATTTCTAACACTAGGAGACGAGCAAAAGAACGGCTGAGATCATTGGAGAGAAGAACAAGTTGATCGGAGCGAGTCCGCAAGTTGAAATACGAGAGTCCGATCCGGCATAAAGCAGGAAGTTAACAATAGAAGTTGGCCCGTTTGGCTTCTCGTTTTGGAGAAGATTGCAGTTCGAAGCAGTCAAAGAAGAGGAGGAACAGAGGAAGAGGAAGGACTAGGTCACATGGCTATGGAGACTAATGGACTACAGGAATGATGGGACTTGAAGTTTTGTAAAAAAATAAAATAATTTAAAATTTATATTATTTGTTGAAACTGCTGAAGAGTAGAATAAAAGAGAAGATGAAGCTTAATGCTCACCTCCTTGTCTTTAATAGAATCAAGAGCTCCCTGCGCTATTAGCAGGGGGAATCTTCATTCTGATACGGCATATTTAGATAGATCTTTCTGTTCTTTGGGGTCTATTTTGAATAATGGCTTTCAGCTGCACAATTTGATTTTTCCTGCTTGTTTTTTGTTTTTTCTTATGGATAGTATTGAACTTGGTGTAGTAGAGGATGGGAAGATTGAGTCTCCAGGTATTAGAAAAGAAGATCAGACATCTGTTGATTAAACATATTCATTATAATTCAGGTAGCCATTTGTTGACCAGGACCACTGTGGGTCCAGATTATTTTTATTTGTATTGATTTTGTGATAATGGGTTTGGTTATTTTGTTTTTTTTGTTACATGGGACCCCTTTGGTTGACTACTTTTGGTGACAAGGGACTTTGTTTTTTCACAGCAGTATAGTGAAAGCTGCCCTGGTTTCTGCTGTGTATGTATGTGGGTATCAGAAGTGCATTTCATGTTGGTTTTGTTGCAGGTATTGCACCTGGCAAACTACAATGTCCAAGGTTGGAGGGCGTCTTGTTACTGTTTGAAATCCTGGTGTCATTTTCTGTCATTTCTGGCTCTGAGGAAGACTGTTTCTGTGGTTGTTGAAACTAGGAGCTTACTTTGTTGCCCTGTGGACCATATAGCACAATAGGCCAATTTCATGTTGAACACACTGTTTTGTACTTTAGAGGCATTTAGTTGCCACATTGTTTGTGTCCACAATATGGCAGTGTACCACATGTTATGGGCAAGCTCTGCATATGGCCGCCAAGTTGAGTTCACAATACTTCAGATGTGAACCATAGGTCTCAGGAGACTTTTATAAACATGAACACAAGTTGTCATTACATTGTCTACACGTGACTCTTTTTTATTTTGCACACATTATTGGTATGGTTGTTTACATTATATGTATCTGATGTCATATGTTTGTTCTACGTTTTTGCATTTTGTGTAATTTTAATTGTATTAATTGATTTTTTGTAAAATACCCTCATAACTTTGCAATTCAAGCAATTCTTCATTCATTAGGCTATGTTGTCCACACTATGGGTTGTTGTCCCTTTGAGTGGGTCTTTGGGTGCGCCCCCTGTTTCACGTAATTAAGACAATACATGCGAGTACACACAACATTCACATGTATACTTGGAAGTGCTATGTATTACTTATTCACATAGGTTGATGCTCAGGAGATTCTTGTGTTTTGTAGATTATTAGCCCAGATTCGGTACATAATTTGCTGAGATGTTTCAGTGGGTAGAAATTGTCAGTTGCTTCCAATAAAACTAGGGTAATATCCTAGGCGCTCTAGCACGGTATCCCTGAATGCTTCATATTTACATTGTCTGTATTTGTTAAGTACTTGATAGGAGGTCTTGGTCAATAATGGCACAACATATTGGGCCTAAAAGGTCTTTTTCATATGAGCGACTTAGGGAACGCACTCTAAATTCTTAAAAATAAGTTCCAAGGTCTTCTTTGGTTAGAGATTTGTGGAGCAGGGACATCAGGTGAGACCCTCAGGAAAGTTGCATATGTTTTAAGATGGCAAGAAGACCTTCTAACAAGCTTACTCAGGATGTTCTTCAGGGTCACAGCTTCACTGAATTGTCAGGAACTGCTGTGAGATGAATGCCTCTTCTTGTCCTTGAAAGGGTCTTCAGATTCTCATTAGTGTAGAACTGATGTCTTGCTTCTGCTCTGTCAGCCCCAGGATTCATTTGCAAGGTTTTATCAACCAAATTCAGGGTGACTGCAACAGGTAATATGGGGTTCGTCTTTGGTTACCACTTCTTCTTGGTGGGGATTATTCTCTTGACATAGAGCCAGAGTCATCTAGCTTGGGTTCAGACTTCTCTGTCTCTCAGGCTTCTTCTTCAGGGGTGGACTCATCTGACTAGTTAAAGGCTAGATTTCCTTCAGGGAGTTGAACAGTGACTATTGCTAGGAAGGGTTGCCAACATATTTACAGGAAGATTTGGTTGTAATGGGGGAAACACTTAAAAGGCATTCTTGGGTGATCCCCAAGTCTAGGTTAATGTCCCACTTCTGACACAATATATTAGGAAAACATCATGAGATACATACAAAAGGTTTTAGGCAGTTTACACAGTTAGTGGGGATGGCAGTCAATGAACCTTTCCCCAAGGCAGATTTATAATCTGTTAAGAGGGCTTTTCAGAACCTTCTCTTCTTTGCCACCTCAGATGGGTGAGCGCCAGGCTAGCTGGAATGCTACCATGTGATCAAGGATATGAACACAGATCTTACTGTGCTGTCTTCTGAACCATAGTGGCAAGCACATTTATTAGAATGCATTTCACTTTGGGTATTGCACATGATCAAAAAATGAAATGCTGCACCACTTGTGATATAGTGAATGCACAAACTGTATGTACGGTAAGAGACATAGGGTGAGAACCCTCTTTTTTTGTTCACAGGGGTCTGACTCTAGAGGGAGAATATGAAAAGAACAGAGACAGAGTCACATCTACCCCTCCCTTCAACACACAGGTAGTGCTGGAAAACCTACAGGAGGCTAGGGGCTATTTAGACTAGCCATATATGATCACACTTACAGAATGGAAAAAACACTGGTAAAACAAAATGTATCCTAAATAAAAAAACATCATAAAACCACAGAGGAGACAGTGGAGATCGTTTTCATCCACTGTACATAGTGTAGTTAGTAAAAGATACAGGGCCTCATTACACGGATGACGGTAAGGGAATAACGATACCAGTAAGGGATTACTGGTATCGCTAAATTCCCTTGCCAATCACGACCCGGATAACCGCTATTAGCGGCACCGCTAAGAACGGTGCCACCAGGGGCATTGCTAGGGGGAGCTAAGGGGGCTATAGTCCCTGATATTTTGATTGTAGCCCCGGATAGAATCTCAGGAGCTACAGCCAAAAGACTAGCTAGCCCCCAGTCCCAACAATACCAACATCAGTGTAGCCCCGGGTCTTTTCCAGACCTAGCAACTCCCCTGGGTGACACTAATAGCGGCTAGTCCGTGGGCACGCGACCCCTCATGTCGGAAATAGCGGCATGGTGCTAATAGCAGACCATCACAAGCCATGCGGACATGCTAATAGCGGCATGGATTTGGCCCAAAAAGCCAATACCGGCATGGCGGAAATACTGGCATCGCGAACCACCCGTTACGAAACATGAGCAGTGTTCCCACCTGCCACAGGTGGCCACAATCAGCACAGGTGGAGGCAATGGAGACTGGGGCAGCACAAAAGGAGCACACCACCCCCTTCCCACACCCCTTATCACACCAAGATGGTTCCAATACTAGCAGCATTACATGGGCTGGAGGACATGATTGCATTGCAGCACCAACATCAACAGGCAGCACAGAGGAGACGCAGGAGGAGGAGGAGGGCGAGACAGGCCCAGCAAGCCCCACCAATGCACCTAGTAATACCACAGAGGCAGCCACCAATCCCCAGGATTCGAGCCAGTCCATTCAACCTAACCCCTGAGCAGATACACACCCTGTACCGTCTGGACCGGGATACCATCACCAGCATCGTGGACATGATACATGACGACATTGTGAGCCTCATAGACATCCGTACTGCCATCCCCCCTCTACTGAAGGTGGTAACTGTGCTCCACTTCCTGGCCACAGACACCTACTAGCATACGGTAGGGCAGATGCATGGCATATCACAACCAGTATTCTCACTCACGCTGACCCAGGTGCTCGATGCCCTCCTGAAGCACACAAGTGAACACATATCCCTGCCACGGACTGCCCAGGAGATCTCCAACACCAAAGTTGGCTTCTATTCACTGGCAGGCATCCCAAGTTGCATCGGGGCCATTGACTGTACCCATGTGGAATTGGTGGTCCCACATCACAATGAAGCAGTCTACCGAAACAGAAAGCAATACCACTCCATCAATGTCCAAATGGTATGTGACTCAAACAAGATAATCACACATTGTTGTGCCCGATATCCCGGATCAACCCATGATTCAATGGTCCTGCGGAACTCAACGATACCACGCTACATGGAGCGACATGCTGGACAACGTTCGTGGCTACTTGTTGAGTAGCAGCGCAAGCACATGGGGGGGAGAGATGCATACTCCAACTGGGTGTGATTGGGGGGGAAGAGATGCATACTCCAACTGGGTGTGATTGGGGGGGGAAGAGATGCATACTCCAACTGGGTGTGATTGGGGGGGAAGAGATGCATACTCCAACTGGGTATGGACTGTCATCCGTAGAATAAATGGACATACAGATCTACGCCAATGTCCACCAAGGCAGGCCACAATGGACCGGAAACAAAACCACATGCAATTTTGAAGCTGCACAACATTGAAATTAATCCAATATGCCAAACATGACACATCTATCCACATGCATATTGCACATCATACCATACCCCATATGACACAAATCAGCAACATGGAGCCAATATGCCAAATGGAAATGTGCGCTGAACAACATCACAACAGATATGCGCCCTTGAGTGCATGCAAAGGGATCACCTGTAGCCATTGTACTGAACCACACCCGTACACCACTACTGAAGTGCCGCTTCACAGCATGGCAACATCGATTTCAGAATGGCAGTACACTAGCAGTGTGGTACAAACGTTGCATAGGCCCAGGAAAAGTTAAGACCTGACCTCACCCAGGACATGGCAATAACTGACAGAGGCATGCATGGTGCATGTCCACTTGCAAGGACTAGCTCACCTTCTCACATTGCAGTTACACAGATCGTCTCCATGCATGCTCGGATTCGTGGATGCCAATCACAATGCAAAGATGATTTGTGTGATATGTACAGGTTGCACTTGATGTGAACAGTAACACGTCCCCATTGTTGCACCCATGCAGGTGATGCTGGCTATCCCCTGACGAGGTGGCTCCTTAGCCCTGTACGGAACCCACAGAACAGGCACGAAGAGGAATACAATCGTGCACATACCCGTACCCGCGTGGTAATTGAGCAGAAATTTGGCTTTTTGAAGACACGGTTCCGGTGCCTCACATGGTCGGGTGGGGCACTCCTGTACGGCCATGCGAAGGTGGCCAAGATCACCATGGCATGTGTAATGCTGCACAATATGTGTATCAGACGGAATGGGCCAATGCCCCCTGACATTGAAATGCAACCACCTGATGAGGATGATGATGGGGATCAGGAGGGAGGAGATGGGGCTGCAGGTCATGCAGGAGGCGATGCCCAGGAGGGACGCGATGTGCGTCAGCATCTGATTAACCAAATATTCTGAATCACATGGTCCTACTCTGTTGAATGGATGTGGGTATTTGTTCACTGGGTTCTGTGGTGAAGCTCACACTGGGCCGTCCCCCAATAAAGCTCACATACTCAATGATGAGGTCCAAGCCTGTGTTTTAACTTGTCACCAGTGCTTTTATTATATTATGAGGTAAAGATGTGCATGGACCCAACTACGCAAACACTCTTCCCCCCGCCCCCACAACACTCCCACAACACCCTTTCCCCCAACCCCCCACAACACTCCCACAACACCCTTTCCCCCACCCCCACAACACTCCCACAACACCCTTTCCCTCCACCCTCACAACAACCCCATGTATGACTGGTACAACATTGCTGTCTTGCTGTACATGTGTCAGCTATATCGGGCTGGCCCTAGTTCCCATCCCCACCACCACCATTATGGGGTTGGAAGGGTGTGCGCAGCATAGATCACAAGGACTGGCGCCGGGGGCTCGTCTGCCTTGAGCTGGCAGAGGAGGAGGTACATGGTTGTTCTTGTGGCGGTGGGGGGTACTGTCTGTCCATAGCGTCAGCTATGCGGGTGAGGACCTGCCTCACTAGTGCCATCTCCTCACAGAGCCTGTTGGTGCAGGCTTCCAACCCCTGTCTTATCTCCCTTGCATTCTCCCTGCACTCCTCCCTCAAACGTGCTGCCTCATCAACATGCTGGCCAACCAGCGCTGTCATGTCCTCCTGCCACTGTCTGATGATGGCCATGTCATGGCCACTGTGTCTTGCTCGTGGAGTGGGTGCCGCACCTTGTTCTATGGGTAGTGCATCAGGTGAGGACACCGGTGGGCTCCAGTACCCTGCCACGATTTCATCACCAGACTGGGCATGGCTGCTGGATTGTGATGTTGGCCGTGGGCTTGGCTCTTTTGATTGGTGGGGGCTGGGGATGTGCTCTTGCATGGCCAAGTCACAGGTGTCCTCCACATCGGACAGCGGTGCGGTGGCTGCTGCCTTGTCAATGGAACTGTTGGCAGCAGACAGTGGCCCTTCCGTGGGTGGTTCGTGCGTTGGGGGATCACTGGAGTGGGTGCTGCAATTGTTTCTGCAGTAGGTTCACGTCTTGGTGACGTGGGTGGCTCGCTGTGTTTGGCCCTCTGCAGGAGTGCACTCCTCCCTGTGCCCCTCGATGTGCTGGCAATGTTCCCTGACTCCTTTCCCCTTGCTTGTTTCTTGGCAGGGGGAGCCTGTGTCGCAGTGTCCTGCTCATCGCTGTCAGTCTGTGAGCCTGTGGGGGACAAAGAGGGGGATGGCATTGGTGATGGGTCAACGTGCTTCATGCAGATGTTGTTCATCATGCTGTTCTATGCAATGGGACTTCATTTGTGGGCATTCAGGTCGTAGGACTGTTGGGTGGGTCATTCATGCATGGGTCTGGGTGGCAGGTGTCTGTGGTGATGCGTGCATGTGTGTGTGTTGGGATGTGACCCTCACATGGGCAGGGTTGTGTGCATGTATGTTTGTGGCCACATCCATGAGCTGATTTAGGGCTCACATTTGGGGGGGGTACCTCACCTTTCACAGTGCAGTGTTTTATGTGGACACTCACCTCCATCTGACGTTGCATCACATCGTATGCCGTTAGAAACTGTCTCGTGTAGTTTGTGAGAAATAACACACCCTTCTTGGTCAACTGCGGAACAGTGCTGAGGGCACCTGTGAAACCATCCCATGCTGTGAGAAAAGCTGGCCTGAAGAGCAGGCAGAGGGAGTCGGAGTCGCCCACCTGCTTTGCAACCGAATGGAGTAGGCCCCTCACACCCCCCTCTCAGAGTGACCTGAGACCATAACATCCCCCTACGTTTGAATCGACAAGAGGGACATTTGTCATTGTGGGCCACTGAGGTGAACTGGGGTCACTGGTAGAGGGGCGAGCAACCCCTGATTAATGGACTGGCAGGTCACCCTTCAGCAATTTCACTTTTCCCCGGCATCTGGGAGTGTTAGTGGGCCCCCAAAAAAGCCACCAGCACGCTGTCAGAAGATGAAAGATTAATCGAGCAGGATATATCAGCTATGCTGGAGGAAATAAGGGGCTTTCGCTCTGACATTGGCCGCAGGCTGGATGATCTGGACATAAAAGGTGGACAGTATGGATGACAGGCTTCAAGGGCTAGAGGCTAACCAGTCCTCTGTGGACATTTTGGAGATGCAATTTGTTATGGGGATTTCTGAGCTGGAAAAGAGGGTGGAGGAAGCAGCACTGAGGATGGACGATTTTGAAAACCAGGAGCGCCAATCCAACCTTTGCTTTTTTGACTTCCCTGAGACTGAGGGCGAGACGCAAGGGGATATTATCAGCGGAATCAATTAGGTCATAAAGAAACTGTTTAATGAGGACAAGACCACAGAGCATACAATTGATAGGGTGCACCGTGCAGGATAGGGGATTGTGGGGCCCACGCTCAATATTGGCCAAATTTCATTATTACTCAGAAAAATCAAGAACCCTGGAGAGAGCTAGAAAGGGACGTCCAGTGGAGTGGGGAGGGGTGCAGATTCCCATCTTTCAAGACCTGTCATCTTTCACGCTGGCTGCAAGACACCTTTGTGTCCCTCTCACTAAATAGCTCGCCTCCAAGGGAGTACATTACAGATGAGGCCTCCCCTTCTCTTTGGAATTTGAACTTGAGGCTTCCCAATATAAACTTGTGACGGAGCACGACATCAGTAGAATTTGCAGGGATTTGTGCAGAGAGGAGGAGGAGGAGGGACACCCCAATAGGATGACAGAGGGAGCAGAAGGGGCAGCCGCGAGAAGCAAGAGCCAAATGGACATACGGTGTGTCAGAGGACTAAGCAAATTCAAGAAACAGAATACCTCCTCCCCTAAACCAACTTGATGCATCTCTTAAGTGTTTTTGACTAAAGAGGCCGCTTGTTATTATTAAGGGATTCAGTTGGTTGGGTGAAAACCTCAGGGCTGGGCACCAGTTCGTACATTTAGTCATGGTTATTTGGAATGACGGGAGGGGGTGAGTAAAGGGGGAATCTTAGAGGGACAGTGTAAGAATGAATGGAGTAGGGTAGAGATGGAGGGGGGCTTGGACCATGGAGTTTCTGAGATATTTAACCCGGGGGAAGCCAGAGAGATTGGTGGTCTGGCCGGATGAGGGGATAGATTTCACCTGGAGGCCAGGCGCTGATTCGGGAGTGGGAGAGGGGACAGGGACTGTTGGCTTGGTTTTGGGTGGTGTTGGGGGAGGGGTGAGATTATGGGTTGCGTTTGCACATTGCATAGTAATTTGCGAGCCTGGAACCATGGTGAATTGTGGCCTGCATGCGGGCTGTCTGCAGTACGATATAACTAGAGGTTGCTTTTTGAGTCCGAGGTGGAGCCCCAAGAAGACTTAACACCCCATGCAAACACTCCCTCACAGTGTGGGAGTTCAATAGATTGAAACTTGATTTGATGTTCTTGCAAGAGACGCATTGGCAAAAAGGAAGGGAACTGTTGTTGAAAGCAAAGGCCCTGGCGTCAGTTCACTGGGCGCCCGATAGGTCTAAGAAAAAAGGGGTGTCAATAGTGCTGGCAAGTAAATTTGGGATGGAAATAGAGGGGATCATGAGAGATCCAGAAGGCCACTTAATTTTTATTAAGGGCCGGATAAAGGGTATAAGAATGATGGTGGGGTTGGTGTACTGTCCTAATGAGGGCAAGGTGGCTCCAGTTATTTGCTGAGGGCTCCCTAGTGATAGGTGGGGCTTTTAGTATGGTCCTTTATCCTATGAAGGACAGGAGGAGAATGAACCCCATGAGGGTCCCACACACCCGGATTGCCCAGACTAGTCAGTTTCAGCAAATCAATGTAGAACTGGGGGTGGTGGACTCGTTTGTTCAGTTGGGAGATGGGGTTCTCCCCTTCACGTACTATTCCCAGGTGCACGATTCTTACTCGAGAATACATTATATTATTATATTCTTTTGAATGACCTCCAGTTAGTTAAGGTTACGGAAACCACTACTGAGCCCATAGCATGGTCCGACCATGACCTAGTGAGGGTGACATTGGGGATGGGATTGGAGGAGGGTAACAAAGGGAGATGGATATGCAATGACCTCCTTCTTAAAGATAAGGACATCTCCGAGGGTCTATTGGGTAAGATCAAAGAATATTTCCAGTTTAATGACAATGGAGAAGTGAGCGTTCCAATTTTGTGGGAGGCCTTTACAATCACAGGAGATGTAATTAGGTTAGGGGCCCAGAAGAAAAGGAAATGCATAGCGAAGGAGAGGGACCTGAGAAGTAAGATTGAGGCCGTAAAACCGGGGGGTGCAAATAATACTCGTCTGTCCACGGCATCATCGGGGAAGCTTAAATGATACAAATCCCCGCTAAAACCCCTATTGTTGTACCAAACAGAAAAGAAACTCCTGCTCCTAAAACAAAAATACATGCAAAAGGGGGAGAGAGCTGACAAAATCCTGGCCTGGAAGCTACGACAACAGGGAAAGTCAAGAAGGGTGGTGGCCCTGCATACAGAAAAGAGAGGAACAGTCCACCATGATGAATTGATAGCAGAGGAACATAGAAAGTATTACGAGCACCTATACACTGCAGAATATCGGGGAGGTTGGTAGTATTCCTGGAGGCCTTACCAATCCCTGGGTTGTCTAGAGACATGGCAGACAACCTGGAGGCCCCAATAACCATAGAGAAGGTCAAATATGTGACCATAGGTAACATTAAAGCAGGCACAGCCCCAGATGATGATGGCTTCACAGTTAGGTTTTATAAAACACTCTGCTCTACCTTAGGTCCATTTAAGGCAAAAATGTTTAACAATGTGCTGGAGGGAGGATACCATCCTGCTTCCTTACTGGGGGTTCTGATAGTGGTAATTCCTAAGGAAGGTAAGGATACAACCCTTTGCCCTTCCTATAGGCCAATCTCTCTGCTCAATACGGACGTAAAAATGTTGGCCAAGCTGTTGGGAAGCAGGGTAGAGCTAGTCATGCCACTGTTGGTGCATGGGGACCAGGTAGGACTCATAAAGGGACATCAAGGATCTGATGATATTTGAAAAACTATCAATTTAATGCACTGCGCCCAGGTGAATGACTTGGATGCCTATCTGGTCTCCATCGACTCGGAGAAAGCATTTGACAGGCTGTAATAGAAATACATGGAGAATGTCCTTTGAAAAATGGGCTTTGGTAGTAATTTCCACCGTTGGATAACGGAACTGTATAGTGACCCGACGGCTAGGGTGTCAGTTAATGGGACGGTCTCGCCATCATTCCACCTTATAAGAGGTACTAGACAGGGGTGCCCGATCTTTCCCCTGATATATGCGCTGTCTATGGAGCCTCCCGCAATAGCGATGAGAGAAAACCCAGAGATTAAAGGGATCAAATGCGGGGAGGTGGAATATAAATCATTCTTGTTTACGGATGACATTTTGTGTAATTTAGTGGATGCCCCCGCTCACTCCCCACCCTTCTGGTGCAGATAGAAACATTTGGCCAATTCTCAGGCCTTAAATCGAATGTGGCAAAAGTGTGCTCCCGTTGAGTCCCGTAGATGCCGGTTTGGTGACAATGAAGACGATTAGAGGTATGAAGGTCGAACCCCAAAAATTGATGTACTTGGGAATTGCCTTACCTAGACATCTTCACTTGCCTAGTTGACCTCAATTATCATCCCATGATGGAGGCAATTCAAAGGGACCTGGCTATATGGCCCCCCCTTGACATTATCGTGGTACGGTAGAATGACTTCGGTCAAGATGAACATTCTTCCTCGGCTGCTGTACCTTTTTTCAGCGCTTCCCTCAACCCACTCTGAGTCCTTCTTTAAGAAACTGAATGCAATGGTGGCTATCTTTATTTGGAGGGGAAAGCATGCTAGGAGAATAACGTTAATACTCTCTGACTTTCACTATTATTATAAGGCATCCCAACTTCGAGAATTGTTGGAACACATGCAGGATGATCTGGGGAACTACTGGATCTACTTGGAGGATATGTTCACACACCCGAGCAGAATTAGGGACCTGCTGTTGTCTTTGCGAAAGCAGAACCTGGAAGAACCAAGGGGTCATCATACGCTGGGGGTGCTATGGTCGACATGGAAGAAAGGGGGCATTAATGATAGACTCTCCACATGGCTTTCTCCGTTGCGCTCTCTTTGGGGCACCCCCCTTGACCTGGGAACTAAAGCATTTAAGCACGCCCAGTTATGGTCGGAAAATGGTTTGGAAAGGGCAGTGCAACTCTTTGTGGAGGACAGGGTCTTGACTATAGGGTAGTGGTTGATATGCTGGGGGTAGAGACAATAAGTGTCTTCGATATATTCGTTTGAAGGGGATACTATTGGACGCTGGATGGCGTGATGAAATATCACCCCCCCCCCACTCTTCTCGAATCCACCCTGAATGGTGCCGGTACGAGGAAAGGGATACTCTCCAAGTTATACAAGGTCAAGGTATTGGCAGACCTATCGGATAGACAAGGTTGTAAAGCTCACTGGGATCAACAGATAGAGAGGACCTATGGGAGAGGATTTACAAGGTATTGTTCCATGGGAATCTCTTTACCTCAGCAATGGAGCATAATTTCAAGATGCTACATGGATGGTACATGGATCCCCTTAAGCTATCCAAAATGTATGCAGGTGTGTCCCCTCTTTGCCCAAGAGAGTGTGGTTTGGTGGGCTCGCTATTCCATGTGTGGTGGGAATGCCCCAGAGTTAAGGTATATTGGACTGAGGCTCTTAGTTGGATTAAGGTGATTACTGGGGTTCTCCCCAGCTTGGACCCTATACAGATGTTATTGGGGGTCCCAATAGCAGAAGGGGAGGAGACCAGATACCCAAGAATGTGGGAGATTCTGTTAAGAGCAGGGAGATTGGCACTTACTCAGAAGTGGAAAGGTCCTACTACTGCTACGAAATCGGACTGGATGGCCAAACTACGGGACAAGTTTGTAATGGAAAGGCTCACAGCAACGATGAATGACTCTATGGTGGCCTTCCACCAGGCATGGGGCTTATTTCTTCTGAAATGTGGTATGACGGGAAGATGCAGAATTGCCCTGCAGGGTTGATGGCAATAGAATGTGGTCAGTGTTTTCCCCTGTCCCTTGCTTGTAGTTGGGAAGAGATGTTCTAGCCAGCCAGGAGGGGGTCAGCATGATAGGTAGAAAGGGCAGGGGGCAGAGGGCTTGGCAATTGAATTGCAAGTTTCAGGAGCATCGTTCTAAAATTGAGTGAATAATGGTGATTATAATGCAGTGTCCCGGTTTTAGGTAGGAGTTCAGTGGGGGAGCGAGAGACTAAATGCATGTCTCGGTCTGCTGTACTTTGTATTGATTAGAGCATTTCGGTTCTCTAAAATTTAATACAAAGTTAAGTTGACAAATATAACAGCAAGGCAGCAGACTCAGACCACCAACAACAAACCACAGAATAATATGACTGTTGTGTTATGCAAAAAGTGGGCATTGACCTCTTTAAAACAGACATCCATGTGGGGGCCCTTCCCAAGGTAGAGGTCCAGGACAGGTGGCCCTTTTGCTCTACCATAAAGATGTCTCCGGCCACATCATTACTACTATCCCCCAGATCCAGTCTTTCTGAACTTCTGCAAGCTAGACCAAAATGAAGCACAAAAAGCCAGTCCTGCAGAGAAACCAAGGTCTTCCGATTGCTGATTCCTACATTAACATCTCTCCCAGGGAGACCATTTTCCTCCATCACCCAGTATTCTGTGAATCTCTCATGCAGACAACCCTCTTTCCTTTGGGCTATCCTTATATCAGTGGAGGAAAAAGGTGACACATCACCATGGATTACACAACACATATGACAGTAGTTTTTAACATTTACAAACATCCACTAACTCTGCTCCTTTTAAGTATTCCACTACCAGCCAACCCATTGTCTTCAACGCTCATACTCCCACTGTGGTACCAACCACTGCTATCCATACACCAGTTCTTAGCACCCTCCCCCGACCAGCCAAACCAGCAAAGCATAGGCCTTTCTTCTCCATCAGTAAATAATCTCCTGTCAGTTGTCAAACATGCCACTAACATTCACAACCACACTGAAGAGCTTGTCATTGACTTCTGATGTTTGATGCAATGGATTGCCCAACTGATATAATTGACACACAGCTCCTATCAAATCATAAGATCCTGACAAATAAAAAACATACAAATTAAAGTGGGGTTGCTCTGATCTATCCGGTCCACCTCACTACGATCTTCATTCCTAAAATGTGTTCTTCTGAAAGCATTGCATGCACATGCCCTAGACCAGCTTGTAACTCTGCCTTGTTTTAACTTCAGTAACCATGAAATGACTGCTAATTCCACTATCATATTGGATTATCTCAGCCTTCGATTCAACTGTTCTACTAATAAGAACCCCAATGCGTTCAACTCCCTGTGGGATTCCTTAGCCCTCACAGTCTGGCCTACAAGTGCTACACATATAGGAGATCATTCACTGGGTGCCATCATATTTTCTACATACATTCACGTCTAGGCTGTAAAAATAAACCAGCCCACTTGGACTGGCCATCTCCTACTTCTAATAAACCTTTCTAAACATTCTGCAACTCATCCCCTTTTTAAGACCCGAGTCCCATCCCAGTACAACCAATGGAAAAGGTTCTCTCTGAATACTTTGCTAACACGTACTGTGATCCCACTGTATACAACAGTCCCCCAGAGATCCTCTTTTACAAACCTATATAACAAACTGATCAGAACATTGCACTTGCTCACTCATATAAACTGTAAACAATGTAAAGATCCTTCCAGAATCAACTCTTGGTTTGACACACATTGGGCTCTGCTAAAAAAAGAAAAAAATCGGCACGTTAACAATGCTGGTGAAAAAACCTGGATTCTAATGACAAGAGGTCATGTCTCTGCCACTATCAAGCAGTGATCATCCACAAGATGAAGGCCTCCCTACAAAACCCATTCCAATGCCTCTCCTCCTATGCACCTACTCAAGCCTTTGTAATCGGGCAAATGAATACACAGGTAACACCTACCACCCCTGCTCAGATGCATATGCAAGAACCACTTCATATCCCCGCCCCTCTCCAGTATCATCAGGTGAGAAACGATACCAGTTTAGATAGCCGTACAGCTAAGGTGTAAAAGACAAAGCAAACAAACACCATGAAGGTGACATTAAGGCTAGAATAGATGGGGTGACAATTAGAGTAACAGGTATTTGTTACTGTATACATAGATATGGAATGAATGGGTGGCTACACACATGCACACGAAGTACACATAGTAAACACGAGTACACGTAAACATGAAGAATGCATAGAAACTAAGAATATTCGTCCATAGCCATGAAAGAAACATGCACACAGACATGAAGAATACTTGTACGCAGAGAAGAAGAACATATATATATCTATATATCTATATAGATATAAATATATATATATATATCTATATATCTATATTACACAGCCACGGTAGTGGCTGTGTTAGTTATGGTTAAGTTGCTAATCCCATAGGAAGAGCACTTTTTGGGTGGCTTATAAATTTGCTCTCCCTAGACGAATCCTCACCAAACTTTGCAAAGTCCACTCTGAAAGGTCTTGCAAAGTTTGGTGAGGTTTGGTCCAGGGGTGGCAAAGTTATAGGGGGGGGTCCCAAAATGTATTTTTTTCCCATAGACTGAATGGGGAAAAAACTTTTCACATGCCTACAGCCCAAACCGCTGGACGTATTTTCACCAAATTTGTGTTAGGAGCAGCGGCTTGGTCCCGAAAGCGTGCTTTTGTAAATTTGGTGAAAATCCGTCCAGTAGTTTTTTTTTAAACAACCAAAAAGTAGGTCACAAAAAATTTGTGATATCCGTGGAAACACTTCCCTGTTCGCTCCGCGGACAGGACACCGGTTGGCTAATCGGCTTGCATCATGTCCGCGGACATGCGACGTGTCCGCTAATTGGCTGGGATGAAGCATGAGGTGCGTCGGATTGTTTCGATGCGCCTGCCATCTTGGATCCGTGTTTGGTGTCTGCGGGCATCGCGGTAAAAACATATTAAAAAACACAACATTGCACTTGTCAAACTTATCAAATAATCTCTGGGGAGGAGAGGGGTGATGTGGATGGGATGGGATATGGCTGCAAGAAGCAAACAACTGGTGTTTTTTTGTCGCAAAAGTCTGAACAGTTAGGATGTTCGTGAACAGTCCTGTGCAGGAATGGAAGAAGTGGTTGATTCCATCTTCGCCTCCACACAAAGCACTTGAGAAGATTGTGTTTGATAAAACTCTCAAGAGATCTGACGGGACTCACAGCATTTTGTCACACGGTAGATTTGGAGGTGTTCCACAATATGTGCCTAAAGTACAGGCCAAAGAGATTCGGCATACAAGGGATGGAGATGTATAATCATGGAATTGCATGCAATTTTGTTCCGAGTACACATACATTGTCAGAAAACATTGCCAGCGTGCCCTGTGCACCTAAACAGAGCTTGTGGAACAGTTCAAATCCAGGTACAAATGATTACCATCTGTTTCTTTGATCAACAATGCTTTTAAGAAGTGTCCAAATAAAGCATTCACTTTATCTGTTAAAATGTATCCTCTTTGTTAATTTTTTTTTCAACTATTCCACTTTTTACAATTGCCTTACAATCCCCCAAAAGGGTTGAGACCTAGGCTACATAAGTGAAGGAGTCCGTGATCTAAGCATAGATGGGTCTATTGCTAGAAACACTTTGACTCTTTTTTGTGTACCCTCTACTTCCATGTTGGAGTAGGGCACTGTAGAGGAGGTCCCAGATACGACCTGCACCCCTGCCCCCATTGCGAGTTGCCAGTAAGGTACTCGCCAAGGTATGTGACGTACGAGGAGAAGCTGAACCAACAAAGGGCTGCAATAGGCCCTGCCCTGTGTACATTAGAAGATCAATACCTGTTGAAATACCCATAACCAGGCAACCCTGGGCAGCACAGTACCCAATCAGATAACCGTACCTGCCATTGGTACGAAATGACGAGTATTTACAGACTGTCCACGAGGAAACCCCAAAGGCCTTAATGGAAAGCCAATGGAAATAGACTAAGGGCCTGGGCAGCCCCGAGATCAACCAGAAGTGGCTACTGAAAGCTATGCATGCCAGTACCGACAATTGCGAGGATAATTGTAATGGACGAAGGGGAAGGACACTGTGAAAAACGTATGAGAATGGTGCCATGAGACAAGATGGAATCAACCACCTTATTGAACGTGTGTAAATAAGCTTGAACCACAAGATGCTAAGTAATCGAGTCTGCTTGCAATGCTTAGTAGAAGTTAGAGCGGCAAGCGCCGACTGTATACACCTACCTCAATACAGCACAATGTACACGTGCGACTCCATTTTATATAAACAGAAGTACTCCCAGGCGGCCAAGGCCTGACTGGTCAAGTTTCATATCCAGGCCCAAGCGGAGGAAAAGAGCGGGATCGAAACTTAACAAAGGATGGCTCATGCCGGGGAAATCGAGGTCAACCAGAGAAGGGGAGGTGAGCATGAGCTCACGAGGCTCCAACTTCAGAGCATGCCAGCCCGCCCGTGAAGGTCAAGATAAGAGAAGCCCATGCAGGTGGCCAAGAGCATACAGAATGAAATGTACAAAAGGTTGGAAACTGAAGCAGATTCACGGTGGACCAATACGTGACCAGACAGGCGTGAAGATGTACCACCGCCTGATGTCATCCAGAACCAGAAGGTGCCATAACTTTTCCTGATAAGAGACTACAGATCCGAGGCCATACCCAGCCAACTAATTGACACATAGCCCTAAACCACTGATTGATGGAAGGGAGGCAGGGTGAATCTTGGGACACCAGGCACCAGGGTGTCTATTCTGCATGCTGCTAATTAAAGTGGAGATTTATGTTTAGGGGCGTAACTCGCCCAATCACAAGGGACCATGTAATCTAGGGTCCTATAGACATTGGGCCTCATTACGACCCTGGCGGTAATTGCCCGTCATTACCGCCATGGCGTAATGAGCGTTTACGCCGTGGGACGATGGCGTAAAGAGCGCCACATTACGACCCATCGCGCACGAGCATTACGCCATTGCGGTAATGCAATTAACGCCATGGCGGAAAAGGCCCCTACCGGCATCGTTAAGCGAGCAAGGTGCACTTACGCCACCGTAATTAGCGGCCACCGTAAGTAGCGGCCACCGTAATTAGCAACCACCGTAATTAGCGGCGGCCGTAATTAGCGGCGGCCGTAAAAAGTCGAACCGGAAATAGCGTCATCGCGCCGGAACGGGAAACAGCCCGTCGGCCATCTTGAAAAACACAATCCATCGCCATCCTACCAAACAACACCAGACCCAACCCTGACACCTGTCCCAACCAATCACCCACCCTACCAAGTACCCGAAAATGCCTAAATGTGTGAAAAAGGCATGTGACCGCCAGCGCCAGGAGAGATTCAGCCGGGAGGAACTCTGCATGCTTGCGGAGACCCTGCAAGACAACGCAGGTGTCGTTTTCTCCCCGGACATGACCAGGACTGCGATTGGGAAAAAGAAGGCCATCTGGGCCCTGGTGGCTGAGCGCGTCAGCGCGGTGGGGACCGTACCCCGCACCCCACAGCAGTGCAGGAAGCGCTGGGATGACCTACGCATCCGGGTCAGAGCCGTCATCTCAGCAAACCGCAACCTTGCCCTGGGTACCGGTGGAGGGTCGGAATCCCCCCTGAAACTCCAACCGTGGGAGGAGATCTGTGCAACCACGATTGGCATGGAGTCCATTGAAGGCGTCGGAGGGATGGAAAGGGGAGCTCCGATATCAGGCGATGAAGGTAGGTGCCTCAAACAAGACATGCCATAGTCACATCAGTCCAATCATGTGTAGCACAAGGTTGCCCTAGAGTGTAAATGCAACACATATCAACACTGCCCATAGCCACATGCGAGCACCACCCTGCATACACTGCTGGCACCCGCATACCTGCATCCACATTCCACACTAAAAGGAGACAACCTGCATGGCACTGCCTGAAATCTTCCTCATCCACTGACCACAATAATGTCAAACATTTCATTCCAAAGTCCGCAGACCCATCAATAACGGCCTCCCTCCTTTGCTCCACCACAGGCACAGATTCACACCCAGAGGACCAGGACACCCCTGCACCAAAGAGGGCCAAGGAGGCCATCAACAACGTCCCTGCACCCTCAACCTCAGCTGCAGTGAGGCAGACCCCACAACAAGCAGGTCCCACTGCAGGCATACCGGAGGTCCCACCGGCAAGCACCCCTGTCGGCAGCAGGCCAGCAGCAGCTGCTCCACCTCCACCGACATTGCCTGCCACGGGAGGCAGGGGGTCAGCGGCCAGCAGCAACATCGGGGAGACAGCTGCAACAGCTGCATGTTCAGACTCGGACATGGAGCACGAGGTCAGAAGCCCCACTGACCTACTACATTCCCCCTGTTTCTCAGACGCCAGCCCCCATGAGGGTCACTCACAGGGGCACACAGAGGTAGAGGAGTGGCCATCCACCCCATGCCCTGTCCACACTCCACAGGAGGGGAGCAGCCCCTCCATCACTCCACCAGCACTGGCCATGGGCCAGCACGGCCAGCAGTCCCTCCAGGACATCACTCAACGGCAGCATCAACTGTCCGCAATGCTGGATGAGCATGCTGCGGAATGTGTGGGTGCTAGGTCTAGCATTGAACAGGCCACGGAGACCCTAAGGGCCGAAGTGGCGCAGAGCACTGCCACCCTGAGGGATGCCATGCAGGCCATGTCCAGGGACATCTGTGCAGAACTTGCGGCCTTGCGTCGTGCGGTCACTGGCCTCACCCACACACAACAGGACGTGCATGCACAGGGGCAGCCAGGGACATCCTCCACTGCCAGTTCTGCGCAGAGCAGCCCCGTGCGACGTTCCGGTCATAACCTGCGATCCACAGCCAGGGGTGCCCCGGGGGCCGGGAGAGGGGGCTTGTGACGGCCTGTGGGCACTGTCACAGGCATCTGTTGACACCTGCATGGGGTGTGTTGGGGTGTGCAGGGGGGAGGTGGGAGGGGGTGTGTTGGGGTGTGCAGGGGGGAGGTGGGAGGGGGTGTGTTGGGGTGTGCAGGGGGGAGGTGGGAGGGGGTGTGTTGGGGTGTGCAGGGGAGAGGTGGGAGGGGGTGTGTTGGGGTGTGCAGGGGGGAGGTGGGAGGGGGTGTGTTGGGGTGTGCAGGGGGGAGGTGGGAGGGGGTGTGACACGACAGTTCATAGTTTTAATACACTTTTTTCTTTCCAAAAAAGAAATGTGTGGACATTTTCATTGCGTATGTGTGCTTTATTGGTGTACAGTCCACAGTGTGCATGTCCCAGGGACACACAGTGCCCCAAGTGCAGTCTCCATGCGATAAACACCAGCCGTGTGTGCTAGAAGCAGTGGTCGATGATACTATGGCGCATGGCACGCCCCTCCTGTGCTTCGCCTCCTCCATGGGGTGCCGCCCCATCTGCACCCTCCTCATCCTCATCGTCAGGTGGTTGCAGTTCTGCATCAGGGGGCAGGGGCACATTCCGTCTGACGCACATATTGTGTAGCATGACACATGCCATGACGATCTTTGCCACCTTCTCATGGCCATACAGGAGTGCCCCACCAGACCTGCTGATGCTTCGGAACCGTGCCTTCAAGAGGCCGAATGTCTGCTCTATGACCACACGAGTACGTGTATGTGCACGGTTGTAGTCCTCCTCGTGCTGGTTCTGCGGGTTCCGGACTGGTGTGAGGAGCCACTTCTTCAGGGGATAGGCTGCATCACCTGTATGTAGGCGAGAATGTATGTGTCAGTTATGTTGTCTGATCAGGAACATGATGTTCCACCATGGCTCGCATCCAACTGTTACTTTGGCTCACTTCTACATGCACTAATTGATTCACACAATGCAACCAGTATGTGCTCATGGCTCCCATGGCCTGTTTTGCATGCCATCACCCAATGTATGCAGAGGGGTTGTGTGCATTGTGAGTGCCCTTCCTCTGTCTCCGTTCCCTGTGTTACTCACAGCCAGGTGGAGTATGCATCATCCCCCCCCCTTTCTGCCAGGTGGAGTATGCATCATCCCCCCCCCTTTCTGCCAGGTGGAGTATGCATCATCCCCCCCCCTTTCTGCCAGGTGGAGTATGCATCACCCCCCCCCCCTTTCTGCCAGGTGGAGTATGCATTGGTACGTCATTCACCTGCCCACTTCCATGACATTGCACTCACCGAGTAGCCAGGATCTTGGCCCTGCATGTCGCTCCATGTAGCGTGGTATTGTGGAGTTCCTCAGGACCATGGAATCATGGGTTGATCCGGGGAATCGGGCACAACAATGTGTGATGATCTTGTTGGAGTCACAGACCATTTGCACGTTGATTGAGTGGAACTGTTTCCGGTTGCGGTACGGTACCTCCATGGCACGTGAAACCACCAATTCCACATGGGTGCAGTCGATGGCACCAATGCAACCGGGTATGCTGGCTAGTGCATGGAAACCCACTTTGGTGTTTGCAATCTCCTGGGCAGTCCGTGGTAATGAGATGTGGTCGTCTGTGTGCTTGAGGAGGGCATCGAGCACTTGGATGAGTGTTCGTGAGAATAATGGTTGTGAGATGCCATGCAGGTGCCCCACTGTGTGCTGGTAGGTGCCTGTGGCCAGGAAGTGGAGTACGGCCACTACCTTCAGTAGGGGGGGGATGGCGGTTGGACTTTCTATCATGCTGACGATGTCGTTGTGTGTCATGACTACGATGGCGGTGATGGTGTCCCGGTCCAAACGGTACAGGGTGTGGATCTGCTCAGCAGTGAGGTTGAATGGATTGGCTCTGATGCGTGGGATTGGGGGCTGCCTGCGTGGTGGCACTGGCTGTGCTGGTGGGGCTTGCTGGGCCTGCCTTGCCCTCCTTCTCCTCCTGCGTCTCCTCTGTGCTGCCTGTTGTTGTTGTTGCTGTTGTAGCACATGCATTGCTATCAGGTCCTCCAGCCCCAACATTGCTAGTCGTATTGGCATCATTGTGGAGTGTGACTGGGTGTGGGAAGGGGTGGGGTGTGCTCTTTTTGTACTCCCCTGAGTCTGTATTGCCTTCACATGTGCTGTTTCTGTGCACCTGTGGCAGCTGCATTCACTTAACATGGCCCTTTACGGTTGGTTCGCGATGGCGTTATTTGCACCATGGCGGTAAGGTACTTAACGGCCTGGGTGATGGCGTTAGGCGCATGTCCGCTTGGGTCGGCATTTGCGTGCCTTTCCGCCATGGCGCTAAGTACGGTGTGGGCGGTCGCGTGCGCGCACCCTTGGCGCAGTTAGCGGCAGCGTTAACTACGATGCCGCTATTGGCTTCGTAGTTAACGGTCACGGGTCATGATCGGACCTGGCGGAAAACGATGGCGGTAACCATTTACCGCCATCGTTTTTCACTTAGCGCCAGGGTCGTAATGAGGCTGTAACCAATGAGACGTCGTACTTGTAGTGACGTCAATCATGTGTGCTTTAGAGGGATGGGCATAGACGCCCACCCGATAAGAGTTATCCAATCTGTATGCCTTATTTTCATATACAGATATAACAATTATACTTAAGTTACCTTTCCCAACCAATTATATTGCATGATGATTTTTTATGGAAGTGTACGTCATTGATGATGGAATTTGCCAATAAAAAAGGCTGTTTGACTGAAGTTCGGGGAAGTCGGGGCGAGACAGGTGTTCGTGATGCTGCTGATATCCATAAGCTGATGTATGTATTATTAAACGGACTTCCCTTTGCCAACTTACTGAGTCCCTAGTATTGATTTGTGCTGGAGTATCTAAGTCCTGCACCCTGTCCTCACACGGTGAAGCTATCTTGTATTACAAGTTTTGGGGGTCGAGTACTGACCAATGGGCCCGTCAGTAATTTCCTCTCCCCGAGAACACTTAGTAGCAGAGGATGGTTTCGGCCATCGATTATTGATAATCGATTAATATAGTTATAAGACACCTTTAAACTGACGGCACGAAGTAACTCTGGGCCTCAGGTTACATCGCGAGTCCTTTCGCTATTCCGGCTGAGTAGGCCAAGAAGCTTCCCGTGGACAGTGATAGTGTATTTACTCCCAAAAATCTGCATTGGGTCTGAAGGAACCTGCTTTTCCAAGCATAACCCTTTTCATTTCCACGGGAAGCAGATCGGATGAAAACCATAAAGCGGGAAGAGGAAGGGGCGGTGATCCCGGAGATCCAGAGAGGAAAAGAGACGATCGGTGAGTGAAACAACGAAACTCGTTACCTTGGCAAATGACTTATAGGCATTAGAGCAAGTGGGGGAAGGTAACGGAGGGTGGCGGAGAAAGATAAAATAGTTAGAGGTAGAGAAGACGGTATATATATAGTGGGTTAATGACTCGAGTATAAAAGGAAGACAGATATAGCGGAATACCGGGGGGGCACCCGAGATTAAAACTGTGAGGAATACCGGGGGGCACCTGAGAGAAAACTGTAAATTCGCCTTGTTCCTGCGCTTTAAAGAGTGGTCAGAAGGAACTTGAACCCAGAGCCCACAGAGAGGGGGACACTAGGCTACGATGACGTTTAAAGACGTCATAAAGGGGTAGTTCAAATCCCATGACGGGGTAATAATTGGAAGGCTGGTATACGTTGACCAGCTGGTGTCTGTCTAGTCTGTCAAGCGTCTGTCCTACATGTTCTGTGTATGCTGAATGTGGAATTATTGTGATATTAAATGATGGCAATGCATTTTGGTTTTCGCGATTCTGTAAATGAGAGGGAATCGCCACTGAATTGATGTGTCTCGAGTAAAACTGTTGGTGTAAAAAGTTTGCGGAAAAGTTGGATTGGAGCTTGAGTATATGGTGCTCGCTCATAATAGTGTAAAAAATTGAAACACTGTGTGATCATTGTTGGTGAAAAAATTAAGAATGGAAGAAATTACCCCACTTGAACACTTGTGCAAGCAATTGCCAGAACATGCAGCAAAGCTAAAGAAATACAGCCAGGAGTGGGTTAAGGGCACCGCAAATAAAATGTTTATGCCGTGGCCCCAGAATGGGTCATTGTCTAAGGCTGTCTTACAGCACATGACCACGTTCCTACATGCCACATATAGCGGGAAGAAACTCGAGAAACGCCTTGCCGTTCTTGAGCTTTGGAAAATGTTTGAACAAGTAACGGAAGAAGAACCTCCCGCAGACTGGATATTAAATGTATGTACAGAGGGGGGTGAGATGCCTACCGCGCCACCTGCCCCGTCAGAACCAGTTGTTGAGGGAAGTAAGTCGGAAGGCCTTTACCCACTATGAGAACTTAAGGCAGCCACAGGTTATAGCAACCCTGCATACGAGTCACCTGCGTGTAGCAGTGACGACACGAAAGAGAAGGAACAGGAAATTATCTCGGCCTCCACGATCCCGTGGAACAAAGAGAGACGAGATGAGGAAAGGAAGGACCAGGCCCAAACGAGTGCACCTCTCAATAGAGAGAGAGAGGGAAAGAAGCGGAAAGGAACCGATGAGGTAACATTTGCAAAGGACGAATGGATGGGAGGGCAGATACTATTGAAATAAGATGGAAAAGGAAGTGATGACGCAAGGCCAAGTGAACGGTCTGTTGAGGTGCAAAGTAAGGAAAAGAAGAAAGAAATGGCTATGAGAGACGAGAGGGCAAGAAAAAAGGATAGGTTGAGGCGAGACCAACTATATCGCGAAGAGCAGAGTATAACGCTCAGTCGCACGCAATATGCAGTCTATGAAAAGTGCAGGCAGAACATGCTAAAGTTGGAGGAAGAAAGGAGGATGCACGAAAGGAAAGTGAAGAAGAGAGAAGATGAGGAAAGTAGAAGGGCAAAAGAACATAGAAACGAACGGATGAGGTAAGTAGATAAGGCTAGAGAGGAGGTGAAGTAGCGAAGAGAAATGGATGAGGAAGCAGAGCGTAAGCGCAGGCAAAGGGTGTGAGATTTAGAATATTTGCAGCGGGAAGTGAAAAAACCCAATCCTGTTGTAGACTGGGAAAACATAGAAGAGTTCTTTCCAGCAAGTGATGTAGTACGAGGTACAAGCGGGACAATTATTGATGATGATTTCGACACCAGAAGCATTGGGGAGCGATTGATAAAATATATGATGAAATGGGACTGGAACGAATCTCCCAAGAGGGAAGGGAAGATGAGCGCTTAGAGAGCACTCAGTTATATGACACTGAGGATGTCATCCAAAGTAGTGGGAGTAGGGTACGTTCCCTAGATATACTCGAAGTCGAGCAGAACGAAGATGATACAAGAAGCTGTGTGAACTGGGAGTATTCAGAGTCTGACTCCGAAGGGGTAA
This sequence comes from Ambystoma mexicanum, assembly GCF_040938575.1. Taxonomy (NCBI): domain Eukaryota; kingdom Metazoa; phylum Chordata; class Amphibia; order Caudata; family Ambystomatidae; genus Ambystoma; species Ambystoma mexicanum. Next base: position 296,042,840 of record NC_090930.1, on the reverse strand, counting down.
CGTAAGAAACTGTGTATGATGAAGGGAGATGGTGCGAAAAGCATCACCCAGGGAACCAAGAGGTACGATGGTCAGATGCTAGAGGGTCCACAAGTAGGACACCCAAGTCCGCTGGACAGTCCAGCCGACACAAAGAGACACCCCACGGTCAGAGGGGGGCATCAGCCACTGCCTATGCGGACAGGCTAAGAGCATTACCAGGCAGGCGGCAAGGCGGAAATGCCACCCTGGCAAAAGACCAGAAAGATAGAGAAGACTGCGCATTCCAATTCCCGCTATTAGAGAAAGGGGGAGCAAGACCACAGTATATTCCTTGGCTGCACATGGACCGTGAGAATCTTAAAAATAAACTTCCCATGCTGACGTCGGGGGCTAGGAAGTGGATACATGAGTTAGAGAAAATGACAGGGGGTGTCACTCTAGCCATAGCGGCCATCAAGGGTCTCCTAATTGCTATACTCGAGGAAGGAGCAGACGATGTGTGGAAAAGGGCAGGCTACCCTAGGGTAACCATAACTAACACCTCTCATGACGGAGCACCGTTTAATAACTGTAGAGCAGCAGTATGGAAAGTGCTACGTACGCTATATCCAGACACATCCGATATGGGAGCTATAATGACTCGAAAAATGAAGGAGTCAGAGGATCCGTTGCTTTATATCCAGAATTTTCAAGACGCGTGGGTGCTTGAAACGCATGAGTCTTGGACGAAATCTATCCCTGTATTCTATCATATATAGTGCCAAGGGTTACCAGAACCGGTGCAAAAACAACTCAAAAAATTGGTAGGAATAGAAGCTAAACCGTGGGCCGAAATCCAGTTAACAATTGCCCATTATTGTAGGCTGTTGCAAGAAAAGAATCGAAAGAAAGAGGCAACGCGTAAGGGAGAAGAGGCGAAGCTAGTGCAAAGGAAGCTCTCGAAGTATGCGCTCGAGGGAACCATGCTAACAAACCCTGCCGATTCAAGTGCGCAATGTGCCACTAACCCTCCACAGAACAATCAGGGTAACGCGGGATATTATCCGAGAGGAAGGGGATTTGGAGGAAGAGGATGGCAGGGTAATCAGGGAGGCTTTAGAGGTAACCAAGGAGGTTTTCAAAATGTTCAAGGTGGTATCCAGAGCGCACCAATGGGCAGTATAGCTATGCCAGATGGACAGATGGCCCGACCACCACCAGTGTGTTGGCTGTGTGGAGTGACAGGACATGTGGCACGCATGTGCAGAAGCCAAGGCATGTGGCAATCAACAATCAAGGGATGGGGGCAGGCACGGCAAATCAACCGGCTACCCCACAACAGGGCAATGCACAAAACTATACTGTGCAGCAGCAGGCAGCTGGCTTGCAACAAGGTGCACAGCAAGTGGTCCAACCACTGAACATGGGGAATGTACCACAGGGACAACCCCAGCAGACACTGACGCAAGTGGCTCAGAGCACTAACACAAGTGGGGGAAACCCACAGGTATACAGTGGACCGAACCTATACATGAAATAGTATGGCTCACAGGGATCTCTGATGTGCTCTATCCTATCGGTGACACCAGACCCTAATAGGGAACCAAGGGTAAATGTCACCATAGGGGGAAAAGAGTATTCCTTCTTAGTTGACACAGGCGTGACACGTTCGTGCATAACAGAAGGCAAGTTTTCCTTGTCCGGCGAGGCAATAGACACACAGAGTTTCACTGGAGCTCATAGTAGGGTTCCCTTTACAGACACTATCCCAGTCTCAGTGGGAGAGCATGAAATGAATGTGCCTTTACTGTACTCCCGTCAGTCCCCAGTAAACATCATGGGTCGAGATCTAATGACAAAGCTGAATATGTCAATCTCATTTACTGAGAATGGCATAGTGTGCTCCACGCCAGAAATGCATTATTCCAACGTATGCAAAATGATCAGAGCATACTCGGGACGTGCAGCTATGAGAGCTTTACCGCTGGAGCCAGAGGTCTTCGAATATGGTGTGTGAGTGCTTATGGCGGGATTGCCAGGCCTCGCAGGCAAAACTATGAGGACTCCTGACGAGTTTCTTTTTAGACCAAGGATACCCATGCATGAAGAAGAGGGACAAATATTTCCTTTGGAGATGCAGTTTGCCGCAGTAAAGAGGAAGGTGGTTTTAGTAGAAGGATACAATGACGAAGGAAGGCAATGGTGTGCAGTTATCGCCATTGAAGAAGGGTATCGAGTGACTGACGTCACAGATGATGATCTGCTCGAAGAGCAACCTGACTTAGAGGAGACACGGGTGGAAGTAAGTCTCATATTCTGGGTTAAAATGGTCAAACGAGAAGTGCCGCAGCGAATGATGCTAGTGATGGCACGACCAGAATACTTTGAGGAGGATATGGCCCAGGTGCCAGTCACAGTATTGTCAAAAGGGCCTTATGACGTAGGACTCCTGAAGGGGGCAGGAGAGGTGAAGATTAAACTCAAGCCTGGAGCGATCCTACCAAAAGCGCGACAATACCCCATGTCCAGAGAAGCGGATGAGGGGATTGCAAAGACAATCTCTGCCATGATGGAACAGGGCATTCTGGTAACGTCAAAATCACCTTGTAACACAGTGATCTATCCTGTCAAGAAATCGAAGGGAGGATCTTGGCGTTTAATCCAGGATTTACGAGCATTGAACGACATAGTCGAAGCCGAGTTCCCTCTAGTCCCTAATCCCTCCACCATTTTGTGCAACATACCCAAGGAGGCAAAATATTTCACTGTAATTGATTTGAAGAATGCATTTTTCTCGATTCCATTGCACTGTGACTCACAAGACCTGACGTCATTTACTTTCAGAAAAATGCACCTGAAAAGTACAAGGCTGCCACAGGGGTATTGTGAATCTCCATCCATTTTGAACAGAGTCCTGCAAATGGACCTAAGCAACATTGCGGTAGACAGTTTTGTATTGCAGTATGTAGATGACATTCTGATCTGCAGCACCACTGAAGAGCAATGCCGACACCACTCTGTTCAGCTATTGACCATATTAGCTGAGAAGGGATACAAGGTGGACAAGGACAAGTTGCAATACTGCCAACAGGAGGTGTTCTACATAGGGAAACTAATCTCACATGAAGGGAAAAAGGTAACACCAGAGAGGGCTGAAGCTATCATGAACACGGCTAAGCCGCCCACAGTAAAACAAATGCAGAGCTTCTTAGGCCTATGCAATTATGTCAGAGCATGGGTCTTCGATTACAGCTCGTACACCAAGCCCTTGCTCCAGGCCTTAAAAAAAGCCCAGGCAACAGAAGGAAACATTGAATGGACTGAAGAAATGGAAAAGGGGTTTGCAGAGCTAAAGGGGGCAATTTGTAAGGCCCCAGTTCTATGGGATCCCCCCAATTATGCAGAGGAATTCTATCTCTTCTCTCATACCGATGGCAATTTTATGACGGTAGTGCTCGCTCAGCGAACATCGCTGGGGTACAAGCCCCTAGCATACTACAGTGGGAGCTTGGACCCGGTCATGAGGGGCCACTTCCCATGCAAGCAAAATTTAGCAGCCGCCGCGTTTGCCATCGAGAAAGCATCATCCATTGTGATGGGATGCTCCATGACATTATATGTTGAGCACTCATTATTTGTCATATTGGAAACGCCAAAAGGCACCTTGACTTCACATAGAGCATCAGCATATGAGGTGATTATCTCAAATCCATCGATCAAAATAGTGCGATGCAAAACTGTGAACCCTGCTATGTTTATTGCTGAGCCAGTCACAGAGGGAGAACCTGTGCATGACTGCGCCAATTATGAAGAGTTTTACGATGAAATCCCCAGAGTAAGAGAGAATGCTCTGCCAAGCGGAGAAGTCGTCTTCATTGACGGGTCATCGAGAATTGACCAAGAAGACGGGCAATGGTATACAGGCGTGGCTGTGATCAAACACATGGCAAATGGAGAGTTCCAAGCACTTGTCAGTGCACGAATACCATCCCACTATTCGGCACAGGCTGCAGAACTAGTGGCATTGATACTCGCCATTGAGAATCACGCATACCAGGAAGTAACAGTGTACAGTGACTCCGCCTATGTGATGTCCACCGTGCATGCAGGCCTGGCATGATGGAAAAGGAGGGGCTACCTCCGATCGGACGGCACGCCAGTGCAACATGCAGCCTTGTTGGACAGGCTGATAAAAGCACTACAACTCCCAGCGTGCATAGCGGTCGTTAAGTGCGCCGCTCACACCCAGGGAACAGATTTCGTGTCACTTGGAAACCATGAAGCGGACACAGAAGCCAAGCGCATGGCATCCAAGGGTGAGACAATCATGGACGTGGAGGTGGCACGTACCCATGAACGAATGATGATAGCCCGAGCCACTCCAGAAGCCTATAGCAATATGGGGCAGACACAGTTAATGGAACTCCAGGGAGAGGCACCTCAGGATGAGAAGAATTTATGGAAGCGTCAAGGGTGTTCTTTAAACACCTCTGATGGGTTATGGAGGCAGGACAGCACTGGTAAACCAGTAATGCCTGTCACCCTTCTAAAGGTAGCGTTAGAAAAGCTCCACTACCCTTTCCATATGTCAAAAGAAAATCTTGCGGCAATGCTCTCAGAAGACTGGTTCACGCCGAATCTAGCGGAGCATGTTGCATTCTTTATGGTCAATTGCATAATTTGCCAGCAATTCACCTCTGGGCACACATTGAAGGTGATGAGAGGAATCATTCCCAGACCTGAAGGGCCTTTCCAGCACCTGCATATCGACTATGTCGATATGATTCAGGTTTGTAATGGGTACAGGTATTTAATTGTCGTGGTGTGTCCATTCTCTAGATTGATAGAAGCAGGGCCCTGTACACACCGTGACGCTGCCTGTGCTGCAAAATTCCTGGTGAGGGAGGTTTTCCCCAGGTGGGGGGTGTGTGAGGTTATGAGGTCAGACAACGGGCCCCATTTTGTAAACTCAGTATTTGAGCAGATTAGCTTGTTGCTTGGTATAAAGCACAAGTTCTCATTGGCCTATCACCCAGAAGGAAATGCCATATGTGAAGGGCTCAACAGCCTGTTGAAAGAAAGGATAGCCAAATTGAAGCTCACATTAAAGAAGGGATGGCTGCACTGCCTACCACTGTCATTATATGCGCTTCGGAACCAGCCAGGCTCCGACCATCACCTCACGCCGCACAAAATTATCACTGGTAGAAGAATGAGAACCCCTCTTACCCCCGAGATAGGGCTAGATGTGATGCCCAGCCTGCTAGGGAGGTTCTGGGAGAAGAAATGAAGAATTACCTTGACTGCCTTACCTCTAGTACATCTGTCATTTCAGGCCAGCTGCAGCGACGACGTAAAGGGAAGAGCACATCACAAACAACAACAGACAGTGCTGAGACAGGCGCAGCACACAGTCTTTGTGCGCCACTCATCTTCCCTGTTGACAGCGTTTTGGTGAGGAACTTTACGAGGAAGAAATGGGACGAACCCCGATTTAATGGCCCTTTCATCATAGAGGACTGCACCCCGTCCGCTGTCAAGCTCCAAGGAAGAAGAGCCTGGAACTTCCTGAATGACGTCAAGCCCTTTATAGGAGAAGGCGCTCCTACTGCATCCACCGTGGAATCTACAGACAACGGGAAAGGACCACAGCGCGTGCAGACAAGGTCTATGGTGAGGAAGAAGGACGCACAAGCAGAAAAGACAAACTGAAGAACTCGCTGTGAAAATTGTGGCTATTTCTCTAAGCACTGAACAAGAGGCAATACTTTTCAAACAAACTCTGATGAGCAGTAAAGGCAGGACACTCTCATAAGCTAAAACTGTTATCCTGAAAGCATCCAGTATCTAGACTTTGTTCACGAATTTATGGTACACCCCAGCAGAAGCCTTAAGTGGGATGTACTCACCTAATTCCAATTAGTGACATTGACTTATCCATCACTCATAGGGAGAGAAACAAGTGTCACAGAATTCATCCAAGATCCAGAAAATAAGAAGGTAATCAGGCAACTATTGACTGTCATCAGAGAGGTCCTCGCTGAATTGCCCCAGCACGAGGAGCAAAAGAACAATGCTCCCGCCTCAAGCAGTCATTGACGGAGTGACCTACACATTATTCTTTCGAATCATTGAGGAGTCCCCAGAACTTGTCTGGAGGACCACAGATACACTGACGTTCAACAGAGATCCCCGAAACAATCATTTTCTAAACCAGATATGGAGTAAACTAAATAACGTGGTAGCCATCCACGCAGCAGGCAAGTGCAAAGACTGCTCAAAGCAAAAGCAATGCGTGTGATTGAGACCCGCAAAACAAATACATGTCCCTGTCCCCTGAGGACAGCCTACTAGCCCACAATTTCCTCTTCGGCTTAGTAAATGACTTTCCGGAAATGGTAGGGAGACCTGCCGAGGTTGACGCCCTCACCTTCCTCAGAGACCCTGCCAACGTGAGAAAGATAGGAACACTCTTCTATAGCATACAGCTACAAATGGAACTGTCCAGCTTTCAGGGGGAGTTTCTGAGAGAATTCCAGTGAAATTAGTCGGCGAGGGACAGATCGAGAAGGCAAGGACTGATCACACTGCAAAAAAGACCGGTGACCCAAGAGACAGAGAACCAGAGCAAATGTCATTATCACCTGAAGATAGCAGAATTGCCTTCACAGTCTTCTTTCACCTCATCGAGAACTTGCCAGAGCTAGTGGGTAGACCCATCACTGTCGACGTGCACACGTTTCTCTGTGATCCAGCAGAAAATGCACAACTCAACAGACTCCTGAGAGCTATTGCATCACAGCTGAGAAGCAATCATGGACATCCGCTGCTGAGAAGGGCTTTAGAAGGGAGAGGTCCAAGATAAAACTTTTTCATCACCCCCCCCAGGGCAGAGCACGGAAATAAAGACGCAGTTCTCCATGCTTTTAACGGAGGACAGATCGAGGAAAGCAGAAACAAGGATACCAATATCGTGATTTTATTTTTCTGGTTTTTCTATTTTTCATCATCCTCCCGCAGTGGAGTAAATGGGGAGTGGGAGAGAGACTGTTCAGCAACTCGACCTCGAAGAACCGAGCAAAAGGAGTAGAGACACAAACTTCACTGCCGTGTTTACCTTTTTCAACCTTTTTCTTATTTTTTCCTACCTCCTCATATGTTCACTCTTATTTTTATTTTTGTTTTTATTTTTTCAATGGTTTATCTATGCGTGAGGTGCAGCAAATTCCTGCATGTCCTCAGGGCCAAGACGAATTGGGAAGGTGCCCTGGGAATGCGTTCTATACACAAATGCAAGAAGAATGTGATGTGCAAAAAACGGTAGTGTAACCTTTTTCCATAGTCTAGCAAAGGATCTGTACTCCATAACTAGAGACTTCCGTCATCACCCGCAAGAGGGGGGACATTAAGCTGCACCCGCCACTTTAGTGTTTGCTGAACTTTTTAAGTAACGAAATCAAGATAAGAGAAGAAACAAACTATTGACTATGGACTTGTTCGTGATGGGGGCCCAAAACAGTAATTTAGTTGTGCCACCAGTGGATGGGCGCCCCCGCGTTCCTGGAAGGAGGTGCTGCAAACTGTCCTTCAAGGCAATCATATGTATATGTATAGTGATTATTATAGTATTTTTGTCGTTAAATGTCCGTGCATCCATCAGGTAATGAGCGTCTGGGCCCCACAAAGGCACCCAGACCTTATATTGTCATCCCTGTTCCAAGTAAAATTGATGATAAAGCAAATGATTTACAGTTGAATTTAATTAGCAGTGATATGGATGCACCTGAAATTATGAATGACGAAAAAAGCTGGAGACAGGGTCAGCGCGGAATGAATGACAACATAGCACTGTCCACAGCATACACCCACACACTGAGTGCACACGAGCAAGGGCAAGTGTCAATGGCTGTGAGACCCCAGGCTGAACAGACAGAAAACAAAAAGATACCTGTGAAACGAACAGCTCCAGAGAACAGAGAACCAAGCGAGCAACAAGACAGAGATGGCATGACAAAATCCCTCAAGAGAACAGAGGAAGCCACAAAAGAACTCATGGGGCAGACACATGCGGTAGTCAAGTATGTGTTTCCGCTCATACTAAGAACAAAGAAACTACACGAGGAGCTGAGCAAGAAAACTGCAGCAACTGTGATAACGAGCACACCTGCTCCAACACCGGAGATACCGACCAAGCTTACGACACCGCCACATGTTGGATGGATGATGAGCAACATGTGGAAGGAGGTCTAGGAGAGAATGCACGAGGGAAGGAGAAGAAACACAACACCTCCCCATAGTACTGCAGGGCAGGAAATGAAACCTGCCCCTCCAAGGATAATACCCGAGAAACTACCTGAACGAAAGAGCAGTACAGACGCATTCAGAGACATAGTGTTGGCCAACTACAGAAAAACGTTAAGAATCAAGAGAAACCCATATGAAACGGACAATGAAATAAACGACCACTTGGACAGCACAGCCCATCTTGGAAACAACATATGGTACCAGCACATGTAGGAAGTTGGACGAAGGCAATCAGAAGGAAAATGTTTCGTCTGTGCACTCCTGCCATACAGCATGGGAAAGTCCAAGATCTTCGTGGCTGTAGAAGAAGATGTCCCCACAGCACACTGTATGTCACACGTAGCTACGTGCAACATCAGAGGACAATTCATGGGAAGAGATCCCTCATTGATATGGGCCAACGAAAAGGACTACCCTGATGAAGACGGGTTTGTCCAAGACATCAAAACAAGAAACAGGGTGCACACCAAGAATCGCGTTATTAGATATGAAAACCCTGACGTAAAAGGATCAGAAATAAGGTGGGAAATAAACTCAAGACTCAACGTCCAAGGAAACACGGCAGAAGAAGCTCAAATATGGAGGAACTGGGGACAAATGCAGATCTGGGGATCAGTAGTTTCCCCTAACGGATGGGAGGAAGGAGTCGTAATCTGCTGAGCTTGGATGGTCCTTGGAGCCTGCAAGGAAGCAGAAGAAAACTCACAGAGTTTGTGTAAACCTCTATGGCCGAAGTTGGTGAAGCTGTTAACATGGGTCAAAGACAGGGGAGGGCCCCTGCAAATAGTACCGTTGGAGAACCCGAAACTGTGCTTCAGAAGTAATGGCACAGGAAAATGGGGGAAACTCAAAACTGTGGACGAATATATGAGGCACCAGGAATGGCACAAGGAACCGCAGTCCTGATGGACCGCTATTGGGCGTGTGGATCCAAAGCATACATAAGACTGCCAAGAAATTGGGGGGGCATATGTACATTGGTCACTGTCCATGTTCCTGCACTGGTGATTCCAAAAAACGATCTGAATCTGGACAGCTTCCCGAAAGCAGATGCTCATCTGAGAAGGAGGAGATCCGCAGAACTGATATCCAGAATGAAGAGAGAAAACTACTTTTCTGCCAAATCAGAAGAAGCATTCTATGCGATTCCATACGAACTCAGGCTGTTCAGCCTCACTTCAACAGTATTCACCACAATGCTCCTGCCACACATCCAAATTGGAGTGAATGCTAAATGGTTGCAGATAACCAGATGGGAGTTATTGCAGACCATCAACACCACTATAAAAGGATTCAATGCAATCAAGGAGGAACTAAGAGCAGTCCGGCTGATGACTCTTCAGAATAGATACGTGTTGGACATGATCACCGCAATGGATGGAGGTGTTTGCGCAAAGATTGGAGAATCATGTTGCACATTTATACCATCGCATGATGAGGGAAATGGAACCCTCACAGAGGCCATAAGCATGTTGACAACTTAAAAAACCAGATGACTGATGAAACGGACAAAGTGGATGATGATAGCTGGTTCAGAAACATATTCTCATGGGTCCGCAATGGATGGCAGACATATTCAAGTTCCTGGGAGCATTGCTAGCAATGGTGCTGCTAGGATTCTGTGTTATCAAGATAATCATCACACAGTGCCAGAAAACTGCAAAGAAGGCCATTCGGATGAAAGTAATGATCGATGTCGAGCCAGGGTGGAAGCCCAGAGACCTAACAGATGAGGAGATAAGGAATTTTGTGAAGGCCAGCAAATTTGCAACTGAGGAAGCGAAATTTGCTTCTCCCAAGAAACGAAGAAGGTATGAAGGCAAATGGATTTACTGCAGTCTAAATGGACAATGCCAATTGATGACCTGGAACAAAGATGAGCATGTGAAAACAAAAGGTACGTGACGTACGAGGAACAGCTGAACCAACAAAGGGCTGCAATGGGCCCCTGGCCTGTGTACATTAGAAGATCAATACCTGTTGAAATGCCCATAACCAGGCAACCCTGGGCAGCACGGTACCCAATCAGACAACCGTACCTGCCATTGGTACGAAACGACGAGTATTTACAGACTGTCCACGAGGAAACCCGGAAGGCCTTAATGGAAGGCCAATGGAAATAGACTAAGGGCCTGGGCAGCCCCGAGAACAACCAGAAGTGGCTACTGAAAGCTATGCATGCCAGTACAGACAACTGCGAGGATAATTATAATGGACGAAGGGGAAGGACACTGTGAAAAATGTATGAGAATGGTGTCATGAGACAAGATGGAAGCAACTGCCTTATTGAATGTGTGTAAATAAGCTTGAACCACAAGATGCTAAGTAATCTAGTCTGCTTGCAATGCTTAGTAGAAGTTAGAGCGGCAAGCGCCGACTGTATACATCTACCTCAATACAGCACAATGTACATGTGCAACTCCATTTTATATAAACAGAAGTACTCCCAGGCAGCCAAGGCCTGACTGGCCAAGTTTCATATCCAGGCCCAAGCAGAGGAAAAGAGCGGGATCAAAACTTAACAAAGGATGGCTCATGCCGGGGAAATCGAGGTCAACCAGAGAAGGGGAGGTGAGCACGAGGCTCCAACTTCAGAGCATGCCAGCCCGCCCGTGAAGGTCAAGATAAGAGAGGCCCATGCAGGTGGCCAAGCGCATACAGAATTAAATGCACAAAAGGTTGGAAACTGAAGCAGATTCACGGTGGACCAACATGTGACCAGACACGCGCAAAGAAGTACCACCGCCTGATGTCATCCAGAACCAGAAGGTGCCATAACTTTTCCTGATAAGAGACTACAGATCCGAGGCCATACCCAGCCAACTAATTGACACATAACCCTAAACCACTGATTGATGGAAGGGAGGCAGGGTGAATCTTGGGACACCAGGCACCAGCGTCTCTATTCTGCATGCTTCTAATTAAAGTGGAGATTTATGTTTAGGGGCGTAACTCGCCCAATCACAAGGGACCATGTAATCTAGGGTCCTATAGACATTGTAACCAATGAGACGTCGCACTTGTAGTGACGCCAATCACGTGTGGTGTAGAGGGATGGGCATAGACGCCCACCCGATAAGAGTTATCTAATCCGTATGCCTTATTTTCATATACAGATATAACACCTATTCTTAAGTTACTTTTCCCAACCAATTATTTTGTATGATGATTTTTTATAGAAGTGTACGTAATTGATGACGGAATTTGCCAATAAAAAAGGCTGTTTGACTGAAGTTCGGGGAAGTCGGGGCGAGACAGGTGTTCGCGATGCTGCTGATATCCATAAGATGATGTATGTATTATTAAACAGACTTCCCTTTGCCAACTTACTGAGTCCCTAGTATTGATTTGTGCTGGAGTATGTAAGTCCTGCACCCTGTCCTCACACGGTGCAGCTATCTTGTATTACAAGTTTTTGGGGGTCGAGTACTGACCAACGGGCCCGTCAGTAATTTCCTCTCCCCGAGAACAGCGCATTCTGCCATTGCAAAGTTTCTCTACCCCTTAGCAGCGCCACAATCATCGAGCAAGGGCAGCCCCCACATTTTTCCTACTGTGCACATGCATCAGAATTACAATTCTCATGGATGCAGTGAGGCAAGTTGTTGCAAAATAAGAATGTATGTTGATTCTGAGTGAAGGTCACCAGCTTTGAATTTTTGCTTGCGAGCTAAGGATCCCCACGCATCGGACACACAGTATAAGGTTCAATTATTTTTTGACCATGAGAGAAAGGGAGCATTCTGAAAGGAATTGTATGAAAGGAGGGGTGTAATAATGTAAGATATGATAAGGTTATGCATTCCAAAACTGGACTAAGGAACATGTAAATTCAGTTTATGAAAAATCGTTGGTGCGAACGGAGTCTGCGTTACGGTCTGAGTTATGCCAAGAGAATGGAAATGGTAAATATAATGTAAGTTTGATTTTCGACGATTTTATACCCGAACGAGCACCAACCTATCATTATCTGACCATTATTTCTGGGTTACATTCTACTCGTTTGTTCTGTGTGGCATATTGTAATGAAACGCAAGTATAAACTTTGTGTGTAATGTTCTTTATACTGCCGAGATGGGCAGGCCAGCATTGAGATGCATGTAGACCACTACTCAGTTCTCCCAGGTTCAACGCTAGTATTTCATTAAAATGCCATCTATGAGCAACTCGAATTGTAGCGTCAGCTTCCGTATCCCTTTTAGAGTTGATCATACTACATAGCAGTGTCCACGGAAGCAAATTTTGTACCACTTTCCACGTTGTTTTCTCTCTGTTGAGATTGTTTCATGTCTGTGCTAATCGTTAGCTTAAAGTCTATGCCGAATTAATAAGTCAATAGATAAATTGTAATAAAGATCAGCTAGTGAGACACATTTCTATTATGTTTTTGAAACAGGTACATCCTGCCATTCTGCGATTGTCATAGATTCCAGATGCCAACTGACGGGTTCTTTAACCGGAAGCTGCAGTTACTTGTGAACAACTGGATGTATTTGACTCTTTTTTGGGAAGATCGCCAAGGGCCCATATGCCCTTACGCTGTACTAGCAATTAGGAGCAACATAACATCCTTTACGGTGGTCTAGCCCCATGTTGATGCACAAGCCCTGGAATTCACTGTGCGACCCAAGCGGTTCTTTTACCCAAAACGAACACCTTGTGTACACAAAAAGAACAACGCGTGACTCACGATAAACATTTTGGATCGCGAGCGAAGAAACAAATTTCGAATTTGATTGAATATGGCAATAGTCGGATGTTCTCGGAGCGTTTATTGTGAAATAAAAGTACTTTACAAATTGTACAGTCTTGCTGTTTCCTTTTAAAGTACGGTTTCATATTCCGAATTGTGACGTGCTGTGTTGTTAGACGATGTGTGTTGATTTTCGCATTCTGCGTCACATCACGTAGGTGATGACTGGGCGCATTTGGCTACGCTGCCCAGTAACGTCACTGAGAAAGGCAGAGAATATCACTAGGTTTGGTGATGTCAGGCTCAGGGGCGGGGTATATTATTTAGTGCCGCCAGGGCAGTTCACATTAGGCCGATGCAGCAACGGATAAGATTAACACAAGATGGCCACGCCCTGCTGCCAGTTTTTGCATGTTTACAAAAGCGGAAAACTAAGGTAAGCTGCATTGGAAATGTTTGTGCGATCGATAAACATATGCATAAAAATACATGCCCGAACCCACGGGACATATTTTTTGAGCATTGCCACTGAGAAAGGCAGAGAATATCACTAGGTTTGATGATGTCAGGCTCAGGGGCGGGGTATATTATTTAGTGCCGCCAGGGCAGTTCACATTAGGCCGATGCAGCAACGGATAAGATTAACACAAGATGGCCACGCCCTGCTGCCAGTTTTTGCATGTTTACAAAAGCGGAAAACTAAGGGGTAAGCTGCATTGGAAATGTTTGTGCGATCGATAAACGTATGCATAAAAATACATGCCCGAACCCACGGGACATATTTTTTGAGCATTGCACTTGTCAAATTTATCAAATAATCTCTGGGGAGGTGAGGGGTGATGAGGATGGGATGGGATATTTTTGACCTGATTCCGAATGAGTTTACAAAGTTTGATGGGATTCTGTCACGTGGGGAGAGATTTAGAGGGGAGGTTCCAAAATAATGTAATGGCTTATAAATGAGGTGCCATTTGACGAAGCTACACTTAATTTGGCAAACTGATAATAGATCTAGATATAAATGGTTTTGCGAAGTTTGGTGGGATTTTGTAGGTGAATTCAGCTACAGGAAGAAGTGCCACCCAATCGTCCTGGGCTTGAGATGAGAAACACGCAACAAGATTACAATGCCCAAGATTACAAGCAGTATTTGCCAGCCCAGACACAGGCTCCGCAAATGCAACAAACACAGCAGACAGCACAGCCGCAAATGCAGCAACCACAGCAGGCGGTGAAACCTTAAACACAGCAAGTGCAAATACAACCACAAGCACCACAGAATACAATAGCCCAATGGGACCAAACATACTACTGCAGGCACCACCGACAGCTAGAGTAGGGGTTGTGACAGTAGTGGGAGGGAATCCTTTTACTGGAAAGGGACTGAACATGTAACCACAATAGGACAACCCACAAGTAGACTTGATGTGCCTAATTCTATTGATTACCCCAGACCCACAAGAGGGAATTGGGTTGACCATAGGTGACAAGACTTTTTCCTTCTTAGTTGACTGGGGAAACAAGATCTTGTGTTAGAGCGGGGAAATTCCGATGTCAGGAATATCAATGGATTCACAGGGATTCTCTGGGGGTATGACAATGGTTCCTTTTATAGACAAACTGCCCATAATGATAGGAGAACATAAGATGGCTATGCCATTATTATATTCTCAAAGAACATCAGTTAACATACTGGGGAGAGATTCAATGAGCTAACTAAACATGCCCATTTCTTTCTGTGAAGAAGGGATAATGGCCCTCATTACGAGTATGGCTGCAAATCAGCGGTAATTATTCCACTGAAGAATTATGGTTACCATCATGGTGTGTAGCTGAATCTCCACCATATCACAAAATGGTGGGAGAGAGCATCCACCATTGGCGACAACGGGAATTACTGCTGAAAACAGAGTAAGCAACTGTAAATCTTGCCAATAATCTGCAGAATTACTGTTACCGCTGGGTGATTCAGCGCTAATTCTGCCAGCGGAAATTCAGCGGGCAGAAATTCATCATTACGGGAAAGGGAAACACTGTGGTGGCCATCTTTTAAAAACACACTTCATTCCAAATCAGCCTGCAGGAGTGCCAGCCAGTTCCAGAGACCACAAAAACCATGCCTACAGGCAAAGAAAAGTCTAGGGTCCCCGATATGCAGATGAATAAACCATAGTTCAATGAGCAGGAGCTCACAGTATTGGCAGAGTAGGTGGTGGCCCCATCAGATGAACTTTATGGGGCACAACATCATAAGACCAGCCAGCAGCACAAAAATGCCATCTGGGTAGACATCCGGGATAAGGTAGTGGCCATAGGATATATATCACAATATGCTGAGGACATGAAAAAGAGGTGAAATAACTCAAGTCCAGCGTCTGCAGCCTCATTGCCAACCACCACAGGGAGACAGCTGCTACTGCTGGAGGAACCGTTGAACCCCTGCAGCTGACCCCATGAGAAGAGATGGTCAGTGGCATCCTTCACATGGTGGGCTTGGATGGCGTGGGCTCGTCTGAGATCGGAGCCTGCAGCCAGGGAGAACCTAGTAAGTACCTGAGTGAATGATGGGTCCATTGTCGAACAACCATGATGGCATGCACATATACACATACTGCTATGCATCCATGCAACATCAACCCCGAAAATGCACGACCCATCCATGTGACACTGAAGGCCATAGCAACATGATCCCTATATCAACCAAGCAGGATGACGAGGGAAGGACATGGGCAAGTGCCACCATTCAACTGCAAGTAACAAGGACTGACACACATCTGCATTGCACATCACAACCACCCTTTGCCCACACAATGGTCACCCATGCACAGATACCACAGAAATCATGGCACCAAACATGTAGCACATGTCCATCAAATAACACCACTGGACATGTGGTTCAGACTAACAACCACTGCAACTGACCAGTAGCTGCAAGACCCACATGGAGACAATGATGTAGATCCTCATGTCAACATGACTCCACCACAACTAGCAGGTCCCCCACACCGACCATATGCACGCACATAAATCAATGTAGTAGACTTCCATACTGCCAGTCACATGGAGTAGGCCCCCCTGGAGGCCTATGACCCTGTGACCCCATAGTACAACGACAGTACATGACGACTCACCATGCACATTTCCTTCAAGCCAGTGATGCACCTTTTCATTTCTCCCAACAAGCACACAAGACACCAAGGAACCCTCTGAAGCTGCCGGTACCTCTGCAACACCAACCCCAAGAGGCACCAATAAGGCCACCAGCCATGCCGCGGCCAAGAGTGGAAGTGTCCCCCCCAAGAAAAGATCATAGTCAACAGACATTATTGAAATGTCTAGTCATGCCATTACTGAGTCTGCAGCTCCACCCACAACATGGGCACACCCACCACTGCTGGGACACAGGTGAACCACACTGGCCCGAGTGGTGACAACAGCGAGCCATGTGCCCAGCCCAAAGCATTCGCTGCCATTGCATCATTAGAGTCATCCTCTTCCGCCTCAAGTCCACATCATTCACCCGTGAGACAATTCTCGCACAAATCATCACCCCTATGCAGCCTCTCGCCCATGCGGTCCTCCTCCTCCTCCATTTCATATAGCAGTGCCCTTCAATTCAACCAAGACGACTCCTCAAATGACCAGGCAGAACTGCCTGTCCATTGAAGAGGGAAAATCGAGATCAAACCCATGCCCCCTCACCCCAGGCGCATATATAGAAGAACAGCAGGAAGAACAAGGAGCGCACTTATCATTTGAACCAGGCCCCAGCGCACCTATGGATGACAAATATGCTGAAACACACCCACTTCACCAACAGTGCAACTTCCATGCTACATTAGAATGAATGCTGCAATATCAGAATCTACAAACACAAAAATCCCTGTTTAAAGGCTTGCAAATGCCTATATGAATTAACATGGTCTAATTGCACAGTGTAAAGCCATGTTTCAGGAAAATTACAGCCAAGTTCATTTCTCTCACTGAACACTGGCTGCGGGAGCCTTCAGTAATGTTCCTCGCAAAACCTCCGACCTGCCAAGACCGCACATTCAAGATAAGACTGCTTTCTGCAGACAAACATTTTTTAATTATCCACAAATGCGAATAAATCACGGCAACCCAGTGTGCTTTTTTCTTTCTTTCTGGGAAAGAAAGACATTTTCTCAAGGACTCGCACAACATTTGAAACATAAATTGTAACAAGAATGGCGCAGCCCAGCGCCCAGAGCCCAGGTGCAAACTGCTTTCTTCAGCTAAAAAGTTATGGGAACAAAGTCATAATGTAACAGGTTAGAATTAGGTAATGGGGGCTGGCACAGCTAAATCAACCCACTGACGCAGACAGGCTAACACCCAATTGTCAAGCCCTCTATAAGGGCTACATAGGTAACCTATCACTTAGCAGCCAATAGCAGGAGGAGATAGGTTTCTGGGAGCTGATCCAATTCTGTGAGGTCAGCCTGCAGTGTGATTACAAAGCTGGCTTGCAAGCCAGCCCCGGGGGAGATGGCGCCTGAACTCGCGATGTGCACGATGCTCTGCGTGTTTTGTTTCTTTTTTGCTGCCCAGAAATAAATGCAGTTTGGAACATGCTGCTGCCTGCTTGGGACTCTGTTGCATTTCTGGGGGCCATATGGGAGGTGTTGGGGTCTCCCATAGCTGGTGAGGGTATGGCTGCTGGCCCCCCACTGCCCTGGTGGGGCTCCAGCTTCTCCCCAACATGTTGGTGCCCTCTGTGAGGCTCATTGCTCATTGTAACATGGGTGAATGAGCACTGCCTGCGCAAGCCCTGCATTGAACTGCAGTCCCTGCCGCCGACTCAAGGAAGCTGTGGGACCCTCGCCTGCACCTGAAGACCACCGGAAAACGCGTAACCGGCTAAAGGCTTCGGGGGCCACTTGAAAATACCCCGCTTGAGGGCAGGTGAGAGCCCTGCAGGAGAAGGGGTCCGGTGAAGCGCCTTGAGGGGGTGTCCAGCAGCGGAGCAAGTGCCAGTGCAGCATAGGAAATAGTAAGTCAACCAGCAACATGGGCTTTGAGGGGGGAAATGTTTAAAGTATTATGATGCATTGTTGATCAGTATATTGCAGAAATGTTAAATTCTTTTGTTTAGGTAGAAAATGGGGGAGGAATTGTAAATTGGGTGGTGGGTGATTGTACATTGTCGCAAAATTCGGCGCATTGGTGGTGATCGGCACGAAAATTGTAGTTGGGACTGGAGTGCTGGCAGTGGTCCCTTCTTGTGTTTATGAGGATATTGGGTGGGGTAGTGACTCCCTACATATAGAACAGGAGTGCCGCGCTGATTGGTCTGGATGGTGATTTCATGTACGGGGTCTGGATTTCCTATGAATTGACGTTATAAATCAATGAGTAGATGAGGTTCCCTGCTAATTGAGCGTTTTAGTTCAGTGAGTGGATGATAGTTGGCTGGTTAAGGTCCCCTGGTGAGGAGCGTATCACACGTGAGGCGACGCTGTGTGTGCAGTCCAATTATAAGAGTTTTTATTGTGGTTTACCTTGTTCCAGTTGAGACAGGAAGACAGCTGTGGGGATTGTGGGGTTTTATTTTGGGATTTTTGTGGGGTTGGGAGAAATGGGTTATTGTTCTGTGTATGCACATTTGTCTGTTCATTTGCACTGTGTTTTTAGTTTGGTGACGTCACCTTCAGATTGATGCATAGGACACAAGTTTTGATGGTGAGGAGATAGTGGTGTGGTTTTGGATTTGGAGAATAGGTGACCCAGAGGCGGTGTGTGGAAGACACATGCGCAAGATTGTGGGGGTGTGCCGGAGAAGGCAATGGTTTGGTGAAGATGGGCTGCACGTGGAGTGCACTGGCTAAGGTGCGGAGCCAAGAAGGCTCACAGAAGTTGAAAAATGTTCAATTATCTTCTAACTTTTGCTCCCTGAACAGCGGACTATCGAAATTTTCAAATTGAATAGAGGTAAAATGTATCACACAATACAGAAATGACTCCCCTTCACCTGTTGTGTAGCACACAGCTCTCATGCCGAAATAAGTCAGTAAAACATAGTGTGCAAAGATTCAAAAGTACTGAAGGTAAATTAAAAAAGACCATGGCTGCTCATAGGCGGCTTCTCCAGAAGCGTGCAGCAATCGCTAAGGACACACATACACAGCACTTACACGGGAATAGCGTTAAAAGCACATGGCTACAGTTGAACTGTGTGTACGAAGGAAAGGGAAGATGCGAGGGGTCAGCTGATGCTGAACCAGCACGAGCAGAGGGAAGAGGGGACTCACCCTTCTGAACCTCCGTGAGTGTAATATTTGATGACACAGATGGTAAACAAGGAATGCATTGCATGAGAGAACTGAAAACAGCAGAAGGACAGTTAAACACCACACACACGCACACACAATCACAATACATGTACAGACACAACAAATGACAGCACCACTACCCCAGGACTGACAAGAATCACAACACAGGGGCACTGCACAGCAGCCAGCACCCATACAGAACACTGACACAATAGCAATGGTACCGGTTACATGACTGGGAGGGGTCTTCCTGATGGGAAACAAACCTTTCAAAGGACATAGATTGACATTATACCGCTAATAGGACAGCCCAAGACAAACTTGATTTGACTCACCCTGCCACACACACTCATGCTCCACCTCCCCGACAGAGCGGGCGAGACGCGCGCCGACACACACACTCACGCACACTCAATAATGCAGAGGACAATTGCATAGGGGTGGTGATAGGTATCAAAACATTTTCTTTTCTGGGTGACAGTGGGGCGACTAGGCCATGCATTAGGGAAGAGACATTTGTAACATCATGAGCGATGTGGATATGACCACCTTATTAACAGAGAAATCCATAACTTGTTAAACACCAGGCATACACATGTTGAAAGTAAGGAAGATTGTTTAAGCATAATGGGGGTGCACGGTACAGAGGGGGGTGCATAATGATAGCTCATCACAAGAGAGTACATTTAGCTACATTTTGAGCACACATCTTTCAGCGAGGAGACTGGGCTCATGAATACACGAATAACACAGAACAATTAAATGAGACACACAAGGTGGAAGAAGGTGCACTTGAGGGGGGAGGCCTACATTTCATTGACGGTTCACCACGGGAGGAGAGAAATAGGGGTAAAGGGTGGATGATCCATGTTCCCAACAGAATGAATTTGGCGACAAAATAACAGTGCAAGTGGTAATGCCACTAGCGTTTTTGAAAATAGCACTGTCACAAATGCATTAGCCAACACACATAGGGAAAGAGGTCATTGCTGCACGAACTGGAGAATGATGGTTGTATTAAAATTTGAGAGCAGATAATGGGGGGAGAAATATATTGTTTAAATGTAACAGTAATTACAGTAGTGGAGTAATAAAATACTAGACTAAATGAGTAATTAACAGAGTAGGTAGGGTTTAAAAAGTGGACATGGGGTGGGATAGAGAGAATGGGAGTAAATTGTGAGGGTTGGGTTTGAAAGAAATGAGGAAATAAATAAGTAAATAAATAAATAAATACAAAAGAGGGGGGAGAGACAGGTAGCGAATAATTGGTAGCGAATTTCATTAGTACCAGCTTAAAGTGCCTGCAGTTCACTGCGAGGCACGCCCTGAGAAGTTGAGAGAGGAGCCATAGAAAAAAAAAGAGATTTAAAAACCCTGCGATTATCTTAACTAAGTAACATGGTGCACTTAATTTAGAAACACAGCCACCCTATATGACAAATTTACCACCCTGATGTTTCCCTATTTAGCTTGTCAGTGCCTGATGCCCCACGGGACAAAGGCACGCACTATAAATAGCTTACAACAAAAGCACAGTAAATATAAAGATCCAAAGGCCCATTTTTACACTAGCACCTAAATTGCGTATATATGATCCAAGTGTGTAATGAGTATCTTCACATAAATTAAGTGCCTACCCATTTTCGGAGTACATTTCGAATTGTGTAACAATTTACAGTCAGACCGCCATTGAACGCCACCAGGTGGTGACAGGATGGTGCATAAATGTACCATTGGCTCCTCCCACTAGGACACTGAATAGTGTGAGAGTAGTGCAGAGAGGTTAGGTCAAGAAATTGAAGAATATGTAAATTCTCAGGTCTCAAGCGCTTCCATTTCATTTCTCGCCAGATATAAAGGACCCAGGGCAGGCCTGAAGACAACGGACAACCAACACCCAATGGCTATGGACTACAGTGGGACATTTTCCCCTCCTGACAGAGTTTATTAGATGTGTGAGGTGTCAAGCCCTACAAAGCGGTGGCCACCCTGGCAACGAGGGAGCAACGATCAACAGGGCCAACGCAAGAGATTTTCATGAACTGCAAAATAGCACGAACACTCCCGAGTTAGGGAAACATGGCCATCCTATGGTCCAACGCACACTAGCAACTAGAATAGGGACCGACACACGCATTTCCAAAGTTTAATTGAGTTTCATATTAAATTTTGTGCACCTACAGCTGTAACACTGTTTTGTTCCTTCTCTTTTCCCCGCACATGCAGGTTGTTGCGTATGTATGCTGTTAGAAATGTGTAGGAAATTTCCTTAATGTTATCTTCCATTAGAAACTGTGAGGCCTACTGATTAAAACATCGTGAAGCATTCCCCACTCAATTGCCCACCCTATCAAGAACCTCAGACCCCTTAGAGCATGTTTCCCTGAAGTATATTTCCTTGCTTCCATTGAATAAACAGCCCAAGATTTTCCCTACCCATATTGAGAAATTTTGAAAACACGAAATGTCCAGGGGGAGGTTTGATTTTTGCCCTTAGTGATTGTTTAGTTCGCGGAGCTTGAGGTTACTAACAAGTACTAACGTATTAACGCCTTTCTTGCGATTTTCAGGAGGGCAACTTTATCATCTCATCAGCTGCAAGGACCCAGCAGCGTAAGTGGTTATGGGCACGCAAATAAGGACTTTTACCTTCACGATGGGACTATTAATGATGAACGAAATAATGGGGGTGGTAATTTGAAAATTATATGTAATAGTGAGCATTACCGCTGTATCCCCTGCTAACATTCCCTAACCTAAGCAGGAAGAGTTACGGCATCAGTGGGTGAGGAAAAGCTGCTGCTAAAGTAAGGAGAGTTAAGGGCAGACACAAAGGGAGTAAAACATACACATAACACACATATCAGAAGTGACCAACAACATGCACACATGTACAAAATTGGTAGGGACACCACTGGAGAGAGCTGTCCTGACTGTTCTTTAACATATGCCGGAAGAGAATTGATTACAACAGAAATTACTACAGCAGTGCACGACGCCCATGTATGCCAAGGTGCGAAGAAGATTGCAAGGGAAGACAGCAACATTGAGATTGAAAAAAAAAAAAAAAAAAAGGGGGTAATCCCCTATGGAAGATGATTACATAAAGCAGCTAATTGGAGAACAACTGTATGTGGAAAGTGACCAGAGAGAGAAGAATCAACGAGCAATTGCACCAGTGAGCAAGCTGCAAGAGAAAAAAATAAAAAAATAAATAAATAAATAAATAAATAATAAAAGAAGAAAGAAAAACAAAAGGAGAGAGAAGAAAAAATAAAATAAAGGAGACAAAAATATGATAAGTGCCTAACGGAGTGAGACAAAAGAGCGAAGATGGTCACTTGGGTGGAGAATGAAGAAGGACGTATACTGTTAAGGTACCAGCGTTATGTTACCAGCACAACAGTGACAAGAAGTGGACAATCATTCTGGATACAAGAAGGTTGAGAGAAGTTGCGAGATGAGAGCAGGAACATCACTGCTTATGGACTACTATTGAACACATGCATCTAAAGATCAAGAGAAACTACCACTGAATTGGGGAGGACAGTGTTCATTGGTGCGCATCAGCATGCCCTTGTTGGTGATGACCAAGGAAGATGTGAAGAGTGACACATTCACCAAGATGGAAAACAACGGAAGAAGAGAAACAGACAGAGGAGTAAAAAGAGGGGGGAATTACTTCTCGAGCGAGACAGAAGAACGATTGGGTGAAGTACCAGCATACTAAAGAATGATCAGCAAAAAATGCATCTGAAAAGAGAAAGCAAAGAACTAGCTAGTGCTTGCATGGTAATGGATGACATCATGACTGCCTGGTTGATTGAAGGTGATAACGGAAGGACTAGTACCGAGCACAGCATCATTGTGCAAGATAGAGATACATTGCAAGATGTAAGAGAACAACAGAAGAAGACATCGGAATGCAAATAAGAGACATGGTGAAAGGAAGAGCCGGACTAAGATAGCGGTGTGCAACATGGTTCCAGCAGTAATAAAGGTGGCCACTCCCTGTGATCAGAGGAAGTACGAAGGGAAGTGAGTGTGGTGGAACACAGAAGGAGAACACTCCTATATGTACTGTTCATCAACAACAATGCAAAAAATTATGGACACTTCAAGGAATTGACAAAGATATGCAGACCGGAAGGAGGTGAATGTTGCTTGGTGGTGTGGTCGACAAAGTCGACCAGAGGGGGGACTGAAGAGGGAAAATCGAGATCAAACCCATGCCCCCTCACCCCAGGCGCATATATAGAAGAACAGCAGGAAGAACAAGGAGCGCACTTATCATTTGAACCAGGCCCCAGCGCACCTATGGATGACAAATATGCTGAAACACACCCACTTCACCAACAGTGCAACTTCCATGCTACATTAGAATCAATGCTGCAATAGCAGAATCTACAAACACAAAAATCCCTGTTTAAAGGCTTGCAAATGCCTATATGAATTAACATGGTCTAATTGCACAGTGTAAAGCCATGTTTCAGGAAAATTACAGCCAAGTTCATTTCTCTCACTGAACACTGGCTGCGGGAGCCTTCAGTAATGTTCCTCGCAAAACCTCCGACCTGCCAAGGCCGCACATTCAAGATAAGACTGCTTTCTGCAGACAAACATTTTTTAATTATCCACAAATGCGAATAAATCACGGCAACCCAGTGTGCTTTTTTTTTCTTTCTGGGAAAGAAAGACATTTTCTCAAGGACTCGCATTTGAAACATAAATTGTAACAAGAATGGCGCAGCCCAGCGCCCAGAGCCCAGGTGAAAACTGCTTTCTTCAGCTGAAAAGTTATGGGAACAAAGTCATAATGTAACAGGTTAGAATTAGGTAATGGGGGCTGGCACAGCTAAATCAACCCACTGACGCAGACAGGCTAACACCCAATTGTCAAGCCCTCTATAAGGGCTACATAGGTAACCTATCACTTAGCAGCCAATAGCAGGAGGAGATAGGTTTCTGGGAGCTGATCCAATTCTGTGAGGTCAGCCTGCAGTGTGATTACAAAGCTGGCTTGCAAGCCAGCCCCGGGGGAGACGGCGCCTGAACTCGCGATGTGCACGATGCTCTGCGTGTTTTGTTTCTTTTTTGCTGCCCAGAAATAAATGCAGTTTGGAACATGCTGCTGCCTGCTTGGGACTCTGTTGCATTTCTGGGGGCCATATGGGAGGTGTTGGGGTCTCCCATAGCTGGTGAGGGTATGGCTGCTGGCCCCCCACTGCCCTGGTGGGGGTCCAGCTTCTCCCCAACATGTGCATCCCACAATATGGGATTGGACCCACAACAATTTCCTCATCCAGTGCTGGGCCCCACATTGCAGGCTATATGAGAGCATTTGGAGAGAATGGAGATACAGCAGGCCGAAATGCATGCCATTGCTCAATGTTACCCAGGGGGCCACAAGGCGGAAGTCCAGATCTATTGATCGGTTTGTCGGAGTACTGTACATAGCAATGCAAGCAACAGCCTCATAAGCCAGAGGGTGAGGGAGCTAGCAGAACAGATATAGGTCTCACATGAGCCCATGGGCAGGGGGATCAATGTCATAATGGAACATCTCCCAAGCAGTGCGCCAGTATGTTTGTTGACCACTACCCCTATTGAGGGGTCGATGGCAAGCACGCTGACCATGCGCTCACATCGCCGCACGTCCCATGATCGCCTGCGCTAGTGTGCAGCACATGGGACAGACGGATGGTGTCGGGGTGCTTTATGGAGTTGGGGTTCAGGGTGTGGGGTGGGTGATGGAGTTGCAGATCAGGGTGTGGCGTGGGTGATGGAGTTGGGGATCAGGGTTAGTTAAACTGTACATAAATCACTGTTGAGTCATAATTATTTGTACAGTGTTTATTCCATGGTGATGATGCATGTGCATTCAGTGAATCTACAGTGACATCCGAGGTGCATGTGTGCTCAGTCAAGAAAATGTGTCCATGTCCATGGCGGACCATTCGTCATTCACTCACCTCCCCATGTATGTCCTGTGGTGCCCTGTATTCACCTGCAACGTCTTCCTCATCAGAGCCAGGGGAGAATGATCCTCATCTGGAGGCATTTCAATGTTCCTTCGTCCAACTTTCTCAGAGCTGTACATGAGGGCACCACCTGTGTGGTGGAGGCACCTGAATCATTCTTTCAGCAACCCAAAGGTGCGCTCAATGCATATCCTGGTCTTCCTCTGGGCCTCTTTATATGCTGCCTACTGTGGTGTCGCAGGGTTCCTCACAGGTGTCATAAGCCAGGGTAACTGCATATAGCCTGCATCACCTACACATTATTTATGGTCAGTGTGAGAGAATGGCGTTTTGTGTTTTGGGGTACACGTATATGGGCCAATGTGATGTTGGCCCATGTGCGCTCATCTATGCATGTGAATCACACACCGTGCATACATTGCGAAGAATGGGCATTCACCTACAGGGTGTACTTGTAGTCAATCACAGTGTATGATACATCATTCTTTGTGCCATTGTCTATGCGCTGATGTCCCCCATGCAGTTGTTGCTATATACCGCATGTAAAGCACTATGGCCATGCTTTGTCAGGGAACGGCTTTGACGGGTGCCTTGATTACGTTCTGCTAACATGTATGCCAGGATGTCCTGTTGAGTCACTTGAGGTCATTAGGTGTACTGGGGTAAATCAGGCATGACTCATCACCTGTTCAGTGCTTTATTGGTGATGCATCATGGGACTTGTAGTTGTGTCACATTACTCCTCATTCTGTTTCCCATTTGAGTCACAATGATGTGTCTTGGTCCGATTGACTAATACTTACCCACAAGCCAGGTAAGATGTCCTCTGTGTGTGCCATTGAACAGGTAAAGTGCTGTTCCTCAGTATCATGGGATCATGTGTTGCTCCAGGGTATCGGGCGCAGCAGTGGCTGATTGTGAGGTCCGCATCACATGTCATTTAGACATTCATGGAATGGTACTGTTTCCTGTTCTGGTATGCCTGCTCCATTGCTTGGGGAGGCACCAATGACACATGTGTGCCATCCAATGCCACTATGGTGTTGGGGAAATGGGAAATGGTGTAGGAACATGCCTTTGCTTCTTGCACTTGCACCTGAGTGGTGGGCATGACGATGTGAAGATGGGCATGCCTCATGAGTGCATCCAGGACTTGTTCAAGTACCTGTGAGAAGGTTGGCTGGGACATCCCATGCACTGTCCAAACAGTGTGCTGGAATCCACCTGTGACACAGAAGTGTAGGAAGGACACAAGCTTCAGCAGTGAGGCAGTTCTGATTGCGATGGCACTCTGGGTTGGTGGGATGGTCCCAACGATAAAGAGTCACTAATTGGTTGCCCATCAATGTCCAAGGAGATGGGCTGACACATGGTATGGGAGCCCTCTGCAGCACACGTCTCCTGCGCCTTTGTGGTGCTTGTTTCCTTCCCTTTTGGGGTCTTGCATGCTGCTGTAGCTGGATGATTAGCAGTAGGTTGTAGATCCCATAATCAACATCTACTTGTAGCTGCATGTTGGTTGGATGTGTGTTCGGAGTAGTTGTGGGCCTTATATACTCCTGTGTGGATCTGGTGCACCTGTGCCTTGGTTTACATCACCTGTATGCATTTACCTCCACCTTTTTGGTGGAGGTAACTGTGCTGTGTTTTTGGCTGAATTACCACAGATTTTTGGCAGTAATTCTGCAGAATTTCTACTGGTAATACTGGAGAAATAAATTGTTTTGTTTCTGGTGGTAATTTGCTCATGGAATTTGCATCGGTGCTAATTCTGCTAGATCTCAGAGGAGTTACCAATGTGGCATTTCCACCAGCGGAATTAGCGTGAATTAGCTAGTAGGCATGATTCGGTGCAGTTGTAAAGGTGTCAGTAACGGATTTACCACCAATTTTACCACTACAGACATACTTGTAATGAGCCCCAATATGTTCAACACCAGGTATTCATTATGTGAACTTGCTAGAATTTATGACAGCATTTTATGGCCAGAAAGCACAAAGGGGTATGCCACTAAACCCAGAAGTGTTTCTTTATAGGGTACACGTGGTGTTTGCATGGCTTCCACGAATACAGGACACATTGTTGCGATTACCCACCAAATTTCTGTTTAGCTCAGATGTACCCATGGATGTGGCAAAAGTACACATTATAACGATTGAATTAGCAGCTGCAATAGTGAGAGAGGACAGAGTGATACTACATGGAGTGTAAGGGTGCAATCAGTAAGTGCTGCACAATGATTCGAGTAGTATTATATGTGTATGCTGCTTGGGATGGTATATCCTGGCATTTAAAGTATTACACCAAGCACCAAGCACCAAGCACCAAGCACCAAGCGCCAAGCGCCAAGCACCAAGCGCAAACTAAGGTAATTGAAACAATTTCAATTAGATGTGTCTCATAAGCAAGAGTCTGATGCGACCAGACACGTTTAAGAGCTAGAATCTCGCTCTGTTTTATTCGCATATACTTCTACTTGGTCAATTACAAACAATTTAATCCTGAAGTTAGCAACATGTTCCCTTAATATCATGTTCACAAATGATTTACCTTGGCATTCAAAACATTGCCCTTGTTTCTGATATTGAATGAACACATATTTCTAAACATCACCATTGGATAAGCACATATAAGTTGTTTCACTATTCAAAATGTTGTCCTTGTGCCGGCCTGATGTCCACAGCAACTCTTAAAATGCCTTTAGCATTCAAAACATAACCATCTACTGTACACAAATAAGAAGTATCAATATTCCAAACAATGCCCTTGTGCCGCCCTTGTGCCAACACGTGTTTCAATCATACCAGAGGTCTTTGTCAAGGTTGGGCCATTACCCATGTACATCATAAACTCAAAATCTGACTGATTGCAGTGTATGATCAATATAAAACATGAACAAGATCTCCTGAAAAATGTTATTATTGAGAAAAACAGGTTTAGAAATAGGGGATCAGTAGTCGATTAGCATAGTTATAAAACATTCAGTAACGTTTCATCACCACTTCCTGTTTAGTCATGGTGCTCACCCCAAGCACAAAGTCTTACATTGATATTAGTCAGAATTGTTCCCACTGACATGCCATTTAGGTTCTGTGGATAAGGTTTGTGGTGATCACCTCTGGAGAGTACGCTGTGCTGCTTCATGCAATTATTCCAATAGTACAATTGGTGTATTGGTCTTGCCAAAATATGCCTTTTGTTAGGTTAACCAATGTTATATGATGGAATAATAATTGCCCTAGAAGATTATGTATATTGTTACGCTCTAACTGTAACTCCTCACTTAATTGTTGGTGCTCACATCTCTTGAGCTCTCACCTTGTTATGGTGAATTTGTTGCCACTCTGATTGAACTTAATATCGTTAGACACGTTTAATACTTGGATTACTGTAAACCAATCAAGATTAATCAATTGAAAGAGCTCAAATAATATGTTGTAGTATAGATTCTTGATTAGTCCTAATATTTTGAGGCAAGACTCTCTCAATCTAGAAGTGAAATAAATGTTCACCTGTTGATGGTTGTGGTACTCCAACTTCACTTATGAATTGCAGACAAGTGGAATTGAGTCATAGAAAATATAAATTATTATATCAAATAAACATTAAGGGTTAGATTAATAGGGCCCCTTTACATATAAAAATGGTAGTTCAGGTGTGTAGGCTCACCAATCATGATGAGTCTCTTCTCTATCAAATGTAGTTGGGTGTATGCAACTGTTGATGTTGCACGATTAATCCTCACTGAAACGAGTGAATATCAGTCCAGTTAACTAATAACTCTAGAGAGGTAGTAGATCTCCAACGTCCAGAAAGAAAACAAATGTACCTGTTCCTGTACAGAACCGCGAGAAGGCCACATTATTATTAGTCCCCAGAGAATTCTGTGTTCAGCGTGCCGTCTAGCGGCCGCCATTTTGGAAGGTATGTAAATATACTTAGTGACATCATACCTGAAGGTTTTGCATGCCCCATCATTATTTACTTAAACTGGGATTGTGCATGTCACACTTATAATGTGCTAGTGTTCTCCAGTGTAAACGTCATGAAACCCTTACCTGCAATAAACTTTAAAACGTACAGAATTGTACTGAAGCACTTATTACTGTTCCTGCATCTTGTTGCCGACATATTACGACCGGAATCATAATTATGTATAATTTCCTTCCATATCATATCATCCTTGCTGCTTACGTTTAAGAAAATGCTGTAGACACATGTATGTGCTAAGTGATCTAAATAACGTGTGGTGACAAGAAAAGTGAGCACTTGCATGATTCTAAGAATTCTAGCTTGTTACTTGCAGTATTAACTATATTATTACTGCAACCCATACCAGATTTTTAGTGCATCCACAGATACGGTAGCATGAGGTGACAGTCTCACACAAAATACTCATCAGAGTTGATAACCCATGTTGAGGAAATACTTGTTTAGTTACAATGTATTGGCAAAGTCAGTATTTAAAGTGTTTAATATATTTTGTTGGTCCTAATCATTCACGCTTTCAATTTCTAACAAAGTGGTAGTGAAGAGGCTCTCTATAAGGGCTACATAGGTAACCTATCACTTAGCAGCCAATAGCAGGAGGAGATAGGTTTCTGGGAGCTGATCCAATTCTGTGAGGTCAGCCTGCAGTGTGATTACAAAGCTGGCTTGCAAGCCAGCCCCGGGGGAGACGGCGCCTGAACTCTCGATGTGCACGATGCTCTGCATGTTTTTTTCTTTTTTTGCTGCCCAGAAATAAACGCAGTTTGGAACATGTGGCTGCCTGCTGGGGTCTCTGTTGCATTTCTGTGGGCCATATGGGAGGTGTTGGGGTCTCCCATAGCTGGTGAGGATATGGCTGCTGGCCCCCCACTGCCCTGGTGGGGTCCAGCTTCTCCCCAACAAGTTGGTGCCCTCTGTGAGGCTCATTGCTCATTGTAACATGGGTGAATGAGCACTGCCTGCGCAAGCCCTGCATTGAACTGCAGTCCCTGCCGCCGACTCAAGGAAGCTGTGGGACCCTCGCCTGCACCTGAACACCACCGGAAAATGCGTAACCGGCTAAAGGCATCGGGGGCCACTTGGAAATACCCCGCTTGAGGGCAGGTGAGAGCCCTGCAGGAGAAGGGGTCCGGTGAAGCGCCTTGAGGGGGTGTCCAGCAGCAGAGCAAGTGCCAGTGCAGCAAAGGAAATGTAAGTCAACCAGCAACATGGGCTTTGAGGGGGGGAAATGTTTAAAGTATTATGATGCATTGTTGATCAGTATGTTGCAGAAATGTTAAGTTCTTTTGTTTGGGTAGAAACTGGGGGAGGCATTGTAAATTGGGTGGTGGGTGATTGTACATTGTCGCAAAATTCGGCGCATTGGTGGTGATCGGCATGTGAATTGTTGGGACTGGAGCGGTGGCAGTTGTCCCTTCTTGTGTTTATGAGGATATTGGGTGGGGTAGTGACTCCCCACATATAGAAAGGAGTGCCGCGCTGGTTGGTTCGGATAGCAATTTCATGTACGGGGGTGTGGATTTCCTATGAATTGACGTTGTAGATCAATGAGTAGATGAGGTTCCCTGCTAATTGAGCATTTTAGTTCAGTGAGTGGATGATGTTTCCCTGCAGGAGGCAGCTAGATTGTTCCCGAGTGCGAAAGATAATTGACTGGTTATCCCCTGGTGAGGGGCGTGTCACACGTGAGGCGACGCAGTGTGCACAGTCCAATTATAAGAGTTTTTATTGTGGTTTACCTTGTTCCAGTTGAGACAGAAACACAGCTGTGGGGATTGTGGGGTTTTATTTTGGGATTTTTGTGGGGTTGGGAGAAATGGGTTATTGTTCTGTGTATGCACATTTGTCTGTTCATTTGCACTGTGTTTTTAGTTTGGTGACGTCACCTTCAGATTGATGCATATGATACAGAGTTTTGATGGTGAGGAGATAGTGGTGTGGTTTTGGATTTGGAGAATAGGCGACCCAGAGGCGGTGTGTGGAAGACACATGCGCAAGATTGTGGGGGTGTGCCGGAGAAGGCAATGGTTTGGTGAAGATGGGCTGCACGTGGAGTGCACTAGCTAAGGTGCGGAGCCAAGAAGGCTCACAGAAGTTGAAAAATGTTCAATTATCTTCTAACTTTTGCTCCCTGAACAGCGGATTATCGAAATTTTCAAATTGAATAGAGGTAAAATGTATCACACAATACAGAAATGACTCCCCTTCACCTGTTGTGTAGCACACAGCTTCCATGCCGAAATAAGTCAGTAAAACATAGTGCAAAGATTCAAAAGTACTGAAGGTAAATAAATGAGACTATAGCCGCCCATAGGCAGCTTCTCCAGAAGCGTGCAGCAATCACTAATGACACACATGCATAGCACTTACACAGGAAAGAAGATGGGGAAAAAGCACCTGGCTACAGCTGAACGGTGTGCACGAAGGGAAGGGAAGTGGCGAGGCGTCAGCAGACGCTGAACCAGCACGAGCAGAGGGAAGAGGGGACTCACCCTTCTGCACCTCCGGGAGTGTAATATTTGATGACACAGATGGTAAGAAAGGAATGAATTGCATGAGAGAACTGAAAACAGCAGAAGGACATTTAAACACCACACACACACACAATCACAATACACTAAAGAGAACAAACAGGAAGGTGCAGAACAACCCACTAGCAGCACAGGAGCGAGCAAGGGAGGGCTGCAGTGCATGGAAGAAGATTTGAAGGCACAGGTACAGAGGAATTAAATTTAAAGGGAAGATAACGGGGGAGGTGCAAGGAGTAACAATAGCAACAGAGAGGGGGAACTGGAAAGGGAAGAAAGGGATTGGAGGAGGAGAGAAGGACTGAACGAGACAGCACAGCCAAACATGATAGAGGATCAGTAAGGGGTGGTGCAGCATGCATGGGGTTATGGAAGGGAGGAAGGAAGGATAGCGCGCTAGACATTGACTGTGTGCATTGTAGATTGTGGCAAGAGAAGACGGTTAGTAAATAAATAAAGAGAACAGCGGAGGCAGAGAAAGGCAGATGAGGACAAGCAGGCACAAAATAAATTGTTAAAGTATGCAATGGGAGGAGCAGTTAAAAACAGCCTCAACACACACGCACAAGCATCACAATAGCAGTGTCAACAACCACCACAATATGCACCACCCATGTGGGGAGGATAAATGGGGCAGGATGGGATCATTTCAGCAGACACCACAAGCACCAACGCAGGCACTGTCACCACTACATGTACAGACACAACAAATGACAGCACCACTACACCAGGACTGACAAGAATAACAACCCAGGGGCACTGCACAGCAGTAAGCACCCATACAGAACACTGACACAATAGCAACGGTACCGGTTACATGACTGGGAGGGGTCATCCTGATGGGGACCAAACCTTTCAAAGGACATAGATTGACATTATACACCTAATAGGACAGCCCAAGATAAACACACTCATGCTCCACCTCCCCGACAGAGCGGGCGAGACGCACGCCGACACACACACTCACGCACACTCAATAATGCAGAGGACAATTGCATAGGGGTGGTGATAGGTATCAAAACATTTTCTTTTCTGGGTGACAGTGGGGCGACTAGGCCATGCATTAGGGAAGAGACATTTGTGAGATCATGAGCGATGTGGATATGACCACCTTATTAACAGAGAAATCCATAACTTGTTAAACACCAGGCATACACATGTTGAAAGTAAAGAAGATTGTTTAAGCATAATGGGGGTGCACGGTACAGAGGGGGGTGCATAATGATAGCGCATCACAAGAGAGTACATTTAGCTACATTTTGAGCACACAGCTTTCAGCGAGGAGAATGGGCTCATGAATACACGAATAACACAGAACAATTAAATGACACACAAGGTGGAGGAAGGTGCACTTGAGGGGGGGGCGTACATTTCATTGACAGTTCACCACGGGAGGAGAGAAATAGAGGTAAAGGGTGGATGATCAATGTTCCCAACAGACTCAATTTGGCGACTAAATAACACAGTGCAAGTAGTAATGCCACTAGCGCTTTTGAACACAGCACTGTCACAAATGCATTAGCCAACACACATAGGGAAAGAGGTCATTGCTGCACAAACTGGAGAATAATGGTTGTATTAAAATTTGAGAGCAGATATTGGGGGGAGAAATATATTGTTTAAATGTAACAGTAATTACAGTAGTGGAGTAATAAAATACTAGACTAAATGAGTAATTAACAGAGTAGGTAGGGTTTAAAAAGTGGACATGGGGTGGGATAGAGAGAATGGGAGTAAATTGTGAGGGTTGGGTTTGAAAGAAAAGAGGAAATAAAATAAATAAATAAATAAATAAATAAATAAATAAATAAATAAATAAATACAAAGAGGGGGGAGGGACAGGTAGCGAATAATTGGTAGCGAATTTCATTAGTACCAGCTTAAAGTGCCTGCAGTTCACTGTGAGACACGCCCTGAGAAGTTGAGAGAGGAGCCATAGAAAAAAAGATTTAAAAACCCTGCGATTATCTTAACTAAGTAACATGGTCCACTTAATTTAGAAACACAGCCACCCTATATGACAAATTTACCACCCTGATGTTTCCCTGTTTAGCTTGTCAGTGCCTGATGCCCCACGGGACAAAGGCACGCACTATAAATAGCTTACAACAAAAGCACAGTAAATATAAAGATCCAAAGGCCCATTTGTACACTAGCACCTAAATTGCGTATATATGATCCAAGTGTGTAATGAGTATCTTCACATAAATTAAGTGCCTACCCATTTTCTGGGTACATTTCGAATAGCGCAACAAGTTACGGTCAGACCGTCATTGAACGCCACCAGGTGGTGACAGGATGGTGCATAAATTTACCATTGGCTCCTCCCACTAGGACACTGAATAGTGCAAGAGTAGTGCAGAGAGGTTAGGTCAAGAAATTGAAGAATTTGTAAATGCTCAGGTCTCAAGCGCTTCCATTTAATTTCTCGCCAGATATAAAGGACCCAGGGCAGGCCTGAAGACAATGGACAACCAACACCCAATGGCTATGGACTACAGTGGGACATTTTCCCCTCCTGACAGACTTTGTTAGATGTGTGAGGCGTCAAGCCCTACAAAGCGGTGGCCACCCTGGCAACGAGGGAGCAATGATCAACAGGGCCAACGCAAGAGATTTTCATGAACTGCAAAATAGAACGAACACTCCCGAGTTAGGGAAACATGGCCATCCTATGGTCCAACGCACACTAGCAACTAGAATAGGGACCGACACACGCATGTCCAAAGTTAAATTGAGTTTCATATTACATTTTGTGCACCTACAGCTGTAACACTCTTTTGTTCCTTCTCTTTTCCCCGCACATGCAGGTTGTTGTGTATGTATGCTGTTAGAAATGTGTAGGAAATTTCCTTAATATTATCTTCCATTAGTAACACTAAGGACTACTAATTAAACCACCGTGAAGCATTCCCCACTCAATTGCCCACCCTATCAGGAACCTCAGACCCCTTATAGCACGTTACCCTGAAGTATGTTTCCTTGCTTCCATTGAATAAACAGCCCAAGATTTACCCTACCCATATTCAGAAATTTTGAAAACACGAAATGTCCAGGGGGAGGTTTCATTTTTGCCCTTAGTTATTGTTTAGTTTGCGGAGCTTGAGGTTACTAACAAGTACTAACGTATTAACGCCTTTCTTGCAATTTTCAGGCGGGCAACTTTATCATCTCATCAGCTGCAAGGACCCAGCAGCGTAAGTGGTTATGGGCACGCAAATAATGACTTTTACCTTCACGATGGGACTATTAATGATGAACAAAATAATGGGG
Source organism: Ambystoma mexicanum (assembly GCF_040938575.1). Lineage (NCBI taxonomy): Eukaryota > Metazoa > Chordata > Amphibia > Caudata > Ambystomatidae > Ambystoma > Ambystoma mexicanum. The sequence goes on along the minus strand of NC_090930.1, from coordinate 296,007,813 downwards.
GTGGTAATTTGAAAATTATATGTAATAGTGAGCATTACCGCTGTATCCCCTGCTAACATTCCCTAACCTAAGCAGGAAGAGTTACGGCGTGAGTGGGTGAGGAAAAGCTGCTGCTAAAGTAAGGAGAGGTAAGGGCAGGCACAAAGGGAGTAAAACATACACATAACACACATAGCAGAAGTGAACAACAACATGCACACATGTACAAAATTGGTAGGGACACCACTGGAGAGAGCTGTCCTGACTGCTCTTTAACATATGCCGTGAGAGAATTGATTACAACAGCAGAGCACGACGCCGTGTATCCCAAGGTGTGAAGAAGATTGCAAGGGAAGACAGCAACATTGAGATTGATTTTAAAAAAAAGGGGGGTAATCCCCTATGGAAGATGATTACATAAAGCAGCTAATTGGAGAACAACTGTATGTGGAAAGTGACCAGAGAGAGAAGAAACAACGAGCAAATGCACAAGTGAGCAAGCTGCAAGAGAAAGAAAACAAGAAAAAATAAATAAATAATAAAAGAAGAAAGAAAATGAAAAAGAGAGAAGAAAAAATAAAATAAAAGAGACAAAAATATGATAAGTGCCTAACGGAGTGAGACAAAAGAGCGAAGATAGTCACTTGGGTGGAGAATGAAGAAGGACGTATACTGTTAAGGTACCAGCCTTATGTTACCAGCACAACAGTGACAAGAAGTGGACAATCATGCTGGATGCAAGAAGGTTGAGAGAAGTTGCGAGATGAGAGCAGGAACATCACTGCTTATGGACTACTATTGAGCACATGCATCTAAAGATCAAGAGAAACTACCACTGAATTGGGGAGGAGACTGTTCATTGGTGCGCATCAGCATGCCCTTGTTGGTGATGACCAAGGAAGATGTGAAGAATGACACATTCACCAAGATGGAAAACAACGGAAGAAGAGAAACAGACAGAGGAGTAAAAAGAGGGGGGAATTACTTCTCGAGCGAGACAGAAGAATGATTGGGTGAAGTACCAGCATACTAAAGAATGATCAGCAAAAAATGCATCTGAAAAGAGAAAGCAAAGAACTAGCTAGTGCTTGCAAGGTAATGGATGACATCATGACTGCCTGGTTGATTGAAGGTGATAACGGAAGGACTAGTACCGAGCACAGCATCATTGTGCAAGATAGAGATACATTGCAAGATGTAAGAGAACAACAGAAGAAGACATCGGAATGCAAATAAGAGACATGGTGAAAGGAAGAGCCGGACTAAGGGAGAAGATAGCGGTGTGTGACATGGTTCCAGCAGTAATAAAGGTGGCCACTCCCTGTGATCAGAGGAAGTACGAAGGGAAGTGAGTGTGGTGGAACACAGAAGGAGAACACTCCTATATGTACTGTTCATCAACAACAATTCAAAAAATTATGGACACTTCAAGGAATTGACAAAGATATGCAGACCGGAAGGAGGTGAATGTTTCTTGGTGGTGTGGTCGACAAAGTCGACCAGAGGGGGGACTGAAAAGGGAAAATCGAGATCAAACCCATGCCCCCTCACCCCAGGCGCATATACAGAAGAACAGCAGGAAGAACAAGGAGCGCACTTATCATTTGAACCAGGCCCCAGCGCACCCATGGGTGACAAATATGCTGAAACACACCCACTTCACCAACAGTGCAACTTCCATGCTACATTGGAATCAATTCTGCAGTATCAGAATCTACAAACACAAAAATCCCTGTTTAAAGGCTTGCAAATGCCTATATGAATTAACATGGTCTAATTGCACAGTGTAAAGCCATGTTTTAGGAAAATTACAGCCAAGTTCATTTCTCTCACTGAACACTGGCTGCAGAAGCCTTCAGCAATGCTCCTCGCAAAACCCACGAGCAGCCAAGGTCGCGCATTCAAGATAAGATTGCTTTCTGCAGACAAACATTTTTAATTCTCTACAAATGCGAGTAAGCCACGGCAACCCAGTGTGTTTTTTTCTTTTCTTTCTGGGAAAGAAAGACATTTTCGCAAAGACTCGCACAACATTTGAAACATAATTGTAACAAGAATGGCTCAGCCCAGCCAATGAGCGCTCAGAGCTCAGGTGCGAAATGCTTGCTTCAGCTAAAAAGTTATGGGAACAAAGTCATAATGCAACAAGTTAGAATTAGGTAATGGGGGGCTGGCACAGCTAAACCAACCCACTGACGCAAAAGGCTAACATCCAATTGTCAGGCTCTCTATAAGGGCTACATAGGTAACCTATCACTTATCAGCCAATAGCAGGAGGAGATAGGTTTCTGGGAGCTGATCCAATTCTGTGAGGTCAGCCTGCAGTGTGATTACAAAGCTGGCTTGCAAGCCAGCCCCGGGGGAGACGGCGCCTGAACTCTCGATGTGCACGATGCTCTGCGTGTTTTTTTCTTTTTTTGCTGCCCAGAAATAAACACAGTTTGGAACATGTGGCTGCCTGCTGGGGTCTCTGTTGCATTTCTGTGGGCCATATGGGAGGTGTTGGGGTCTCCCATAGCTGGTGAGGGTATGGCTGCTGGCCCCCCACAGCCCTGGTGGGGGTCCAGCTTCTCCCCAACAAGTTGGTGCCCTCTGTGAGGCTCATTGCTCATTGTAGCATGGGTGAATGAGCACTTCCTGCGCAAGCCCTGCGTTGAACTGCACTCCCTGCCGCCGACTCAAGGAAGCTGTGGGACCCTCGCCTGCACCTGAAGACCACCGGAAAATGCCTAACCGGCTAAAGGCATCGGGGGCCACTTGGAAATACCCCGCTTGAGGGCAGGTAAGAGCCCTGCAGGAGAAGGGGTCCGGTGAAGCGCCTTGAGGGGGTGTCCAGCAGCAGAGCAAGTGCCAGTGCAGCATAGGAAATGTAAGTCAACCAGCAACATGGGCTTTGAGGGGGGGAAATGTTAAAAGTATTATGATGCATTGTTGATCAGTATGTTGCAGAAATGTTAAGTTCTTTTGTTTGGGTAGAAACTGGGGGAGGCATTGTAAATTGGGTGGTGGGTGATTGTACATTGTCGCAAAATTCGGCGCCTTGGTGGTGATCGGCACGTGAATTGTTGGGATTGGAGCGGTGGCAGTTGTCCCTTCTTGTGTTTATGAGGATATTGGGTGGGGTAGTGACTCCCCACATATAGAAAGGAGTGCCGCGCTGGTTGGTTCGGATGGCGATTTCATGTACGGGGGTGTGGATTTCCTATGAATTGACGTTGTAGATCAATGAGTAGATGAGGTTCCCTGCTAATTGAGCATTTTAGTTCAGTGAGTGGATGATGTTTCCCTGCAGGAGGCAGCTAGATTGTTCCCGAGTGCGGAAGATAATTGACTGGTTATCCCCTGGTGAGGGGCGTGTCACACGTGAGGCGACGCAGTGTGCGCAGTCCAATTATAAGTGTTTTTATTGTGGTTTACCTTGTTCCAGTTGAGACAGGAACACAGCTGTGGGGATTGTGGGGTTTTATTTTTTTATTTTGGGATTTTTGTGGGGTTGGGAGAAATGAGTTATTGTTTTGTGTATGCACATTTGTCTGTTCATTTGCACTGTGTTTTTAGTTTGGTGACGTCACCTTCAGATTGATGCATATGATACAGAGTTTTGATGGTGAGGAGATAGTGGTGTGGTTTTGGATTTGGAGAATAGGCGACCCAGAGGCGGTGTGTGGAAGCTTCTCCCCAACAGTAGCATGAAATTACAGTAAAAAAACTGGATGCTCATACTTAATAACCCCATATAGGGGAAATATTCATCCACTAACACTGTATTAGCAAAGTCTGTATTCAAAATATTTGAACATTTACATGATCCAAATGATTTGCGCTCACAATCCAGGCTAGTGTTATATATAAAAATGACACCGATGTTGTGGTGGTGCCCCCATTATTATCTCTCATTGTGTGCACCCATTGATAGCCACATCTGATAACCACATCAGTTAGAATTAGTGAAAAGAGAACCAACATTTCATATTACAGAAATTAAAAAAAATATATATGACAGTAGCAAAAACAGATCATATTGGCATCACAGTTATTTCTCTTTGTGTGGTCGACCTTTTTCAGTCCACAATAATAGCCACATCATTCAGGAATTGTTCACGGAAAGGCTGACATCTTGTGTTCAGAATTCAAACCATACCAAGTAGTTTGTAGCTGGTAGATGAGCTTGGCCTCTAGACGTTGCAGTTTCAACTCTGAATATCCTCCTCTCTTGCCAAACCTTACTTGGTGCACAGTAATAGTGCTTGACTCGACACACAGACTCAGAGACTTGACAGATGATGAATTGTTTGAAGATGTTTATTCAGACGATGAGGTGATATTTAACATCTGTTTCACTTACCAGCTACAAATATAGCATAGAGATGTTCCCCAAACAATATTATTAGTGAGAAGAGTACCATAATTTTGCAGGGAGTTGTGGGACAGCTGCTACGACCCCGAGCATGGGTTCAACATCATAAAGGTCGAGCTGCATGCCCTAAGGTTGATGACGATGCAGAATCACTACGTCCTAGATATGCTGACGGCAATAGAAGGAGGCATGTGCTGAAAAATCGGGAATGTTTCACATTTCACATTCGTGCCTCCCGAAGATGCAGAGAATGGATCATTTTCTCACATATAAGCAGCAGTACATGGTCTGGAAGTGTGCATGAAAAAAGAAGCCGGTATCAAAGGGGAGGGTTGTTTGACATTGCCTTCGATTGGGCTTCATCCTGGCTAGGAGCCATTGTGAAGATGCTGGTAGCTGTTATTGTGTTCATCTTGGTCATCTTCTGCATCTGCCAAATGGGACTCTGGTGTTGTGCCAAAGCAGTGCCTAGTAGCGCAATTATCATTGTTTCAATTGGGGCTCCAAAAGCACCTGACAATACAAAGGATACTGAAATACAAACAGGCTATGTCATTCCTCAAATGATTCCTATCCCCTGTGGAGACGAAGTAGCCCGTCTTTAACACACTATCATTGTCCATAAGGAAGTATGGGTTGATCTAGCAGGAGATGGGGGATGTATTTATATGACATGCACACCCGAAGAATATGCGCAAGCAGGGGAACGTTTGTGGTCAGTATGTAGGGCCTGAATGCCAATAAAAGGAAGCCCACCGTATGAGGCTGCAGTGAGAAGGGAAAATGAGAACATGCATATGTGGGAATTTGTTACTGTAGAAGTAACTAAAGGGGGGGAATGTTGGGAAAGAAATTAACCTATCCCACCCCCTAGGCGCTTTAGGGTGAGGTGAATCCCATGAAGAAACATAGGGCCTGCATGGCAGCATGGTAGACACAGGCCACAAACCTGATGAAGAAACCTGAATAGGCCCAAGCGCTAATGAGAGAGAGGCCCACACTGTTAAGAACCACAGAAGCCCTCCTTTGTTCTAAAACTGTTGCCAATATGTTTAGTGCCGAGAAAGAATGTATCCTGCAAGGCCATGAGACGGTGCTAGGTGCCTCGCTGCATGTGTTATCACAACTAGGCCAGAGCAAAGCTCCTACTCCCACCCAGCCAACTACAAATGATAACCCCTCAAACTGTCTGAGTCCCAAGACCCCTGAATTCCAAAATATCAGCTGACCCCAGGCCACCGACCATAAACCAGACAACCATAAAAGATCTAAAAGAATGGTCCCCCTAGCTGTACTTTACAATGGCATGATTTGCAATACGAGGTACAGGGAGGGATACATTATAGTTTAGTTCAAAAGTAAGGGAGGAAGCCTTGGACGCCAGACGACGCTTCTGGGCTGAGTGAAATGTGTGTACTTTACAGTGACTTCGAGCCTCCCCCTGTACCAATCCATGATCATGCCAGGTGCCTTGTGAAGTAATAGAATAGCATTGTTACAATAACATATTTAATTGTCTTTTCGACCTTGGTTCCCTGGAGCTAATGATCCCAGCTGACCCCACATGATGGAAGATGGACGGAGCTAGGACCAATGGCCTGACATCCCCTATGGAGTAGGCTGACCATGGAATCGCACCAACGAGCCACGCAGGTTTTTACTGTAAACCGATTATGCTTTACCTCTTTTTAAGTTCTTGCTTGCACCTTTCTTGCTCAGAACGTTCCTGAGCAGCAGAGTTCTTTGCTGGCACACCTACGTTTGTATGTTTAAAACTTGTTATCCTTGCAAGAATCTCTTGTCCTTTTGTCCCTAGTGGGTTGTATTTTGTCTGGTGTGCGCGTTTAGGGGCGTGCCTTCATAAGCTGCCCAGAACAGCAACCACAGCATGCGCCACGGTTAGGAACAGAAGGGAGTAGTGGGCGTGAAGATGAAGCACAAAGTTGAGATAACAGTTCCCAGGAGATGACACATTAACCTTCCAAGTTAATTGAAATAACAGGGATAGCCATTAATGTCCAGGTGCATGAGAATACTATGCCAAGAGACTCCGTAGAGAATATAGACAGAGTGTCACGAGAGGCTACAAGGAATATAACATACATGTTAGAACCAGCTAAAAATACAATAAATTAGGAGAAATACACTCTCCAACATGGTTCTCTAACACATGATGAAATCATGAAGAACACTAGCCATTCATTATAAGCAAAGTTCAGATAAGACACCTGCCGAACACCTTAGAGCACACACAGACACAATTTGATGCACAAGGCCAAAATACGAAGATGACAGTGAATTATGAGGAGTTACTTTTAATTGGAAAATGTGCAGACCATGGATTTCTCACCTCCTACCATATGTCTCAATTATATCTTGACGTCTTGTCAAAGTGTCCAAGGTTGGCGAGCAATGTGCAAACCAATCAGAGTCTCTCAAGCCATGCCACCCATGATGAAAGATGCCAGCCAATTAATGACCAACATAGTGATGTATTGAACGTTATATCTGTAAGAGGCTTGGCACAGGTGCAGCCATCAAATATGCTCTTGCTAATTGTGGATCTAACCTCTATGCATTGTATATACTAACCAATTATAAATGCTCATCAGTTTTGTAACTGATATTGTAGTGTGACAAATTTGTACCTTATAAGCCGCTCACACCCATTGTGTAACCAAGAGCTTTTTGTATGCTCTCCCAGCCACTTATTCTGTGTTTTGAATACTCCTTTATTGAGTATTGTTTTTATGCTTTGCAGTAAATTGGGCCCTCTTCAACACATTCACTAATCGCTTGTCAGTTTTCTTTGATGAAAATATTAAAGTAATTCAACCAACCATCTTCACGTTATCCAAAACATCTGCCCATCCCAACCTGGGAGCTAAGTCTGATGACTCCTTCTCAACGTTTGCATCTGCGAAAATGGTCAACATCACACAGATAATAAAACAAATTCCACCCACCTCGAAAAATGGTCCACCCATGTTGAAAACACCATCAAAAAGAAAATATCCACGTTAGCACCTGCATTATCAGCACTGATGTATATTTCCTTTTCTTTGGCTGATTTCCCCTCATGTCTCAAGGAAACTTGCATTAACCCCTCTTTAAAAAATCTAATGATGAACATAAAAAACCCAGCTAACTACACCTAATTGCAAAAAAATGTTTTACGGGCAAGATCTTAGAAAAAGAAGCTACACAGCATCTGGTAGGGTACACAGACTCAAACAAACTCCCGCATGCCATCAGTCACAGTTCCGACCCATCAGAAGTATGGACCCTGCCATTCTACATTTCACAGATGAACTCCTGAATGCTCTGGATAAAGAAACTCCTGCCATTCTTATCCTTTTGACACTTCAACAGCCCTTGACATTGTTTACCGCTCCATCCTTCGCCATCGCCTAAAACATACTTTGGGTATTGACAGCGTAGCCCTCAACTTGATTATTCATTTGTAACAGAGAATCTTGGACTTTTCCTTTCTCAACACACACCTCCCAATCTCCCCAGCGATCAGACCAAGAAAATACATCCCACTAGCGAAAAAGGCTAGGTGCACCCTTTTTTTTCGATAAAAGACACAAGCTTGCATTTTGTATGGAAAAGAAAAAGGCAGCATGGTATTATGAATCCACTACAGAGAAATGTGTCTAATGAAAAGCTTCCATCAGACCTTGGGTTGCCAATTTGTAGTGAAGACTACTGCCACAGAGCTTTCTCATCCTCCGTACAAGACTCAGCTTATACACACGAAACACTCAATATATAGTGTTAATCCCCCTCCCGCATTGGCTGCCTCCTATGTACATGCTAATGATTATATATAGCCCATTTTCCAATTGGCTCTGCTGTCTTCACACTCATCTTCACCACGCATGGGTAACATCCTTGTCCATCTTGAAACACTGCAAAGTAATTGGTTACATTCAACTGGCATCACCCTACCATTAATCCTAACCACTTGATGAACACCTGGTTATCAACATGAACTCACCAGTCGACTTTGAGGTCAGTCTGGTCCTTGCAAACAAAGCAGCCCTTTTCTCAACCCAGACATGTTGCCACCCCTATCATGCCCTCCACACTGTATGGGCATCATTCTTGGCTCCCCCTGACACAAATCATTGATCATGATGTTCTTCACTTTCCCCTTTATCAGTTCTCCTCACCAAGAGTAAACCTAGTATCCCACTAATCAATCCAGTTCACTGAGGATTTAAGACCCATTTTCGTACACAACTGGTAGTTCAAATAGAATGACCATCATTCTTGGGGGCGCTAGTGTCTTAAATCATAGTTCCTGTTTGGGCAAACCAAGACCTCTGTCTCGCTTCTCAAAAGTATGACCTTCGTGCTATACCGCAGCCCTTGCCTGATCAGCTACACACATTCCTGCCTAATTGTTCAAAGGCCTAGCTGATGTGGGTATACGTGTGTATTTCTCCCCACGGCTGGGAATTGAAATGTAATGGTCAGACAAAAGATGAGGTGTCGTCATTCTGTGTTTTCAACACGCCCTGTGAGGATTCAGACCTACTCTTAAATGCAACATGTTTTGGATTGTCTTTCCCTGCACCTTCCTCTGTATGCACGGAACTCTAAGAGTGACTGACATGGAATGCTGTGAGTGAGAATATTTTGTTCTGAATGGTTCTGTGAATGTCAGTTGAGGGGATGGGTTGACTGAGAGAAGATGTGGCTCAAATGTCTACTCGTACCCTGTATCTGGAGCTGGGACTTAATAAAGAAGTTTCCTGTTCCTACCCTAGTGTCAGTGCTTCGCTTGGCATGGGCCCATCTTAAAAATTGCAACGGGGATGCTAGCTGTGCTGGGGGGCACAGCACCTGGACAGAAGATGTCCATCCACCGCCCACCAAATCAAGTGAAGATCCTCTCTCAGGTAGGAGCATGCAGGGTGCATTGAGGCCAGTGATGCCAATTATGTGAGGAGGCAGTGCCAGGAACTAAGGCCAACGAGCTTGCCAATGGGCAGACAGGGAGACTACCTAGGCTAAGGGCCAATGACTTTGCACGGAACAGAGAGGAAGATTTTATGGGTAGACAGAGAGATTGCCGGGACCGAGAGCCAGCACATTGGCCAGTGTTTGCCAGGGCCAAATGCCATCAAGTTTGTCAGTGGGCAAACAGAGAGTTTGCTGGGGCCAAAGAACAGTGATTTTTCCAGTGGGCAGAGAGAGGAATTGTCTGGGCCAAAGGGAAGCGAGTTTACAAGGAGCAGAGAGGAAGATTTGTGGAGCTAAGAGCCCAGCACATTGCATTGGAGCAGCCATGGGTCCATTTAGTATGCAAGGAGGAGATAAAGGAATTGCTGCAGGGGCTGACAACATTTCAGTTGAGTTACTGTTAATGAGCCAGAGCAGAGCAAAAGTGATGGTCAGCGCATAAGTGTGTGCACAGCAGTTATTGCAATTGTAGAGCCTTATTGCCCCATAGCATTGTGGGACTTGGAGTCCTGTCTTACCAGCTGTTCAAGGGAGTGCGGTGTAAGGAGCGGCCGTCTGCACTATTGAAGGTCCGCTGTGCTTGTCGCGGTGCCATGCCCGGAGAAAGCTGGTGGGGCAACGGCAAAGGCCTGGAGGAATGTCAGCTAGGACTGTGGGCAATCGTCCGTTGGAGCGTTTGGCTGGAGAGAGCTCAGTTGAGCTCAGTGATGGTGCGTCAAATGATGATGTCAGTATAGTGGTCAACGGGATGGCGAAAGGTCGGAACGCTTGTGAGTGTGGGGTTCCGAATTGTTTATTGGTTTTCCTGCTTGGGGCTTCATTAAATATCTAGGAAGAAACCGTGCCATGCTGTTACAGTGTAGTGATGGTGTTGTGCTAAGGATGTGGAAGGCGGAAGAGTGAGGGCATTCCAGCATAGCTTGTGAAGAGGAAGAAGTTACCTTGTGCTGCATTTTTCAAGGGATGTGGAATAGGAATAGTGAGAAGAATGTGGAGATGGGGTAGGAGCCGAATAAGACATGTGGCACGTGCCACAACATGTCATCAATCTCTGAACTGGCTGATGTAAAATGTACTGTTTGAATGACTTCAGACACATTAAACAAGTGAAGAAATATCCTCTCAATCATTGTGGGATATTAGAAATGAAATTATTAGAAAATAAATAAACTCAGACATTGCACTCTAACTCCAAACCTCATGCTTTGGAGGCCTAGAATCTACCACTGTACTAATAGTCTGCATGGGGACTGACACTGAGCCTAGTCTTATAACCTTTTCAGACAGCAGTTTTTGTTGGTCCTTTTTCGCTGTGAATGTATTCCATAGCTTGTCATGCCACCTACATTTCTCTTCATATCACATTGAAATCGGACTTCTCTTTGCTTCAAATAGTACTGCTGTCCTCTTTCCGCTTAGCCTCCTGTCTTATATTAAACAACTTTCAACAATTGCATGGTTTAAAGCACTTATAACACAAGCGTGCCACAGCATGTCACCAATCTCTGGACTGGCTGGTGAAGAATATACTGTTTAAATTACTTCAAACACACTAAACAAGTGAAAAATACCCTCTCAATCATTGTGGGATATCATAAATGAAATTTAAAAAAAATAATAATAATAGTTCAGATCTTGAACTCCAAGCCTTATGAATTAGAGGGTATACACGCATTTCGTTGAATGATTTTACATCGTGGGACTTTTCATCGCCAACCCTTTCATCGCCAAAAACTTTTTTTAAAAAAGTTTTTTATTGGGGGGGTGTTTGGTGCATTTTGGGGTATGATTATTTAAGTAAGGGGGGGTTTAGGGGGGTGAAGCCCCCCATAAATAAAAAAAAGGAGTTTTTGGCGATGAAAGTGTGGTGATGTAAAATCATTCGGCGAAATAACATAGAACCGAATTAGAGGCCCAGACTGTACAACTGTACTAACAGTCTACATAACACTTCATATTGAGCTAGTTTTTATAACCTTTTCATACAGCAGTTTTTGCTAGTCTCTTTTCACTGTCAATGTATTCCATACTGTGTCATGCCACATACATTTCTCTTCATATCACCTTGAAATCGGTCTTCTCTTTGCTTCAATTAGTACTGCTGGCCTCTCTCCTCTAAGCCCCTTATCTTATATTAAATAACTTTCAGCAATTGCATGGTTTAAAGCACTTATAACACAAGCGTGCCACAGTATGTCACCACTCTCTGGACTGGATGATGTAAATGTACTGTTTAAATGACTTCAAAGACATTAAACAAGTGAACAATACTCTCTCAATCATTGTGGGATATTATAAATTAAATTAAAAAAATAAAAATAATAATTTAGACCCTGTCCTTGAAATCCAAACCTCATGCTGCAGAGACCTAGACTCTACCACTATACTAACAGTCTCCATAGTAACTGACATTGAGCCAGGTCTAATTACCTTTTCAGACAGCTATTTTTGCTAGTTCCTTTTCACTGTCAATGTATTCTATACCGTGTCATGCCACCTACCATTTCTCTTCATATCACCTTAAAATAGGTATTCTCTTTGCTTCAAATAGTACTGCAGGGCTTTCTCCTCTTAGCCTCTTGTCTTATATTAAATAACTTTCAGCAATTGCATGTTTTAACCCCTTAAGTGCGGAGGACAAGGTATCTCATCCTCCGCACTACATTTCCAGTGCGGGGATGACATTCCTTGTCCTCCACACTGCATACCTTGGAGGAGAGTGAATCGCCTCCCGCTGCTCCCTCGATCCCTCCGACCCCAGGCAGTGAATGGGAGGACTTTTCCTTCCATGCCTGGGTGTCGGGGGGTTTCCGTGATGACGTTGGCGCACGCTACATGCGTCAACATCATCACAAAAATTAAATTTACATACTGAAGCCAAAAGGCTTCAGCATGTAAATTTAGCAGAGGCACATTTGTGTCCTGCAAGGGCATCTATTGCCCAATTTGGCCAAATGAGGGCTCGTTGGAAAGGGAAGACTCTCCCCTCACACAAGCAGACTGCTGGTCAAGGATAATTAGATCCTCGACCAGCAATTCCCACTGGACCACCAAGGAATTGATTTTGGGGTGGGGCCCCCCAAGCCAAACAGGCCCCCACCCCCACCAAAATAATAAAACAAAGGGGGCACAATGTTTTGACGTCCGGGTTGACCATCCCCAAGTCCAGCGGCAGTCCCAGGGAACTCTGGCAGGGTACCAACACCTCCCCGGAGGTAAAAGCTGGAATGCAGCCCAGGCTTAGCTCCAGGATGGCTGAGGGTGATATCCCAGTCCTTGGGCACGTGCCTCCCATGTGGGTCGACCATCCCCAAGTCCAGCGGCGATCCCAGGGAGCCCCAGCAGGGTCCCCATCCATTCCAGAGGGAAAGGCTGTAACGCAGCCTAGCCAGTGCTCCAGGATGATCGGGGCTGCTGTCCCCAGCCTTGGGTGCCTGTTTCCCTTAATGGTCAACTGTCCACAAGTTGAGCAGCATTGCCAGGGAGCTCTTCAGTGTCCCAATGCCTCCCCAGAGAGAAAAGCTGTAACACAGCCCAGCCAGAGCTCCAGAACGGTCGGGGCTGCTGCCCCTGGGTTTGGACACCTGTCTCCCATGTGGGTCGACTGTCTCTAAGTCCAGCGGCAGTCCCAGGGGGCCACGGCAGGGTCTCCATTCTTTCCCAGAGCAGAGGGAAAAGTCATACCACAGTGTAACCAGGATGATCAGCGGTGATGTTCTTAGCCTTTGGCGCCTGTCTCCCATGTATGTCAACCATCCCCAAGTCCAGCAACGGTCCCAATGAAACCCTGGCAGGGTTCCTGTCCCTTCCAAGAGGGGAAATCTGTAATTCAGCCCAGCCAGAGCTCTAGGATGATCGGGGTTGATGGCCCTGGCCTTGAGCACCTGTCTCCCTTGTTGGTCGACCATCCCAAAGTTCAGCAGCGGTCCCAGGGAGCACTGGCAGGGTCCCCATCCCTCCTTGGAGGGAAAACCTGGAATGCAGGCCAGCCAGAACTCCTGGATGGTCGGGGGTGATGTCCCCAGACTTGGGCGCCTGTCTCCCATATGGGTCTACTGTTCCCAAGACCAGTGGTTGTCCCGGAAGAGCCCTGGTGGCATCCCTGTCCTGTTATCGATTTTCCCACCATAAAGGGACGGGGACGCTGCCGGGGCTCCCCTGGAGCTCTGGCTGCGCTGCCTTACAGCTATTCTCTGGGAGGGATATGGACCTTGCTGGGGTTCCCTGGGACCGCTGCTGGGCTTGGGGACGGTCAACACACATTGGAGACAGGCGCTCAAGGCCAGGGAAGCGCATACACACATGTGAGGTAACTTTATTGTTGGGACACCAGTGGGAACGTGGGAAGGTAGGACATGTGTTTTTGCCGGTGTGTTTCTGTGGTTTCCTGGTGGCAAACGTCTGAATATTTTGTTTTTGTTTCCTACATTTTGGACTTTGCTCGGCCTTGTGTGTAATACATTCTAGGGCAATTGGCGAAAGTCAGACCTCTTTGGATTCCCCCCATTGCCCTCATTTCAGAAATGTATGGAGTTACCCATTTTCCACTGTGGCTGCAACACCCCAGGCCATAATCTGTGGGTTGTCCACAACACCAAGTACCATAAGAATTTACTCTTCCTAGGCCCTTTGGTGTACCAGTGGTTTAGCCTTTTCCCTTTGCGCCCAGGTGAGTGCACGACACATGTGAGGTACAGTTTTCGCCAGGACACCTGTGGAAACACGGGAAGGTAGGACATGTGTTGTTGCCAGCGTGTTAAGGTGGTTTTCTGGTGGCAAATGTCTGAAAGTTTTGTTTTTGTATGCTTTTTGGAATTTGCCGGGCCTTGCGGGTAATACATTCTAAGGCGATTGGCGAAAGTGAGACCTCTTTGGATTCCCAGAGTGTCTTCTTTTCAGATAATCATGGGGTTCCCTGTTTTTCTTGGTGGCTGCGACACCCCAGGCCCAAGTCTATGGGTTGTCCACAAGACTGAATTCAGTAAAAACGTGGTCTTCCCAGGCCGTTTGCTGTACCAGTGGTTTAGCCTTTACCCTTTGCGCCCAAGTAAGTGCACCCACACATGTGAGGTACCGTGCTTGTCGGGACACCTGTGGGAACATGGGAAGGTAGGACATGTGTTGTTGAATGTCTCGCTGGTTTTCTGGTGGCCAAAGAAACTCTTGCATAACAAGTTTACTTTATACAGAAATAGGTGCGTCATCAAAGTACTCTGCTGCCATGGAACATTCTGGCCCAAAAGGGTGCAAGAAGAAGCTTAAACGGGGACACAGCATCATAGATTACATTATCTGTAAACAGTGGTAACCCACGTGGCTGGTTGGTGTGATCATATACATGGTCGGAGTACTTCATAAGGTATTTAAGGCCATTGGTCCCAGCCCAGTCCGTCCGTCTTCCATAAAGTTGGATCTGCTGGGCTCATTGTCTCCAGGGAATCAAAGGCAAAGAAACACTTAGTTACATTTGTGAACAGTGCTACTCTATCATTATACAATGCACCTGGCATGCTCAAAGACTAGCACATAGGGAGTCTCAAGGTCACACTAACCCACACAGCCTTCACTCATCCCGATCACATCTCTCGGCTTCCAAGGCTTCCACCCCCGCTTTTGATCTATAATTTATCCCTCCCTGTTCCGCGCATTATAAATCATGTCACTATGAAATAAAGGTGGGACGACCATGCTCTTAGATCTTTTATGGTGGATTGGTTTATGGTTGGTGGTCTTGGGTCATCTGGTATATCGGAATTTAGCGGTCTTGGGATTAGGTCTGTTGTAGGGTCTATAACTTGTGGTTGGCTGTGTGGGGGTCAGAGGCCTGCTTTGGCCTGTGTGGGATAACACATACACAAAGGCGCCCAGTGTCGTCTCGTGGCCTTGCAGGGCACATTATTTCTAGAACACACATATTGGCAACAATTGGAGAACAAAGAAGAATTTCTGTAAAGGTTAGCAGTGTGGGCCTCTCTCATCAGAGCCTGGGCCTATTCAGATTTCCCCTTCAGGCTCACGGCCCCTGTCTAACAAACTGCAGATTAGAAAGGGCTGGGTCAAGGGTGTGAGTCAGCCTTAGGAGTAGGAGGAGCAGAGAAAGTAGAGGTAAAGGCATCCACTGACACATGCTTCATGGGCCGAATGATCGAGAGGGTAGGTGGCAGTGCTGCAGGGGGTTTTGCCTGAGGGATAGAGAGTTTCAGATGAGAGGAAAGTAGAAAGTGGTCAGTCTAAGAGAGATGTGTGGGGAGAGGGCTAGAGAGGGGGATGTCTGAGGTGATGAGAAGATCCAAAGTATGTCCGGCAGAGTGTGTCGGGCCAGAGGGCAGAATGGAAAGAGAGAGAGTGTTGCAGAGGTTACAGAAAAGCCCAGAGGCGGGATTAGAAGCATCCAGGTGGATGTTGAGATCTCTGAGGAGGAGACATTAGGAAATCTAGGCAAGGAGAGAAGAAGAGAGGTAGGCACATTGATAGAGGAACAGGGCGACCTTGCCAAGTGGCCTGTAGATTGTGGCCACAGTTAGAGAGAGGCCAGGGGAGATAGAGAGCCTGAAGACCAGGCATTCAAAGGAGGAGTAGGCCTGCGTAGGGATGACAGAGGCCGGGACCCACTCCAGAAAGATCAGTGCTACTCCACCTCCAGGTCGGTTGGTTCTGGGTTCAGAGAGGATCTTGTAGCCCACAGGGAGGAGAGTGTCAAAACTCATGACAGACATGTCTTGGTGAGAGAAAGCACATTTATGTTGAGTTCTTCGAGGAGGTGACAGATGTCAGAGGAATGTTTGACAGCAGAACAAGAGTTGAGAATGGCGACGTGGAACAGGTTGCCACATTTGAAAGACTTCTGTGGAGGGGTAAGGACTTGAGGTACACTCTGCACAGGTGGTAGAGGAGCCAGAGGGTGGGCAGTGGAGGAAGATGAGGGTGCCAAAGAGGTGACGGAAGGAGTAGCAGGAGAAGGAAGTTGATAAGACGTGGGAAAGGCCTATCAAAAAGGAGGAGATTAGGCTGGGGGCCCTGAACCAAGACGGTGACGTTTAGATAGACATTAATGATGGCCTTGGAGGAGTGGAAGAGGGCCAAGAGGACCTCCCACCCATTGCCACCATTAATGGGAGAGGAGGAGAAAGGAGAGAGAACAGAGATCATATGAAGGGTCCATAGGTCTGGAGAGGGGACGACAAAGAGGATGTCAGTGAGAGACTGTCTGGAGGAAGCACTGGTGTAGGTATCGGCGATAGGGGGGCCTGGGTTGGAGACGAGGATGTCCCTCTTCAACTTCGTCCTTCGAGACTTATTGAGAGGGATAGGTTAAGAGATAGAGGAAGCAGTTAGAGAAGATGGGAGAGACAGAGAGCACCATAGGGGGTGCAAAGGAGGTAGGTGGAGGGGAAGGGGGTGAGAAAAGAGAGATGCACAGCCCAGTGGCACACAACTTGGAATGCGCAGGGGTACGGGGACAGGGTCCGGGGTCACAACAAAGGAAGACACAGAAGGGGAACAAGTAACTTACAACCATGAACACCATGCCTTGTGGGGGGTATTTAGGTGGAAGCCTAGAGAGAACCAGCAACAATACCACAGGCTACCGGAATGTGAAACACAGAGATTTGACTTTCCCAGAAGGGGGAAAAAAGCAATTTTTTGATCAAAGCACAATACAACACACCCAGATTGGACTTTCCCAGAAGGGCAAAAAGGCAAGTTTTTTAGCACAATGCAACACACCCAGATTCGACTTACCTGATCGGACGCAGCAGGTCGATAGCTGCAGGCTACGTTCTACCATGGCAGACGCCGTCTAAATGTCATATAGCCACTGTATAAATATCAGCTGTATTTTTTAGAATGGCCATTGAATTTAGCTGCATCTCTGAGTATAGTGTGACGAATCCCTCAATGTCATCACTTCTCCCTCTTTAGGCGCCCAAGGGCATTCACCTACAGCACTTTGAGAACATACCAATGGGAAAAGGTGCTATACAAATGAAAAATTATATTACATTACCTTGCAGAGCTTCTGAAAACTTCCATTGGGTAAGACTGAATGTATCATATGTAAGTGCTGTTTAACCTAAATCTGAGGATTTAGCAACATCTGTAAATGAAAACGTCATGAATCTGCATATACTCTGCAATATAAGTTATAAATGTTATCATTAAAATGTAGCTGTACTGTATTTATCACACTTCATACAGTCAAGTGTGAAAACTATGAGTAAATCTACACACACATACACACACTTCAATCTTGTTACCATACTGTTTTGGAAAACATGTAAACAATACAATTGGACATTTTAAGCATTAGACAGTAACAGATTTTGTATGAAATTGTTCTTTAAATCTGGTATTATAGAAGAGTATTTAACAGTATTTGCTGTAGGTGATACCTCTGGGTGTTTAAGCGCGTTATAAATACGCAACTAAGACAAAAATAAAAACAATTACGCAACTGAAAAAACAAACAATTCCTGTAACAGCGCCTCGATGCCCGCGGGCTGTGTGAGCCCTTTAAAAATGCAAAATAAATAAATAACTTAACACAGAAAAGGGATTAAAGGGATGGTCTAGTAAACATTTTTATTTAAAAAATAGATAGGCAACATAAAAAAAAAAATACTAGCATTCTCCGTTTTAAAACTTCCTATGTAAAATTTGGAGCTATTCAAGCTCAAAATTCGCAAAAGCAAGCACATGGGCGCATCCATTTTGTGAAATGGAGGCCTTCCTGTGCTGGCTTTTGCTTTTGCGGCACTAATGAAGGAAAAGCCAGCCAGCTGTAGTAAACAAAAGCTACCGCTGGGTGGCTTTCCCTCCATTAGTGCTGTAGGCGGAGGACGAGGACTGGAGACCAGAGCAGGAAAGCTGCAGCTGAATCTCGGTAAGTGCTATTTATTATTTTTTTAAAAATAAGCACTAGCTGCGGTTTTTTTTCTAAGTTTTCCGGGCTGGAAGAGCCCGGAAAACTTACAAATAAAACCGCAGCTTTAAAAACGTTGTATTTATGTTTGCGGTCGCTTTTGAAGTGACCGCAAACATAAATACAACGTTATTGTGTTGGAAAACGCTGCAGTTTTTCTTTCCAAGTTTTTCAGGCTCCTCTGGCTCGGAGGAGCCTGAGAAACTCGGAAAGAAAAACCGCAGCGTTTTCCAACACAACCGCGTTGTTTCTGCCTGAATCTGCTTTCCCATTTGGGGTTCTCAGGCTCCCGGGGAGCCCGAGAGCCCCAAATGGGAAAGCAGATTCAGGCAGAAACAACGCGGCATTGCGGAAAACAACTGCGTTGTTTCTGCCTGAATCTGCTTTCCCATTTGGGGCTCTCGGGCTCCCCGTAGGGAGCCTGAGAGCCCCAAATGGGAAAGCAGATTTAGGCAGACACAACGCAGCATTTATCATTTCCCATTTGGGTCTCTCGGGCTCCCCGTGGGGAGCCCGAGAGCCCCAAATGGGAAATCAGCTGTAGGTAGAAACACTACGCGGCATGTAAACATAACCGCGTTTTGTTTCTGCCTGCTGTGGCTTTCACTTTGGGTCTCCGGTGCTCCCCTGGGAGCACCGGAGACCCAAAGTGATAGCCACAGCAGGCAGAAACACACGCAGTTGTGTTGGAAAACGCTGCGGTTTTTCTTTCCAAGTTTCTCAGGCTTCTCCGAGCCGGAGGAGCCTGAGAAACTTGGAAAGAAAAACCGCAGCGTTTTCCAACACAATAACGTTGTATTTATATTTGCGGTCGCTTCAAAAGCGACCGCAAACATAAATACAATGTTTTTAAAGCTGCGGTTTTATTTCTAAGTTTTCCGGGCTCCTCCAGCCCGGAAAACTTAGAAAAAAAAAACGCAGCTAGTGCTTATTTTTTTTAAAAAAAATAAATAGCACTTACCGAGATTCAGCTGCAGCTTTCCTGCTCTGGTCTCCGGTCCCCGTCCTCCGCCTACAGCACTAATGAAGGGAAAGCCACCCAGCGGTAGTTTTTGTTTACTACAGCTGGCTGGCTTTTCCTTCATTAGTGCCGCAAAAGCAAAAGCCAGCACAGGAGGGCCTCCATTTCACAAAATGGATGCGCCCATGTGCTTGCTTTTAGGAACTTTGAGCTTGAATAGCTCACAATTTTACATAGGTAGTTTTAAAACGGAGAATGCTAGTATTTGTTTTTTATGTTGCCTATCTATTTTTTAAATAAAAATTTTTACTAGACCATCCCTTTAATGCTGAAGAACATGACAGTGCACAAAGGAGGTGGGTTTTAAGGAAACTGACAGATCTATTGCTGCTGCAACGTGGTGGCTTAGTGGTTAAGGAAATAGGTATAAATCCGGGAACTCATCAGTCCATGCAATGGATTTTCATATCCATTTTTAAACGGTAGATCGAAGATTGCGTTTTCTTTTATGACATTGTTTGGCATGTAGTCACATGCACATCTGAGTTTTTTTTCTCAACTATGAAATGTTTTGGCATAGCATGTTACACCTGCCAGTGGTACGTGTCTCTTGTACCAGTGACATGCAGTGGCACGTGTTACTGGCACATGTCACATGCCATATTCGGCTCTTACCCCTACTGAGAATGTGTGCCTACGAGGAATTGTCAGCAGCTCGGCAACGCAGCGGCTATGAGTTTGCCGGAAGAAACGTCCACGTTTCCTTGGTCGGAGGGAGCAAGGGGGTCGTGTTCCACTGAGCTACTGTGACAGATACTACTTTTACCGACAGTCAGAGGACAGACAGTGTGGGGTCTGAGTGGCCTTACACAGGAAGATGTGTTTTTTTAAAAACTATTTTATTTATTTCCGGATACAGCAGAGTTGAAACAGATAGCAGTTTAAGGCAATTACGAACGATACAGTGATTAATTTAAGGCAATCCCTTCCCTACCCCCAATCCTCCCTCGGTCCCCAATCTCCCGGACCACCAGAGTCTATGTTATGTTATGTTATGTTAGGCAGATTTATAAAGCACGTGTACACCCAAGGGCACCATGGCGCTGAGAGAGGAGGAGGAGCATAAGGGACTAAAAGAATAGTGTTTTGAGTGATCGTCGAAAAGAGAGATGGTCAGTAGTAGCACGCAGCGTAAACAGGAGTCAGTTGCAGGACCTTGCAGCCACCACAGAGAAAGCACGTCCCCCCATCCTAGCCAGCCTGATACGGGGAACTGATAGCAGTAGAGCAGACTCAGACTGGAGGGCACGTGAAGGTACGTATTGGGAGAACTTTTCCTGGAGATATTCAGCTCCTTGTTTTTAAAAGGCATGGTGGACAATGCAAAGTGATTTGAACAGAATCTGCTTCTCCACCGGAAGACAGTGTAATTCTCCGAGCACAGGTGACATGTGAGTACGAGGGGGAGGGTGGGAAACTGCTCTAGTGGCAGCATTTTGAAGCAGCTGAAGTCTATTTATAATATAGGCAGGTTGGCCAAGATATGTTGCAGTAATCAACTGTACTAAAAACTAGAGCCGCAACCACAGGAGCGTGGAATTGGGCAGGGATAAAGAGGGGAACTTTCCTCGGTACACAGAGTTTAATATGGCCAGATTTACTAACAGCAGCAGCCTGATCAGCCATAGATAGGGAAGAGGAGAGCTTAACCCAAAGGTATTTCACAGAAGTGGACGTTAGGGGAAATGGGCCAAGAGAGGAAGGCCACTAGTCAGGGGTCCAGAAGGATCTCTGTCTTGTTCCCGTTGAATCTAAGTGAGTTGAATGCCATCCATGCTCCCAGGTCCTCCAGGCAGCTCCTAAGCCGGGCAGCAATGTCGGGACGAGTGAGATCAAGACGAACCAACAGCTGGGTGTCATCGGCATAGGAGTAAAATCTAAATCTGTGGGAGCGGATGAGAAGGAGGAGACATTTGATATGTATGTTAAAAAGTATAGGGGAAAGTGCAGATCCTTGCAGAACCCCACAAGTAAGCCCTACCGGTTCAGAACAGAAAGGCGGGAGTTAGACGGACTGAGAACGATCGGCCAGAAAGGCAAAAAAACAATTTAAGAACTTGTTGGATATCCCGACTTCCGACAAACGGGAAATAAGTATGGTGTGTTTGACCGTGTCGAAAACCACATATAAATCCAACAGCAGTACTGCTCCCACTCCACCCTGGTCAACCAGGCGAGCAAGATCGTCGAGTACAGAACTGAGTACCGACTCAGTGCCCCTTCCCGGGTGAAAGCCTGATTGGAAGATGTCAAAGCATCCAGAGGATTCCAGGAAGGAGGATAAAAGTGGGGAGACAAGGGCCTCCATGACCTTCATCAGCACAGGGAGAAGTGAGATGGGACGAACATTTTAAAGCATCCCAGGATCAAGAGAGGGCTTTTTTAGCAGAGGTATAACCAGAGCGTGTGTCAGTGGGCTCGGGATAGAGCCCTCAGAAAACGACATGTTAACTGCCGCTGTAATATGGGAGATTACTTCGCCTGAGATGTCTTTAAGCAAAGTAAGCGGTATATGGTCAGCCGGGGAGGCAGATTTAAGGTGCTGAATAGCCTAAGAAATGTCACATTCACAGAACACAGGGAAAGAAGACCAGGTGGACTTAGGCAATGGTGGAGGAGGGGGGGCCAGAACAAGAGAGATTTGACTGGCCACCACCCCAATACCATTTAAAATAGTTTCAGTCTTGGTCAGAAAGGATGACAAGACGTTGCAAAGGGCTTGAGAAGGTGTAACACCAGAGCCCCTTGTACCAGTGGTAGACAGGAACTGAACAAGTTCAAATAGAGCCTTTGGCTTGTTGACAGCAGCTTTCACCTTGTCACAGAAAAAATATTTTTTTGCTGTGCTAATGGCTTTTTGGTTGATGGACATAGTGCTGCGGAAAATGCATTTATCAGTATCAGAGCATTTCACACGCCATTTCCTCTGAACACGTCTATAGCCGAGTTTGAGGGCTCTGAGATCATCAACGAACCATGGCTCCGAGCTATGATTCCTAGTTTTACAGAGCTTGAGTGGAGCCAGCTGGTCTGCCACTGTAGAAAAGGATTCTCCCAGAGAG
This sequence comes from Ambystoma mexicanum, assembly GCF_040938575.1. NCBI lineage: Eukaryota > Metazoa > Chordata > Amphibia > Caudata > Ambystomatidae > Ambystoma > Ambystoma mexicanum. The sequence continues at coordinate 295,985,497 of NC_090930.1, read as the reverse complement.
CTGAGGGAGCAAGGACTGTGAGGGGTCAGCTGGGCACGGCGGGAGGCAGCCAGATCATCGTTGTTTACTTTGCACCAGTTGCGTTTAAGAATGGCAGGTTTGGCTGGGTATGCTAAGGTGTCCTGCAGCCGAGTCGAGAATGATATTAGAAAGCGGTCAGTCCAAAGAAGAGGGGAGAAGGATGAGACCACAATGTCAGAGTAAGGGGCAAAGATAAAATCCAAGACATTGCCATGTTGGTGGGTAGGTTCCAGAGCAAGTTGAGGTAGACCAAGATCCGCCATCAGAGAGAGGAACTTAGTAACTGAGCTGGCGGTGGAGTTGTTAGCAGGCAAGTTGAAATCACCCGTAACCCAAAGATTTGGATGCATGGTCTGGATTTCGGACACCAGGTCGGGGAATTAGTGCAAAACATGGCAACAACACCAGGGGGCCGATAAACCAAAAGGATGGTGAGCATAGAAAGGGGGAAACAGAAATGCGAGCCAAACAACACTCCATTTTGAGTGTGTGAGTAGGCACCGTGCATACATTTTTATAGGAAGTTTTGTGATTAATGGCCACTACGCCATCAGGGTGGGCTGATAGATGATCAACATGGGCCAGAGTATAGTCAGGGGGCAGAGTTTGTACAATAGCGGGGCCAGATGTCTCCCTCAGCCAGGTTTCTGTAAGAAAAAGCAGATTAGGCTGGGAATTCATTAGCAGTACATGGCAGTCAGGGGCATGAGCCACTAAGGAAGGGGTGTTATGGAGTCCACATTGAAGGCCTGTTACTGCAGGTTTAATACCTGCAGTAGAAGTATTAGGAAACTCAGGCGGCCAATTTGTACAGCTGGGGCAAAGGAGATCAGGGAACTACGATCCGAGGAGACCAAAGAGGGGAGACCCATTTTTCCTTCCTGCATGGACGGGCACAGATGGGTTTGCCTTAAGCAGGCGTTTGGCGTGCTGACGGTGTGCCTGCCGCGCCCATCCACTGCGTCCGTCCGCTGCATCCGTCCGCTGCGTGGGTGAGTGAAGCGGCACATAAATGCTGTGGGGGAAGCCGAGAGAGGCTGAGAGACGCCAGTCCATGAACAAAGAAAGAGGACTGGAACAATCACAACGTTCCAGTGCTCTTCAGTAACACGGAAAACACACAGGGTCTAAACAGTTAGGTCAATCTAGCAGCAGAGAAGTTAAGAGCAGGCTAAAAGGGTAAATGCACAATAAAATGCACTTTAGATAAAATGAATCAATATCTTAAAAGCTATGAGGGGCTTTACACTGAAAGTCCGCTAGGACCTCCTCACCACTCAAGAGCAGACGAGAAAATGAAGCGGCACATAAATGCTGTGGGGGAAGCCGAGAGAGGTAGAGAGACGGCAGTCTGTGAACAAAGAAAGAGGACTGGGTTATGGATTCAATGAGTTGTAGGACCTCCTCTCAGAAGGTCTGCGCTTTTGGACAGTCCCACCACATGTGGAAAAAGGTACCTTGAGAGCCATATAGCCTCCAGCAGTGTGGGTCCATGGCTTTCCGGAAGTGGTGAAGGCACTCCGGTGGCAAATACCAACAGTGGAGGAGTTTCAGAGTGCATTCCCTGTTAGTTATTCATCTAGAGGCTGAGGGGATCGTAGTCCAAATGTCCACCCATGTTTGGTCCTAAATGGGGTGCCCTAGGTCTACTTCCCATTTGGCCATGTACATTGGTTTAGACACCAGCATGTTGACCTGCAACAGCTTATATAGTTTGGTGATTAGCCCTCAGCTGCGATAGGTTCCGGAGTACCCCTCGGGACCATTTGCTGAAGTGTGCTGTGTCCATTCCGGGGGTGAAATCTGGGTTCCGGATGATTGGGGAAAGCGGGCCCGAGCCCTTGGGGAGTTTCTTCCTACGCAGGGCCCACATCCACATGTCCACAGTGGTTCTGGTTGATGACAGGGTGGGTTGCCACCCTCTGCATGCTACGCCCGATACATGTAGAAGGGAGCTTAAAAGGAGGGGGCATTTAGTCTGTTCAATTTGGATCCACTTTGGGGGTCTCGTCAGGTCCCTCCAGGCCGTAGCGTGTGCCAACTGAGCCGCAATATAGTAGTTTGTGAGATTGGGCAGCCCCATGCCCCCCCACTTGGCTGCTGGTCATGACGTTCAATGGGATTCTCACCTTGCCCCCTTCGGCTTCTAGTTCCTTGAACAGGGGGGAAAAGTTTGCTGCATATAGTTGTTGTTGGGTGTCCTGACCCACGTTTGAGCTATCATGCTGCAACATTTGGTGCTGTGGGCTTAGAAAACCCAAGATGGCCAAAAAGCCCACAAGTGCGCCAGAATCCAGGAGAACCACACAGTTTGTGCGCACACCAAAATGGTTACCTAACTTGCCGCCCACCAGTGTAAAGAAAGATCTTTGTTAACAAAATCCACTGTTACTGTTGTCAAAAAGTTGGTGAAATCGTGGCTCACCGGACCACTTTAAAGATTCAACCCTTTTGTGGGGTTCCGCATAACCATTTTACTGTAAGGAGCCCCATCAAAACAATGTTAAGCAAGGATTATTTACTACCATGTAAGAACCATTCCTGTTTGGAATGCATTAATCCAAGAAAGATCCCAAAAATGGATGCAGTACCAACAAAATCCTCAAGGCGGCGCTAGCGGTCTAAACTCTGACAGGAGAACTGAGTGCAGTTGCTGACAAAGGGATTTGACTCAGCTGACTTCAAAGGTTGCATTTTAATTAAAAATTAGCCACCTACTGTTCCCAGAGGCCAGAAGCCTGGGAAACCCTCTCACATCAAGAGATTCACACCACAGCCCAGGATATCACATGGTCATAATAACCAAATGCAAAGTGACCCCCTGGTCTGCTGACCTCAACCTCCTGGAGACCACACAATAGGCTAGTGCACTTGAATAGAATATGTTGATTTTGACTGTTTCCTGTCAACAAAGGCCTGCCTGCCCGAAGACACATGTGATCACTGACCCACCCAAGTCTTGGAGGCGGACTCCAACACTCTGAGAACTGAATTGAAAGCAAAATATATATTTTACAGAAACACTGATAACTCTTTGTAATCAAATAACAGAAATGTATAACTTTGAGAGCCTTAATTTAAAAAATGTACCTTCAATTCAAGCCCAAACTCCAATTTGTGTGATGTTCTGGGGCAAACCCCTGCTATTTATGTATACTACAGACTCTGTGTTTAAGCTAGAGACATGGTAATTTACTGGAGTATGTATGGACAGGCCGTGTACATGTGTACAAATCTGGAGAAAAATCCGATGTTGCAAAACCACTAAAAAGCACAAAATATTGCCATTTCTGAATGCAAGCCCCCAGGAAGAGCAGAGTTTGAACAGGACATACCTCATGTGATATGTGATGGGTGCATGTAAATTTAAACAAATGTGTACCTGTGCAAATATGCATTTGGGTCAAATATAGATTGTGTGTAATTTGACAGGGGAGTGTCCTCTCTGCAAGCCATTAAATGACATTGCTCTGACACTCCACTTCTTTTCCCCAATCAAGAGAGAAAGGAAAGCTTGACCAATGGGCAATTGAGAGAGGGGCTGGCTAGTGATGCTGCACACACACCCACATTCAAAACACATAAAAGCAGACAGTCAGGACAGATAGGGACATTCTATTCCATCTGCTGCGGGACGCTCTGCCGGGAAAATCCATACTTTACCTCCATCATCCTCCAGAGAGCCAACATAGAGACTTCAATCTATCCACCTTCAGAGACCAAGACTTTACTTCAGAATTTGTAGCAGAGAGGTCAACTACAAGCTAAATCCCTCTTTAGCAGGCCTCAAATCATTGCCACTATTCACAGCCAGATGAGCTGTTTGAATTCTTTGCAAGAACTCTTGCCATTTGCCAGAGAGCAGTGTTGTATCCAGAGAGAGACCAGCTGAACCGGAGACCGCTGTATCCGGACCCACAGACCTGATCAGAACCAGAGGCCCAGACCAGACCAGCAGAGTAGAGCTTCCTACTCCTTATACTTTCTCCGTAATCACTGCTACATTTCGTTTGCCTCTTAAGAACCATCCCTGAATCATTGCTAGAGTGAGCCTGGACTAATATTAACTAGATACCACTCACCCTGAACCTCTAGAGGGAATTAAAAGCATTTTAGCATATTTTTCACTTCATTGCCAGCACATATAAAAGCATTTTGGGCCTGTGTTCAAACTTATGTAGTCTAAGCTTGCTGGGGTGAACTGAATTACATTTGATTGCATTTCTGAGAACTGTGTGCTTTCCTTCCATTTCTTTGCATTGCATAAAGGGGGGAGTGGATTGCCAGAGAAAAGTGATTACATTGTTTTGTTGAAATCATATTGAGTATTTTCTGTATTGCATTTTCATTCAACATTGCATCCATCTGAACTTATATAAAGCATTCTCTACCACCTTATTCTTCTGTTCCTATTCACAAGTGTGTAGTGCCAGACTATCCATTATTGATTACTGCTCAGATTAAGTGTGATATCCAATTATTAATTTATCATAAAGTGTGATATATATATATATATATTGTTTAAATTCTCAAATAAACCTTTTAACTTGCAAAACAGAACTACTTCTTGGCTCAGTGGGGTCAGGGGGATTCCAAGAGAGGGGTGTTATATAGGGGTAGTCACCCAGAACGCATGAACTGGACATAAAGATATATCAATAAGGGTTTCCATTCACTATCCCAGACTAGGCATTGACTTAGCTGTAGTGTTGAATTGAATCCTCTTACAAATTGGGGGCTCGAGCCGGGATATTCTGGGTTAGATTTACCATTTGTGCAGATTAATACAGTGTGCCAGCTGACCAGATACACATATCCGGTCGGATCACCACGCTGTGTTACGCTGTAAAGCACTCCTCAAAGGAACGCTCTAAGGAAAAGGTCTGTTTTGCAAAAATAAAATACAAACTTCTGTAAATCAGGACAGAGACCAATCTCTAGAATGACGACCTTGGTAGATATGAAAATAGCCAGAGAACACTTCTTACATAAGCTATTTGTGAGAGGTGAGTGGACTCATCAGGACCAAACGGTCTGGTTGCAGGCAATCGCGCAACAGGTCACTGAAACAGGGTCAGATATATGGGGAGATCAGGGTCCCCTACATGTGGCCCTGAGTGAACTATACATGGCCCCGAAGGCCAAGGATGAGCACCACAAGATTGCCAGGGTAGCGGCATATTTATATTTACATATGGGAGTCATGCAGGACAAATGTGCTGAAAGCCAAGATCTGGCGAGTAGGCAACTGCTGGCATTACAGAAGGCCCAATCTGATCTGGACTCTTCTGAGCAGAGGCTGCTCAGGAGCCAGGAGTCAGAAAATGACAGCAGACGGTACATCACTAAAATAAAGGAGGATATGGATGTGCTGCAACAGGAAAAGGCGGACCAGGATACCAGATTTCTGGCCTTGCAGAAGGAGTACCAAGAAGGGTTGGACTCCCTACTGCAGAGCCAGAAAAAGCTGGAGCAACAGTTAGACTTCAATAGGGCATGTACTGAGCAGGTAGTCACCCTGCAAAGCCACCTAGATAGGGAGAAGGCAGAGAGCAATAAACTGATTTTGAAAGACCTGGATACCCAGGCAGAGTTTGACCAGGAGCGGCAGAAAGCTGGTGCCTTCCAAAGGCAAAGGGACGACCTGGCGGCACAGATGCAGGCTCTTAGTCAAGAAAGGGATACCTTAGGCCAGGAAGTCTGCCACTTAAAAAGGAAAATGGAAGAAAATCACCTGGCCCTCCAGGGACTGGGTGACCTCCAAAAAGAACACCATAACTTGTTAGAGCACACCAGGAAGGTGGAGGATGCTCTGGCAAGAAAGGAGCAGGCCAATAGGGACACAGCTCAGGAGGTAACCCTCCTGCAGCAAAGACTGGCCCAGTGCTCCAGGACCAATCAGGAAGCACAGAGAGAAAATGAGGCTCTCTGTCAGCACAATGATAGGCTCCAACAACAGGTAGCGATGCAGGAGCGACTGATAGAGTCTAGTAAGGCCTTAACTGAGGAACTGAAAGCGCAGGCTCTTGCATTGCAACAGAGAGCAGGGGCGGATAGAGACCAGGTTCGCTGGAAAAGGAAAACTCCTGAGCATAACCTCAGGAGCCCTAGTACCAGAGGCCTTTATCTCTCTCAGTCCCTGGACTCTGCCACCCCCATGTCCCCTGGCGCACATGAGCACCGGGCCACAGGGATGGCAGATTACTATCCAGCCAGAAGCATGAGGCTCATAGGCCAGTACCTCCCAGGAATGGATGGGCGGGCATCCGGGTATGGGCACCCAAGCACAGTGCAATTTAGTGGGGAACCCCAGGAGAATAGGACCATTAAGGGCATCCTGAAAACTTCTGCCCATTTACGTCAGTGGGGGGGTACCCGTCAAATCCTGGCAGCAAGGAGGAATCTGAAGACTCCTCTGAACGGCGCAGGACACAGGAGACCAGGTCCCCACATTCTGCCAGCCACTCCCAGGCTCGCAGAATCCGGGAAAACCTGGAAGAGCAGACAGGAACCTCTGGGAGCAGTGCCTCTGAGTCAGAGGATGAATGGACCAGGGTTACCCGAACCAAAAAGGCCAATAAGGCAAAAAGGGCCTTGCTTAAGGACCCATTGAAACAGATTAAGGCAATCAGGAGTGTCATCACGCCTTATCATAAGAACGCCAAGTACTCTGTTTGGGAACACTTGGAGCTCTATGAGCAAATGATGGAGACTTTTCATTTGAAGGACAGCCACAGCTGTATCCAATATGTAAAGTGGACCTTCTCACCAGAATACTCCAGTTTCTTTGCGGGGCTGGAGGACCAAAATCATTTAAGATGGTCCACCTATAGGGCGGCCATCTTGAAACATTTTTCTGTGCAACGAAATCCTCAAGAGGCTCGCAAGGCGGCCTACAATTTGCAATCTGGGGAGGATCAGGCCCCACAAGAGTTTGTGCAAGAATTAAAGCGTGCTTTTGCGCAGACCACCAGAAGGGTGCGCACAGACAGCAGAGAATTTATCAATACATTTTTCCATGCCTTGCCCAAATACATAATGACCCAGCTCGTGAGAGATTTTCATGAGAAAAGATCTTTAGAATGGGTCAATGAACAAGCCACCCGAATCTACGGGCCTCATTACGACCCTGGCGGTAAGGGGTTTACGCCAGCGTTAGCTGCGCCGACCCCTTACCGCCAATTACGAGGTCCCCTAGCGCCATGGTGCTTTTAACACCTGCTTTTAGCAGGTGTTAAAATCCATGGCGCTAAGGGACCATGGAGTTAATTACGCCACCGTAATTTACGGTGGCATAAATAACGCCTTCCCCACTCCCATTATGCCCTATGGGGCAAAAATGGGAATGGGGAAGGGTAAATGGGGATTGGGGACTTACCGCCCCGCCAAGGTCGGAATGGGGCGGTAAGTCCGCCAACCACCATGGCGTAAACGTAGTTTACGCCATGGTGGTAAAGTCACGGCCCAGGCGGTAACTTACCGCCTGGGTCGTAATGAGGCCCTACGAGTTGCAGAAACCGGTGGAAAACAAAAACCAGCCCAAAAACCCCAAAACCAACAGCACCCCTGCTGCTGCCAAGGTGGCAGAGGTAAAGGTCACCCCCGTTTTGGATTTGGAGATGGGGGGGCCTAAAAACCTACCTGCACCTAATAATGCTAGGCCCAGAAGGTCCTCGGGGCAGTCACAGACAGGAAGCCAAGGAGGCAGCCCCACAATTGGGGTCCCTCGCTCTCCTGATTATGTAAGTCCCCGTTACAAGGGAAATCGACCCATCCTGGGTTATGTGTGGACTCCTCCAGCCCAAGGGGGGGGATCCAGCCAAGCACCTAACCCAGGGAACTTCCCTCCTAACTTCCCACCGGAGGGCAGAAATTCTCCAAATCCTGGGCAGAACTTCTTCCCCAGGTATCCACCCAATTTCCAGCCCCAAAATCATCCATCCTTCTTTCCCCAATTCCCTGAGCCCAGACAACCTAATCCGGGAGAGGGGAGGCCAAGGGTGGAGGGGTACCAAAATCTTCCCAACCAGGGGTACTACCAGAGAAGGGATAGCTACCCTTCCAGGGATCAGCCCAGGGGAGAAAATAGAGCCCCGTTTCAGCCTGAGCGGGTTTCGCAGTTAGAGCGCCAGGTCCAAAATATGGCACGGGATCTGGGTCACATACTGAGGGCGCAACAGAACCCTCAGATGAGCATGCCGGCACAGAATGCACCAAACTCTGGGCCTGGTGCTCCAGAACAATGACAGGGGCAGCACCCCGATAACACACCGGTTCCCAGGGAGGAGGCACAAGGGGAAGGGGGGGTAAAGCCTTGGAGGAAGCTTCCTTCCCAACTTGTAAACAGCCCCTGGAAAACCAGGAACCGGAAACAAAATCTCCTGCCCCTGAAAGCCCGCCTCCCAAGGAGCAGAGGGGGGGGGGTAGGAGAAACAAAGGACCCAAACAGACCCACTTTGTGGAGGAGGTACAGGTCTTCCAATTTGAGGGAGAGGGATCCTCAGAAGATCCTGGGAAAAGGATCTTCTCCTTCAGAGATGGGGGAACTCCTCCCAAAGAAAAATGGGTCCCAAGGGATGTCAATTCAGACTGGGGAGATATGGAGACTGAGCTACCGCCGCCCATCATCTCATCCCAGAACCCACAATACCAAAATCCCCTGGTTCAAACCCATCCTGGTGACTGCCTCCAAAAAGGGGGGGCGGCCCAGAACCAGAACCAGGGGAACCCACAATGGCTCTGATCTCCAGTTGCCAACTTTTTCTTTCAGATTCCCAAGGCTCTCCACAGAAGTCTGCCCAAATTTCTTCTCTTGCAATGTCCAAAACCAGAAAATTAGCCCACCAGTTGTCCAAAAATGTGCATTATCTGTGCCCCCTTGAGGAGAAGGAGGGAAGATACTATGCCCCGGTACAAGTACAGGGGCAGGGTACAATTTTGGCTCTGGTGGACACAGGATCTCAAGCTACCCTTCTGTCCAGAAGGGCCTTTGACGAACTGAATGCAGGAAGGGGAGAGAATTACCAAATTCCTCTCACCTCCCTTCCTTGACAACTCCAGAACTTTGACGGGAAGGAAATTCCCGTTGAGGGGCTGGCAGATTTGGACATTAAAATTGGGCGACACAAGGTGAAACACCCGGTCATAGTAGTGACTTCAGAGGGCACCCCTTGTTTGCTAGGGAATGACCTCCTGAGAAGGTTGTCACCCCTAATAGATTGTGTAAACAAGGTCCTCTGGACCCAGACTAGCCGACCAATAAAATTAAAACAGAGTTTCAACCATGTTAGTTTAAACGGCACCTGCCACATGGTTGAACAAAAATCTGACCAAGTAGAATTTCACTTCCAGAACAACCAGATTCCCGACGTGACAGTAATAGCAGTAGGACAACAGACTGGTGATGGGGGGTCCTCTCTATTTCTGAAAATCAACCTCCCTTCCAGTTTAAGGTGGTATTCCACACTGGAAGGAAACACCCTGAAATTCTTTACTAATCCACAATCAGAAACTCCCACTCTTATAGTCCAGAAAGATGTGAAATCAGCTCAGAGCCTGGCTGATATTCAGCAAGTTGGAGAGCAGTTGTTCATCCCTGTTCAGTTAAATGATGGGAAGGACTCTGTTCTCGCTCGAGTGTGCGTGAACTATGGTAAGAGCTTCATCAGCGAAGCCATGTTCCGCCAACTCCCAAAAGATCCAGCCATTCCCACCTTCAAACTGATAGACAAATGGGAAATGGACCTAGAAGCACCCAATTCCAAACATCCCCTGCCAAGCAGGTGTATGCTCAAAATCTCCATTGGCAACAAGAGCATAGTCCATAATTGTTGGGTCGTGCGAGACGTCACTGCCGCCTTTTACTTAGGCAGTGACATTCTCAATCGCTTTGCCATTAGTTTGGACCTAATAAACTTCAAAGCTTGGTCCCGATTAGCGGATAATCCCATGGGCTTTGATGATCCAGAAAAAGCATTTAGGTCAGCTCAATTTCTACCTTATGCAGTTGAAATTCAGATCAAAGAGGAAGTCACCATCCCAGAAAGGACCGACAATTCTCTCTGGAGGTGAAAGCTAAAAGAGGACAATATTTGCAAAACCCTGATGCTTATATACATCTAAATGCTTCTCTCCAACAGCAAGGGTTGGGGGTAAACCCAACTCCATTAGTCAACATAGAACATGACACCATTCTAATAGAGGTGGATAACAGCGACTTAAAGAGTATTACTCTAGCCGCAGGCACCATTATTGGAATGGCGGTTGATGACTGACATTTTTCCATCGATTTAGGAAATGAACTGTTAGGACCAATCCACCAGGACTGCTTTGACAGTGACAGTGATGACAATACAACACCAGACAGGATTTTTACCCGGCATGGGGGGAACTTCCTGGTGTACACTTCTTGCCCTTATGGTAAGGAAGATGTGACTTGTGACTTCAGGAGGGATGAGGTGATTTTTCAGGTCCATGAGGGCTGCCTTTCCCACCTGAAGCCTCCAGTCCAAATCAGCACTCTGACCAGGGACTTCCCCACCCAGCTGGAGGAGGCCGCTGAAATAGCCAAACCAGAAGTCTTTCCAGGCTTCAGGCAGATGGTGGAAGAGAGAGTCAACTTAGCTGATGCCTGTGTGACTCTGGAACAAAAGCAAAAGTTGAAACAAGTTTTCTTGGAATTCCAAGATCTCTTTGCAGTAGACTCATATGACTGTGGCCGCACCGACATCCACACAACAACAATCCCCACGGACCCTGGCATGACTCCAGTGTTTGTGAAGCAATATCGCTTGCCTCTCGCATCAATGGAGTCCCTTACTGAAATAATTAAGAACCTTGAGTCCCGGGAATAATTCGTCCAGTCCACAGCACCTTCAATAATCCGCTGCTGGGAATATTGAAACCAAACGGCCAGTGGAGACTCTGTGCCGACCTCAGGAAGCTCAACAAACGGGTCCATACTTCCCGATGGCCTCTGCCCTATATTGACCAAGGGCTGGCCCAGATCCAGGGGTCACAGGTATTCACTGCAATAGACCTGACCAATGGATACTGGACTGTGCCTATCAGGAGGGAGGACCAATACAAGCTGGCTTTTACCTTTGGGGGCCAGCAGTACACATGGACCCGGACTCCCTTCGGATACCTCAACTCCGGCAATTAATTCAACATTTTCCTACACAAGGCCATGCCCGACCTGGGTGCAAGGGGTAACCTGGCTTATGTAGATGATGTCCTCATCAAAAGTTCATCTGTGGAGGAACACATAGCGGAGATCCGTTATGTTCTGACGCAGTTGAGGGCCGCCGAATCAAAACTTTCCTTTCAGAAAGCACAGTGGTGTAGGACCCGTGTTAATTTCTTGGGGCATGAGATTACTCCTCAGGGTCTCTGTCCCCAGGAAAAGAAAGTGGAAGCCCTCAAAAAATTGAAAGACCCCACAACTCTGCGGGAACTAAGGAGCCTCCTTGGACTGACTAATTACAGCAGAAAGTTCATTGAGGGCTACGCAGAGATCACGAGACCCCTGATTCATCTCTTGAAGGGGGGTCAAGTGGGAATGGGGTCCAGAACAAGCCGAGGCAGTAAGACAACTCAAAAGAAGCCTCTCACAAGCGCCTTACCCTGTCAGAAACAAGGAGTTCTTCCTGGAGACAGGGTTCTCGAATACATGCTTGACGGCAGTATTATACCAAAAGCATGACAAGGTCAATAAAGTAATCTCCTATGCGAGCAAAACTTTATCCTCTGTGGAGGAAAAATTCAATGTTTGTGAGAAGGCACTCCTGGCAACGGTGTGGGCATTGAAGAATTACCGCCCGTTTATCCAGGGGGAACACATCATAGTGGAGACTCCACACCAGCCTCTGCAATATCTCCAAAGTGATAGAATCCGGGCCGGAAATGTGAGTAATTCCCAAATTACTTCCTGGATTCTGTCAATGCAAGGCTTTCCTGTGGAGGTCCGATATGGCCAAAACAAGAAGAGTCCCCTCGCGCAAGGTCTGGCTGACTTGCATGATTGTGCCAGAGAAAACTGTCTCGAGGACGAAAGTCTAAAAATCAAGGACAACATGGAGGCATTCCTTAATTCCCCACACAAAGTCTTTGAAGAGGACAAGTGTGAGGGAATGCCCACTGTCTATGTGGATGGATGCTCTTACCATGTTGACAACAACGGGGAAAAAGAACTGGTGGCCGGCGTAGGGAATGCATGGGTGAAGGAGTTCCCGGAACCCTCCGCTGGGTACAAAATTGGTCCCCGAAGTAGTCAGGTGGCAGAGTTGATGGCAGTGCATCAGGCCATCCTCACTGCTGTCCAGCATCAACTCCACGAACTGGTCATAATCACAGATTCGGATTATGTACGGAACGGGTTCGTGGAGCACCTGGTTAATTGGAAAACCAGAGGCATGTTATGTGCTAACAACAAACCCTTGAAACATGGGAAGTTGATCCAAAACATTGGTGATCTGGTCACCTCGAAGGGAGTGACCATCTATTGGAAGAAGATCAAGGGTCATTCCAAAGTAGAGGGACCAGACAAAACTGGAAATGACTTAGCTGATCAGCTGGCCAAGACCGGGGCCATCCAAGGGGATCTAATTGAGATTGAGTCCCCGTTGGGGGAAATCCAGGTCACTGCTATCACTAGGTCCCAGACAAATGCTCACAACGACCTTTCAATTGCACAATGGAGTAAGGAGACCCCTGATGCTGATTTGATTACCGCTCAGAAGGGGGATCCAATAATTGGTAAATTTTACCAGCACCTTGAGGACCCTGAGAACTTTCCCCTGATGGATACCGATTACATTGGGAAAGAGGACCTAAGAGTGTTGATGAAATGTCCAAAAATGTTCCGGATCCAAGACGGTTTGTTGGTAAGGAAATCCAAAGCTGGCCACGATCAGTGGGTGGTTCCTCCCTCATTCCGAAGCCTGATGTTAAGTCACGCCCATGATGCGGCCACTGCCGGTCATAGGGGGTTTCACACAACATTGGAAATCTTAAGAGAGGTTGCATACTGGCCACACATGGGGCAGGACCTCGACCAATACTTGAAGGGGTGTCTTGTGTGTGCACAATTTCAGCCATCATCCCTCACGCACCGTGCGCCTCTCCAAAAGAGGGGGATGACACTGCCATGGTCAGATTTACAAATCGACTTTGTAGGCCCCGTGATTCGCTCTGCTAGGGGGAATAAGTACATGTTGACTGTGGCATGCTTGTTTACCAAGTGGGTGGAATGTCTCCCAGCCCCAAATTGCAAGGCAGAAACTGCAGCTGCCCTGATGATTAACCACATCTTTTCCCGTTTCGGTCTACCTCAAAGGATTGAGTCAGACAGGGGTAGCCACTTCACCAGTGAAGTAATGACAAAGATGTGGGAGATTCTGGGGGTCAAAAGGAAGTTGCATATTGCTTACAGGCCAGCTTCTTCTGGAGCAGTGGAACGCTACAACCGGACAATTGTGAGCATCTTAGAAAAGTTTGTGGCAGATTCTGGGCCAAGTTGGGATATCCGATTACCTCTGGTCCTAATGGCCATCAGATCTACCCCTTCATCTGCAACCAAAATGTCACCATTTGAGTTGATGACTGGAAGCAAGATGGTGCTTCCTCAGCATTTGCTCTACAGAACCCAAGAGCAAACGTTGATAAATGCCTCCACAACTCATGAGTATGTGGAGAATTTAAGGAAACACCTTCAACATGCTTTTGCCTATGCTCAGCGGAATCTAGAAAGATCAGCTGATAGCATGAAGACCCACTATGACCTGAAAACTTCCAGGAAGGAATATCAGGTGGGGGACCGGGTCTATTTATACAATTTCCAAAGGAACCAGGCCAAACAGAGGACATTTTTGCCTACATGGAAAGGACCCTTTGAGATTATAGACAAGATCTCTCCTGTGGCCTACAAGATCCGCATCCCCAAAGGCGGTTTGGCAGAGGGGGAAGACAAGTGGGTACATATAAATCAGCTAAAGTGTTGCCATCCCAGGCACACTCTGCAACAACTGGAGGAATCCTCTGGAATCCTAGAGGGTACTGTCTCAGATTAATTCAGTTCTAACTTAAAATATCCTACATATCGCCTATCAAATTCTGAGTTTCTCAATGTGGGTGTTTTCGTTTTTGAATGCAAAAAGAAATGTGCATGTTCATATGTTTTGACTATAAATTTATATGCCACCCCACTATATCAATGGTGGGGGAAAAATGTCTATGAATAGGTATTGCCACTCTTCCTTTGTCATCCTAGGAGAAAGAAAAGCTTGAGAATGGCCAGGGAGGACGATCCGGAGACTGGGAGCAGAGACGCAAGGGGCCCAGGGTACCGCCCAATATTCCCATCAGGACCGGAGAAGAGAACCGATCGATCAATACCGGATGGAGGAAAAGATGCTGAACTGTGCCATTTGCAGAATTGGAAGAAGATTATACGGACAGACCAGTGCGTGGGTCAAAACCCTTGTGCACCCGACTCCCCATCGACTCAAATTCAAAGGGCAGTCACGTGGGGGGATTTGTTGGGTGTCCTGACCCACGTTTGAGCTATCATGCTGCAACATTTGGTGCTGTGGGCTTAGAAAACCCAAGATGGCCAAAAATCCCACAAGTGCACCAGAATCCAGGAGAACCACGCAGTTTGTGCGCACACCAAAACGGTTACCTAACTTGCCGCCCACCAGTGTAAAGAAAGATCTTTGTTAACAAAATCCACGGTTACTGATGTCAAAAAGTTGCTGAAATCGTGGCTCACCGGACTACTTTAAAGATTCAACCCTTTTGTGGGGTTCCACATAACCATTTTACTGTAAGGAGCCCCATCAAAACAATGTTAAGCAAGGATTATTTACTACCATGTAAGAACCATTACTGTTTGGAATGCATTAATCCAAGAAAGATCCCAAAAATGGATGCAGTACCAACAAAATCCTCAAGGCGGCGCTAGCGGTCTAAACTCTGACAGGAGAACTGAGTGCAGTTGCTGACAAAGGGATTTGATTCAGCTGACTTCAAAGGCTGCATTTTAATTAAAAATTAGCCACCTGCTGTTCCCAGAGGCCAGAAGCCTGGGAAACCCTCTCACCTCAAGAGATTCACACCACAGCCCAGGATATCACATGGTCATAATAACCAAATGCAAAGTGACCCCCTGGTCTGCTGACCTCAACCTCCTGGAGACCACACAATAGGCTAGTGCACTTGAATAGAATATGTTGATTTTGACTGTTTCCTGTCAACAAAGGCCTGCCTGCCCGAAGACACATGTGATCACTGACCCACCCAAGTCTTGGAGGCGGACTCCAACACTCTGAGAACCGAATTGAAAGCAAAATATATATTTTACAGAAACACTGATAACTCTTTGTAATCAAATGACAGAAATGTATAACTTTGAGAGCCTTAATTCAAGCCCAAACTCCAATTTGTGTGATGTTCTGGGGCAAAACCCTGCTATTTATGTATACTACAGACTCTGTGTTTAAGCTAGAGACATGGTAATTTACTGGAGTATGTATGGACAGGCCGTGTACATGTGTACAAATCTGGAGAAAAATCTGATGTTGCATAACCACTAAAAAGCACAAAATATTGCCATTTCTGAATGCAAGCCCCCAGGAAGAGCAGAGTTTGAACAGGACATACCTCATGTGATATGTGATGGGTGCATGTAAATTTAAACAAATGTGTACCTGTGCAAATATGC
Source organism: Ambystoma mexicanum (assembly GCF_040938575.1). Classification (NCBI taxonomy): domain Eukaryota; kingdom Metazoa; phylum Chordata; class Amphibia; order Caudata; family Ambystomatidae; genus Ambystoma; species Ambystoma mexicanum. The sequence continues at coordinate 295,969,755 of NC_090930.1, read as the reverse complement.
ATTTGGGTCAAATATAGATTGTGTGTAATTTGACAGGGGAGTGTCCTCTCTGCAAGCCATTAAATGACATCGCTCTGACACTCCACTTCTTTTCCCCAATCAAGAGAGAAAGGAAAGCTTGACCAATGGGCAATTGAGAGAGGGGCTGGCTAGTGATGCTGCACACACACCCACTTTCAAAACACATAAAAGCAGACAGTCAGGACAGATAGGGACATTCTATTCCATCTGCTGTGGGACGCTCTGCCGGGAAAATCCATACTTTACCTCCATCAACCTCCAGAGAGCCAACATAGAGACTTCAATCTATCCACCTTCAGAGACCAAGACTTTACTTCAGAATTTGTAGCAGAGAGGTCAACTACAAGCTAAATCCCTGTTTAGCAGGCCTCAAATAATTGCCACTATTCACAGCCAGGCGAGCTGTTTGAATTCTTTGCAAGAACTCTTGCTATTTGCCAGAGAGCAGTGTTGTATCCAGAGAGAGACCAGCTGAACCGGAGACCGCTGTATCCGGACCCACAGACCTGATCAGAACCAGAGGCCCAGACCAGACCAGCAGAGTAGAGCTGACCCAGACGCTGTGCGCAGAAACCGTCCGTGGCGAGTGAAGAAAACCTGACCAGATCCGTGGCGTGGCCTATTTCTAAATATATTGTGAGTACCTAGCACAACTGTGCAGAACCCAATCTCTTAGTTAAAATAATCTAATGCAAGCTATTTTAACTTGAGTAGAACTGTCTCCTAGAGATCCTGTCACCTTTCATTTGCAAAGCTGTCACCTGTCATTTTCTAGCTGCAAGCTGTAACCTGTCGCTTTGAACTTTTAAAATTTCAAATAAAAAAAACAACCTTCACAAAATCGTTCATAACTCCGTAGCCGTTTGGGCTAGGAACTTGGTTTAACTTTCCTCTGAAAGCTTAGATTCTTACCTTTCCAACTCCTTATACTTTCTCTGTAGTCACGATTCTCGCACCCGCGAATTTTGCCGCGATTTGCGATTTGGCCCGATTTCTTTACTTGTAAAAAGACAGCTGTTTTGCCTGAACTGCTAAATTTCGTTTGCCTCTTAAGAACCATCCCTGAATCATTGCTAGAGTGAGCCTGGACTAATATTAACTAGATACCACTCACCCTGAACCTCTAGAGGGAATTAAAAGCATTTTAGCACATTTTTCACTTCATTGCCAGCACATATAAAAGCATTTTGGGCCTGTGTTTCAAACTTCTGTAGTCTAAGCTTGCTGGGGTGAACTGAATTACATTTGATTGCATTTCTGAGAACTGTGTGCTTTCCTTCCATTTCCTTGCATTGCATAAAGGGGGGAGTGGATTGCCAGAGAAAAGTGATTACATTGTTTTGTTGAAATCATATTGAGTATTTTCTGTATTGCATTTTCATTCAACATTGCATCCATCTGAACTTATATAAAGCATTCTCTACCACCTTATTCTTCTGTTCCTATTCACAAGTGTGTAGTGCCAGACTATCCATTATTGATTACTGCTCAGATTAAGTGTGATATCCAATTATTAATTTATCATAAAGTGTGATATATATATATATATATATTGTTTAAATTCTCAAATAAACCTTTTAACTTGCAAAACAGAACTACTTCTTGGCTCAGTGGGGTAAGGGGGATTCCAAGAGAGGGGTGTTATATAGGGGTAGTCATCCAGAACGCATGAACTGGACATAAAGATATATCAATAAGGGTTTCCATTCAGTATCCCAGACTAGGCATTGACCTAGTTGTAGTGTTGAATTGAATCCTCTTACATTGTTTAGGGTCCACAACCAGATGTATTCCGAGGTCAAGGATGTTGTTCCCCATTTTAGTCAGCATATCTTCTGAAGGTTCCTCATGGTATCTTTTTGCATGTGCACTCCCAGCGCCTCCGCCTTGGAGTAATTGACTGCAAACCCTGCCACCTGCTCAAAGGCTTCCAGCTCTGATAAAGCGGTGGCGAGTGAGGTATGGCAGCTGATGAGGGAAATCACCACATCATCTGCGTAAAGGGAGACCTTGAATTGATCACTGTTTATCTTCAAACCCGCTATATTGTTGTTCTAGCAGAAGGGGGCATTTAGTCTGTTCAAGTTGGGTCCACTTTGGGGGGTTCGTCAGGTCTGTCCAGGCCATAGCGTGTGCTAACTGAGCCGCAATATAGTAGTTTGTGAGATTGGGCAGCCCCATGCCCACCCACTTGGCTGCTGGTCATGACTTTCAATGGGATTCTCGCCTTGCCCCCTTTGGCTTCTAGTTCCTTGAACAGTGGGGAACATTTTGCTGCATATAGTTGTTTAGGGTCCACAACCAGATGTATTCCGAGGTCAATGATGTTGTTCCCCATTTTAGTCGGCATATCTTCTGAAGGTTCCTCATGGTATCTTTTTGCATGTGCACTCCCAGCGCCTCCGACTTGGAGTAATTGACTGCAAACCCTGCCACCTGCTCAAAGGCTTCCAGCTCTGATAAAGGGGCGGCGACTGAGGTATGGCAGCTGGTGAGGGAAATCGCCACATCATCTGCGTAAAGGGAGACCTTGAATTGATCACTGTTTATCTTCAAACCCGCTATATCGTTGTTCTGGCGGATTTCTGTGCAAATGGTTCCATCACGAGGGCAAAGATCAGAGGGGAGAGCGGGCATCCCTGTCTCGTCCCACACGAGAGAGCGTTCAGGGCGAGAGTTTTTAGTTCACCCTTAGAGAGGTCCTCGGAGCTTGATAATTGGACAATAGCATCCTACGAAATGTGGGGCCGAATTGAAAAGCCTCGAGAGTGAGCCGCATGAAGGTCCAATCCACCCTATCAAATGCCTTTGTGGCATCCAGGGTTAGCACTGCTAGTTCCTGTTGTTCCTCTGTGACTACTTCAATGAGATTGAGGGCTCACCTGATGTTGTCTCCTGTGTTCCTCCCTGTTTGATCCGAGTCTATGATAGATGGTAAGATCAGTGCCAGTCTGTACACTAGTACCTTAGAGTAGATGTTGGTATCTACGTTAAGCATGGATATGGGCCTGTATGACGTACATTCCCTCGGGTCCTTCCCAGGTTTCTGGAGCATGATTGTGATGGACTTTTGCATGGAGGGAGTTATCGTGCCGGTATCGCGGAAGGAGTTGAAGAGGTCAGTCATCGGGCCCAGAAGGAGGGGCAGAACAGTTTAAAGAATTTTGGCGGATATCCATCAGGGCCCGGGGCCCTTGGTGTCAGGGTTTTGATCACTCCCTCAATCTCTTCGGCTGTGATTGGCTGTTCCAGCAATAGTGTTGCTGATATGTGCAGGGGTTTGGCGTGTGCTATGAACCGTTCCTGCTGAGACTGCGACCTGGGGGAGGCTGTCATTGTGCTAATTAAATGGTATGTTGCTATTAGCAGCTTCGCCTCTTCCCTGCATAGGCTTGTGCCTTCCTGATCTTTCAGGGCCGTGATATGGTTTCGCCGGTGTCTCTTGGCCAATTTGCTGACTAGGTATTTGTTGGCTTTGTTGCCATTGACATAATAACTTTGTTTCGTCCTGATTAGGGTCTGGGCCATGTCTTCTGCGTGGTACGCCTCCAGTTTAGTGCGGGCCAGTCTGAGGAGCCTAGCTGCTTTAGGTGACCATTTATTTTCATGGAATGTTTCTGCCCTGCCACCTCTTTTTCTAGTAACTCCCTCCTTTCTCTGCACCTTTTCCTGTATGCCATTGCCTGGGCAATTAGTTCCCACCTTATCACTGCTTTCATGGCCTCCCATCTCGTTGCCGTAGAGGTGAGCTCCGGCGAGTTCTCACTGAAATAGTTGTGAATCGCTTTCTTTATGGAGGCTCAGACTGCCATGTCGTGTAGCATTGGTTTGTAGAGGGACCATCAGGGTTTCACCAGGGGGTCGGGGTCAAACACTCTGGCAGTGAAAAGGATTGGGGCGTGGTCGGAGAGGATGTCCACCTTATCCATAAAGGAAAGTAGTTGTGGGCTGGCCAGCATCATGTCGATCTGTGAGGAAGAGCGGTGGATGTGTGAAAAGAAGTGGCAAAGGCTGATTGCAATTCTAAAGTCTGTGAGCAAGGGGGGGCTAGATTTGTCTGTTATGGGGTTCGGGACCGCATCAAAATCGCCCCCAATGACCACCTGGCCTTTGAGGAACAGGAAGAGTGATTCCTCCAACTCTGCATAGAAGGCTTCCTGTCCATCGTTCGGGGCACAGACAGGGACTAGTGTGTGCAGCTGGCCAAAGAGGTCTCCTTTTATTGCAATGTATCTGCCCTCTGGGTTGCATAAAACCTCACATTCTCTGAATGGTATCCCTTTTTCCAGCAGTCCCCGTATGCCAGGAATTTCTTCGGAAATCTCGGTCACGTAGTCGTGGAAAGTCTGCAGGGAGCAGATCAGTTTCTTGGAGGAACACCACCGAGCTATGGAGGTCCCTCAGGTGACGATCTGTGAATTTACGCTTCTCTCGAGAGTTCAGGCCCCTAATGTTCACAGAGACATAGCGCAACTTGAAATGTGGCAGATGGGTTTCCTGTTGTCCCTTTTCAGTGATCAGGTGTGGGGTGGGGGGAGCCACCTGCATCGGTTGCCTTCTGAAGTTAAGCTTTGGTCATTGATCCCGCTACGTCAGGGTTTTCATCATATCCCAACTTGGGCCAAACGTGGCTCGGAAGGTCGACTGATTAACGGGGGGGCAGTCCAAATGAACCTAAAACCTGAACAAAAACCAAACCAAACTAGCCCCAAGGGGCCTTGGGCCAAAGTGTGTGTTCATTCACTCGGCTGGGACATACTGTGGGACGCCTGAACGCACAGTGTGTGCTCCGGCACAGAGATTAGGTTACTTCTTGTTAGTTAAGCTTGTTTTAGGAGGTTGGTGGTCTTCCCCCTTTGGAGACTTTCATCCATCTGTTTCGTTGTGATTTTGGGGTCAAGCCATGTCCTTTGTCTGGGGATGGAGTCATTGAGTCTTCTTCTGGGGTTGCTGGTTCTCCACCCATAATTCCTCTCGCTTCTTCAAGGGGGTGAATTACTCATGTTTGGCCTTCAAATGAAAATTGTAGCGCCGCTGGGAAGAGCTATCAGTATTTCATTTTTTTTGTCTTGGAGAAACGTTTCCAGAGGTCTGAGGGCTCTGTGCCATTGAACTGTGGTGGGTGCCAGGTCCTGAAAGATTTGTATAGAGGCCTCTTGAAATGTCAGTTCCCCTTGTGTCCGACTTACTGACATGATTTCTTGTTTGGTAGAAAAGAAGTGGACCCTAGTAATGACCTTGGGAGCGTCCGTTGAAGTGGTGTCTCTATGGCCTTGTAGCCTGTGGGTGCGGTCCAGCATGAGTAGGGCTTTGTCGCAGTCAGGGAAAAGTGTCTGGAAGAGGTTGTTAATATACGCAGGTAGGGCTCGGTCACGAACCGAGGCAGGGACCCCTTTAATCCAGATGTTATTCCTGCGGGCTCTGTTTTCCAGGTCCACCTGCTTACGTTGCATGTTCTCACTGTTCTCTTCTAGTGTTTGGATTTTCTGCTGCAGATCCGCAGTTTGCATTGTGTGCTCCAGGACCTGTTCCTCTGTTTCGCGCACCCTATGTTCCACTTCCTCCATGCAATTGTCTATGCCCTCAATTTTAGTTGATACCTCCGACATGCAATTATGGAATTTTGCCTTAATATCCGCTAAGAGTGCTTGAATGTCGTCCTTCGTGGCCCAGTGGCCCTGGGATCTCTCCAGAGACTTGGCATGTGTCCCAACAGGATCTGTTTTCCTCTGTTTCTCCTGTATCTGCAACATGCTGGCAATATCTGCTGTCTTTGTGGATTTCTGTTTGGCCATTATGTGTCACGGCCCTCACCCAAACCCCCTCTGGCAAACCCATTGGTCAGGTGGATTTAGGAGTCGGGCCTCTAGAGCCTGGCATCGTCTTCAAAAACTCTCATGGGGCCAGTCTTGGGCCTATGGCGCCAGGCTCATACACCATGAAAAACAATGTGCTTGGGAACTACTTTATTGTATTGTCAGCCGACATGGAGGCATCCACATAGCTTGGTTCTTAAGAACCAAGCTATGCGGTCTAGTGTTTTGGGTGTGGTAACTTAGGGACTACTTTACCTGGACTATTTTGTTGGGGCTATTTAAACCACACCCGAGCAAGACAACACGCTTCGCGTTACTTTGCAGCTTGCAACATGACGCTCACCGTGTCCAGCTATTCCCTTGAACCTCGGAGAAGCAGAACCTGCAAGGAGACAAAAGGAACATCATTAGCAGCAGCATCTTACCTGCAGTCTTCATCTTTAAACACTTGCAGCTACTGAGAACAGCTTCCTCGAATCTGCATGCCTCCCGGACAGAACGACCTGAAAGAGGAAGATAGAGGCAACATTAAAGAAAGCAGTAGAGACATTTACAAATTACGAACTGCTCAAAAGGCTTACCTGGCTTGTCGCCTCTCGGCTGGCACCACTCCGGACATTCCACTCGCGCTGAAGAACACTGCGACCTACAAGGAAGGAAAACACAGGTTAGCAAAGGCAAGACTTCGCAGCGCAGTGCATAGCGCTTACTTATCCCCCTAAGTTACCTGGGGGCAACCAGACGTGGACTCCCTGCTCACTGTGCTCAGAGAGGCACAACTTCACCTCACTGATGAGGCCCAACAAGGCTGAAACACGTGTATGGGGTTGCTGGTGGTACTCTTGTTCAGAGAGGAATTGCCATAGCATTTCGGTGCTGGACTGCCTATGTGGGTGGGACAAAGACTGATATGCAAATGGGTATTTCCCATCTGTGAAAGGTACAGTGAGCAAAAAGCGTGTGCTGCAAACTCTCATCTCTCAACAGGTTATCATGCCATGTTCTTTCTGGAGAGGAACGCCTGCTACCTTTTTTGAAATATTTGCAAGGAACTTGGGGTTGGTCACCCTAAATTACCTGGGGGCAACCAGACGTGGACTCCCTGCTCACTGTGCTCAGAGAGGCACAGCTTCACCTCACTGATGAGGCCCAACAAGGCTGAAACACGTGTATGGGGTTGCTGGTGGTACTCTTGTTCAGAGAGGAATTGCCATAGCATTTTGGTGCTGGACTGCCTATGTGGGCGAGACAAAGACTGATATGCAAATGGATATTTCCCATCTGTGAAAGGTACAGTGAGCAAAAAGCGTGTGCTGCAAACTCTTATCTCAGAACAGGTTATCATGCCATGTTCTTTCTGGAGAGGAGCGCCTGATACCTTTTTTGAAACTCCTGTGTTTTCAGGCAGAACCTTCCCTGCAGACCACATCAGGGCAAAGCTGAGAAGCATACCAGCGAGTAACCCGTCTGGGTGGCGTCCCTGTGGATACCAGTTGAGCGTAACATTGTGTTATGGGCTAGGGCGGTGGTTTTGAGTTGCTCTAAGTCTCTCGGTCGTGCTCCTTTGTGCTGTCAGGTGGATCGTGCTACTGGAGTCATACTATTGTTTCCATTTGTAAAACCTGATAGCATGGAGAGGCCTGGTTTGTTATCATTACAGAATCATTACCCATTATTATGGAATCATTACCCATTATTAGAGAATCATTACCCATTTAGGGTTCCAGTTATCCATCATACATTCTGATTAGTTCTAATTAGTAGTAATATTAAACTATCCACATTATTCTGCCACTTTGCATGCATTTGCAATTTGAATATAGAATGAGACCTGTTATATTTGAAGTGCCATATAGAGACACGTTATATTTGTAGAGATATGTTGTTATGTATTATGTATGCATGTAGAGAGACATGCATTGAGTGTGCACTTAGAATATGCATGAAGATTGCATTATATATAGCGCTTGGGTTTGCGAGAGAAAGAGAAAACGCTATACAGAGATGTAGCTGGCATTATGAAGCCATTCCACTGAATGAGACACACAGAAGAGCCGCGGAGTGTGGGGAAGGTGTTTTTTTTTAAAACAATTTTTATTATTTTAATGCAACACACCAAACATTACAACTTTAGGACATTCTTAATCAATGTCAAACCAACACATTATACGTTCCAGTCCTTCCCCCTCCCTCCCCACAAACTCGAGCCATACCATCAGAGTCATCTACGTGAATAATTTCAGGAATCACAGAGCCTATCGGCTCATCAGAGTCCTCTGTTTCATGACTGACCTGGTGAGGGTTAGCCATTGTGGTCACAAGTTGCCTCCAGGCCATCAGGGGACCCACTTCCCCTTCACCCCCCCTGGTGGCTGCTTCAAACCAAACCGCAGTTTCCGCATCAGCCCATCTCAGGAAGTCCGCCCACCACGTCCCCACTCTAGGCCTATGGGCTGCCTTCCAACACATTGCAATCCTGCGCTTGGCGAGGACAAATGCCAGGTCCTTCATTTTGTTGATATGCTTAAAAGTACGTGGCCTGGGGAAATTCCCGAGCATGCATGCCCCAGCGGACCACACATCCAGCATCACACCCCCGCTAGCCATTTTCGTCTTTATTTCCTCCCAAAATCTATACACCTCTGGGCAAGCCCAGAACATGTGCAACAACCCTGCCTCCTCCTCTCCAGACCTAGGACGTTTCTGTGTAGTTGAGCCTCCGAACCTAGCGATTCTTCTAGGGGTCAGGTAAGCTCTATGGGTGACATACAGCTGGATCTGCTGGAGTCTCGCATTCCTGGACACCTTTTTGTGGTACCTCTGAGCTCTGTTCCATTGTCCATCAGTCATGGGTTCTCCAATCTCTTCCTCCCAATCATGCCTCAGCTGGAGTAACTCCCTCTCCACCTTCGCCCTTAGGAGCTCATATATCCTACATATTTCATGTCCACCCTCTGAGACATCATACATCGTTTCCAGGGTAGCATCAGGTTCTTCCGCTACCACCGTATCAGGCCACCTCCCCCTTACCCGTTTCACCAGCCTGATGTATGTAATATATTGGCCGCTGTGCACCCCTGTCTCCTCCTGCAGTCTCTGAAATTCCAATACCTCCCCTTCCTGCAATTAGTCTCCAAGGGTGGCTAGACCCCCCTGTTCCCAGTATCTGCAAACTGCTTCAAACAGTTGGGGGTCATCCCCGCACAGGGCCACCTGGGGTGGTAAAAAAAAGATTTTTCTTCCCAAACCGGGACGCCGCAGGCAGGCGTCCCGGTGTAGGAAGGAAAATCTTTTACCAAGATGGACACCAGGGAAAGGGAAGGCAGGGTGTATAAAGAGAACACAACAGGTCATCGGCAGGGGGTCGGGAAGACCAGGAGAGAGACACGGGGCATGAGCAGGGGGTGGAAAGAAGGGAGACACGGGGCATGAGCGGGAAAGAAGGGAGACACGGGGCATGAGCGGGGGGTGGGGGAAAGAAGGGAGACACGGGGCATGAGCGGGGTGAACAGGGGAGACACGGGCCATGAGCGGGGGGAAAAGGAGGGAGACAGACACAGAGCATGAGCGGGGGTGGGGGTGAACAGGAGAGACACAGGGCATGGGTGGGGGGCAACAGGAGACAGACACGGGGCATGAGCGGGTGGTGGGGGAACAGGAGACAGACACGGGGCATGAGTGGGGGGTGGGGGGAACAGAAGACAGACACGGGGCATGAGCGGGAGGGTGGGGGGCAACAGGAGAGAGACACGGGGCATGAGCGGGGGGTGGGGGGTACAGGAGACAGACATGGGGCATGAGCAGGGGGTGGGGGGTAACAGGAGAGAGACACGGGGCATGAGCAGGGGGGTGGGGGGTTCAGGAGACAGACACAGGGCATGAGCGGGGGGTGGGGGGCAACAGGAGAGAGACACGGGGCATGAGTGGGTGGGGGGAACAGGAGACAGACACGGGGCATGAGCGGGGGGGCAACAGGAGAGAGACACGGGGCATGAGCGGGTGGGGGGAACAGGAGACAGACACGGCGCATGAGTGGGGGGTGGGGGGCAACAACAGGAGAGAGACACGGGGCATGAGCAGGGGGTGGGGGGAACAGGAGACAGACAATGGGCATGAGCGGGGGGTGGGGGGAACAACAGAGACAGACACGGGGCATGAGCGGGGGGTGGGGGCCAACAGGAGACAGACACGGGGCATGAGCAGGGGGTGGGGGGCAACAGGAGACAGACACGGGGCATGAGCGGGGGGCAACAGGAGACAGACACGGGGCATGAGCGGGGGGTGGGGGTGAACAGGAGAGACACAGGGCATGGGTGGGGGGCAACAGGAGACAGACACGGGGCATGAGCGGGTGGTGGGGGAACAGGAGACAGACACGGGGCATGAGTGGGGGGTGGGGGGAACAGAAGACAGACACGGGGCATGAGCGGGGGGGTGGGGGTCAACAGGAGAGAGACACGGGGCATGAGCGGGGGGTGGAGAGAACAGGAGACAGACACAGGGAGTGAGCGGGGGATGGGGGGCAACAGGAGAGAGACACGGGGCATGAGCGGGTGGGGGAACAGGAGACAGGCACGGGGCATGAGCGGGGGGGCAACAGGAGAGAGACATGGGGCATGAGCGGGTGGGGGGAATAGGAGACAGGCACGAGGCATGAGCGGGGGGTGGGAGGGTACAGGAGACAGACACGGCGCATGAGTGGGGGGTGGGGTGCAACAACAGGAGAGAGACACAGGGCATGAGCGGGGGGTGGGGGGAACAGGAGACAGACAATGGGCATGAGCGGGGGGTGGGGGGAACAACAGAGACAGACACGGGGCATGAGCGGGGGTGGGGGCCAACAGGAGACAGACACGGGGCATGAGCAGGGGGTGGGGGGCAACAGGAGACAGACACGGGGCATGAGCGGGGGGTGGGGGCAACAAGAGACAGACACGGGGCATGAGCAGGGGGTGGGGGTACAGGAGACAGACACGGGCATGAGCGGGGGTGGGGAGAACAGGAGACAGACACGGGGCATGAGCGGGGTGTGGGGGCAACAGGAGACAGACACGGGGCATGAGCGGGGGGTGGGGGGCAACAGGAGAGACACGGGGCATGAGTGGGGGTGGGGGTAACAGGAGACAGACACGGGGCATGAGCGAGGGGTGGGGGGAATAGGAGACAGACAAGGGGCATGAGCGGGGGGTGGGGGGAACAACAGACACGGGGCATGAGCGGGCGGTGGGGAGAACAGACACAGGGCATGAGCGGGGGGTGGGGGGCAACAGGGGACAGACACGGGGCATGAGCGGGGGGTGGGAGGAACAGGAGACAGACACGGGGCATGAGCGGGTGGTGGGGAGAACAGGAGACAGACACGGGACATGAGCGGGGGGTTGGGGAGGCAACAAGAGAGAGACACGGGGCATGAGCGGGTGGGGGGAACAGGAGACAGACACGGGGCATGAGCAGGTGGGGGAACAGGAGACAGACACGGGGCATGAGCGGGGGGGTGGGGGGCAACAGGAGATAGACACGGGGCATGAGCGGGGGGTGGGGGGAACAGGACACAGACACGGGGCATGAGCGGGGGTGGGGAGAACAGGAGACAGACACGGGGCATGAGCGGGGGACATGGGGGACAACAGGAGACAGACACGGGGCATGAAGGGAACAGGAGACAGATACGGGGCATGAGCGGGGGAACAGAAGACAGACATGGGGCATGAGCGGGGGGTGCGGGGCAACAGGAGACAGACACGGGGCATGAGCGGGGGGTGGGGAGAGCAGGAGACAGACATGGGGCATGAGCGGGGGGTGGGGGAACAGGAGACAGACACGGGGCATGAGCGGGGGTGGGGAGAACAGGAGACAGACACGGGGCATGAGCGGGGGACATGGGGTGCAACAGGAGACAGACACGGGGCATGAAGGGAACAGGAGACAGATACGGGGCATGAGCGGGGGAACAGAAGACAGACATGGGGCATGAGCGGGGGGTGCGGGGCAACAGGAGACAGACACGGGGCATGAGCGGGGGGTGGGGAGAGCAGGAGACAGACATGGGGCATGAGCGGGGGGTGGGGGGAGGGAGAGAGACACATGGGGCATGAGCGGGGGGGTGGGGGGGAGGGGGAGAGACACACGGGGCATGAGCGGGGGGCAACAGGAGAGAGACACGGGGCATGAGCGGGTGGGGGAACAGGAGACAGACACGGGGCATGAGCGGGGGGTGGGGGGTACAGGAGACAGACACAGGGCATGAGCAGGGGGTGGGGGGCAACAGGAGAGACACACGGGGCATGAGCAGGGGGTGGGGGAACAGGAGACAGACACGGGGCATGAGCAGGGGGTGGGGGGAACAACAGAGACAGACACGGGGCATGAGTGGGGGTGGGGGGAACAGGAGACAGACACGGGGCATGAGCAGGGGGTGGGGGGCAACAGGAGACAGACACGGGGCATGAACAGGGGGTGGGGGGCAACAGGAGACAGACACGGGGCATGAGCGGGGGGTGGGGGCAACAAGAGACAGACACGGGGCATGAGCGGGGGGGGAACAGGAGACAGACACAGGGCATGAGCGGGGGGTGGGGAGAACAGGAGACAGACACGGGGCATGAGCGGGGGGTGGTGACAACAGGAGACAGGCACAGGGCATGAGTGGGGGTGGGGGGCAACAGGAGAGACACGGGGCATGAGCGGGGGGTGGGGGGAACAGGAGACAGACATGGGGCATCAGCAAGGGGTGGGTGAACAGGAGACAGACACGGGGCATGAGCGGGGGGTGGGGGGAACAACAGACACGGGGCATGAGCGGGGGGTGGGGAGAACAGACATGGGACATGAGCAGGGGGGTGGGGGGCAACAGGAGCCAGACACGGGGCATGAGCGGGGGGTGGGAGGAACAGGAGACAGACACGGGGCATGAGCGGGGGGTGGGGAGAACAGGAGACAGACACGGGGCATGAGCGGGGGGTGGGGGGCAACAAGAGAGAGATACGGGGCATGAGCGGGTGGGGGGAACAGGAGACAGACATGGGGCATGAGCGGGTGGGGGGAACAGGAGACAGACACGGGGCATGAGCAGGGGAGTGGGGGGCAACAAGAGATAGACATGGGGCATGAGCGGGGGGTGGAGGGAACAGGACACAGACACAGGGCATGAGCGGGGGGTGGGGAGAACAGGAGACAGACACGGGGCATGAGCGGGGAGTGTGGGGGGCAACAGGAGACAGACACGGGGCATGAGGGGAACAGGAGACAGATACGGGGCATGAGCAGGGGAACAGAAGACAGACACGGGGCATGAGCCGGGGGTGGGGGGCAACAGGAGACAGACACGGGGCATGAGCGGGGGGTGGGGAGAACAGGAGACAGACATGGGGCATGAGCGGGGGTGGGGGCAACAGGAGACAGACACGAGGGAGAGAGACACACAGGGCATGAGCGGGGGGTGGGGCGGAGGGAGAGAGACACACGGGGCATGAGCGGGGGGTGGGGGGGAGGGGGAGTGACACACGGGGCATGAGCGGGGGTGGGGGGAGGGGAGAGACACACGGGGCATGAACGGGGGGTGGGTGGAGGGGAGAGACACACGGGGCGTGAGCAGGGGGTGGGGGAGGGGAGAGACACACGGGGCATGAGCGGGGGGTGGGTGGGATGGAGAGAGACCCACGGGGCAGGAGTGGGGGGTGGGGGGGAGGGAAGAGACACACGGGTCATGAGCGGGGGGTGGGGGGAGGGAGAGAGACACACGGGGCATGAGCGGGGGGTGGGGGGAGGAAAGAGACACACGGGGCATGAGCGGGGGGTATGGGGAGGGAGAGAGACACATGGGGCATGAGCGGGGGGTGGGTGGGAGGGAGAGAGACACACGGGGCATGAGCGGGGGGTGGGGGGGAGGGAAGAGACACACAGGGCATGAGCGGGGGTGGGGGGAGGTTCGAGAGACACATGGGGCATGAGCGGGAGGTGGGGGGGTTGTATGTCAGGAGACAAACAAAAACACGGACATGAGTTTGTGCTGCAGATCCCGCTCCTCGGCCCTCCACTGTCCACCGTGTGCGATGGCGTGAGCGGGGGCTGGAGGAACAGGGGAGACACGGAGCATGAGCAGGGGTGGGGTGGACAGGAAGGACACACGGGGCATGAGCGGGGGGTGGGAGGAACAGGAGACAGACACGCTCCTGCTGACCTGACAAAGCCTCTCATGCGGGAAAGAAAGATGGCGGGCGTCTCTGAAGCCAGACGCACTGCACGCTTTCACCGCATCCAATGAGAGAGCACATCAGATGTCCGCGGACATCACGCAAGCTGCTTGCCCAATCACCGTCCTGTCCGCGGAGCGAACAGGGAAGTGTGTCCGTGAAGCGAACACAGAAATCACTATTTTGTTTTTACCTACTTTTTGGTCATTTAAAAAAAAACTACTGGACGGATTTTCACCAAATTTGCAAAAGCACGCTTTCGGGACCAAGCTGCTGCTCCTGGTCCAAATTTGGTGAATATCCGTCCAGCGGTTTGGGCTGTAGGCGCGAGCAAAACATTTTTCCTATTCAGTCTATGGGAAAAAACAGAAATTTTGGGACCCCCCCTATAACTTTTCCACCCCTGGACGAATCCTCACCAAACTTTGCAAAAAAATTCAGAGTGGGCCATATACTTTTTTTGCAAAGTTTGGTGAGGATTCGTCCAGAGGGGGCGAAGTTATAAGCCGCCCAAAAAGTGCTCTTCCTATGGAAACAGCAACTTAACCATAACTACACGCCCACTACCGTGAACTGCAATGAATTAATAAAGGGTGTTTAAATGCGCACATCCGGTGCAGTTTCTTTTTCAACTTTTGGTCCGTAATGAGGTAATTTGGAACCTCTTGTTTGGAACCGTATGGTGAGGAGTGCAGAAGTGAAGCTCGAGGGAATAGCGTGTTCCTATGCTATTCTAATATATATATATATATATAATGTATCCTGCGTGATTCTATTGCACAGCTACTTCCCCCTATGTGATTTCTAGCTCCTACCAATTAGTCCCACCCGTGAAGCACCCTCTGTCCCCTACACCGTCCTGCACCCATTCTCCATGTTGTGGTATATTTTCCACACGCAATATAAATCATATGGGAGGGGCGACAATCTGCACATGCATCCCAACATTTGCTGGGCTACCAAGGGTTCGATTCATTACCTTGAGGTATTTTATTTCTACTTTCAACACCAAGCCATTTTCATTTTCTAACTTCTCTGCCACTTTCTAAACACATGTGGATGACACACAGATTGAGTTCAAACGTCGTTTCTGGAATCTGGCGGCATTTCCGCCTGTCTACTAAACATCCAAGACAGTATGGTTGTCAAGAGCCATTGAGGGAATGCATCAAAAACTAAAAACCAAAATCATACACTTTGCTCCCTCCATTCTGGCTCCACTTCTTTTCTCCTTGCACGCCTCCTGGCCAAAAACCCAGGCATTGTATTAGATGGATGACTATGCTTCCCACAACGGATCTATACCATCACAAAGAAATCTCATTTGAAACGGCAAGTTCTTAGATGTAACTTTCTTTTCCTGGGCATTTTCCAAAGAGAACAATTGACAAATTAACATCGGAAATGTTAATTTCATGCTTCGACTACTATAAAAGCATCTACCTGTGTCTCCCAAAATGCATTATGCATCCGCAACAGGTTATCCAAAACAAGGCTGCCAGAGGTGTGCCCCCAGCTTCGAACATTGCAACTACACCAGCCAAGCTTTCATTGCCTTCCACTGGCTCCCAGTAGCAGAGTGTATTGAATTAAAAGAATCTCTGCATCCTGCCCAGAGACCTTTGGGACCCTGATTCAGTCTACCCCATGCAAAGGAACAAGATATCCCACCCACCTACCCACCTCCAAGTCCCTATGTGTGCCAAACTTCAGGAGGGAAAATACTTGACACTGCTGGTGCCACTGTGTGGAATGGCGTCTTTGACTCCTCATTATGTGGCTGGTTTCCTAGGTAAGGGCACTGTTACAAGCTAGCACTTAACTATTTCCTTAACCCCGTTCTGACTTCACCCATTATATTAGTGTGCCATTAACTTGCACTTGTACTGTGCAATTCCTGTTAGAAACTCATGTGTATGAACCTCCTCTGCACTTTCTGCAGGTACTATAGTCATTTCTGCAGGTACTATAGTCATTTCTGCTGTGCTTGCCTTATCTGAATATTGTCTTATCTGGCGTGTAATCGCTGGTCCTTGTACTCATTCCCTCTTGAGTTTATGAGATGAAGTGATTTGTTAGGTAAACTGTGATGACAAAGTGACATTTGTCCAACTGCAATCCTGCAAGATCCAACAATATGATATGCAAAATATTTACAATTTGTAGTTATATTATAAGCACATTTTTGTGGAATCATAAATTGTTAGGGAATGCAAACAAATATATCAGTAAGTGCATTTAGTAGATTAAAAGTCCTTCACTGAGATCTGTGTAGAATCTGCAATCAGGTTTTAATTGCTGCAGGTTCATCTTAGTCTATTAACTTTCTGATACAAATTAAATTAGTATATTGGGGTTGTAAAGCAGCAGAAAATGTTATTTGCAGAACTCCGAAATTCCAAAATCATCATTATAAGGACCTCCATACAAATCAGCATATTTCTTTCAAATGTTGTTAAATGTATTTTGATTCATTAGGTTTGTCAAGGGTTTTGACCCATGTTGAATCCTTAGACTGGGTAGATGTGGGGATGAGCTGTCGCCGCCCACATTCACGCCAGAATCCAGGAGAACTGCGCAGTTGGCACAAGACCACTCCAAAGATACAACCTTCTTGTGGGGGGTTCCACATCACCACTCTACTGTAAGGATGCCATCAAAACAATGTTAAGCAAGGGTCCTATACTATCAAGCAAAAGACCACTCTATTGAAATGCAGTAATTCAAGACAGATCCCAAAAATGGATGCAATACCGGTACTCACCACTATCAGAAAGCCGGCGTTTTAAAACCACCAGACTTTTGTGTAAAACTGAACAAATGAACCGAAACCAGGCCAAGGAACGACTTGCTAAGAGGTGGATACCATGTAAAACTATATTCTGAAATGACTTGAAGGAAGTAATTATTTAATGCATAGGTAAACATTGTAAGTTTGATTTAAACTGGGAACTAAAGTGACATTTAGCTGAATTCTGCCTGACAACTACCCCCGACAGGAGAAACCTGCTCAGCCACTCTTCCCAGGCCTAGCTGCATCCTGCTTCCCCACCAAAAGGAGTTGACACCTCTCTGATTAGATTAGGGGAGGGGCACCGCAGGAGGTTGAACAAAGCCTTGTCCTGTACTCAGGCAAATGTTATATTGGGGGGCCGTAAAGTGGCTTCCTCTTGGGAGAAGTGGGAGGAGAAGTGCCTCTGGGAGCCACCCGAGCTGGAGGCGGGGGCAGACAGAAGCTTCCCCCATGTGCTTTGGAACCTAAACCACACCCATCTGGGCCAGAGCATAATTTTAAAAAAAGATGGATAATTCATAGTACGGACTTGTCAGAATTATATAAGTAATATCATTATTCTTGTGATTTTTCTGTGCACGTTTTAAGAGGTGTTAGGACCCTGTGGTGTATTCTGGGGGGTTGCTAGCGGAAAATAGGGTCTCACTCCAAATGTCTGCATGTTAAAAATCTGACACTTCATCAATTAATGTCCATACTCCTTGCGCACATGTGTGTAATTTTTGGTAAATGTCCGATATTGGTAAACCAGTCAAAAAGCGCAACATGTTGTCATTTATGAATGCAAGCCCCCAGGAAGATCAGAGGCGGACAAGCATGGACCATACGGAATATATAATGTGTACATGTAATGTCAACCACTTGTGTATCTGGGAAATATGTATTTGAATCAAATATAGATTTGTGGGCAAATTGACCAGGGGAGGATCCTCTGACCCACAAACAGACCTTATCACTCTGACTCACATTTCCTTCCCCCAATCATGGGAGAGGGGAGAATTGGGCCTATGACAAGTAGAGAGGGGCAGGCTTAGCTAGGCCCAGGCACACACCCATTTTCAAAACACATAAAAATAGACTGCTGGGACAGGTAGAGAGATTCAATTCCATTTTCTGCGGGACGCTCTGCCGGGAGACTCCAGACTTCACATCCATCAATCTCCAAAGACCAGAACTTCACTTCAGAACTTAAAGCAAGGGCCTAAACCCACAAACTGAGAACTCTTCTCAGCAGGCCTCAGCATCCTTAAAATCATTTGCAAACTATTCCACAGCCGGGCGAGCTGTTTGAATTCTATGCCAAGAACTTTTGCCGGAACCGCAGACCAGACCCAGACCGCTGTGAGCAGAACCAGAGATCCGGATCGCTGTGAGCAGAACCGGTGCCTGATTGACCCGCCGAGCAGAGAGAACCGCCACTGGACATGTTGACCAGATCCGTGACGAGGCCTATTTCAAATTTATATTGTGAGTACCTAGCAGAACTGTGCAGAACCAATCTTTTAGTTAAAATAATCTAATCCAAACTACTTTAACCTAAGTAGAACTGCTTCCTAGTAATCCTGTCATCTGTCATTCTAAAGCTGCGAGCTGTCATCTGTCATTCTAAAGCTGCACGCTGTCTGTGATTCTAGGCGTTCAAATGAACCTAGAACCGACTTCCTACTCCCTATACTTCTTCCGCAATCGCGATTTACGCACTCGCGAAATTTACAGCGATTTGCGATTTGGCTCAATTTCTCCACTTGTCAAAATAGCAGCTCCATTCTTTCCTTTGTTAAAATCCATTTTCAACCTGGTAATAACTCATAGAGCATTGCTAAAGTGAGCCTGAACTAATACCAACAAGCATCTCTCACTCACCCTGAATCTCTAGAGGGAATTAAAATCAGTTAGCACATTTTCCAATCCATTGCCAACACATTTAAAAGCATTTTGGGCCTGTGTTTCAAACTTCTACCTGTTTCCTCTAAGCTTGCTGGGGGGGAACTGAATTTCGTATTGTATTTGGTTGCATTCCTGAGAACTGTGTGCTCCTCTTTCCATCTCCTTCCATTTCTTACATTGCATGGGGGGGGGGGGGTGAATTGCCAGAGAAAAAGTGATTACATTGTTGTTGATTGAAATCATGTCAAGTTTATTTTTTGTACTGCACTTTATTCCACCTTGTATTTCCTTGAAACCATAAAGCATTTTCAGCTACTTCATCCTCTATACTACTCCTAAGTAATCAAGTGTACCACTGTAACATTACCCATTGTGGATCCACATAATATGTCTCAGTGTACTATCAGATATTAATTTATTATAAAAGTGTGATATATATATATTGTTTAATTTTTCAAATAAACCTTTTAATTTGCAAAACAAACCTACTTCTTGGCTCAGTGGGGTCAGTGGGATTCTAAGAGAGGGGTGTTATATAAGGGTTGTCATCCAGAGTACATGAACTGGACCTAACAATATATCAATAAGGGTTTCCCTCAGAAACCCAGACTAGGCATTGACTTAGCTGTAGTGTTGAAGTGAAGCCGCTTAACAAAGTGGGGGCTCGTAGCCGGAGATTCTGGGTTAGATCTATCACTTGTTCAGATTAATACAGTGTGCTAACTGACAGGAGACATACATCCGGTCGGATCACCACGCTGTGTTACGCTGTAAAGCACTCCTCAAAGGAACACTCTAAGGAAATGGTCTGTTTTGCAAAAATAAAATACAAACTTCTGTAAGTCAGGAAGGAACTCAAATTCCAGAATGACGACACTGGTAGACATCAAAATAGCCAGAGAGCACTTCTTACATAAGCTATTTGTGAGAGGTGAGTGGACTCATCAGGACCAAACGGTCTGATTGCAGGCAATCGCGCAACAGGTCACCGAAACAGGGTCAGATAATGGAGAGATCAGGGTCCCCTACATGTGGCCCTGAGTGAACTATATAAGGCCCCTAAAGCCAAAGATGAACATAATAGGATTGCCAGGATAGCGGCATATTTGTACCTATATATGGGAGCCATGCAGGACAAATGTGCTGAAGGCCAAGATCTGGCAAATAGGCAACAGATGGCGTTAGAGAAGGCCCAATCTGATCTGGACTCTTCTGAGCAGAGGCTGCTCAGGAGCCAGGAGTCAGAAAAGGACAGCAGACAGTACATCACTAAAATAAAGGAGGATATGGATGTGCTGCAACAGGAAAAGGCTGACCAGGATACCAGATTTCTGGCCTTGCAGAAGGAGTACCAAGAAGGTTTGTACTCCCTACTGCAGAGCCAGAAAAAGCTGGAGCAACAGTTAGACTTCAATAGGGCATGTGCTGAGCAGGTAGTCACCCTGCAAAGCCACCTAGATAGGGAGAAGGCAGAGAGCAATAAACTGATTTTGAAAGACCTGGATACCCAGGCAGAGTTTGACCAGGAGCGCCAGAAAGCTGGTGCCTTCCAAAGGCAAAGGGATGACCTGGCGGCACAGATGCAGGCTCTTAGTCAGGAAAGGGATACCTTAGGCCAGGAAGTCTGCCAGTTAAAAAGGAAAATGGAAGAAAATCACCTGGCCCTCCAGGGACTGGGTGACCTCCAAAAAGAACACCAGAACTTGTTAGAGCACACCAGGAGGGTGGAGGAGGCTCTGGCAAGAAAGGAGCAGGCCAGTAGGGACACAGCTCAGGAGGTAACCCTCCTGCAGCAAAGACTGGCCCAGTACTCTAGGACCAATCAGGAGGCACAGAGAGAGAATGAGGCTCTCTGCCAGCACAATGATAGGCTCCAGCAATAGGTAGCGATGCAGGAGAGAATGATAGAGTCTAGTAAGGCCTTAACTGAGGAACTGAAAGAGCAGGCTCTTGCATTGCAACAGGAAGCAGGGGCGGATAGAGATGAGGTTCGCTGGGAAAGAGAAACTCCTGAGCATAACCTCAGGAGCCCTAGTACCAGAGGCCTTCATCTCTCCCAGTCCCTGGACTCTGCCACCCCCATGTCCCCTCGCGCACATGAGCCCAGGGCCACGGGGATGGCAGATTACTATCCAGCTAGAAGTATGGGGCTCATAGGCCAGTACCTCCCAGGAATGGATGGGCAGGCATCCGGGTATGGGCACCCAAGCACAGTGCAATTTAGTGGGGAACCCCAGGAGAGTAGGCCCATTAAGGGCATCCTGAAAACTTCTGCCCAGTTAGGTCAGTGGGGGGGGGTACCCATCAAATCCTGGCAGCAAGGAGGGATCTGAAGACTTCTCTGAGCATTGCAGGACACAGGAGACCAGGTCCCCGCATTCTGCCAGCCCTTCCCAGGCTCGCAGAATCCGGGTAAACCTGGAAGATCAGACGGGCACCTCTGGGAGCAGTGCTTCTGAGTCAGAGGATGAATGGACCAGGGTTACCCGAACCAAAAAGGCCAATAAGGCAAAAAGGGCCTTGCTTAAGGACCCACTGAAACAAATAAAGGCAATAAGGAGTGTCATCACGCCTTATCATAAGAACGCCAAGTATTCTGTTTGGGAACACTTGGAGCTCTATGAGCAAATGATGGAGACTTTCCATTTGAAGGACAGCAGTAGCTGCATCCAGTACGTCAAATGGACCTTCTCAAAAGAATACTCCAGTTTCTTAGCAGGGCTGGAGGATCAAAACCATTCAAGGTGGTCCACATACAGGGCGGCCATCTTGAAACATTTTTCTGTGCACAGAAATCCTCAAGAGGCTCGCAAGGCAGCCTACAATTTGCAATGTGGGGAGGATCAGGCCCCACAATTGTTTGTGCAAGAATTAAAGCATGCTTTTGCGCAGACCACCAGAAGGGTGCGCACGGATAGCAGAGAATTTATCAATACGTTTTTCCATGCCTTACCCAAATACATAATGACCCAGCTCGTGAGAGATTTTCATGAGAAAAGATCTCTAGACTGGGTCATTGAACAGGCTACCCGGATCTATGAGATGCAGAAGCCCATAGAAAATCAAAGTAATGCGCAGAAAAACCCCAAAACCAACAGCACCCCTGCTGCTGCCAAGGTGGCGGAGGTAAAGGTTGCCCGCGTTTTAGATTTGGAGATGGGGGGGCCTAAAAACCTGCCTGCACCAATTCACAGCCCAGAAGGCCACCGGGCCAGTCACAGACAGGGAGTCGAGGAGGTAGTCCCACAAATGGGGTCCCTCGCTCCCCTGATTATATAAGTCCCCACTACAAGGGAAACCGACCCATCCTGGGTTATGTGTGGACTCCTCCAGCCCAAGGGGGGGTGTCCAGCCAAGCACCAAACCCAGGGAACTTCCCTCCTAACGTCCCCCAGGAGGGCAGAAATTCACCAAATCCTGGGCAGAACTTTTTCCCCAGGTATCCACCCAATTTCCAGCCCCAAAATCATCCATCCTTCTTTCCCCAATTCCCTGAGCCCAGACAACCTAATCCGGGAGAGGGGAGGCCAAGGGTGGAGGGGTATCAAAATCTTCCCAACCCAGGGTATTACCAGAGAAGGGATAGCTACCCTTCCCGGGATCAGCCCAGGGGAGAAAATAGAGCCCCGTATCAGCCTGAGCGGGTTTCCCAGTTAGAGCGCCAGGTCCAAAATATGGCACGAGATCTGGGTCACATACTGAGGGCTCAACAGAACCCTCAGATGAGCATGCCACCGCAGAATGCCCCAAACTCTGGGCCTGGTGCTCCAGAACAATGACGGGGGCAGCACGCCAATAACCCACCGGTTCCCAGGGAGGAGGCACAAGGGGAAGAGGGGTGTAAAGCCTTGGAGGAAGCTTCCTTCCTCACTTGTAGACAGCCCCTGCAAACCCAGGAACCGGAAACTAAATCTCCTGCCTCTGAAAGTCTGCCTCCAAAGGAGCAGAGGGGGGGTAGGAGAAACAAAGTACCCAAACAGGCCCAGTTTTTGGAGGAGGTACAGATCTTCCAATTTGAGGGAGAGGAATCCTCAGAGGATCCTTGGAAAATGATCTTCTCCTTTAGAGATGGGGGAACTCCACCCAAAGAAAAATGGGTCCCAAGGGATACCAATACAGACTGGGGAGATGTGGAGACTGAGCTACCGTCGCCCATCATCTCATCCCAGAACCGACAATACCAAAATCCCATGGGTCAAACCCATCCTGGTGACTGCCTCCCGAAAGGCAAGGGCGGCCCAGAACCGGAACCAGGGGAACCTAAAACCGAATCAACAGACTGGGTAGATGTGGGGATTGAGCTGTTGCCGCCCATCATTCTATCCCAGAACCAACAATACCAAAATCCCGTGGGTCAAACCCATCCTGAGGACTGCCTCCAAAAAGGGGGGGTGGCCCAGAACCCGAAACCATTTCCAGTTTCCAACTTTTTCTTTCAGATTCCCCAGGCTCTCCACAGAATTCTGCCCAAATCTCTTCTCTTGCAATGTCCAAAACCAGATAATTGGCCCACCAGTTGTCCAAAAATTGTGCATTTTCTGTGCCCCCTTGAGGAGAAGGAGGGAAGATACTATGCCCCGGTACAAGTACAGGGGCAGGGTACAATTTTGGCACTAGTGGACACTGGATCCCAAGCTACCCTTCTGTCCAAAAGGGCTTTTGATGAACTAAATGCAGGAAGGGTGGAGAATTACCGTATTCCTCTCACCTCTCTTCCTGGACATCTGCAGAACTTTGACAGGAAGGAAATTCCCGTCGAGGGGACTGCAGACTTGGACATTAAAATTGGGCGAAACAAGGTATAACACCCGGTCATAGTAGTGACTCCAGAGGGCACCCCTTGTTTACTAGGGAACGACCGCCTGAGAAGGTTATCACCCCTAATAGATTGTGTAAACAAGGTCCTCTGGACCCAGACTAGCCGACCAATAAAATTAAAACAGAGTGTCAACCATATTAGTTTAAATGGCACCTGCCACATGGTTGAACAAAAATCTGACCAAGTAGAATTTCACTTCCAGAACAACCAGATTCCAGACGTGACAGTAATAGCAGTAGGACAACAGACTGGTGATGGGGGGTCCTCTCTATTTCTGAAAATCAATCTTCCTTCCAGTTTAAGGTGGTATTCCACACTGGAAGGAAACACTCTGAAATTCTTTACCAATCCACAATCAGACACTCCCACTCCTATAGTCCAGAAAGAGGTGAAATCAGCTCAGAGCCTGGCTGATATTCAGCAAATTGGAGAGCAGTTGTTCATCCCTGTTCAGTTAAATGATGGGAAGGACTCTGTTCTCGCCCGAGTGTGTGTGAACAACGGTAAGAGCTTCATCAGTGAAGCCATGTTCCGCCAACTCCCAAAAGATCCAGCCATGCCCACATTCAAACTGATAGACAAATGGGAAATGGACCTGCAAGCACCTAATTCCAAACATCTCCTGCCAAGCAGGTTTATGCTCAAAATCTCCATTGGCAACAAGAGCATAGTCCATAATTGTTGGGTCGTGCGAGACGTCACTGCCGCCTTTTACTTAGGCGGTGACATTCTCAATCGCTTCGCCATTAGTTTGGACCTAATAAACTTCAAAGCTTGGTCCCGATTAGCGGATAATCCCATGGGCTTTGATGATCCAGAAAAAGCATTCAGGTCAGCTCAATTTCTACCTTATGCAGTTGAAATTCAGATTAAAGAGGAAGTCACCATCCCAGAAAGGACCCGACAATTCTCCCTGGAAGTGAAAGTTAAAAGAGGACAAAAATTGAAAAACCCTGATGCTTATATACATCTAAATGCTTCTCTCCAACAGCAAGGGTTAGGGGTAAACCCAACACCATTAGTCAACATAGAACATGACACCATTCCAATAGAGGTGGATAACAGCGACTTACGGAGTATTACTCTAGCCGCAGGCACCATCATTGGAATGGCGGTTGATGACCGACATTTCTCCATTGATTTAGGAAATGAATTGTTAGGACAAATCCCTAAGGACTGTTTTGACAGTGACAGGGATGACAATGCAACACCAGACAGGATTTTCACCCGGCATGGGGGGAACTTCCTGGTGTACACTTCTTGCCCTTGTGGTAAGGAAGATGTGACTTGTGATTTCAGAGGGGACGAGGTGATTTTCCAGGTCCATGAGGGTTGCCTTTCCCACCTGAAGCCTCCAGCCCAAATCAGCACTCTGACCAGGGACTTCTCCACCCAGCTGGAGGAGGCCGCTGAGATAGCCAAACCAGAAGTCTTTCCAGGCTTCAGGCAGATGGTGGAAGAGAGAGTCAACCTAGCTGATGCCTGCATGACTCTGGAACAGAAGAAAAAGTTGAAACAAGTTTTCTTGGATTTCCAAGATCTCTTTGCGGTAGACCCATATGACTGTGGTCGCACCGATATCCACACCACAACAATTCCCACGGACCCTGGAATGACTCCAGTGTTTGTGAAGCAATATCGTTTGCCTCTCGCATCCATGGAGTCCCTTACTGAAATAATTAAGAACCTTGAGTCCCGGGAAATAATCCGTCCAGTACATTGCACCTTCAATAATCCGGTGCTGGGAATATTGAAGCCAAACGGCGAGTGGAGACTCTGCGCCGACCTTAGGGAGCTCAACAAACGGGTCCATACTTCCCGATGGCCTCTGCCCTACATTGACCAAGGGCTGGCCCAGATTCAGGGGTCACAGGTATTCACAGCAATAGACCTGACCATGGATACTGGACCGTGCCTGTCAGTAGGGAGGACCTATACAAACTGGCTTTTACCATTGGGGGCCAGCAGTACACATGGACCCGGACTCCCTTCGGATACCTCAACTCCGGCAATGAATTCAACATTTTCCCACATAAGGCCATGCCCGACCTGGGTGCAAGGGGTAACCTGGCTTATGTAGATGATGTCCTCATCAAAGGTTCATCTGTGGAGGAACACATAGCGGAGATCTGTTATGTTCTGACGCAGTTGAGGGCCGCCGGAGCAAAACTTTCCTTTCAGAAAGCACAGTGGTGTAGAACCTGTGTTAATTTCTTGGGGCATGAGATTACTCCTCAGGGTCTCTGTCCCCAAGAAAAGAAAGTGGAAGCACTTCAGAAACTGAAGGATCCCACAACTCTGCGGGAACTAAGGAGCCTCCTTGGAATGACTAATTACAGCAGAAAGTTCATTGAAGGCTACTCAGAGATCACTAGTCCCCTGATTCATCTCTTGAAGGGGGGAGTCAAGTGGGAATGGGGTCCAGAACAATCCGAGGCAGTAAGACAACTCAAAAGAAGCCTCTCGCATGCGCCTTGCCTAGCTTACCCTGTCAGAAACAAGGAGTTCTTCCTGGAGACAGGGTTCTCTAATACGTGCTTGACGGCAGTATTATACCAAAAGCATGACAAGGTCAATAAAGTAATCTCCTATGCGAGCAAAACTTTATCCTCTGTGGAGGAAAAATTCAACGATTGCGAGAAGGCACTCCTGGCAACGGTGTGGGCATTGAAGAATTACCGCCCGTTCATCCAGGGGGAACACATCATAGTGGAGAAGCCACACCAGCCTCTACAATACCTCCAAAGTGACAGAATCCGGGCCGGAAATGTGAGTAATTCCCGAATTACTTCCTGGATTCTGTCAATGCAAGGCTTTCCTGTAGAGGTCAGATATGGCCAAAACAAGAAGAGTCCCCTCGCGCAAGGTCTGGCTGACTTGCATGATTGTGCCAGAGAAAACTGTCACGAGGACGAAAGTCTAAAAATCAAGGACAACATGGAGGCATACCTTAATTCCCCACACAAAGTCTTTGAAGAAGACAAGTGTGAGGGAATGCCCACTGTCTATGTGGATGGATGCTCGTACCATGTTGACAACAACGGGGAGAAAGAACTGGTGGCCGGCGTAGGGAATGCATGGGTGAAGAAGTCCCCTGAACCCTCCGCTGGATACAAAATTGGTCCCCGAAGTAGTCAGGTGGCAGAATTGATGGCTGTGCATCAGGCCATCCTCACTGCTGTCCAACATCAACTCCACAAACTGGTCATAATCACAGATTCGGATTATGTACGGAACGGGTTCGTGGAACACCTGGTTAATTGGAAAACCAGAGGCATGTTATGTGCTAATAACAAACCCTTGAAACATGGGAAGTTAATCCAAAATATTGATGATCTGGTCACATCGAATGGGATGACCATCTACTGGAAAAAGATCAAGGGTCATTCCAAAGTAGAGGGACCAGACAAAACTGGAAATGACTTAGCTGATCAGCTGGCCAAAACCGGGGCCATCCACGGGGATCTACTAGAAATAGAGTCCCTGTTGGGGGAAATCCAGGTCACTGCTATCACTAGGTCCCAGACAAATGCTCACAATGATATTTAAACTGCCCAATGGAGTAAGGAGACCCCTGATGCTGATTTAATTACAGCTCAGAAGGGGGATCCAATTATTGGTAAGTTTTACCAACACCTTGAGGACCCTGAGAACTTTCCCCTGGCGGATACCGATTACATTGGGAAAGAGGACCTAAGAGTGTTGATGAAATGCCCAAAAATGTTCCGAATCCAAGACGGTTTGCTGGTAAGGAAATCCAAAGCTGGCCACGATCAGTGGGTGGTCCCTACCTCATTCCGAAGCCTGATGTTAAGTCACGCCCATGATGCGGCCACCGCCGGTCATAGGGGGTTTCACACAACACTGGAAATCTTAAGAGAGGTTGCATACTCGCCACACATGGGGCAGGACCTCGACCAATACTTGAAGGGGTGTCTTGTGTGTGCACAATTTCAGCCATCATCCGCACACACCGTGCGCCTCTCCAAAAGAGGGGGATGACACTGCCATGGTCAGATTTTCAAACCGACTTTGTAGGCCCTGTCATTCGCTCGTCTAGAGGAAACAAGTACATGTTGACCGTCACATGCTTGTTTACCAAGTGGGTGGAATGTCTCCCAGCCCCAAACTGCGAGGCAGAAACAGCAGCTGCCCTGATGATTAACCACATCTTTTCCTGTTTTGGTCTACCTCAAAGGATTGAGTCAGACAGGGGTAGCCACTTCACCAGTGAAGTAATGACAAAGATGTGGGAGATACTGGGGGTCAAAAGAAAGCTACACATTGCTTACCGACCAGCTTCTTCTGGAGCAGTGGAGAGATACAACCGAACCATTGTGAGCATCTTAAAAAAAGTTTGTGGCAGATTCTGGGCCAAGTTGGGATATCCGACTACCTCTGGTCCTAATGGCCATCAGATCTACCCCTTCATCTGCAACTAAAATGTCACCATTTGAGTTGATGACTGGACGCAAGATGGTGCTTCCCCAGCATCTGCTCTACAGCACCCAAGAGCAGACACTGATAAATGCCTCCACAACTCATGAGTATGTGGAGAATTTAAGGAAACACCTTCAGCATGCTTTTGCCTATGCTCAGCGAAATCTAGAAAGATCAGCTGATAGCATGAAAACCCACTACGACCTGAAGACCACCAGGAAGGAATATACTGTGGGGGACCGGGTCTATCTATACAATTTCCAAAGGAACCAGGCCAAACAGCGAAAATCTTTGCCTACATGGAAGGGACCGTTTGAAATTATAGACAAAATCTCCCCTGTGGCCTACAAGATCTGCATTCCCAAAGGCAGTTTGGCAGAGGGGGAAGACAAGTGGGTCCATATAAATCAGTTAAAGTGTTGCCATCCCAGGCACACCCTGCAGCAACTGGAGGAGTCCTCTGCACTACCAGAGGGGGCCGCACCAGAGTAAGTCAGTTCAAACTCTAAAATATTCCACATATCAAAAATATAGTAACGTAATGCAAATGTTCCCTGTTATATATTGTTTTTAAAATCAGACTGCAAAATGCATCTGGATTTATAAAATGTACATGTTCGCCACACCATTAATAGTGGTGGAAAAATGTCTAGGAATGTGTATTGCCGCTTTTGAAAAATGTCTAGGAATGTGTATTGCCGCTTTTGCTTTATCATCCTAGGAGAGAGGAAACCATGGAGACTGACCAAGGAGGACGACCGGGGACCGGGAGCAGAGACCCGAGGGGCCCAGGGTACCACCCAATATTCCCATCAGGACCTGCGAGGAGAACCGATCGATCCAACTGGGTGGAGGAAAAGATGCTGAACTGTGCCATCTACAGAATTGGAAGAAGATAATGCGGACATACCAGCACAGGGCTCAAAACATCCTTGGCACCCGACTTCCCCTCGACTCGAATCAAAGCGCAGTCGGACTTGGGGTTTTGTCAAGGGTTTTGACCCATGTTGAATCCTTAGACTGGGTAGATGTGGGGATGAGCTGTCGCCGCCCATTATTCTATCCCAGAACAAACTAAATCAATAGACTGGGTGGATGTGGGGATGAGCTGTCGCCGCCCACATTCACACCAGAATCAGGGAGAACTGCGCAGTTGGCACAAGACCACTCCAAAGATACAACCTTCTTGTGGGGGGTTCCACATCACCACTCTACTGCAAGGATGCCATCAAAACAATGTTAAGCAAGGGTCCTATACTATCAAGCAAAAGACCACTCTATTGAAATGCAGTAATTCAAGACAGATCCCAAAAATGGATGCAATACCGGTACTCACCACTATCAGAAAGCCAGCGTTTTAAAACCACCAGACTTTTGTGTAAAACTGAACAAATGAACCGAAACCAGGCCAAGGAAAGACTTGCTAAGAGGTGGATACCATGTAAAACTATATTCTGAAATGACTTGAAGGAAGTCATTATTTAATGTATAGGTAAAAATTGTAATATTGATTTTAACTGGGAACTAAAGTGACATTTAGCTGAATTCTGCCTGACAACTACCCACTGTTCCCAGGCCTAGCTTCATCCTGCTTCCCCACCAAAAGGAGTTGACACCTCTCTGATTAGATTAGGGGAGGGGCACCGCAGGAGGTTGAACAAAGCC
This sequence comes from Ambystoma mexicanum, assembly GCF_040938575.1. NCBI lineage: Eukaryota > Metazoa > Chordata > Amphibia > Caudata > Ambystomatidae > Ambystoma > Ambystoma mexicanum. The sequence goes on along the minus strand of NC_090930.1, from coordinate 295,940,121 downwards.
TTGTCCTGTACTCAGGCAAATGTTATATTGGGGGGGCCGTAAAATGGCTTCCTCTTGGGAGAAGTGGGAGGAGAAGTGCCTCTGGGAGCCACCCGAGCTGGAGGCGGGGGCAGACAGAAGCTTCCCCCATGTGCGTTGGAACCTAAACCACACCCATCTGGGCCAGAGCATAATTTAAAAAAAAGATGGATAATTCATAGTACGGACTTGTCAGAATTATATAAGTAATATCATTATTCTTGTGATTTTTCTGTGCACGTTTTAACAGGTGTTAGGACCCTGTGGTGTATTCTGGGCGGTTGCTAGCGGAAAATAGGGTCTCACTCCAAATGTCTGCATGTTAAAAATCTGACACTTCATCAATTAATGTCCATACTCCTTGCGCACATGTGTGTAATTTTTGGTAAATGTCCGATATTGGTAAACCAGTCAAAAAGCGCAAAATGTTGGCATTTTTGAATGCAAGCCCCCAGGAAGATCAGAAGCGGACAAGCATGGACCATAAGGAATATATAATGTGTACATGTAATGTCAACCACTTGTGTATCTGGGAAATATGTATTTGAATCAAATATAGATTTGTGGGCAAATTGACCAGGGGAGGTTCCTCTGACCCATAAACAGACCTCATCACTCTGACTCACATTTCCTTTCCCCAATCATGGGAGAGGGGAGAATTGGGTCTATGACAAGTAGAGAGGGGCAGGCTTAGCTAGGCCCAGCCACACACCCATTTTCAAAACACATAAAAAGAGACTGCTGGGACAGGTAGAGAGATTCAATTCCATTTTCTGCGGGACGCTCTGCCGGGAGACTCCAGACTTCACATCCATCAATCTCCAAAGACCAGAACTTTACTTCAGAACTTAAAGCAAGGGCCTAAACCCACAAACTGAGAACTCTTCTCACCATCCTTAAAATCATTTGCAAACTATTCCACAGCCGGGCGAGCTGTTTGAATTCTGTGCCAAGAACTTTTGCCGGAGCCGCAGACCAGACCCAGACCGCTGTGAGCAGAACCAGAGATCCGGATCGCTGTGAGCAGAACCGGTGCCTGATTGACCCGCCGAGCAGAGAGAACCGCCACTGGACGTGTTGACCAGATCCGTGACGAGGCCTTTTTCAAATTTATATTGTGAGTACCTAGCAGAACTGTGCAGAACCAATCTCTTAGTTAAAATAATCTAATCCAAACTATTTTAACCTAAGTAGAACTGCTTCCTAGTAATCCTGTCATCTATCATTCTAAAGCTGCGAGCTGTCATCTGTCATTCTAAAGCTGCAAACTGTCACCTGTCATTTTGAGTTTTACTTTAAATCCGAAAATCTACCTTTATTAAATCGTCCGTATCTCTTGACCCGTTTGGGCTAGGAACGAAATTTCATTTTAAAGCTGTGATTCTAGGCTTTCCAATGAACCTAGAACCAACTTCCTACTCCCTATACTTCTTCCGCAATCGCGATTTATGCACTCGCGAAATTTACAGCGATTTGCGATTTGGCTCAATTTCTCCACTTGTCAAAATAGCAGCTCCATTCATTCCTTTGTTAAAATCCGTTTTCAACCTGGTAATAACTCATAGAGCATTGCTAAAGTGAGCCTGAACTAATACCAACAAGCATTTCTCACTCACCCTGAATCTCTAGAGGGAATTAAAATCAGTTAGCACATTTTCCCATCCATTGCCATCACATTTAAAAGCATTTTGGGCCTGTGTTTCAAACTTCTACCTGTTTCCTCTAAGCTTGCTGGGGGGAACTGAATTTCGTATTGTATTTGGTTGCATTCCTGAGAGCTGTGTGCTCCTCTTTCCATCTCCTTCCATTTCTTACATTGCTTAGGGGGGGGGGTGAATTGCCAGAGAAAAAGTGATTACATTGTTGTTGGTTGAAATCATATCAAGTTTATTTGCTGTACTGCATTTTATTCCACCTTGCATTTCCTTGAAACCATCAAGCATTTTCAGCTACCTCATCCTCTATACTACTCCTAAGTAATCAAGTGTACCACTGTAACATTACCCATTGTGGATCCACATCATATGTCTCAGTGTACTATCAGATATTAATTTATTATAAAAGTGTGATATATATATATATATTGTTTAATTTTTCAAATAAACCTTTTAATTTGCAAAACAAACCTAGTTCTTGGCTCAGTGGGGTCAGGGGGATTCTAAGAGAGGGGTGTTATATAAGGGTTGTCATCCAGAGTACATGAACTGGACCTAAAAATATATCAATAAGGGTTTCCCTCAGCATCCCAGACTAGGCATTGACTTAGCTGTAGTGTTGAAGTGAAGCCGCTTAACAGGTTTTACATATTTAACAGAATACCAGACAGACAGAACAACACAAATACTGTGATATTGAGAAATAAGTGTGCAAGCAGAAGCAATCATTTAACTTTCAAGTGAGCTGGTTGTGTGAAATGCCATTTCAGAACCCCTTACATTGAGGTGGTGAATCAGGGCGGTATATGGTTATGTGTATGCTTCCGTGTACTTCCCCCAAAGCTATTGAATTGGTTATCCTTTCCTCCTGCTCTAGAGCAACCAATCAGAACATGTCTTTGAGCCTGTCAACAATTTGTGAATTTCTCTTCTCTTTCCATTGTCTTGGGATCTTTTTCCCCAATCATTAGCATTTATCCCCAGTACATGACCTTCCCCAATCGTGTAATTAATTCTGCATCCTAAGGTACTGGTATTTTATAGCTCCACACACTTCTTATATCCACTTCAGAGCGCTGTGTCAGAGGAAGGGGGAGTGCAGGCCCAATTGATGTACAGAGAACCTTAGCAGAAGCCGCAATGAGGCACATGTTCACAAAACAATATTTCTCAAGTTCTAGATACAACGTAGCACACTTATTGTGTTCATACTCTAAACACACTTTCAGCAGAAACAGTCCTGTTGGCTGAAAGCAAAGTGGCTCACTGATTGCAAGTGATAACATGAGACCCCCTTGTATGTATATTGTAGTGCACTTTCAGCAAGAAACACTGCATCTGCAGTTTTATGAGGCTCTGTAAGTGGCAGAGGTGTAGCTGTGAGTGATTTCGTTCATTACCATAAACGGTTTATAGTCATAAAGTCGAATTAAATAATGTCGAAAGTCATAAAGTCGAAAAAATAATGTTGAAAAAAAAAATTCGAATGTCTTTTTTACTACGTTTTTTATTCGAAATGGGGGGTTCCCCCCAAAACCCCCTTTGTTACCTTTATTTTACATGCGGAACCCAAAAAAAACATAAATTTTAAAAAAAGCATTAAAAAAAAAATGTTCAACATTACGTTTTCGACTTTTTTGTAATTCAACATTATTTTTTCGACATTATGACTGCACACCACCATAAACCAATACACTGACCACAACAGGCGTATTTTATCACATAAGTATACATTTTTATTATTCTGCAAAAATATACAATTACATACACAGTAAGGGAACCAGTTTTAGCAATGCAATAACACTGTTATGGTTCTTCAGTGTTGTCTTTTTTAATGCAAAATAAGAATTACAGATAAAGGACGTTTATATTCAAATAATGCTGATTTTGGCACACTTGTTTAAGTCCATTAGCTAAACAGACAACACCTTGTTTTTCCACACTAAAGAATAAACAATTGAAATGCTGTTAAACCCAACACAGAGAGTGCATGACCAATTCTCATGATCTGAGGTGTAAAACATTCACATGTGGCAGAGATTCCTTACAATCTTTTGAACTAAGAAGGAAATAACAAACACGCACCATAACACATGACACTTAAGCAGATATAAATATATCAAACTTCGGAAAATTCTGAAAACAATAAATTTGGAGCTGGCTGTTTCTCAGTATTTTTTCTATGTCTTCCATTCTCAACAAAGGTGGCTTGGAAGAAAAGATGGCCGTCGTTTCAGCTTACCACATCCCTGCTTTCTAAAAAACCTTTCTTGCGGCACCCAACTCAAGTTTTAATTTTCGGTATTTGTGGTGTTCACACATTGTAGTGATGATGGAAGTGCCTAAAACGACAGCGGTAAGAAATGGAATGGGGCACAGCAAAGGTGCTCAGGGGAGTGTGGTGCTGGAGTGCATTGCGAATGCTGAGGTGTATTACTCTCACCGAAATGGTTTCAAAGTGCGGAGGACAATGTCAAAACGACTTTGGAAAAAGGCCAAAAATACAGTATATTGTTCGAAAAATATTCTCAGTTGCACAGAAGCTTTCTGTAAACATTCCCCAGGCGCCCGTGGTGCATAGAATTAGAAATGTCACTAAATGTCACCATAATGTACTGTAGAAGTCCTGGATACATAAAGACCTTTCTAAAGTGAATGTCAGGAAATCTTGCAAAAGAATATAAGCCAATAGCGGTAGGAATTTGCAGCTGAAAGCACCATATTTTTGGCCCATGTGTAAAATATTGGTGCAGTTGAGAAATGACTCAGGAATTTGATTCTTGCATTCTACGTATTAATATGTTGATCTTTGACGCCCAGAGCAGCCTTTGGTTCCAATAGGTGGCACACCATTGTATTGTTATAGTGTGAGATATTAGCAGCCTGCACCAAGCTTTGTCATCAAAATGTGACCAGGGCTGATTGCTATTTGTATTTTTATCTATTTTATTTTTACATTTATATCAGCGCTCGAAGCCCATTTAGGCGCTAGTTGCGTTACTATAGACATTGACAGTGTGACCATCAAACAGCAGACAGGTAAGGTAGCAAAGTGGGGGAGTCCGGAGAATGGTTATTCGGGAAGTCCCTCAGTAAAGAGCCATGTTTTTGCCCAATAGGATTCTTCAGGTCTCAGGACCGGAGATAGTGAGTTTTAATGTTTCGCTGCGAGGACAGGGAAGCTGGAGCCGCCTGCTCTGGCCTGTCTAAATCGTGGAGTGATGAGGCGGTTGGCATAGGCAGATCTGCGAGGTCTCATTGATTCTACTTTTGTGAGTTTATGAGTGAGGGAGGGAGGGGCAGAGTTTGAGAGGCCCTTTTGGGTGATTGATAGCGTTTTAAATGTAATGGGCCTCATTACGACCCAGGCGCTAATGGGTTAACAGCGCCGTAGAAGGCTGCGGCGCCGTTAACCTATTAGCGTCTAATTACGAGGTCCCTTTGCGGGATCCGACCTTACGGCTGGTTTTACCAGCCGTTAAAGTAGGGACCCGCAAAGGGACCTTGGTGCTAAGTACAGTGCCGCAATTTGCGGCACCGTACTTAGCGCCTTCCCCATTCCCATTAAGCCCTATGCGGCATGGGGAATTACCGCCCCGCCAACCTCGGAATGGGGTGGTAATTCCCCATTCCGCCATGGCGGACACCGGCATGGACCATGGTGCTAATAGCACCATGGTCCTCCGCCTGGGTCGTAATGAGGCCAAATGTGTTCTCGTATCGGTAGCCAGTGAGCGGCTCTTCTCACGCCATGGCACGTTAAGTGCATTTTTCTAGATGACCTGCATTTTGTGCTTGTTTCGCTTTGAAGTGCCTACGAAGAGAACGTTGCAATAGTATAATCTCGATCTGAGGACAGTGCGGGCCATAGTGAGGCACCTATCGGCGGAATGGAGCGGCCTGCAGGCATTGATGATTTTCGTGGTGTGTGCAGCAGAAGACGCGACGGCATTCACATTGCGAGTTAGGGAGAGCGATGCATCAAGGTGACCTCCCATGGTCTTTACTGATGGGGAGACAAGGATCGAGATGCTGTCAATGGTGAAAGAGATGTAATGATGGTCAAGGTTTTGGCCCTGAATCTACGAGATGAGGGTCCTGAATCGACACGGTTTGCACTGGAGCCCATCAGGAGACGCCGATGAGCATCTCAGGGTTGCACCTTCTCCCTTACAGCTGATTATCAAAGCTTAAACTGGAGCAAACCTGGAGATCCCGGGAGGATGTCTGAGCAGTCCTGGAGCAAAGCCCTGTAAATCACATTTGCACACAAACATCTCAAAGCGGTTCCAGGCATCTCCAGATTTGCTCTAGTGGTAGGGTGTGAGAATCAAGCGTAAGGGAGCAGGTGCAAATCAAAACTGCTCAGAGGCATCTCCTCATTGGCTACAGTACTTGGCCAATCAGCATTATTGATGGTATCTGTAGCTTTAAACAGAGTTGAGGAATTGCGTTATTTCTCTCTGAAAGTTGATCAGTCTTACTACTTTCTGTTAAACCGGGTCTATTTAAAACTGTGGTGCAGTCCAGCTTCTTGGAGCACTGTGGCTGAAATGGCCACAGGGATTCCTGGCAACACTGCATCTAACTGTGCTTTTGATGTTGATGACAGGCCTCTGGGCATTCTCCCAAATGAGCAACCATCATATTCCGGCTATCAGGAAAGCAGCAGCAGCTGAGTGAGCAGATGAAACTGAACCGATCATGTCTTTGAACGGGAATAATCCATGCAATATGGGTGATGCACGAACATCTCTTTCAACAATAGTTTCAGGAGAAGACTCGACAACAGAATTCAGAAACGCAGGCCTAGGATCGTCTCACGGAAGACACAGTAATGAGAGAACACAAGCAGTGTTAGAGGCAATCAGCCTCATTCTCTGAATCTGGGTAGGGGGACATATGTTGCCCCTATTCACATTTTTAGTTTTGTTATTAGGTGGCCCTAGAGGGCCAACTATAAGCCAAAAGTCTTGTGCTGGAGAACAGAAGAGGGAGACGACGTGAAGAGGGACGCAGAACTTGTGGGATTTGTTTAGTTATTCACGGACCCACTTGCAGTCCATGCTGGTCCCTATGGCAATTTCCACCCACTACCTGCCCCTACTTGCCCAAAACCGTGGTTCTCCTGTGATCTCTTTGAGCTAGCTCTATCAAGCAGTAACAACAAACTTTGGTGTAGCTGTGATATTTGTGCGTAATGTGCTGGGAGCTAATGGCTTATTTGAAGCTGTAAATCGACTACTGGACTAACCAAGTGTTCCCTCATCCACTTGATTTATATATGTCCTTTGCATTGAATTCCTGTGAACAACAAGCATTGGCAAAGCCCACAGTTTTGGCTTATGTATATGTATTAAATAGGTATTTGCCAGGAATTGCTATTATTTGCCCAGGTAATCACATTTTTTTTCTTCAGATTTTGCCATTGTAATGATTTTGTTTGTAATGTATTCTCTGTTGTTTCATGTAAAGTGCTTTGGCTTAAGGCGCTATATAAAATTTAATAAATACAAATGCAAATGTTATGGACAAGTAGTATGGCAGTGCCAGATAAATGACTATCCCATTCCCACACCAGAGCCAAAACTGTTTGCTTTGCCAGTGCGTGTGCTTTGCTGAATCTGCATAGTTCCTGAATCTGAGGGGTTGGCAATGATATGCCCACAGAACTGTGGATTTCACATTGGAAAACCCCAGGCACATCTCTTTGTGGCATTTCTGCTGACCGTGGAACCGTCATGAATGTGCATAGTTCCTGAGCACATTTCGAACCAACTCACACTTAGACCAGACGCTCGAGAAAACATTCCTGGGGCCATGTCAAGAGTTAAACATGGTTTTCCTTGAGGATTCTGAGTGTGAGTTGGAGTAGATGGGGGCTGTTCACTGGAGCATCTAGTGTGCACCTGTATTCCACCACGTCTTGCGCACGGCCTGACGTCGTGCACAGTGGAAGGCACATGAGGATTCTTCACACACGAGGTGACACCGGAGAAGGATGCCTTTTAGGACTCCTTCAAGAGGATAGCTGCCTGCACACCGTGAATCCCTCAAGCGTATCCATGGGCATTCATAGGAGAATTCCATGGAATCAGCTCAACTGGTCGCTGTGGTAGTGATCGAGCTGCTGCCATCGGATTCTCTTGCAATGAAGCATGGGCTTGCAAGTAGGTTCTTTGGGGCTCATGGTGTTGCTGTAAGAAAAGTGGCGGTAATTCTGTTACCTCCACTTTTTCCTTACCACCAAATTCCAAGATAGCAAAATCAGTGGTAATTTTTCCAGCACTAAATCCACTGGAGGAATTACTGCTAAAAAGTGCCACCATAACACCAAAACAGGTGGTATTTTGCAAAATGGAGGTGGAGGTAAATGTATGCATGTGATGAAAATAAAGCACAAATGCATCCAAAAGTGTATTTAAGGCCAACACCTTTCACCAAACCCCCTTTGAAGCAGCATGCAACCCCAAGCGAACATGCATTATAGGCTCCAGAATGTGCTATTGCACAATGAGCTGCAGAGACGAGCAGTGCAGCAGCTTCCAAGGATACCGGCTCCCTAAAGACACGTGTGATGAGGAGGCCACCCATACCTCGGGTCAGACCCGCACTCTGGACAGTGACGGATGAGCAGATAGCCTCACTCTACCGGCTGCACAGGGACACCAGAGCCGTGCCGTTCACTCTCATACAGGCAGACCTCCAGAGTGGGATCAGCATCAGGACTGTCATCCCACCCCTGCTGAAGCTGGTGGCTGTCCTGCACTTCTTAGCAATGAGCACATTTCAAAACGACGCTGAAATGCTACGTGGTTTGTCGCAGCCAATTTTTTTGACTGCTGTAGATGGTATAGATGCTTGATGCAATAATGCAACATGTACCAGATCCGTTCACAAAGCCCAGCACCCCAAACCAGGTGCATGCCACCAAGGCAAGTTTTTATAATATGATATGTTATTTATAACGCGCTTAATACCCAGAGGTTTCTAAGCGTGGACCCAGGGATCAAATCTGTGTTTCTTTGTGTCGTCTTGCTTCCAAGGCGAGCCCATTGCCCCTGAGCTATCCTCCCGAGACTATGCCGCAGCCCACTCCCCTAATGTGGCTGGCGCACTGGACTGCACAGTAATTCCTCCAAAAACTATTGGCGGCAATGGCAATTGTGCTAAGTATTGGCTGAATTACCACTCTGTAGCAGATTTTGACCGTTACTGGTTGGTAATGGGCTCGTAATTTGCCAGTAATTCCACCAGACAAATTGGTTGTACCGGTAATTCTGCCTGTCGGAATTGCCACCTTATTAACCACCAAACTCAGAATGAGCCCCTTGGTATCAAGAATGGCATTATAGAAACCACTTCTTACAAAGGAAAAACAGGCAGAGCGATGGAATATATATTGGTTAACTCTGGAAAGATTACCCAGCAATGCAATGTGTTCATGGAACACTCACAATAAGGCCTGTCTGGAATTGCTCTTTTAGTTCAAGGGGAACATTTAGCAGATTTCATGAAATCTATAATTTCCTTGGCACATATTTCATGGAATGTGTAGGGAAATGTTCACTTGTGCCATCTCACCTAAACACCCAGCCACATGGTATCAGCCTTCTCATCCACAGGCATGGCATCTAACTGCCTCCAAATGTTTTATTTCCACCACTGCAGACACTCCATAAGGCACCTCTCCATTATGCCATACACTACGCCATATCTTTACTTGCCTCAGATCCCACCCAGCATCCCCCAAACCATGCCACCCCACACAACCATTCACACAGCCACATCTATTACCCAACAATACTCCCGTCCTTAACCTTCCATTCTCCCCTAAAGGACCCATAGACCTAGCCATATCCTAATCCCCCTCAGATCCCACTCAGTATTCCGAAGCCATATCACCCAACACAACCAATACCAGAGACACATCTATTACCCAACAATACTCCCTTCCTTAACCTTGCATTCTCCCCTACAGAAACATCCGCGGACCCATAGACCGAGCCATATCCTAATCCCCCTCAGATCCCACTCAGTATTCTGAAGCCATATCACCCAACACAACCAATACCAGAGGCACATCTATTACCCAACAATACTCCCTTCCTTAACCTTGCCTTCTTCCCTAGAGAAACATCCGCGGACCTATAGACGTAGCCATATCGTAATCCCCCTCGATCACACTCAGTATTCCAAAGCCATATCACCCAACAGAACCAATACCAGAGGCAGATCTATTACCCAACAATGCTCCCTTCCTTAACCTTGCATTCTCCCCTACAGAAACATCCGCGGACCCATAGACGTAGCCATATCCAAATCCCCCTCAATCCCACTCAGTATTCCAAAGCCATATCACCCAACACAACCAATACCAGAGGCACATCCGTCAAGCAAAAATACCTGCTTCCTTAACCATAAATTCTCCACTAGGGCAACATCTCAACGGAAGTCACTGCAGTCCTACCACAGTTGGCAATAAGAAGGGATGTGGACTTACCTGGCCCTGAGAGAACACATCAGATTCCTTTCAGGACCAGAAACAAACAATGCTGCCATTTCCTTCCTGTACTATTACATTCTGAGATAACCCTGTTGGCAATGTCATCTTTATATCATTAGGCAAGACCTGTTAACAACTTTTCTATCCCTGATTCCAATAGAACACAACCGATTCCAAGGATTGGATACTTATGATGCTATTCCAGGTGTGGTGGAAACATTCCCATCACAGCCTTCCGCAACCAAATTTAGCAACTGAGGCCCACCCAATGACTCCAATATACCCAGAAGATCCAATCATGTATTACCCTAGCACACCACAGCCACCCTTGTCATTCTGTGAATGTAGCCTCTCCATAAACTCAGCAATGACCATCATATTCTCATTGCCACAGGAACACCACAACTCATCCCCAAAGAACTGTCAACCACCCTGCCCAACCCACTCCCAAATATCTTCTAGCAAGGCATGCCACTCCCTGCCAACAATGGCTCATCATTATTACTGTGTTCTGCAGTGCAACCTTCCTGCAGTGTCACTGATGCTTTGTGGATAGTGGCATGGTTGAATGGAAAATGGTAAGTCCCAACAGGTTAGCAGATATGTTTAACATGAAAAGAAATACACCTTTGAAAATGTAGAATAAAATTGAAAGAAAATTCTAAAATAAACAGATAGCTAAATAATATTTCAAACACAAAATAGATCTCCTCGCCCATGCCCTGAAAACCTCCACTGTTTCTAAACTCTGAATGGATGCGAGTCCCTGAGTTTGAATGAACACGCTAAACTACAGCCACTTCCGTGTTGGCTTCAACATGCGGTCCTAGGATTCTGCTCAACGGCCACCACACTACTAGAAGGTGTACCTTGATAACCCAAAATGGTAACACGAATCTGTTACCCCCTCCCTCTGCCCATTTCACAATGCATAATCCCTCTGAGGGACATATTATGTTATCAGGATTTATAAAGTTCACCTTCACCAACATGGGATCATGGCGCTAAGGCTGAGGACTAAACACATGACAGCGCCAAGCAGCAGGACTAAGCTCAGGCAGAGAACAGAAAGGTATTCAGAGCCCACCTGAAAGAGAGATGATCAGTAATCTCACAAATAAACAATGGGATAGACTTCCAAATCAGGGCTGCTTCCACAGAGAACGAACAACCACCCACTCGGGAATATTTGAACCGCGGAACCACAATGAGAAGGGAGGTGGAGGAACGTAGTAAACAAGGCGCAACATAATGTCTGAATTTGGCCTGCAAATACTCAGGGCCTGTCTCATAAAAATAAAAAACTTGGTGGACCATGCACAAAGCCATGAACTTAACTCGTATAACAACCAGAAGCCAGTGCAGAGAGTTAAGGATCCCAGAAGCTCAAGACTGGCATGCTGCACCAATGGCCAATCTGGCGGCTGAGTTCTGGAGCACTTGCAGCTGTTGGAGAAGAAAAGCCGGCCCTGCCAGAAACAAGGCCTTACAGTAATCAAGTGAGCCCGAAGTGAGATAAGAAACTACCACAGGATGAAGAGAAGAAGGGAGCTAGGGCAAGACCTTGCGAAGAGTCCGTATCTTAACGTGACCGGATTGCAAACAACCCTAATCTGCTCCTGCATGGATAGTGAGGCCGAGAACTTCACGCCTAGATTTTTAACAACAAGAGAAGGCAGAGGATGAAGGCCAAGTTCTAAGGGCCAGAAAGCTGAAGACCACCCGAGGACTCAGGCGTCCAACCGACAATAAGCACCTCCATTTTTTCTCCATTTAGGCAGAGACGATTTTTACCCATCTAGGAATGGACCGCCGAGAGGCAGGAGCGACAGCGCTCCACAGTAGCCGGCACAGAAAGCTCAAAGGTGCACCAGGATTTGCGTGTCATCAGCATAAGAAAAACACTGAAAACCAAGAGAGTGTATACGTTTAATAAGAGGAAGAATATAGAGATTAAAGAGAGGAGAAAGAGCTGAACCATGAGGAACACCACAATTGAGAGGCATAGCCACCGACATGAAAGGAGGACGTGAAAGAGACTGGGAGTGCTCAGAAAGAAAGGACTTGAACTTGTCGATGACATCTTTTCGTGATTTGGTTTCTCCTGTCACTTCTAATCTTTTCCTTCCACTTCCTGTACTAATCACTATACACCTGTCTAAATGCAAGCCTCTCTGATATCCAAAATTGGATAGCTCCATGCTGACCATTCAACTCTGGAAATAGCAAGCTTATTATACACTAATTCGTCTCCCTGCACTATCCCGTTCCACCTACCATTTGCACTCAATTTCATTCGCCTTTCTCCATTGACCCACCATGGGGATCGTAGAGGAATAGAAATCAAGTTCTTAGCCTCAATAAAGTTGACAATGAACTCTGCCCTTTTCCACACGATCATTGTGTGTGGAACGGTCCCACTTCACCATCCATTGTACTATCATCCTGATTCCTTCGCTAAAGACGTCCCCTTTGCTCCTTGCACCCTCTTCAAAATGTTCAAATTTTTCCTGTATGCTCCCCAAAAACATCTGGCAAGATGGCTCCCTAAAGGCATCTGACTCATATGTTCCACAGTGTCTATGTGGGTTCCTCATTCAGATATTCAGATCCATTCCTGAACATTTCCGTTTTTACCATGCACATGACACCTCTATCGACACCACTGGGCAACTTCCTTTGGCTATAAACTCAACATCTCCTCACCAACCTTAAGCGACCATCGACCTTCTCAAGATCATTGTCATTTCACCTTCTGGCACCACTCAACTAAAACGTTCTTCACCTTCGGATAGGAGCTTCCTCCACTACAAGAATCTACATAATTGCCTGCAAACCTTGTGTTCCCTCATCTCTACAACTCCTGGTGATTATGATGAGCAAATATACATTTCATGGATTATCATGCGACTGTTAAAACCACCTGGCAGTGTCTCAATCTTCTCTCACAAAGACTGGATTTTTATCATCATGTGTACTGCATTTCTGTTTAGTAAATAAGCAAACATGAACATATAGCATGCTAGTCTATATTCAAATATGCTGATGTGCCATTTCCAATCTTGAGTTATATAATAATCTACTTTTATTTCTCAAGTGGTTTATGCTCATTAATAGACATCACTCGGGGTACTCATTTTTGACATCATTCTATTGTCTGACAACAATTGAGCTGATGCCTAATGAATTATGAAAACTCGAACTACACTTGATTTCACAGGGACAATGTGATGAAGTAATATTATGCTTACACCAACCCTATTCCTTCCTGTGTAGTATGATCTTTTAACATTGGACATTTCCATATACAAACAAATGGAATTACATAGATATTAGTCCATTAATTGGCGGATTGAATTAAACAAATATATGCTGTTCTCAACATGGGCCCACTTGGTGATGTCTAATCCCATCACCAATACGCTTGAGCCAAGCCAGCCTCAACAGTTACGAACAATCAATGAATCATGAAAATGGTCTCAATCCTCACTCAACCAATCAACTTTCTCTTACACTTACTGTCCAAGCTTTGAGCACTCCCCGTTACTCCGCCACATCAGACGCCTTGCCTCTGATCACTGATTCTGAAATTATGCTACTAATCTTCCCCAATAGACTACTGCCAGGGATGTAAACATTAAACGATTTCAACGAGTGGCTGAAGGTTCTTTCTCTCCATCAAAGGTCTTTCACGTTCAGCTGAAGTAACCACAACTGATGTACCTCTTATCTTGTCTCCAATCACACACATGTAACAGAAGGCACTCACTCTTTTCAACCTTCCCAGATCCACCCCCGCCCCTACCTACCGTCACTACACTCCACCTGCACGTACCCTCGCTCAACTCAATGGCTCCATGCAAAATCACCTACTCTATACTCCCGCTTCTCCTCTTTAAAGCTACACACAGTGTTGTCCCACACTAACTCACTGACGTCACCTCACTGTGCTCTCAATCTCAAAATTAATGCTCCTTGTCTTTCACGACCTATCAAAACCCTACCACCCTGTCTCTCCTTCCCCTTTCACTCCTTTTCCCCACTTACCCCCAATCCTCTGGAATAGTATCCTTCAGCCACATAAGCCATCTCTTTTGTGAAACTCTCCAAAACAAGACTCAAACGCCACCTGTTAGTGATGGAAGGAACCCCTCAAACTTCTCCACCCTTCTATTCAAACTTAATGCCTGACCCCCCCTCCCCTGCATTATGCCTTCAGCACCACCCTATGTAATGCGTAAATAATGGACTAAGGTGGTCAATGTTAAAGATACTGAGAGGTCCTCCCTTCCCTCTCACTGGTATAGGTCCCCACTCTTACTGCTTCACCGCGTGGCATAAGTCACTGGCCTTTCTCTCATCTCCATTCTGCGATATGGAATATCCTTCAAACAGGGTGCTTTTCTTAACCGCAGCCAAGTGCAGGTATCCGGTGGCCCTCCAGCTGCTCCTGGACAGTGGCAGAGGAGGCCAGATCTCACTGCAGCCTGGTATGAAGAGCAGATAGTAGCACAATTTGACTAAAATACCTGGGGAAAGAAAGGCTACCACACACAATCCTTCGAAACCGCAACAACATCTCAGGAGGGACCCAATATGATATCTGAGCCCAATGAGAGGCCCCGGCACCTTGGACTGGAGCAAACCTCACTGGAAACTACAGGCGGCTACATGGCAATAGAAGCGTATTGCTAAGAGCCTTTGACACCCAGATACTAGAACTAGCAAAGCGCGATGGCGGGCTTGCTTTCACAATCCCAGTAGTAAGTTTGGTGGATCAGTGAGACTGAAAAGGATCCACAAAGGAAGCAAGCAGCAGCGCAAAGGTAGTGACCCCTACCTGTGACCCCGCTGAGAGGAAATAGGATGTAGAGTCAGAGGGGTTACATCTGGGGCGCTTAGCGTGCTCTGCTAGTCCTTTCTTGTTGGCAGCATGCTTGCATCTACGCTAGTGTTTATCTCATACGCGGAGGATAATTTAGCGATCCCGTCTGTGATTAGATGGGCCATGCAGCCTAAAGACAAGGACTCTGGTTAAGAGTATTTACTAATATTGATCGTCTGAGCACCGCACAAAGTGCAGCCATTCCATGTAATTACACAGTGAGTGAGGTAGGTGGTGTTCCTTACTTATTGTGTATGACCTCTGCTTTAAGAGGGCATCAAGGCTAATGACACAGACCATTTGCCATAAGCTCAATGTACATGCACATATATTTCCCAAACACTTTCATTAGTGTCAGGCCTGCTAATTGACCCTATATCACAATTTTAAATGGGCCGATGGTCTTGACTCTCCACGGCCATTAGAGGTCCTGCAAAATAGTTTTCACCTTCGGGCACGTGTTCCCTAGGCTAACAAGTGAGATATAGCCATGGAAACATCCCTGTCCACAAGCCACACAGCCACCGGGGGAATTTGAAAATATTCTTGACGTTCTTGCTCAGCGTCCTTCCATCACTGCGAGGACCCTTTCTAGAAGAAAAACAGCTTGCTGAGCATGGGCCCTTAACTCAGTCTTCAGGGTGCAAAGTCTGGTGCAGTCCTTGGATCAGGTCTTCAGAGCTTAATTGGAACATTGGAATGCTGCCAGTTCCATTGCGGTTAAGCCGGGGCAGAGGGTGATCATGGCTGGTATGAGTGTTCTGTCCCAACATTCCAATG
This sequence comes from Ambystoma mexicanum, assembly GCF_040938575.1. Classification (NCBI taxonomy): domain Eukaryota; kingdom Metazoa; phylum Chordata; class Amphibia; order Caudata; family Ambystomatidae; genus Ambystoma; species Ambystoma mexicanum. Next base: position 295,924,277 of record NC_090930.1, on the reverse strand, counting down.
TTTCTTCTTTGCATCTCATAGTTTTAGACAGAAACATTCTATCCTCATCGAGTGAGATGGTCTAATGGCAATTATGCCGCCCTCCTGGGGCCGTTACCAACTGGTAACGTCCCTTGGGAATTGTTCAGGGATTGAGCAATGAATTTGGGCCGAGGGCCGTTACCACCTAGTAATGCCACTCGGAATGCTGCATTAGTGCTTAAATACCAGTTTGCACTCTGGGCGAGTGGACCTACAGTAACATGGAAGTAACCGAACGACACCTTGCAGCAAGAAAAGTGCTTTTAACTCAAGATCCAGGGTTTGTGATGAGAGAAGGCCACTTAGCAACTGCGCTGTAAGCCCAGACAGCCGTATTCAGTGTTTTAATAATGAAATTATAATTTGTTTATATTGTACTTCATGCCAGAGTCCATCCTCTAGGCGTGGGGATGGGTATCAAACCTGTGCTGCTCTGCACAGACCAGTGCGTTGACCCTGAGCGATCCTCCTGCCCCACAAACATTTTGCTTTTGTAATAAGTATATAAACCATTTTTATGATGCATGATAGAAAGTAAATTAGCCTTTGCTACTACATATGTTAACATTATACAGCTGTTTAAATGTCCCATCTCAGGAGCATGGGTGACTATACTTCCAAAGCATCACTAGTGACACTGCAATCTGTCGCTCACTATCAGGCCACACTGACACCTTGTTGCTTTTATTCCATTGGCATCATTGGTCAATGCTTTAGCATTCTCAGCAATATTCAGAATCAGGTAACAAAGTGACCTTTACTTTAAATTGGATTTAAGATTATGATCAACTTTATCAAGTGTTCACAATTATTTGACTAGTCCATTCAAAAGTGTATGAGGTGCATACACGTTATCCAGGCTATGCCAGACTATATTATTCATTACACTAAGAGTTCCAGGAGGACAAATGAGCTAGTTAACCTCTTTAAACAGTAACATTTTCAATTGGGTGCAGAAGCTGTTGATATTCTTTTCCAGCCGGTGTTTCCTTGGAAGCCTATTCCAGAGCTGTGCTTCCTGTGCTGGATCATTGTGGCTCCCTGACAAAGAACCTCTCTGGTGGAATGAGGTGATAATGATATGATATGGCATTTGTAACGCTCCTATACACAAGTGTTTCAAGGCGCGACGAGGCAAGGGGGGGGGAGGGGAACAAGGGGAGACGGACAATGATCCTACTAGGCCAGGTGTCATTCAGATCGCGCAAGTGCAAGGGTAGAGGGGAAAGGGAAAAGTGCAAGGGGAAGGGGAGAGGGGAAAGTGCAGTACATGGTTAGTAGAATACAAGATAAATAATAGGGCCAGCTGGTGGCAAGTGCAAGGTAAGTGCCGGGAGGAGGGGCTGTAGGATACAGAGACAGTCCCGTAGTGCAGGTAGGCAGTGCAGGGAAGAGTGGCTGGGCCAAGGACCGAGATCGGTGAGTGGCCCAGTTGCAGATTCAGTGCAGGTTCAGTGATTTTAGCAGGGGAGAGATGGAGAGGAAGCAGAGGCAAAGAGGTAGGTTTTGAGGTGCTTCCGGAACCGGAGATGGTTCGCCTCAAGTTTCAGGGAGGCAGGAAGGCTGTTCCAGGGGGAGGCCCCTGCTGCGGAGAGAGATCTACCCCCAGCTCGTTGCTTGGAGAAGTGGCTGACCCTGAGGGAGTTGGAGGTGGATGAGCGAAGAGCTCGAGAAGGAAGATATTTAGGAAGAGAGAGTTGAAGGTATTTTGGCCCAAGGCCCCAGAAGGCCTTGTGGACAATGCAGAGGGTTTTGAACTTAATCCTCACAGCCACTGGGAGCCAGTGTAGTGATTTCAGTCCTGGAGAGATACGGTCCCTGGGCTTGAGGCCAAGGACAAGTCTCGCAGTCCTGTTCTGTATGAGTTGCAAAGGGCGTAGAGTAGATGCAGGAAGATTTAGATAGAGGCTGTTACAGTAGTCCAGCTTCGAGAGAACCAGGGCTCTAGAGACAGTGAGCTTCTGGGGGAAGGAGAGGAAAGGAAGGATACCTCTGAGGAGGTGTAGCTGGTAGTGTGACTTCTTAGAGACGTCAGATATGTGAGGAGAGAAAGAGAGTGTAGAGTCGAAGATGACCCCAAGGTTTTTTTTCCTTGCAGGTAGGAGCAGGAAGAGGGCCAAGGGAGGCCGGCCAGAGAGCTGCAGGGAAGGAGGGAGTGGGTGTGCCGATGAGTAGAATCTCAGTCTTACTGGCATTAAGGCAGAGGTCGTTGGCGGCATACCATTCATGGATAGCAGAAAGACAGTCAGAGATGAGGGAAGGGGAAGAGGAGGCCGAGGGTAGCCTGAAAATGAGCTGGGTATCATCCGCGTAGCACTGAAAGTTGGGACAGAGAGCGGCGATGCGGTGAGCAAGAAGTGCCAGATACTGGTTGAACAGCCTGGGGGAGAGGTTAGATCCCTGGGGGACACCACAGGTAGAGAAAAAGATGTCAGAGAGGAAGGACCCCAGTTGGACCTGGGAGGGTCGATTGGAGAGGAAGGAGGTCAGCCACGCCAGAGCCTGACCAGAGATACCCAGGTTATCACGGAGACGGTGGAGCAGGATGGTGTGGTTGACAGTGTCAAAGGCAGAAGAGAGATCGAGTAAAATGAGAACACAGGGGGTATTAGAGTCAAGGTTTGAGAGCAGGTCGTCACGGATGTACAGGAGAGCAGTTTCTGTGCTTCCAGCTCTGAAGCCAGACTGTTGGTCATGAAGACTACCAACAGATTCAGCATGGAGATTAAGCTGCGAGATGGCCAGTTTCTCCAGGAGCTTGCCCAGGAAGGGAGTGATAGAGATTGGGTGATAGTTAGCTGGGCAGGAGGGGTGGGAAGATGGTTTCTTAAGAAGGAGGTGCACAAGGGAGTGCTTGAGGGGGATGGGAACACTCCAGAGGCGAAGGAGTGATTGCAGAAGTCAGCCAGGGCAGGAGCCAAGGAATCGATGTGGTCCTTGATAGTTTTGGAGGAACAGGGGTGGACCTGTTTTGACGAGACTTTCATAGATCGGACTTGTCTCGAAACCTCGTCAGCAGAAAAAAGGGGAAAGGCAGAGAAGGAGGGAGGAGGGGTGCCTGGCAGGGCTGCTCCTCCTGGCCGGTAATGGCCTGCCAGCCCAAATAAATGCATACATGCAGTGAAGGCCCACAATGAGGCCATGATGCTCCACCCATCCATGCATTGCATGTTCCAGAGACCATCACAGGTGCTAATGTGGTAAAGAACACAGACCTTCTCTTGTGTTTTCATGGTCATCAGCTGCTGAGCCACCTTAGTCACTTTCCAGCCTTCATTAGATGATAGCAAAGAAAACTGAAGAGGGACCAGCAGGACTGGGAGCTGCAACATAGAATAAGGTATATGTCTAATAAATATCTATTTTTCAAAGAGATAGTGTGTTTTGAAGAGGCACTGCTGGAGGGTGTGTCCAACACTCTCTAGGAACATGGACTTCTACTGGATAGTAGCACTTGCCCGTGTGCGTCAGCCAGTCGGCTTGCTAAGAACTCAGGCTCAACCTATGAGCTAAGCCCGGGATCTGAGAAAGCTTTGCACTCCTCGCCCCCACCCTTAATATTTATCTTGCTCACTACTACCAAGTAACTGCTGTATTGCTGCCCGCCACGGACCCAACTTCACTTGCTCTTCCCTACCACCAGTTCCCACTCACCTTGTTCGGATGTGACACTTTTCCTCCTCATCCCTGCACTGTCCCTCCAACTTGCTGTGACTTGCCACTGCATGGAACCTCAGCCCCCATTTCCATAGTAGCCAGTTTAGGTGTATTTGTGGGTGGAAAATAATGGGTCACCCACTCACATAGGTCTGCTACTTTATACAAAAATATTGCTGTGGCACCCTACTACGCATGACTGGGATGCTAATATCAATAATACCCAGTGGTAAGGGTGGTTCCACTCCCAGGTGGTAACAGCTCAGAAAGCTTGATAAATTGACTTCACTTAAGTTGGGCCTATGAACCTGAGCCCCACGCCATTACTACCGCATTAGAGCCCTTTGAATTGGGCATTATTGGTTAAATAAAGTACGTTCTGGATTACCCGAGCATTATGTAGAAAGTGGGCTCGCCTAGCGTTTTGATAGTCTCGTTTGCATGTAGAATGCCCGTTTTACACGTGGGGATACTCTTTCTCACGAATGTGACAATAACCAAGCTGCATTGCTTCTGCACTATCAACATGCTTTTGTGGACACAAGACAGCCATATAAGACGGTGGCGTGCTATGCGCATTTCATGCGATTGACCGCTAAGTTTGGAAAAACAAATGATGTATTTCTTCCTTATTTCTCAAGAAATAAACATTGGTTGTTATCTCAGAGAGTTACAATTACACATTGCCTCATTACGAGTTTGGCATTAACCCTTAAATACGGCAGTGACGCTATTACCGCTGCATTTAAGGGTCTGCCAAATCACAGATTTGGCAGGATTTACCCCCAACTCTGAGCTGGTGGTAAATCCACTGCGAATTTGCCGATTTTTCGGCTCTATTACTGCACGCTAATACTGCCAGCGGTAGTAGCGCCAAAAATTCCCCATTGGGCCCAAAGGGGAATGGGGAGTTCCCGAGTAGGCCCAATGGGGAATGGGAAATTACCGTTCCGCCGAACCCGTGATCCGGCGCTAGCAGTGCCGGAGGGTTTGGCGTTACCGATAATAGCCTCTGCGGTATCCCAGCGATACTACCACCGGGATACCGCCCAACGCGTGATGTGGCCCGTCCACAACTTGAATGTATTTATGAATACAATGCTCACCTCAGTTGTGTTAGACACTGCACTGTTGCACCTCATTACTTCCTCATCATAGAATACATACACCATGCAGAAACATATAACAAGCAGTGGCAAGCTAATAGAATTTTTGAAATAATTGAATGTGCTTGTTTATTGATGGAGGTGTTGGAGGGTGTATGGGTCAGTAAATTGATTGAGTGAGTGGATTAGTGATTAACTCATTAAATGAAGGGAAGAGTGCATGAGTAGTAGAAAGGTGAGCAAAGTAGTGAATGAGTAAATGGGAGGTTATATAGGTGAGTGAGTGGATGGATGGTTGAGTGAGTTAGTTGGTGAATGGGTTTTTGTGTGTGGTTTTGAGGTTTGAGTAAATGAATATAAGGAGAGTTTGCATGTGTCTGATTGAGTGGGTGAGTTAATGCGTGGATGAGTTAGTACACAAATGGACCGGAAATTTGCATGGTGTGGTTGTGTTGATGGATTAGTTGGTGGATGGAGACTTTGCAAATATGCTGTATGGATTGCTGGATGCATGCATGAAAAAAGACATTGGGCCTGATGTACAAAGCATTCTCAATGGGGTTTTCTCATTGAAAAACGCTCTTGTAAATCAGGCCCTATGAGTTTGAGTTGCTGTATGGATATGTTAGTGCGACTGAGTGTTTGGATGCATGCTTGATGTTGATGGGGTTTTGGATGGAAGAGTGTGTTGATGGTCAGTGTGCATGTGCATGGTTGTGTGGCTAAATTGGTGGATCAGGGGATGACTGCGTAAAGTATTTTCTTGTATGTAGTTGTATTGATTGATGTTAACTTTGCGTATGAGTTGCTTTGTTAAGAGGTTAGTGAATGAGTGGAGAGTTTGTGTGTGTGTGGCACGGATGAGTGAGAGTGGATGGCTGTTTGGAGCGGTATTTCATGTGTGGTTGCATTTCTGGGTTAGTGGATGTATGTTATTATGGAAAGTTTGCATGCGACTGGTTCAGTGGATGAGTTAGTGAATAGATGGGTTAGACGGGACACATGGATGAAGGATGTATCTGTGCTGTTGATAGATTAGTGCCTGAATGGATGAATGTGGCATATCCAAGCAATGTTTGTAATTTGGTGATAAGGGTGTACTTAAGGCATAGAAATATGGGGTGATCCTTGGCTTCTGTATCTTTCGACAGTCCTGCTATTAAACGAGAGGTTTCACCAGCGACCCTTGACATACACTGAAACAACCATTACAATGGGCCTCATTACGAATGTTGCAGTAAGGCAACAATGGCACCGGTAGTGCTACCGGCGCCGTTGTTACCATACCGCCACATTACGAGTTCTGCTTGCGGGTCCCGCTCTGCACGCCTGGTCAGACCAGGCGTGCAGAGCGGCACCCGCAAGCAGAACACACGATTGCACCGGCACCGTTATAAACGGTGCCGGTGCAACCATGCTCCCTACGCCCATTCTGCCCTATGTGACAGAATGGGGATCGGTAGCCCGGCAATACCGCCACCCGCGAATGGGCAATTACCGACCCATTCAACTTGTAATGGGCCGGTAATGGCCCATTCGTGGGTGCCTGTAGCAAGTTTGGCGGTAGCCGTGCCCTTATTAAGGGCACGGCTACAGCCAAACTCGTAATGAGGCCCAATGAATCACTAAGGATTCTGCCTGGTTTTTACAGGTGTTAAAATGAGGGCAAACCATAGGGATTCATTCCTCTGCTCACATGACATTATATGTTGGTGGAGAAGGAGTATTCACAGGACAGACCTGGTGGAAGGGGTGAAATGAACTATGAGCTGTGTCCGCTAGTTCTGTCCTTTAAATACATTCAAAATGGTGTGGATCATACTTTAAAGGCAGGGTGCCTTTCTCTGCATGTAAACTATGATCAAGATATTTGTATGGGTCACTTAAAATTGACCCCGTTGCATGGAAGCTGCTCTGTGGACAGGTATTAACCCATGCACTAGCTTAGATTAAGCGTTTGCCTGCTTGGGTGATGTTGTTGGACTAGTAGGTGAGAGGATGTGAGACTGCATGGTGGAAATGTGTGTATTTATGTGGCTTGATTAGTGGGTGTAAAGATAGAGGAATGAATAATCCATGTTGATGTGCTTGGTTGTATGGGTGAATGTACATTTTGTGTATTATGTTTTTATTGATAGGTTAGCACATGGATAGTGTGTTGTGTGCATGTATGGTGGGCATGGGCGAGAGCGTGTGTGGACGGATGGTTGGAGAATTTGTGGGTGTGTGGTTCTATGAATCCATGGATTGATGGATAGGCAGAGAGGTTATACGTGTATGGTTGTGTTGATCAGTTAGTAGATAGATATACATTACTGGGTAAATAAAGTGCTTGCGTGCATATATTGTGGGGATGGATAATGGATGGGATGGAAGAACGTGTGGGTTGTGTTATGTATTAGTGGATGGATAGGTTAGTAGATGGATGGATAGATGGAGAGTTTGCATGTGCAGTATTGCAGATGGATTAGTTAATGTATCTATAAAGAATGTATAAGTGGGTGTAATTGGATGGATGGGTGGACAATGTTCATGGCATTTACTTTGTGGATGCTACTTTAGGTTAGTAGGTGGATGGGAAGGTTGTGCATGTGTGTTGTCAGGATTTGTCAGAGGAAACATAGGTAGATGGATGGTTGGAGAGTTTGTGTGTGTGTGTTTGTTTGAATAATTGGATAAATAAACGGATAAATGGTTGTGTGTGCAGGAGTTAGAGGATGGATGCGCTAGTAGACAGATGGATAAACGTTTGCATGCGTGTTATGTTGCTAGATTAGTGCATGGATAGATGGATGGGCAGGTAGTTTGAATAATGTGTGGCCACATGGATTGATGGATGCATTCATGGGAAACAGATGGTGAGTGTGCATATGTGGGTTGTGTTTATGGGTTAGAAGATAGACAAATAAGTGGACATATATTTAATAATGAGGTGTTTGCTTGCATGTTTTGATGAGTTAGTAGATGGAAGAATAGTTGTGTGGATGGCCCGCAGCTGGATGGGTTGAAGATGGATGAAGACGCAGTGAGGGATCAGTGGAAGAATTGATGGATCGGTTATTCATTTGTGTGTGTGTGTGTGTGTAATTCTGTGGATGGATGAATGCATGAAGCGTTTATATGGACCTTGCTCTGTGGATAGGTCATTAGATGGATGAGAAGTTTGTGTACATGTGTTGTGAAGCGGGTCAGAAGATACATGGGTGAGTGGGTGGCTGAAGAGTTTGTGTGTCTCTGGCTGCATGAATGCATGATTAATGAAAAGATGGAAAGGGACTGTGCATGTGTGTGGTTGTGTGGCTGGCCGAATAGATTGAAGTACGCATAGAGAATTTGTATGAGTATGTGTTGTTGTGGGTATGGGTTTGGGAATCGATGTTTGGAGTTTGTGTGGGTGCACATATAAATAGATAAAAGAAGGGATGGGGACTACACATATTTGTGGTTGTGTTGATGGTTTAGTCGATGGATGGATGAATAGAGGTATATAATGCAATTCTGTGTTGCATGGTGTTAGTGAAATAGTGGATGTAATGATTGATGGGGGATTTGAACAGATGTACTGTGGATGGATTGCTCAAGAGTTTTTATGTGTGTTGTTGAGTGTATGTATGGTAGGTTTTTCGTGTGCATTTTTGTAGATGGATTGATGCAGAGCCTGCGCCTGAGTGGCCGGGTGGATCATTTAGTGTAGAGAGGAATGACTGCATGGATGAATAGTGTGTACATTGTTGTGTGGTTAATTAATGGATGTATTGATGGAAGGGCGGATTGGGTTTTGGCGAATGTGCATGTGTGTGATTGTGTGGGTGGGCTAATAAATGCATGCTGAATCCCCCGAGGATTTGCACGTGAGTTGCTTCATGGTCAACTCACTAGTGACTTTTCCCATGAGCGGTGGTGTGGATGTTTAGAGGATGAATGCGGAGTTTGCAAGCATTTTTAATTAACAGGCCAGTGAATGGATGGCTGGATGAATAGTTTGAGAATGGTTGTTGTGGGTATGCGTTAGTAGTTGGGTGGAAGGCTACATTTAAGCGTGGATAGTAACTTTGTAGTTGCATGAATCGATGGAGACTTTGTATGTGTGTGATTTGTTGACAGGTGGACATGTTTATGAATGTATGAATTAATAGAGTTTGTGTGTATGTTTTTGTATGAATGCCTGGATTGAGACATGGATAGATGGTTATGTGTGCATGAATTAGAGATGGATGGGTTAATAGACAGATGGATAATGTGTGCTGTTATGTTGTTAATTTAGTGCAGGGATAGATGAAGGGATGAAGGGATAGGTAGTTTGAAAATGTGTGGTCATAATGATTGATGGATGCATTCGTGTACGTGTGGGTTGTGTTTGCGGTAAAAGGATAGACACATGACAAATGGATGGTTTATTTAATAATGAAGTCTTTGCTTTCATACTTTGGTTTGATGGGCTAGCAGATGGATGAAGGTGTGGATAGCTGTGTGGGTGGTTAGTAGCTTGATTAGATGTAGTTGGATGAATACATGGTGAAGGATTAGTGGAAGAAGTGATGGATGGATTATTAATTTGTGTGCGTTCAATTCTATCGATGGATACATGCATGCGTGGGAAGGTTATATGCATCTTGCTCTGTTGAAAGGTTCTTCGATTGATGAGATGTTTCTGTGCACGTGTTATAAAGATGGACATGCAAGTGTGTGGTGGAAGAGTTTGTGTGTCCATGGCTGTATTCATGTATGAAACATGAAAAGAGGAATGGGTTTCTATGTGTGTTTGGGTGTGTGTCTGGACAAATATATGCACATATGCATACAGAATGTGTATGTGTGTGTTGTTGTGGGTATGGTTTCGTGGATTGATGTTTGGAGTGTTTGTGGGTTCGAGTGTGGACACACAAATACATGGATAAATGAAGGGATGGGTGGATGAGGACTTTGCATGTTTGTGGTTGTGGTGATGGGTTAGTCGAAGGATGAATGGATGCATATATTGCAAGTCTACGTTAGGTGGTGTTAGTGTGTTAATGGATTGAATGATTGTTGGAGGGTTTGAACATGTGCGGCTGAATAGATGTAGTGTGGAGGGATTACTTGAGAATTAGATGTGTGTTGTTGAATTCCTGTGTAGTTTTGTAGATGGATTGATGGATGCAGAGTATGCGCCTGAGTGGCTGTGTGGATGGTTTAGTGTGGAGAAGAATGGATGAATGGTCAGTTTGTGCATTGTTGTGTGGTTAATGGATCGACGGTTTGATGGAAGGGTGGATTGGTGGTTCGGAATGTGTATGAATGCGTGAAACAGCTAATACATGGATGCTGAATCTCTGCCAGATGTGCATGTGAGTTGTTGCATCGCTGACTCAATAGAGACCTTTCCCATGTGTGGATGGTTAGAGAATGAATGGAGTGTTTGTATGCATGTTTAATGCACCAGTAAGTGAATGCATGGCTGGATGAAGAGTTTGAAGATGTGTGTTGTGTGCATGAGTTAGTAGCAGGTGCATGGATGAATTTAAGAATGGATGGTAACATTGTAGTTGAACCAATCAGTTGAGAGTGTGTATGAGTGTCATTTGTGGACTAAAAGGATAGTTTATGAATGAATGAATGAAGAGTTTGTGTGTGTGTGAATGATACATACATGTATATGTGCATTTGAGTCTGTGTGGGTTTGGATTTGTCAGAGGATGGAGAATCTAGTGCCCGAACGCCTGCTCAGACAGCAGGTAAGCATGCACCAACATGGGCTTGCTTCCTCTGTCCCCACAGGCCATCTCCATCTCCTCTGGTCCCCCCTTGGTGTTCCCTTGTGCCCCCCACCCTTCTCGCACACAGGCATTGCCTGTTCTGCTTGATTCTTCTACCCTGCTCCCTCACCCCCGCTACAACCTACGTCTGCAGGAGTCTGTCCTGATACATTCTGGTTTCACTAGCACCGTATTGTGGCCAATGCTGGATTTGACTTTTATGGACTTCATTGATTCACGGTGCGTCACCCTTTCTCAACTCTCATGCTGGACTTCCTTTGCATCTTGTACTCATGGTGGCCCTGAATCATACTGTTCCCTTCTTCATCTTGTATCCAGGCTTGTAACATTATGTGTTACTACTGACTTCTGCAATTGTATTCACACTTCCCCTCTTGCTTATCCACTCTTTTTGACTGTTTACTCTCTGTTCTCTCCTCCTCTCCCTTTCTCCCTTTTCCTATCTTCTCCCCTTACTTTCTTCTATGCACTTACTCTATCAGCATTGTCCCTGGACCTAGTATGATAACAACCTTGTCTGTCTCCTCCCCTCTCTCCTTACTTGTCCCCCCTCACCCCTGCACTATCTGAAATGTCATCAGGCCTAGTACAATAGTCACTTGTTTTGTTCCTCCCCTCCCTTTCTGCACCCCTCTTCCTCACCATTTATTTTCTCCGGCTCTACCAGAAATGTTGTCAGGCCTAGTACAATAGTCACCTGTTGGTTTCTATTTCCTTCCCACTCTCTCCCTCCCTTCCTTATCAATGTCTTAGCCCTTGCACTATCTGAAATGTCGTCAGGCCAAGTACGATAGTTAATTTAACATCCTTACTGTTCATGGCATGTAAGAATGTCATTGTATTTTCCCTTGTTGCCTCCCTTGCCTTTAAGCACTTTGAAACACATTGCGTATAGGCACTATATAAATAAACTATCATATCATATCATATCATATCATGGGTGCATGGATACACAGAGTAAGAGTGTGTATGTATTTGCGTGTGCGTGTGTGCCTGTATAGATGCATCTGAGGATAGATGGATTAAAAGTATACATGTGCTAGGTGGTTGAGTTACTGGACAGATTAATTGATGGAAGGAATGCAGCACAACAGAAGTGAGACACAACTCTCCGACAATCATAACATTTACAGTACAAGGGAGCAGCAAAGGATTATACTATTTAATACACATAGAGGGCTTGCTGGACTTTTAGAGCTCTTTGCTAGATGGGCACCTCCAGAGTATGTCTATAAATGTAGCATTGAAGTTAGTTGTGTAGAATTGTGGGGGCCTTTTGTCAGATGCTTTAATGGAGTTTAATTGGCAGATGACCCTAAAGGCGATGAAAGTGTTGATGGGAAGAAAGAATAATGATTTCATGGTTGGGGAGGTTGATGAGCTGGAGTCTCAAGGCTCCTCTCGAGCTACCCCTTTTGCTGCAATGTTCTGTATGCCTTTGCAAGGTGAGATGTGATGTCTTTCTGTGTACGCCAAAGTAAAGTGAGACGCATAGCTAGCTATGTTTGCAGTAAAATAAATGGTGATTTCCATTACTCTCGGTTGATCCTTGTGGGAGATGATAGGTAGGATGCGTCTGAGTAGGCAGAGGAAGTGATGGGGTATGCTGACAATGGAAGCCTTCTATGCATCAATAATAATGTTAGCATTTAGAATTGCTTATGCGCCCTTCATTGCAAGGGGAATATCAAATAACAAGGGGGACAGTAGTTCTCTTGGGCAAGCATATGTTTTACACCCATCTTTAAATCTCAGATAAGGAGAAATTACTGAACCATGGTAGGCTTCACGGGGTTAGGCCATTCAAACATAAGCCATCATGTTCCCGTCCAAACTGGGTCTAATGGTGTACATGATTTACCTAGATGTTGCCAGAACTTTGAAGTTGAAATGGCTATCCGGGTTGAAGTCCAGTACATGCTGAAAGGATGTTAACCCTGGGGGCCAATTGTGAAATGTGGCATGTAGTTTATCCGGGAGAAAGGATCTTTTTAACTGGAAATTATTCTGAGTTTGTTTTCCCACATAGAGTAGAAGCATGGTTATAAAAACAATAAAATCAATAGAAAGCTGTTCAACACAGATACGGGTGAGTTCAGATATCATGACTACTGCTGATAAAGTCATGCTTACTGCAACTTCGAGCTTCTCCATGGTGTGGACAGGGAGACTAGATATAGAGTGTTGCTGCAGTTGGGATGGAAGTTAATAAGAGCTCCATGGACCACTTCTGTGTCCTGCATGAAGATATGGGAAAGCGCTCCATGTCATTTCAACGAAATAAATTACTTCCTGGTAATTTACTTTGTGGAAATAACTTCGTATTTGTTGTATGGGTGGTTTATCCCCAAACCGGCTTTCCATCTCCCCACTCCTCTTTTACCCCTTAAACCACAAATACATATATAAATTCAAGTTATTACAATAATTGTCACGAGGTAAATTAACATGCAGTAATTTACATTATGAAAACAATGGGAGACTGGAGAAATATGTGTATTTAACGTTTTAGCTAAAAGAAACAGTTGTCAATTTTAGCATGGCTATTTGAGAAGAGAGGGAAATTGCACAAGGAAAGAGGCTATTCAAATATTAGATGGTAGTATGGGGAGCACGCTGGCATGGTGAGAAGAGGCCAGGCCAATGCGTGTCGTGAAAGAAGGGGGACGGGTGATGGAGTGGGATAGGTGTGTAGGGGGGAGACTGCAGAGAAAAGAGAATTTGTGGAGGATCCGGAGAGTGGGGTGTTCGTGGGGGGTGAATAAATTGAGCTGTTACAGATCCCCTGAAAGCGGAAGAGCACTACGCCGCAGTGCGAGTGGCAATGAGACACATCAGCTTTTGGCAGCGCTGCACAGTGGAGAGATATTCAGAGTGTTATCAGAATGGCACCAGCTTTGAGGGACACTCACATAGTTCTGCTAGTATCCTTACATAGATCCAGACAAATGGGCAGCAGCATTTATCCTGTTCACTCAAATGTCATAGTCCATTGTGCCAAAGGTCCACTAGAGGTCTAATAGACAGGTCAACGTACACCTGCCATTATCAGAGAATGCGAGAGAAATGTACGAAACAGTGGAGGGAGGTGATGTTATGCCGTACCCAGGTGTAAGCCTTGATTGGCAAGCATCTAAGGGATCAGGTAGGAAGTCTTGGATCTGATGATTTGCATAGGATTCCAGGATTTTAGGCACTAATGGAGATTGGCGATCGGTCTGTTTATTGAGGTGTTATCAGGGCCAATTGAGGCCTTCTTTAGAAGGGGAAGGAGGACACATGTTTGATGCCACAGGGATCCACACCCTCAGAGCGGAGGCACTGGTGCTCTTACAGGAGGGGAGGTAAAAGGAGATCCTGGAAATATCCTACAACAGAGAATATAAAAATCTTTGCAATTGAGTTCCAGTTTTTGATACGGCGAAGGTGCAACAGCACATCAAAGACAGAAACCTGTAGGGGAAATACACATGTCCAGTGTTCTGCTTTGTTTACAGCTATTTATTTATTACATGTATGTAACGCCCAGACCCTGGGGTATCACTGCATTTTGCACAGTGCTGTATGGCAGAAGGTACACTAACTGTACAGGTACATTAACTTTAATTGTTTTGTGAAGTTATCATTACATTGCAATGGTGCTGTTCACCACGACGATAAAAGGCTATGTTATTACGTTCCTTTCTGCCATATTCTCATAGTTGTTTCACTGACCAGTCAATCTGTTCACCAAAAACCCTTTTTTGCCACGTCATTCATAAAACAAAGTTTCCCGGGTATCAGAATGATATTGTATAAATATTCCAAGATCAATAACAGACAGACATCTTCCAATCTTATATGCAATGTCCATTAAACCTTACTTATGGATGTCCCGGTGGGGCAGATATTTCAGACTAAGGAATCAAGCACTGGCAAAGGCAACCATGTTGGCTTTTACACAGGCATAACATAGGCATTTGCCAAGTAATGTCATTATGGAATTTACTGACCATAAGGTGGCAAAATGTGAAACATGTTGGGATTACCTGCGCATATGATAGCAGTGCCTGGCAAATGCCTATATAATATCTATGTCAATGCTTCTTTTTAGGAAGTCAGTGAAAGGAACAGCTACAAATGGAGTGGTTGAATGCACACTTGTTTAGTTAAGACATTTCATTACACCAATAGTGAATTTACTGGGGCAGGTAAGCCACACACTCTCAGAAGACTACTTAGAATACTACTTGCAAGCATGTTCAGCACAGCACAACGTTTGATATTATTGCTTAATACAGCTAGCTCAAAGAGATCCTAGCAGGGTGTATTTTTGCGGGCATGGGCCGATAGTAGGTAGGAATGGTCATAGGGATGTCACATGACCCAGGGTAGTCAATGAGTGGTTAAAATAACCAAACAACACACACAGGCTGTGTGTCCCTCTTCACGTGTCATATTCCTGCTAGTTGTTCTGCAATGGAACAATTTTGGCTTCTAGGTGTTTAGTGCCATCCAATATCTAAAACTAAAAACTAAAGACTATATAAAAGGGCTGAGTCATGAAGTATGGCTATTAATGGCATGTACAGAAAAAGGTAGCCCATGTTTGGGATTTGGTAAAAAAAAAAAACGTTTGTGTCTGTTCAACACATAGACAATTGGAACATGTGAATGCAATAGAATATATAAACTGAAAAACAATTTCCCCAAATTATTAACTGCTAGGATATTCAATGATCAAAATATACCCATTTGGGGATATTTTGGAATCCATGATGTATCCCTTGATATTGCAATGAAGCTACCTGGCTTTTTCCCTTCCTATCAGGAACATACAGTTACATTTCCCAAAAGGGTGAGTATTTTCTATGCATTATCCCACTGAAATAATGAAGAATTGTAACACATTAAAGAAGTTCCGAAATACAGTAGATACATGTAGAAGCTGAGAAGTATTTTCATGTAAACAATGACTTTACATATACACGCCATGCACCGACGGGCCAATCGTCTCTCAGCGCTTGGGTGGGGAAAATGGAAATGCTAGCCAACAGCGCATTCCTCTTTACACTGTCTTCCATTGATTATCACGCCTGCTGAAAGGGATGAGACGTTAGCTCTAACTACAGGCTCATCAATTACTTTCCCTATCTTCTGAGACTGCTAATGTGTGACAATTGTATTTTGGTTGAGTATGAGGAGTACCCCTAAATCTACAAATTCTGCTTGTACTGGGCACCTGCAAATTGCCTACAGATCATGAGATGTAGAGTACACCTCACCGTCTGTATGTGACGACTGTGTCTCACCATTTAGAACTCTGCTGGAACCACCCCAAGTAGTTTACCCTGGTCTTCTCAACAGACTGCCAGACAGCAATCAGAGCTGATTGCTGACGGAGTCGGCAGGAATTGCAGCATCGATTGAGAGGTGAAAACCTCGCTGCTTGTGTACAAATCCATTGGAAATCTTGCCCCACCAGTTTTTGGAACAACATTTCTCAAAAAATGTAAATATTCCAAACATCTGAATTGTTTATCACGGGATTGTCGAATTCACACTAGGACACCCTAAGACTGAGAAGGCATGTAAACAAACTCTACATCTTTTTTAATGTTCTTGTGTTGTTTTAGAAATGCATTTGATCATCACGCTCTGTTATTAATCTGGAAATCAAAGTGGACTTATTTAGCAATATGAAGTCTTGTCCGCACATTACAAGTTGGTAAAATAATACTAATATTCTTGAGCAGTTTTTAAGGGGCACATTTGGTGTAGAAATATTTGGTCACTGTTAAACATGTACAAAAATATGATTTTGTTGTTTACCAATAACGAATATTATATTTCTTGTAATTGCTTGAACATGTTGCAAGTTTTAAAAAACAGTTTAAAAGGAGTATTGTACAAACACATTTTACAGAAACACTGTCAGATAGAACATAGAGTCTAGAGCACATTTAGCACAACCTGAGTAAAGGCGATCAGTCATGATATGTCATGGATTTCACAACTTAGTGACACTGTGTCAAATCACAACACAACTGAAAGTAAACATAATGAATCATATCACAAGTCAGAAAGCATTTTCAAAATTATTACAAGAATAACATATTTGTGCAAAGAACATTCCTGCTGTACATCCCTGGGAATATGCAGAGGAAGACATACGTATCGTCTATATAATATATTTAACAATTGTTATATTTATATAGTTAAATGCTACATTTATTATTTTATTTATTTTATGCTACATAGATTGCTTGGCTCAATTTCATTTAAAGATGACCCCAAATTGCATACTTGTACAATAGGGATGTATCGCTACCAGTATACAGGATGATGGTTCTTGATAGGCTGATACCCAAAAGGGAAAAGTGCAACTTCACGTGTCAATCTTCATAACCCAAGTAGATTTTATTGCTCAAATCCGATAGTACTCTTGCCACCAATGCAGAACAGCAATTATTCACCAGCTGAACATGAAATTTTGTCCAAGGGTCATAAAGTAAATTTGACTGCTGCCACCAGACTGCACCGAAGCAAAAAACACCTTGGGAGACAGAAAAATAAATAAAAGTTGGGTTAAGGATATACAATTACAATAGAAGGATTTTTTTTTTAAACCGCCGTTGAAAGAACAGAACAATGTGCCTATACGTTCATCTTTAAATAATGTTGCAGGATACATTGAGTATGATTGATCCCGAAAGCTAAAGATAGTTGGTTACTGAAATGTAAGGGTAGTACATGTTGTGAGGTATTGTATTTGTGAACCGGGTCTCTTTTAGAAACAGATGCACTGTGGTACAGAAGCCCCTCCTGATGGCATTTCTATTCTCGACACCTTGAGCAAAAATGGGCAGACACAAAGCAGTACCAGTTGAAACATGTCTGTTTAGGTGGTAGAAGAGCTTAAATGAAATGGACATTTAAGAAATTGGATGACTTGACTCTTTTGTGCAGTAAATAAACTGTACCTTTTCAATATGATTTAGAGATAAATTTGAATATTTAGATAGTTATATTGTTTGATTGTATGCACACATGACATACCTGTATGAGAGAGCACTTGGGTTTTAATTATATGTTTAGTTGGTTTATGGTTTATATATTTCCCTGTTCTGGGAATAATAGAAATGTATAGCTAAGACAACATTTATTTTTCTAATTAAACAGAACGGATATCGGTAAGTTTCTCATTTTGTATATAGTAGATTGTTCATTTCAATATTGTATATTCTAGAACGTTGTTTGTGAAAAACATTTATTTGACCCCCTTTGCTCAAGACCTCAATGATGCATTCACTGAATTTGCCAACTGATATGTCCTGCTGGTGGTGCCTGGCAAGAGCAGAGACATCAGAGCCCTGGGAGAACCTGTGTAGGTTCAGCACGTTCAAAGATTGCACTTTTAAACTGTCCTCATGAATCGTAGGTCACGTGGTAAGAAGGAGAGAATGGATTCAATTCTTCTATCACTAAATGTAATATGGGAAAGGGATGGCACCTTGCTTTACTGTGTGTTCAATGAATTTCTGTGATGAAGAGTAATTTTAAATGCATTGGCCCTCATTACAACTCCGGCGCTAAACCATGACACTATTAGCACCATGGTTGGTGCCGGTGTTGTAACGGGTCTGCCATGGTTCAATGGGGAATTACCACCCCATTCCAAGGTTGGCGGGGCGGTAATTCCCCATTGAACCATGGACCTTCCCCATTCCCATTTTCGCCCCATAGGGCTCAATGGGAATGGGGAAGGCGCTAAGTACGGTACCGCATTTTGCGGTACCGTACTTAGCACCAAGGTCCCTTTGCGGGACCTCGTAGTAAGGCGCTAAGTGTTCAACGGCGCCACAGCCTTTTACGGTGCCGTTAAACACTTACAGGGTAATTCATAGAATTTCGCAGAAAAGTGTCGCAAGCGGCTGGCGCAGAGTGTCCGCGTGCGATTGTCTGCGCCAGGCACGTGCGCTAAAACCGATTTCCGCGCACAGCGTATTCATGGATTTCAGGCTCCCAAACCAGCCGTGGCGCAGAGTATCGCAGCGACCCTGCAGCAGCGCCAGTAACGCCCCCAAGAACGCCCTCGCGCAAGGAAAAGCCATCAAAATCGCTAAATCATTGCAAAGGGCTGCGCTAACCCTGGACCAGTCTACAGGGCTGCCAAACAAGGAACGCAAAGCGGGTAACGTGCATATCAGGGGTACGCGTGAAGTTATACACGCGATTAGCCAGGGTACGTGTATTACAGGGGTACGGGAAGTTCTACACGCGATTGGCCAGGGTACGTGTATTACAGGGGTACGCGTGAAGTTTTACACGCGATTAGCCAGGGCACGTGTATCACAGGGGTACGCAGGAATCATCACACGCGATTTGGCTGGGTACGTGTATTACAGGGGTAGACGGGAAGTTCTACACGCGATTCGGCTGGGTACGTGTATTACAGGGGTGCGCGGGAATTCTCACATGTGATTTGGCCAGGTACGTGTATTACAGGGGTGCGCGGGAATTATCACACGCGATTTGGCTTGGTACGTGTATTACAGGGGTACACGGGAAGTTCTACACGCGATTCGGCTGGGTACGTGTATTACAGGGGTGCGCGGGAATTCTCACATGCGATTTGGCCAGGTACGTGTATTACAGGGGTGTGCGGGAATTATCACACGCGATTAGGCTGGGTGGGTCCTCACAGGTGTTCCCTGTACACCCTCCACGGCCCCTGCAGGCAGCCCACAAAACAGGGGACTACCCTGCACACCTGCTCATGTCCCCCTGCACCCCCACCCCCCAGCAGTGCAGGGGCAGCCTCCACCAGGCCCCCACCCATGTCTCCCAACACCCCCACCCCCCAGCAGTGCAGGGGCAGCCTCCACCAGGCCCCCACTCATGTCTCCAACCACCCCCACCCCCCAGCATCCAGGGGCACCCTCCACCAGGCCCCCACCCATGTCTCCCACCACCCCCAACCCCCAGCCACCAGGGGCACCCTCCACCAGGCCCCCACTCATGTCTCCCACCACCCCCACACCCCAGCATCCAGGGGCACCCTCCACCAGGCCGCCACCCATGTCTCCCACCACCCCCACCCCCCAGCATCCAGGGGCACCCTCCACCAGGCTCCCACCCTTGTCTCCCACCACCCCCACCCCCCAGCAGTGCAGGGGCACCCTCCACCAGGCCCCCACCCATGTCCCCTATCACCCCCACCCCCCAGCAGTGCAGGGGCACCCTCCATCAGGCCCCCACCCATGTCCCCTATCACCCCCACCCCCCTGCCACCAGGGGCACCCTCCACCAGGCCCCCATCCATGTCTCCCACCACCCCCACCCCCCAGCAGTGCAGGGGCAGCCTCCACCAGGCCCCCACTCATGTCCCCTATCACCCCCACCCCCCTGCCACCAGGGGCAGCCTCCACCAGGCCCCCATCCATGTCTCCCACCACCCCCACCCCCCAGCAGTGCAGGGGCAGCCTCCGCCAGGCCCCCACTCATGTCCCCTAACACCCCCACCCCCCAGCATCCAGGGGCACCCTCCACCAGGCCCCCACCCATGTCTCTCACCACCCCCACCCCCCAGCCACCAGGGGCAACCTCCACCAGGCCCCCATCCATGTCTCCCAGCACCCCCACCCCCCAGCAGTGCAGGGGCACCCTCCACCAGGCCCCCACTCATGTCTCCCAGCGTGCTACGTGTATTTCAGGGGTGCGCGGGAAGTCCCACTCGCGAATAGCCTGGGCGCGTGTATTTCAGGGGTGCGCGGGAAGTTCCACACGCGAATAGCCTGGTCGCATGCATTTCAGGGGTACGCGGGAAGTTTTACACGCGACTTCAGCAGGGTACGTGTATTTCAGGTATGCGCGGGAATTCTCACACGCGATTTGGCTTGGTACGTGTATTACAGGGGTGCGTGGGAAGTTACACACGCGATTAGGCTGGGTGGGTCCTCACAGGTGTTCCCTGTACACCCTCCACGGCCCCTGCAGGCAGCCCACAAAACAGGGGACTACCCTGCACACCTGCTCATGTCCCCTTGCACCCCCACCCCCCAGCCACCAGGGGCAGCCTCCACCAGGCCCCCACCCATGTCTACCACCACCCCCGCCCCCCAGCCACCAGGGGCAGCCTCCACCAGGCCCCCACTCATGTCCCCTATCACCCCCACCCCCCAGGGGCAGCCTCCACCAGGCCCCCACTCATGTCTCCCTGCACCCCCATACCCCAGCCACCAGGGGCAGCCTCCACCAGGCCCCCACTCATGTCTCCCACCACCCCCACACCCCAGCCACCAGGGGCACCCTCCACCAGGCCCCCACTCATGTCTCCCACCACCCCCACCCCCCAGCAGTGCAGGGGCAGCAGGCAGTCGGGCAGCAGCAGGTGGGAGCGTGCTCGGGCTCTGGGGGGCAGTAGTTCGGCCTTCCGGGCAGGAGCGTGGTATTCCGTGTGCGTACGCGTGGCCAGCTTGGTACGGAGTGATTTTGCACGTGAAAATCCTGCACGTCAGCGTGAAAACTGAGGAAAGGCCCTCAGCGCGTAAGCGCGTCTGTGACGTGACCCGCACAGGTGTTTCCCACACAGCACGTGATGACAGAGCACACGTGGAAAGACTGCACGTCAGAGTGTAATCGCGTGTGATTGGTGGAAATGGCCCTACACGCAGAAGTGACAAAGCGTGTGATTGGTGGAAATGGCCCTACACGCAGAAGTGACAAAGCGTGTAATTGGTGGAAATGGCCCTACACGCAGAAGTGACAAAGCATGTAATAGGTGGAAATGGCCCTAGCGCGTACACGCCGCGTAAGTGACGCTGGACGTGTGGGCCTGTATAAAAGGTACGTGTAGAACACGTTTTCCTTGTACGTGCTTTTCGTGGAGAGCGAGTGGGGGAATTCTGTACTTCTTGTCGTTTCACACGCGATTTACTTCACGGCGTTTCTAGTTCGTATTCCCTGTTACCTCTGACAGCTTTTTCTCTTTTTTCTCCTTTACTGGTTTACCTGGGCCTGTTCCCTCAAACAGTGTTCCCTTCTACTGTTGTCCTGTCTCCTCAGACAGCGGACAAATCTTCTTTTGGCGGGGGTGTTGCCAACCAAACGTGCTCCTTTTACACGCTCGTTTACCTGGCAGACGGTGAGTCACGCACGTATCTAACATCTGTGCTAGCCCCGTGTGTAGCCTACCCCTTCAGAGGTCATTCTAGGCTGCGTGTGACACGCATACGTTCATTCTTGTGTTTCTGGGTGCCACAGTGTAGTGCAGGTTTTTCTTTCTGCACACGTGGTCTAGCAGGGGTTGCGTGCACGTCATCTCCCTTTTTTGGGCCTCCTGTGCGTTGCGTGACCCGTCATCTTTCCCCAGGGGTTACATTCAGCCTTGCTAGAGCACTAGGGTACAATTACCATCTGGTACCCAACCCCTTTGACCCCCAATTGCCCAGGACAATAGTCTACATCCACTCTCATACGCACATTAACATCAGTGCCATGGCTGGGAGGCGAGGATTCCGTAAGGGTGGCAAAGGTGGAAGAGCCACAAGTGGTGGCCGTGGTGGATCCGGTAGGGGACGTGGTCGTAACTTGCAGGGTGAGCCTGTCCCCCCATGTGTGGAGGACCAGTCACGGGCACCCATAATCCCCCCCCCCCTCCCATTGAGGCTGATGTGGCTGACACCATCCATGCTCAGCCCTTGTTGGACCAGCCCATTGTGGCACCAGACCTGGCTGACTCCATGGCTGACTTCCAGGTCAGCAGGGCTACGACACGTGCGCTGGTGCACGTTGATGCCATCATGCCACGTGGATCTGGGGCAGCAAGGTCATCTGCTGCACCAAGTAGGCAGGGCGGAGAGGCTGCAGGGGCAGCTGCGGCTCCATCCACCCCAGCCCCCACACACCCATCCAGGACAGTGTCGGTCCTAGTCCATGCTGCTGACATTCCCCCTGACACCATCACACTAGAGCTAATGCCTGCACCAACTCCCATGCTGAGTGTGCAATCCCACACTCCTGATACAGAGTCCACCAGGGCTCCTGCCCCTAGTGTCCAGAGCGGCGCAGGACACTCAGGATCACCACCACCTTCCAAGCGGAAGAGGAAGAGTGCTCGTCCGGCACAGGCTGATGCCCCAGACACGGCTACACAGTCCGGCCCGTCCAGGAAGCCCAGCTTCACGGATGACGAACTGAATGCACTTGTCGAGTATGTGTCCGGACATGACAACGAGATGGTCATTGTTGCAGGATCCAAGACCACACCTGCACAACGCCAGGCACACTGGCAGACCGTTGCGGACATCGTAAGTGCCCTTGGAATTGTGAGGCGCACAGCCAATGATTGCTATAAGCGCTGGAATGACCTAAAGCGCAGGGCAAAGAGTAAGCTGGCCTCAAGTCATGCCGCAACTCTAGTGACTGGAGGTGGGTCTCCAGTAGTAGACATGGAACTCACTCCACATGAGTCAGTCGCTGGGACCTACGTCACGGAGGAACAGATCCAAGGCGTGGGAGATCTGGCTGATTACGAGGCATTGTCCGGTGAGTGCACATGCATGTGTGTGTCATCCATGTGCATGGTGTGTGTGTGAGGGCTTCTGTTCGGGTGCCAGGTGAGAGTGTGTGCGCCTGAGTCGTATGGGTCAGCCATGTGCTTCATGCAATCCTTCCTGCGCAGCTGCAATCCTTCCTGCGCAGCTGCATTTGGCCATAGCAGTATCCCTTCTGCCAACAGTAGACATCTAGCCCAACTGCACGCCAGTTGCCCTTGAAGTGTCACCTTGCCACAACATATTTGCTTCTTTTTCACTGTTCATTCAGTCAGTTTGTTTGCATTCCACCACTTTCACTAGGCATGTCGCTGTCCACTAGTCACATGTCTGACATGGGTATGGTAAAGTGGAGTGACTTTGTTACCTGGATATCATTTGTACACACATGTCCCTGTGCAATTGGACCATTTCAGACTGGCAGCTCCAGGTGAAAAATCTGACCTGTTAGAATTAGAAAAGCTATTACATGCGGGCAGCTGCACAGGGTGATAATAGCGACAGCAGTGATACTCCCACAATAGGGTAGCCGTGTGGGCCATGAGCCCATGGAGGTGTTTTATCTTCCCAGGATCCACGCAGGTGGGTTCTGGTGTGCATCCTGTCCTCGGACCTCCTGGGTGGCCTCCCCAACCCCCCTGGGCCCATCAATGGCCATTTTTGATTGTTTCTTATTTTTATTTTTATTTTGATTTCTTTTATTCCCTATTTTTTTGGGACGATCTGTTGGCTTCCGTGGTTCCTGTGGGCATACGCTGCATTGTGGCTGGGCACATGCAGGCTTGTAATGTATTTGGTTCAGATGCTTGGGTTTGAGTCACACACACCCCTCCTACTTCCCGTTTCCATGGGCTTGTAAAGGGTGTGCCCAAGTGACAGTGAATTACACAGTGACGTTGGACTCCCATGAGCTGTGTGGGCAGTCTGTAGTCAATACTGTGTATACATTCCTAGTGCATATTGCTGTTGTGTTGTACACTGCATGTTGCATTGATGTGTAACTCTTCTTCTGTGTCTACCTCCCAATTTGCAGGTCCCTTCCTCATGTCCACACAAGGACCTCTAGTCTGGAGATGGGGTCCATGTTGGCAGCAGTGCACCTACAACTCTACATGGCGACAACACTGCACAGTTGGTAGTGGTGGGAGTGCAGGCATTTCCAGGTGGTGAGACTACTAATATGTAACATTTGTGATGTCATGTTGATGGTACTACGTGCTCAAGTATGTTGTTGGTCCGGCATTGCTGTGAGCATTTCAGGTGTTGCAGGTTTCTAATAGTGCCACTGTACATAGTGAGACTGATGTCATGTTGTGGGGATTACTTTGTTTACCTGCAATTAGCATGACATGGCACGGTGTGTCGTGTGGCGGTGCTGGGGTTGGGTTGGCTGACATGGCACTGTCCTCTTGTTGCATTTTGCAAGTGGGTATTCATTTTAGCTGCTTCAATGTGTAACTTCACAAAACTGCATTGGTGGTGTCTGTGTGGGTAGGGATGCACACATTGTGACACTTCCAGGTGAACAATCTCAGGCTGATATGGTTTTGACGGTTCATTCTCCAGACATTCAGGATCAGTGTAAGGTGAGTCATCATTGATTGTCAGATGGAATGTGCCAGGGCAGTGTGGACTCCACCGGGGTGTGATTTCTATGTGAAGTAATTAGCCACTAGCTGTGTACAGGCTGCCTCCCCCCGTGCCCTTTCCCCTCCCATGCGCAGCGGCTGTGCATGTGGTTGGGGATGTGGGGCCACCACCATGTCCACGGCCAGGCCCCGGCGTGTTGCAACGTTGTGCAGGACACATGCTGCCACTATGATCCTGCACACTACTGGGGGAGCGTATAACAGCTGCCCGCCAGAACGGTCAAGGGAGCGAAAGCGTGACTTTAGCACTCCGAATGTGCGCTCCACTATGCCCCTGGTTGTAATGTGGGCTGTGTTATATCTTACCTGGGGTGGCGTGGTGGGGTTCCGAATTGGCGTCATCATGTGGGGGCTGAGAGGGTAGGCACTGTCCCCTGTGGAGGTGGTGATTGGTATCATTGGTGGGGTTGTGACCTTGCTCAGTATCCAACATGCATGCATGTGCAGTGGCATACATACTCATCAAGCAGCCATGTATCGCCATGCCGCCCAGCTTCTAGGTCCCGGCTTAGGGTGGACATTCGGTAAATGAAGCTGTCGTGGGTGGAGCCGGGATAGTTGGCATATACTGAGGTGATGATTCCCTTGGCATTACATGCTACCTGCACGTTGATGGAATGCCAGTGCTTGCGGTTCCTATAGATGTGCTCAGATGCCCTGGGGGGACGTAGAGCCACATGGGTGCAGTCGATGGCACCTAGCACTTTGGGGAATCGTGCCACAGCGTAAAAATCCAGGGCGGCAGCATGCCTTTCTGCAGGTGTTCTGGGCAGGTATATGTGCCTGCGGACTGATGGCCGTGCAGTGATGATGTTCAAGACCTGGTGTAGGCAGCGTGACTGGGTGGCCTGTGACACCCCACCCACTATGGCACTTGTCCGCTGAAATGATCCAGTGGCTAAGAAGTGCAGTACATTGAGGACCTTCTCCAGGGGGCTGAGTGCTTGGGAGCACAGGGTGGGTGATGTGAGGTCATCCTCCCACTCACTCACCAGGTCCAGTATAATGTGTGGTGGAAACCTGTACCTCCCATACACCTGGTCATCAGGCATCCCGAAAAGGCTGGTTCTGGGTGTGAATATTCTGGCCCTGACTATCCTCCTCCTCCTCCTTTGGTAGCCCACTGCCACTGCTGCTAGGAACGGTATGTTCATCCTGGCGTCTGAGCTTGTTATTGTTAAAGTGCGCAAATTTATGCTTTGCGCGTGTTCTAGGCGAGCGTGTGACCCGCGCACCCCTGGAATCCAGTTCCCAGTCCAATAGCGTGTGGAAATTCACACGCACCACGGGATACAGCGTGTGACCTGCGCACCCCTGGAATCCAGTTCCCAGTCCAATAGCGTGTGGAAATTCACACGCACCACGGGATACAGGTTCGCTGACGTACTTGCGTGTGTAAGTGCCCGCGCACCCATTAAATACACGTACATAGGCCAATCGCGTGTACGCGCACTTTTGTCCAATTACACGCGATGACACTCTGACGTGCAGTCTTTCCACGTGTGCTCCGTCATCACGTGCTATGAGGGAAACACCCGTGCGGGTCACGTCACAGACGCGCTTACGCGCTGAGGGACTCTGGTCCAATAGAATCGCGTATACGTGCTGACGCGCTTACGCGCTAAGGGCCTTTCCTCGGATTTCACGCTGACGTGCAGGATTTTCACGTGCCAAATCACTCCGTATCAAGCTGGCCACGCGAAAACACACGGAAAGACCACGCTCCTGCCCAGAAGGCCGAGTTACTGCCCCCCGTGCCCCGAGCAGCCTCCCACGTGCCATCTGCTGCTGCCTGCCTGCCTGCCTGCCTGCCTGCTGCCACCGTGCCCTGCCATTTGGTGCCTGCACATCAGCCATCTGCAGGGGTCCAGTTGCTGTGTCCACCCCTGCTGGAACTGAAGACTCCCGACTGGGATTACATCGCTCCACAGCCCAGCCCCAGGAGCCAGTTGCCCACCCACACCTGCCTCTGGGGTTGCCATGTCGGGCACTTCCACATCTGGCACCAGTGGCAACCCCAGGCCAGAGGGGCAGAGGGGCACCAGCTTCACTGTCACCGAAGTTGGTGTCCTGGTGGAGCATGTCCTGGGGCAGTATGATGCCCTCTTTGGATCGTCCCGCGCCAGCAAGGAAGGACGGCAGAGGATCTGGGCCAACTGTGTGGTTGCCATCAACGCGGAGGGGGTGGCAACCCGCGACGTCCTGAAGATCAAGAAGCTCTGGGAGGACTTGAGGTCCAGGACCCTTGTGAAGGCCCGGCGCCTCGTGGAGGGGGGCCGGGGCCGCATGAGTTCCATCCAGATGAGGGTCCTGGAACGCGTACGCCCAGCGCTCCACGCCCAGATCCTTGAGAGGGAGGCCCGTCTGGAGTTGAGCGGTAAGTGTCCATGCATTACTGTGTGAGACAGGGCATGTTGCGGTGTGCTGGTTCTATGATACTTGCCTGTATGTGTGCCATAGGCCATGTATGCATGTATGTGTGCAGGGACATCATGGTAATGCATGTGCGACCAGTGATGTGTGACCCACATGGTTGTTGCATGTGTTCAAATGCCGCATGGGGAGCCCTATGCAGATTTTGAACATGAGAGCATGCCAGTCTCTGTACCTAGACATGGGTGGGGGTGAGGGATGGGTGCTGATGCCAGGTACATATATGGTAGCCATGTCTGTGTGCCTGACCTGCGTGTCTGTGACTTGTGCATGCCATGGATGCATGACACATGTGTGTGACAATGCACAGATTCAGTAAAGCAGCCAAATTACCGCTGTGTTTGGTGTGTTTGGGGCCAGATGGATGTGACTGAGGTGAAGTGTGTGCATGTGATAGGCATGAGCCATGATGCATGTGAGTTACATATCATTGAATGTTCCAAGAGTCCATTGGACATGCATGGAAATGTCCATGGCATGCACCATGCCTGTTACTGTGTGTGTTTTGCCTGGACTGACCCATGTGTTGTGGAGGGACATGATGGAAGTGTACTTTGACAGTGGTGCTCATCTGCTATTGCTTCCTGTCTAGGGGACCATTGTACAGTGCCCTGATGCTTGTGTTCTTTGTCTCCCTCTACGCAGCGGCTAGTGAAGAAGAGGGCGGAGACGGCGCTGTGGAGCAAGGCGGCGGGGATGCCCCCACGGCTGCAGCGGAAGGGGTGGGTGAGCCCCCACAGGGGCCTGCTATGGTGGGAGACGGTGAGGAGCCATCCAGGTTGGTGGTTTGCACAGAGGAGGAGGAGGCCGCCACTGGGGCACACATGGGGCCTGGTGGGGGCCTCCCTGCTGGTGCAAGTGGTGCAGTCCAGGGCCAGGGGCAGGAGGCAGCACAGGTCACCGTGGAGGGGCCTGTGCATGTCGCTGTCCCTGACCCTGTGAGTGCACCACCATGCACCAGCAGGGATGCCCCGTCCCAGGCCTGTCCGCAGGTAGAGGGGATGTCCATGTCACCTGACTCCCCTCCACCTGCGGACGTGGGAACCCCTGGCCGTGCGGAGAAGGTCCTGATTGGGGTGGCGATGCGCACGGCTGTGATTCATGATGCCGTGCGTGCTTCCCGGGAGGAGCACGCACGGCATCACGAAGTGCACCGTGCCGACGTGGCCCAATTGGGATCGGCCATGTTCGGGGGTTTCCTGCATGTGTTGGCCAAAGTGGCGGCCCTCTCCTCCTCTGTGCAGGCTATCCACCAGTCGTTCTCCTTGCCGTCTTCCAGCCCAGATGCCACCAGGGCCCCCTGTGGACCTGCCCCGACCAATGCAGCCAGCTCGGTGGGGATCCCATCCCTGCCACAGTCGGGAGTCAGTGATCCAGCAGGGGTGGACACCAGAGCAACTGGACCCCAGCAGATGGAGGATGTGACGGCATCATCGGGCAGGGCACGTGCACGACGGCGTCGGTGGTTTCCATCAGCCTGGATGCCGTCGTGCTGGCACAGGCAGTTGCGTCGGAGGCAGCAGCAGGCTCAACGTGGGAGGCATCATGGCTCGGGGCCATCAACATCAGGGGTGCAGGCATCGGCCGGAGGGCAGGAGAACCCTGGAATGGGAGTGGCTTCCGTGTGGGAGCGGTTGTGCCAGCGGATAGGTGCGGAGCGGCAGCGGGCAGAGGAGGAACGGCTCATGATGGTCAGGGCGGAGGACTCCATGCGGAGGGCGCTGAGGCGGGCTGAGTGCCTCGAGGGTCTTCGCAGGGTGTTTGAGCTTGACACTGCGTTAATCCTGCGGGACCTCGGGGCCAGGGAACATGCCCGCCTCCAAGCCATTGACCAGGAGTTCGATGATGCCCTGGCCCATGACAACAACCAGTGAGCCGTCCGAATAGCCCGCTGCCTTTGTATATAGTTGTATAGTTAGGGTTAGGTTTCCTTTGTTTTTTTGATTTTTTTTGGTAGCGATTGGACAATGCACCACTTTTTTGTATATAGTTCAGTTTTTAGTTAGTAGTCATAGTTAGGTTTAATTTGGTTGGGCTCATGGACCCAGGATGATCTTCTTCATGGTTCTTCGTTGGCTTATTTTTATTTTTCAGATTATTTTCTTGGACATTCATCTTGTTTTGTTTGATTTGCTTTGTGTTTTTTCTTATTTCATTTCCATTCTACTTGCTGTTCAATACATTATTTTTTTTTATTCTTCAATGTGTCGTATCATCTCATTGCTTTCAGGCATGTCATGTTGGGTGTTTTGTCATTCACTTGCAGCCATTGTGTGTGACAGACATGTGTTCAATTGCATTATTTAAATTGGGGGTGTAACATGTAATTGCCTTTGATATGTGGGTGGGTGTGATAGTTGGTTGGGCCTTTTGGCAGGGGAGGATGGGCATTACGGACATGATTGGGGAATGTTGGGACCCAGGTGCAGGGGGGCATGGATTGGACATGGGTGGGGGCCTGCTGGCAGGTGCCCCACAGTGCTGGGGGGTGGGGGGGGGGGGTGGGAGACATGAGTGGGGGCCTGGTGGAGGGTGCCCCTGGTGGCTGGGGGGTGGGGGTGGTGGGAGACATGAGCTGGACATGGGTGGGGGCCTGCTGGCAGGTGCCCCACAGTGCTGGGGGGTGGGGGTGGTGGGAGACATGGGTGGGGGCCTGGTGGAGGCTGCCCCTGGTGACTGGGGGGGTGGGGGTGCTGGGAGACATGAGTGGGGGCCTGGTGGAGGGTGACCCTGCACTGCTGGGGTGTGGGGGTGGTGGGTGACATGAGTGGGGGCCTGGTGGAGGCTGCCCCTGCACTGCTGGGGTGTGGGGGTGGTGGGTGACATGATTGGGGGCCTGGTGGAGGCTGCCCCTGCACTGCTGGGGTGTGGGGGTGGTGGGTGACATGAGTGGGGGCCTGGTGGAGGGTGACCCTGCACTGCTGGGGTTTGGGGGTGGTGGGAGACATGAGTGGGGGCCTGGTGGAGGGTGACCCTGGTGGCTGGGGGGTGGGGGTGGTGGGAGACATGAGTGGGGGCCTGGTGGAGGGTGACCCTGCACTGCTGGGGTTTGGGGGTGGTGGGAGACATGAGTGGGGGCCTGGTGGAGGGTGACCCTGGTGGCTGGGGGGTGGGGGTGGTGGGAGACATGAGTGGGGGCCTGGTGGAGGGTGCCCCTGGTGGCTGGGGGGTGGGGGTGGTGGGAGACATGAGTGGGGGCCTGGTGGAGGGTGACCCTGCACTGCTGGGGTTTGGGGGTGGTGGGAGACATGAGTGGGGGCCTGGTGGAGGGTGACCCTGGTGGCTGGGGTGTGGGGGTGGTGGGAGACATGAGTGGGGGCCTGGTGGAGGGTGCCCCTGGTGGCTGGGGGGTGGGGGTGGTGGGAGACATGAGTGGGGGCCTGGTGGAGGGTGACCCTGCACTGCTGGGGTTTGGGGGTGGTGGGAGACATGAGTGGGGGCCTGGTGGAGGGTGACCCTGCACTGCTGGGGTTTGGGGGTGGTGGGAGACATGAGTGGGGGCCTGGTGGAGGGTGCCCCTGCACTGCTGGGGTGTGGGGGTGGTGGGTGACATGAGTGGGGGCCTGGTGGAGGCTGCCCCTGCACTGCTGGGGTGTGGGGGTGGTGGGTGACATGAGTGGGGGCCTGGTGGAGGCTGCCCCTGCACTGCTGGGGTGTGGGGGTGGTGGGTGACATGAGTGGGGGCCTGGTGGAGGGTGACCCTGCACTGCTGGGGTTTGGGGGTGGTGGGAGACATGAGTGGGGGCCTGGTGGAGGGTGACCCTGCACTGCTGGGGTTTGGGGGTGGTGGGAGACATGAGTGGGGGCCTGGTGGAGGGTGACCCTGGTGGCTGGGGGGTGGGGGTGGTGGGAGACATGAGTGGGGGCCTGGTGGAGGGTGCCCCTGGTGGCTGGGGGGTGGGGGTTGTGGGAGACATGAGTGGGGGCCTGGTGGAGGGTGACCCTGCACTGCTGGGGTTTGGGGGGGTGGGAGACACGAGTGGGGGCCTGGTGGAGGGTGACCCTGCACTGCTGGGGTTTGGGGGTGGTGGGAGACATGAGTGGGGGCCTGGTGGAGGGTGCCCCTGCACTGCTGGGGTGTGGGGGTGGTGGGTGACATGAGTGGGGGCCTGGTGGAGGCTGCCCCTGCACTGCTGGGGTGTGGGGGTGGTGGGTGACATGAGTGGGGGCCTGGTGGAGGCTGCCCCTTCACTGCTGGGGTGTGGGGGTGGTGGGTGACATGAGTGGGGGCCTGGTGGAGGCTGCCCCTGCACTGCTGGGTTGTGGGGGTGGTGGGTGACATGAGTGGGGGCCTGGTGGAGGGTGACCCTGCACTGCTGGGGTTTGGGGGTGGTGGGAGACATGAGTGGGGGCCTGGTGGAGGGTGACCCTGCACTGCTGGGGTTTGGGGTGGTGGGAGACATGAGTGGGGGCCTGGTGGAGGGTGACCCTGGTGGCTGGGGGGTGGGGATGGTGGGAGACATGAGTGGGGGCCTGGTGGAGGGTGCCCCTGGTGGCTGGGGGGTGGGGGTGGTGGGAGACATGAGTGGGGGCCTGGTGGAGGCTGCCCCTGCACTGCTGGGGGGTGGGGGTGGTGGGTGACATGAGTGGGGGCCTGGTGGAGGGTGACCCTGCACTGCTGGGGTGTGGGGGTGGTGGGAGACATGAGTGGGGGCCTGGTGGAGGCTGCCCCTGCACTGCTGGGGGGTGGGGGTGGTGGGTGACATGAGTGGGGGCCTGGTGGAGGGTGACCCTGGTGGCTGGGGGGTGGGGGTGGCGGGGGACATGAGTCTGACATGGGTGGGGGCCTGCTGGCAGGTGCCCCACAGTGCTGGGGGGTGGGGGTGGTGGGGGACATGAGTTGGACATGGGTGGGGGCCTGCTGGCAGGTGCCCCACAGTGCTGGGGGTGCAAGGGGACATGAGTTGGTGTTCATTAGTTCAAGGAGACATGTGCCTTTGCTGGGGGGCATGCCCATGGTGGGTGGGCTGCCTGCGGGACATGACCAGGGATGCAGGGTAGTCCCCTGTGGTGTGGGCTGCCTGCAGGGGCCGTGGAGGGTGTACAGGGTACACCTGGGAGGACCCACACTGTCAAATCTCATGTGGAACTTCCCGCGCACCCCTGAAATACACGCGCCCAGGCTATTCGCGTGTGGAACTTCCCGCGCACCCCTGAAATACACGCGCCCAGGCTATTCGCGTGTGGAACTTCCCGCGCACCCCTGAAATACACGCGCCCAGGCTATTCGCGTGTGGAACTTCCCGCGCACCCCTGAAATACACGCGCCCAGGCTATTCGCGTGTGGAACTTCCCGCGCACCCCTGAAATACACGCGCCCAGGCTATTCGCGTGTGGAACTTCCCGCGCACCCCTGAAAAACACGCGCCCAGGCTATTCGCGTGTGGAACTTCCCGCGCACCCCTGAAATACACGCGCCCCGGCAATTCGCGTGTGGAACTTCCCGCGCACCCCTGAAATACACGCGCCCCGGCTATTCGCGTGTGGAACTTCCCGCGCACCCCTGAAATACACGCGCCCAGGCTATTCGCGTGTGGAACTTCCCGCGCACCCCTGAAATACACGCGCCCAGGCTATTTGCGTGTGGAACTTCCCGAGCACCCCTGGAATACACGTAGCCCGCCCCCCCAGGCCCGATCGCGTGAGGAACTTCACGCGAACCCCTGTAATACACGTAGCCCGCTACCCCAGGCCCGATCGCGTGAGGAACTTCACGCGAACCCCTGTAATACACGTAGCCCGCTCCCCCAGGCCCGATCGCGTGTGAACCTTCACGCGAACCCCTGAAATACACGTAGCCCGCTCCCCCAGGCCCGATCGCGTGAGGAACTTCACGCGAACCCCTGTAATACACGTAGCCCGCTACCCCAGGCCCGATCGCGTGAGGAACTTCACGCGAACCCCTGTAATACACGTAGCCTGCTCCCCCAGGCCCGATCGCGTCTGAAACTTCACGCAAACCCCTGAAATACACGTAGCACGCTCCCCCAGGCCCGATCGCGTGAGGAACTTCACGCGAACCCCTGTGATGCACGTACCCTGCTGAAATCGCGTGTTAGACTTCCCGCGCACCCCGGTATACACGCACACGTATTTTTTGTCAGCGAGTGTCCGTGTTTGTGGGTACCCCTTTGCACGTCATTTTTCCTGGAGGGCCACAGTATGGGACATTCATCATGGCAGTATATAGGTGCTATTTGTTGGCGCACCTTTTGGCGCACATTTCTTACAGCCGCAGAGACGCTACCGCCTGCTTTCTTGTGGCGGTCGTGTTTGTGCCTGTGCGCTGGTTTGAGCGTGCGCTTTTTTGCCCTATTCTATTCCATGAATACGTGTTTTAGGCGAGCGTGTGGGCGTTCCGCGCACTTGTGCCCTGTACTTCCCCCGTGACGCCCACGTTTTGGCAAGTTGTTCCCCATTCCGAGTGTTACGCCCGTGTTCCGCCTACTTTTGTTGCGTGTGCCGCGCTATGTGCGAATTTCGCTGTGGCCTGTGCGATTTTCGCTGTGACCTGGCGCACGCTGTTAGATGGCCTGTGCGCCAACGTGCGCCGCGCACTTTTTTATCGCACATCCGCTGGTTTTCTCGCGCACGGACTTCCATGAATCGACGTGCGCTGCTTTTCGTGCGATTTTCGCAATTGCACTGCGATTTTCGCTATTCCACTGCGATTCGCACGTTTTTGCCCACTTGCGCCGCGCTAATTATTCCATGAATCGGCCTGTTAGTGCCAGGGTCGTAATGAGGCCCCTTAAGTCTTATTTTTGGGTTGTGAATTTTTGAGAGCCAAGTTGTTTGGATCATGTTCTGCAGTTGGGGATGGTTGACATATACTGAACAATAAAGGTCCCTGCTCAAACCTCTTTTTACCACCCTTAGAAAATCAGAAGCAAGGAAACTACAAAGCACATTAAAGGGGTCTTTAGCACTCATGTAATATATATGCCTCACTTTACATATAGATTTGCAAAAGTTATTCCTCTTGTTGAAGAATTGGCTAATGCATGTGAAGGAATAAGGAGGTTCCAGGCTCAAAATAATTCTCACCTCTGCCTGACTCCTGCCACTGGAGGGGGTGGGATAGATAACTAGAGGTGAGGATTGGAAGTATTCATTGCCGGTATTACCGGCGCTGGTAATTCCGGCAATGAAAATATCGGATGGGCCAGAAACCTGCCCCGGTAATACCGGCACAATGGTATCACCAGCATTTCACAAGATTGATTTGTTGTTAATACCGGCTGATATTTGTAGGTAATGACGGCAAAACCAAGGTGAAGATAACACCTCAGAGTAGCTGGTAAATGGACACAGGTAAAGGAAATTAGGCAAAGCTGCACCCAATCCACCCAGGTGCACCCTTCGCACCCAGGAAGAGTACAAAAGGGCCACACCTTCCCCAAAAACACATCCCAACACAACTATGCTGCTAGTCATTGCTACACACATGGAGCTGGAGGCACTGCATGCCAATCTAGAGCTGCAGGGACTGGAGTACCAGCAGAGGCAACATGAGGCCAGGGAAAGAAGGAGGAGGAGGAGGAGGAGTATGATGTAGATGCAGGTGGTGAAGTGGAGGCACGTGGTGATCTCTCACACAAAGGCAACACCCTGGGCCC
This sequence comes from Ambystoma mexicanum, assembly GCF_040938575.1. NCBI lineage: Eukaryota > Metazoa > Chordata > Amphibia > Caudata > Ambystomatidae > Ambystoma > Ambystoma mexicanum. The sequence continues at coordinate 295,889,500 of NC_090930.1, read as the reverse complement.
TCACTGAGAGGCAGATACTAACCCTGTACCACCTAAACATGGACACCATACTTGACCGCTTGCCCCACATCCAGGGTGTCATTGGGAGCAGAATAGATATCAAGTTAGCCATACCACTGCTTTTAAAGGACATAGATGTTGGGTGAGTACATGTACAATACCATCTACCTTGCAGCATGAGTGACAGGCAAAGGGGGGGGGCAACTATGTCACAAATGCATGTCTGGAAAGCACCCTGCACATGCAGCGCCTCCTGCACACCCCTCAATTGACAGGCCACAACACACAGGAGTAGCACATGACTGGAGCTGTAGCAGTCACAGGCCATTTCAAACCCAAAAGGACATCCACATGCAATGCACTGCAGGTACCAGAATGGCACCCCCATGCTATGACAGTGAATTGGTAGACATAGCCACCTAGAGTCCTCAAGGGTATGTCCTGGGGCACACCAAGTGTCTGGGGGAAAGCCTGCAGATGAAATGCAGCAGCAACAAAGACCAAGGCAGAGGAACAATCACAGGGAACAACACTGTCAAGTTATGCACAATTAACTGTGCTTATCCAATGACATGACCCTAACCGGAACAGGCGTTCCAGGCCCACAAACACTTGGCGTAAGCCCTGGGGGTCAGGCAAAGGCAAGGTGCATGGCCCACAATCAACAATGTTGTCCATGGTGTTGTTGTTTGATAAGGCACCCTAACACATCCCCACACGTAGGATGAGAAACTGCCAAACAAGTACTGAGGGACACTACCCTGCCATCAGACCTGACATGTACTCTGTCCACAAGTAATGACTTACACTATCATGGATGCCACGCAGACCATCTGCACATGCAACCCAGACTCCCGGCAGTACCATGCATGGTGGCAATGCACAGGCCCAGCCCACCCCCCAACGGCATGCCACCCTCACAGTCAGATACCAAATTGCAAGCATTGGCTATGAGCCGTGTGCAGCTGTTACCTTGTTAGACTGAATCCCCCCATCCCCGAGCAGTGCAATACACACAATCACTGGAACGTGATGCAGTGTGACACAATGAGATATGGGACATGCCTGTACAGACTGACCATTGAGATGCCGCCATCACAGGCAACACTACTTCCGAACATCATTACTCACACCTGTGTCTTTACCCTTTGTAGGTGACTCTGGATACCCTCTGCTTCCTTTGCTGATGACCCCTCTGAGGATTCCACACACGCTGCAGGAAGTGGCATACAACAGGGCCAATGTAAGGACTAGGGTGACCATAGAGCGGGTTTTTAGGCTCCTGAAGGCACGTTTCAGATGCCTACACCGGTCTGTATACCACGCTCATGTACAGGCCAGATAAGGTGGGGCAGATAGTGCTGGCTTGTTCAGTGTTGCAACACACCTTCTCAGGTGCCCCCAGATCTGGACATTCCTCCAACAGAGGATGATGATGATGCAGCGCCATTCGGGCCCATACACGTATGCATGAAGGCCAGGGATGGATGCATGGCCCACCAAAAGCTGCTTGAGAACTTTTGGGGAGTTTCCCCTCCACTCTAGACACCACTTGAACCTTTATACTTATCATGCACCATCACAGTAAACACTTGTTTGGATAAAAAGAAATGCCCTGTCACTGCATCAGGTGAAAATGTTGTATTTATTACTAAGGTGAATGCATGGTGGTGGGGCTGATGTAGCTGGAGGTGGTGGGGATGACACAGCTGGACATGGTGGGGCTGACACAGCTGGAGGTGGTGTGGCTGACACAGCAGGAGTTGGTGGGGCTGATGGTGGCTGCAATGGACCAGTAGCCCTGCCCTGCTGCCTGAGCCGGTTTATGAGTGGTGTGGCCTTTGCATGTCTGCCTACAGCTGCTGGCCCTGATGATGAAGGACCTGGTGCGTCGCTATTGGAGGCCTGTGTGTCTGTTGGGGAGAGATGAGCATGCTGTTAGTCTTCTGTGAGTCATGTCTGCGGGCTTGCATTACACTCATGCTTCATCGTGTGCGTCCTGCTCTTGTCATGCATCTTCGTTGGTCTCATGGCTCTGATGTGTGCTTCTACATGTGGGTGGTGGGAGTGCACATTGACTGTTGGTCTGCCAAGGTGGCTTATTGTTGTGTGTGGGGTGGCCTATGATTCCTGTCCTGTTCTCCCTTGGCACACGTGGGCCCTCATCATTTGTCCATGTGTGGGGCTGTACATGTTGGCAGTAGTGCTTGTGCATGGCTACATCTGCCTGCATCCCAAGGCATGTGTGTGCGTGTGTGATCTGGCCATTTTCTGTGACTGACACATGTTGGACTTGTTCCCTTGCCCATTAGGTGTTTATCTGCTTGGGTATGCATGTATTTGGACTCAACATTTGCATTTACATGCAATTTGTTGTACTTATCACCATCACCTTGGGTGCCAGCTCCTGCTTCTGCTGTCCTGACTCTCTTTTTTCTCTCCAAGTGCAGAATGGAGCTGCAATTCTCCTTCCAGGGCATAAGGTTGAGGGGTGCCACCGTCCCTCCTCCTGTCGCAGCAGATTCCCTCCTGTATGTTGAGATGAGGTTGCAGATCCTCAGATGCAGGTCATCCCACCGCTTATGACAGTCCCTCTGTGTGTGGGGACAGACCCCACGGCCATGAACCTTTCTGTCACTTCTTTCCAGATGGCTGTCTTCCTTTTCTGGCTGGTCCTTCTGTAGCCAGCCCCAAAGAGTGTCTCGGCATGCTGCACCACAGTGTCGATCAGTGCAGTCAGTTCTGTTGTCAAGAACTTTAGTTTCCACAGGCAGACATCAGGGATTCGTGCCTTTTCATGTTTCCAGGCTTCAGTCATGGCAGGTGGCAGCTGGAAATGGGAGGTTCGAAGTGGATTGAGTTTTAAAGATGGCTGCTGGTGAGCTTTTTGTTCTGGCAGTGATGCTAATTTCGGCACCAGTAATTCCGACAGTTTGGGCGCTGGTATCGGTATTACTGGCACATTACTGCTGGTAATACCGGCCAATAGATTCCAGCAGTGGGTGTGCACACGCCTGAGGACTTGTAATGTGCTGGAATTTCTGGCAGTCGCCCTGCCAAACCCATGGCGTTGTTCAGTAATTGTCCCAATACTGAAAAGGGAAGAATGGAACAAACCTATCACACTAATTGATAGTATTTTAAAAATGTTTCGAAACTTGTTTTGCAGAATAATCAACATCTGGAAGGATGAAACTATGTCTTATTAGAGGTGCAGTATGGCTTGCAAAGAGGTGTTGGAACAATAGGACATTCCTAAATGTATAGCTGTTTTGGCGAAATATACTGTTGACATTGGTAACAGCGGCCAACTGTTCCTTGCCTTCACGCAAAAACCACAAAACTGAATTGAAAGCAATAGATCATCCTAAATTGTTGAACGTGTGTGGAAAAATCTCTCGGGAACATTGTTATCGGGCTTCATGTCAGTGTTCAGGTGATGGTTTGTTAGAGTGCAGCAGGAGAGTTATCATAATGTGCCGATTCACACTTGCATTGCTAACTTACTCATTGGTATGTCTGATGATGTTTTGAAAACTGCTACCAGTATGACCCTTCTGGCAGGCAGGAGCAAAGGGTCTCCCTAAAATCATGACTCTGGGCACCAAAACCAAGCAGCTGGATTTGTTTTTAAATACTAGCAAAATGGAAAAAGAGCGCCCTCTTCTATATTCAAGGTTATTAGAGGAAATGCAGTGGTACTCAATCATGGAAAAGCTACTATCTTCATTGTTAATGAAGGTGAGGAAGCAGGCTCTAATTCCTTGTAAACCCTGATGCCTGCATATGAACACATGAATGTTGTTCATGACCTCTGTCCCTCCACCTCCACTCTAGGTTAAGGGTTTTTTCAGGGGAAAGAAGAGGAAGAGGCTGAGGGGCTAGCAACACAGTTGAGACTCCCCATTCCCGTCACCTCTGGATACTGCTGAGGTGAGGGCAAAGCAGATGAGGCTCCTCATTCCCTACACCACTGGATCCTATTGAGGTGAGGGCAAAGCAGATGAGGCTCCTCATTCCTACACCACTGGATCCTATTGAGGAGATGGCAGGACATATGAGACTTCCCACTCCCTTCCCCACTGGATCCTGTTTAGGTGTTGATTGGCAGATGACCACTTGGTCTTCTTGAGGGGATTTCAAGTGGGGTGGAACTCCCCGCTCCAGTCCCACTGGATTCTTTTGAGGTGATGGCAAAGCAGATGTGTCTTCGCCTTCCCTCCAACACTGGATGTTGTTCGCAACAGACTGACAATTGCAACAAGAATTGAGATGGTGGAGGGATAGGCCTTGTCTCCCCCTTGCCTGTCATTAATCCCCTGCCTCTTCCTCTCCTCAGACCCTTTCTCAGAGATGGGCAGATATTGGGTTAGTGGTAGTGTAAAGGTTCCACCTCCCACCACCCGTATCTCTTGACTGAAACTGATTGAGAGGCACAGCAGGGCATGCACACACACACATACACACTAGCATACGCTGCTCCTACTGCAAATTTAATTAAGCATATTCAGGGGCTGCCGGTTGGGACGAGAGAGTGAGTCGTTGAAAGCGGCAAGGAGTAGTTTAGACCCCTGACGCTCCCACCCTTGTATCTTTGTTAGAGCATTCTTCCTGGAAAAGTCAGCATTTGCTAATTGCTTTGTAAACTTTTGCGCTCATTGGAGGCCCTTTGGCCGTGCTCATGACCTCAAATCGGATGCCGGTCCACTATGATGTGATGAAGCCCACCGGAATATTCACAGCTGATTCATTAATTTCCTTCTCTGTGTCTATGAGTACCACCTGTCTCCCTTGTGACTGTGTTAGTCAACTCTTTCCTACTACATGTATCTCAATATGTTCCTATGTTCAAGTGTGAGGCTTTTAACAAGTAGACTTTATTTGCTGAACACTCGCCGTGGTCCGTAAATCAAGACTCCTCTAGTTTCCCATAACAGGGTTTCACCATCTTGAAATTCCCTTCGTCCATCACTGCACTGTCGTTGGGTGATTCAAGCTTTTCAATGAAAGACTGATAGGTGTGGACTGGCCTACAGGGAACTCTGGACATTCCCCAGTACGGCTCTGCACTCTGGGCCTCTTTTGTGTGGTAAAATATTTTATTTCCAAATTTTCTCATGGGGAAAGGCTTGGGCTTGCTGAAAGTGTGTAATATGGTGCCACTATTTCCAGGGCCTATTTTGGTTCCCAGTTCACCACTGATGACTGAGTACGTATAAGGAGATCTGCATAGCAAATTAACATTACCTAAATCACCCGTTCACCTCATTTAAGGTGAACAGAATGGCCAAGCAGTTTTCATAAAGTGCATAACAATAGGTTTGGCTGTTTCAAAGTGCCTCCAATTTGGGCAGAAAAGGCAATCAAGTGTCAAAAATCCCAATTTTCATTGGTGGATCACTCACAACTGCTGGTAATGCAGATCAATAGAGCAAATCTGTTTAAAGCAAGGCGTGTTATTTCATAATCGGCTCTCTTTTGTCACTTGTAGTCAACTTACCCATGTCTACGACCAATGCCTTTATGGCTGGTCTTCAGGGTACCCTGAGTAGCCATTTGGTCTCTATTGGAATGACTTTAAGTGACATGATGGACAGCCCCTCAGGTTTGCAATTACTAAAAAATAAAACTGCTGTTTGGTACTCTGACATGAGCTTGACTAATTTATCGTTAAAATAATGTATTCTTTCTACGCAGGTCAGAGTTTCACCCCTAACAAGCCTGTCTCTTATTGGACCAAACCCTCGAATACACAATTAAAGCATTTTATAACTTATCTAAGATTTAATATCTTCCCCACTAATGAACATCCAGGTAGGTGGAGGGGTATTCGCTATGAAGAAAGGGTATGTAATTCGACCATTTAAACCTCTCGCCATGTGCTCACTAGCTGTCCGATAATGACCAACATATATAATAGGGGTATTCCACGAATAAAAATCATAAGCTTTTGTTGTATCTGATCAATTTTGGAATCATTTTTATTGTGCTATGTCAATTGTTTTTACAGCGGGGGCCTTTTATATCTGGAAAGAGATACTGGGCCGCATTACAGGTCCGGCGGTAGCAGTGGCGGCAAAAACCGGCAGGCTGCGACCGGACTTGTGTGAAATTTTCCGGTGCCTGGCTCCAAGGAAACACTGGGCCATTACAGCCCCGGCAGTCCGTGAAGTCAGGCACCGGAAAATGTTAATCCCCATTCCCATTGAGTCCAATAGGACTCAATGGGAATGGGGAACACGGAAGCAGCGGCACTGTTAATAACGCTGCCAGTGCTTCCGTGTAGGTCTGCTTAACGTGGCCGCTGTGCCCGGCAGGGTCCCACCTGAAGATTTATGTTTTACCTATAGCACAATAAAAAATGTTTTAAAAGTTATTTCATTTTAAAATTGTTTAAAGAACAGCCCTAACCAGAGGGCATGTGCTGTACAGTCAATTGAGCCATTTACATTATAGCAAAATACATACGATTATTATGTTAAGCATTTTAATTCACCAGTAATATCAGGCTTTCTGGGGAAAAATAACAAATACGACTCCAGTGTGGCATGACTTCATTTTTATTATATAATAAGTGTATTTTTAAAGTCTAAAATAATAATTCCTGTTAGTTCACAAAGCACACGAAAAGGTATCAAACTTGCATTTTGTGTACATTTTCGATCAAAACTTTTCTTAAGCTTTACTCCACAATGTTTCTATAGGAAGTCAGAGCAGACTTCCCAGACTCTAGTTCTCTCTTAGAAATTAAGTTGATTAGCTGCTTTCTGTTGCCCCCATCGTGGAATAGAAACTCGTTCATCTCCAGCAGCTTTGTTTTTTGTTTTCACATCCCTAATGCTATAAATGCATGCTTCTGAAGTGCAATCATCTCATTAAAGGCTTATCCATACATCTGATACAAAATGTTCCCCAGCAGCATGCGCGCATTGCTACGCGCGACCTAGGTGGGTGTCGAAATTAAGTTCATGAAGGCAAAATGAAAAGGCCTCTGCCAAAAGTCAGCATTTCTCATTTCCATGCTAATACTTTATGTATGAGCTGGGGATTTCACTTAGAAGCAGCAGGAACATTAGTTTATGAGAACATGTTTGCATCATTTCAAAATGTTCCTCATTTTGGGACTTGTTCATTGTGCACATCCGCGACATTCCCTTGTTCACTGAACAGTACCACATGCACTATATTCTGTTAAGTACAAGCGCCTTAAAGCGACAAGACTAGGAAGGTGATAAAGTGCTGTCTTTCCTAATGAATGTGTCTACTGTGTTATTTGAGAACTTCCCTGGGAAAACCACGGGCAAACACCACCATATCTTGTCATTGCAGGCCATTGAGAAACCACTGATAACTTTGGGTATAGGGACTGCAATGTAACTGTCTGCTGCAAAAGAGAGTACCCCCCACATTTAGTGTTGGCTTTATGGGGCCTGCAAATGTTATTTCTAAGCTGCCTTCTGAGACTTAATGGCTGAATAACAGCTGCAAATGTGCTGCTTAGGTCATAACACATCTCTTAACCAAGCGTGGCTTCAGCCACTTCTTTTGAAGGCACCGTGTGCGTCCTCACATCTGTTAGTTACACTGAAGTCCTTTGAAAGCAAGCATTGGCAAAGCTAACAGATTTGGCTTGTGTATGGGTATATGACCATGTACTCAGAACATGTTCTAGCTGTTGCCGTGTTATGGCCAGATAGTACCATTATCGCAGTGCCTGGCAAATGCCTGTGCTATGCCTTCATAAAAGCTCAAACTGACGGCGTGTATCAATGCTTGTTTTCTTTGGTTTGTTTCACTTGTGGACCTCGTATTGCTTTATTCTCCCCTCTCCGCCTGACCCCAAGCACTCTTTCTCTTTTTTTGCTCTGTGATGTGCAAGTAGCACATTACAAAACTCGCAATAAATATACAGAGGTCTAAACAATGCTTATGAACATACCATAAGCTTCTTTAGTCTCAACAAATAATATTCTCTTGAATTTCAAAGGCCATGCTTTTATAATGCATTGGCTTAAATGAACTCATTATAATTTTCTCCGTATCATTAATTTTAATTAGTACCTGGCGAGGACAATCAGATTGTTACAAACGATTGCTTTGTTTGGGCGTGTTACTATTGGCCCAGGGGCATTAGCTGACCCGGAAATGCCCCCCCACTCCCAGCTCAGGGCTTATTGCTTAAATATACCGTCAGTCATTCCCTCTCCCCCACCGCTCCTGTGGGCACTCAGGTGATCCCTTGTGTGTGATGTGGAGGTACCTGCCTTTGCACTTCTCTCTGTGGTTCAGTCCTTGGGTTGCTCACTCGCCATTGCCATGTCTCTCACCTCTTTAAGTTGGAACGTTCTCCCCAGGTTCCCATTGGTCCAACTCATCATAGTGAATTCCCACTGCAAACATGTGGAAAAGGTTCCCATTTGAACGGCGACTTTCTACGATTTTCATGTGGTGCACCATTTAGAATTTAAGTTTTAATAAACGAAGGTGCAGTTGGGTAATCCTCCATTGCACTCACCGATCACCATTTCCCGACCAGAAGCACAAGCCAACCCTGCCTCCAGCAGCAGTTACGCTGAGCGCTCTTCCAGCCTAATGTCTGCCTTTGGCTGCTGACCCTGCCCACTGGGGGCTTCATTTAAGCAGCCTTGCCTGGGGGTCCTCATTGCAGGGCGTCCTCAGCAAAGAATGAATGAAAATTAGAATATCGCCCGTTTGTGCTTCTTCGTGCCTAGCAGGGCCTAGGGCCTAGGGCCAGACCCTCTGCGCCTCGAATCTCATAACACATAACCATGTGTCTTTTTTGGGGGCATAGAGGAATGTCGAAGTCCAAAAAAACAGAAGACCAGCAACAAAATTGAAAACAAATTGGGTAGCGCCAAGAGTGTAGTCGTGGAGGCCTACAATAAGAGCGGAAGAGTAGTCAAGTCAGAGAAAACCAGGGTGAGAATAATTGTTTGGATGGTCAAACAAGGTAGAAACAGGTGGATTTTACAGACTTTATAGAGTTGAAAATGCCAATAATGTGTAAGTGGACAAATGTGATTAGAGAAACAGAGTGAGGAGTCAAAAATGACACTGCGATTAGGAGCAGATGATGAAAAGAGAGGGCGAGTCAGGATTGACGATGACAGAAGAGGGAGGAGAACATGCATAGGAGGAAGGAACAGGAAATAAGAGTAGAACTTTCATAGAATTAAGAGGAGGGGGATGGGTAAGCACCGAGAGACAGTCAGAAAGAGAAGGGAGAAGTTGGTCAGAAATAAATAGCAAATTAGAATAAGGTATGACAATCATCGACAGTGAAAATGAAATGAAAGGATAATGTCAGAGAGAGGAATGGTATGCACAGAGAAAAGGATAGGGGCATGTAGACTGCCCAACTACATTGTGTGTAGTGAAAAGCTCTAGGACCAGAGATACCCGTTCCAAATAAAAACATTTCACAAAACACTGCAGGAGAAGGCCATTACCCTGTATTCGTGGTGTAAAGTGCACAATTCAGGACTCAGTGAATGTTCTCAAATGGCCATCTATAATGCTGCACGTTCTATGCTGAATGCCATGTTACTGTATCCCCCAGCGTTACCATGACATCAGCGGGAGATGCAGAAGAAGAGGACGGTAGTGCAGCAGTGAGTGCCATATCTGTGGCAGCAGCAGCACATCTACCACTGCCATCAACACTGTAGCCTGCCTCAGCAGGCATCTGCTCCATCAAGACTGCCAGCCCCTGTTGCTCTGCCACTCAGGGCATGATTCACCACCGTCTGAGAAGTGACAGGGGAATTCTTTAACATTCTTCATCATCCACTTGAATTATTATAGAGAGGGCAATTTGCAGCTAGTGGAGATGTGCAAACACCTTTGACAGTGGTGTTGGGTATCATAGCAGGTTTCCGGTGCAGGCTTGTGCTTTGCACAAAGACGTGCTGGGCGTGTGCATGGCCAGGCAGCTGAAGGGTTTCTATGAAGTTTTTCATACTGGTGGACCTGGCCCTACAGATGGGCAGTATGGCAGCTAGAATGGCACTGCGATTAGGAGCAGATGTTGAAAAGAGAGGGAGAGCCAGAATTGACTAGGTGGGTGTGCTTTACATCTAGCATCCATTTTGGGCACTGCATTGTATTCCTTTTGAAAAAAATCGCATCTAGGTGGTTGTGCTTTACATGTAGCATCCATTTTGTGCACTGCATTGTATTCCTTTTTAAAAACAAAATTGAATCTAGGTGGGTGTGCTTTACGTCTAGTATCCATTTTGTGCACGGCAGTCTATTCCTTTAAAAAAAAATCGAATCTAGGTGCGTGTGCTTTACATCTTGCATCCATTGTGTGCACTGTATTGTGTTTTTACTTGACATATTGCATTTTTGTTGTGCACTGCAGTGTATTGCTTTTTAAAAATCAAATCTTGCACCCCACTTATTGCTCTGCATTGTTTTGTGCCCCCCTTAAACACTAGGTCGCCTGTGTGTTGCTTGACATCTTGCATTTCTGTTGTGCACTGTATTGTATTCCTTTTAAAAAAATTAATCCTGCACGCCATCTATTGCCCTGCATTGTATTGTGCCTTCCTTAATCACTAGGTCACCTCTGAGTAGGGCCAGGTTTGTGCACTTCAGCCCCTCCCCCTTCTTCTTCCTTCTCACATCCCCTGCCACTGAGATGGCACTGACCATCTCTCCAATCTTTTCTAACTGCTACACTATAACTTATCCTCCCTCTCTCACGAAATCTGGATGAAAAAAGCACAAAAATGATATCCTGGGTGCAAATACTGGCATTATCATTGCAGACACCTACGTCAGTGCATCCTCCAGAGAGATCTTCACTGATATCCTCTTCTATGTCAACCCTCCAGACCTATGAACTTCTTATCTCATCTCTACTCTACCCATTCACATATTCTCCCATTAATGGTGGCCCCAAGCTGGAAGTCCTCTTTGCATGCTTCTCACGCTGCATCATTAATGTCTACCAGCTTATTCTTTGCTGCAGCACACACACACAGCTATCAATCCTCCATTCTCCACGAGTTGAGCTTACTAAAATTATAGCATCGAATGTCCAGATTCTACACGCACATATATATATTTATTGGCGGCACCACCTGCAATCTATTCACTACGTATAGACAGCCTTATGAATACTTAGTCTACTTGTGTTACGCCATCTGTACAGTTATAAAATGACTTGCATTTTCTGCAGTGCTTCTTCACACATGCAATCTTCATTCCGCACATGAAGGTCTTCTCGATTCTTTGCTTCGCCATCAGATTCTATATCGTCTGTGCATTCTCTATCCTTAGTCATCCTTCTCAGTGTGTCACTCTCATCTCTTGTGACATCACCAGCTTCTCGTTTTTACATCTTCACACTTCATCAGGGATCTCCCTTAGGAGACCGTCATTTCTTCGGGGATACATCATGTAGGGCTTTCTCAGTGGATAATCTATCTCAAAGGCTCTGCACATGTAGCATTTTCCAGTTTCCAACATATAGGCAGAATAGGGGAGTGGACTTCCTGCAGAGGCCTTCGGTTGCTCCTCTAAAACCGCTTTTGACTCCCTCCTGACGGCTTTAAGATCATTTCTAAGCCACGATCCTCACCGTGTTGGCGGTGGGGTTGCCTTCAGCTTCCCTGAGTGGGTTCCTTGTTCCATCTTACCCACTCAGCTCTACTCTTCCTTTGAGAGCCTGGTATACAAGTTGGTTATCTCTCCCTCCTCCACCCTGGCCATTTCAACCATTTACCGGCCTCCTGGTGCCACCTCCCTGTTCCTCTCTTAATGGGCTGATTTCTGTTGCTCCTTACCTTCTTCCTCCTCCAACCCGTTTCTCCTGGGTGACTTTAACATTCAATTGGTCTCCCCAGACACAGCATCCACTCTTTTCATGGACCTCTGCACCGCTCTATCCCTCTCCATTCTTCCTTCTGGTCCAACCCACTCTGCTGGACACACTCTGGATGCCCTCAACCACTCTTTTCTCCCTCTCTCATCTCCCCTGGTCACCCGTCTCTCTTGGTCAGACCTGTCCCTTCTCTCCTTCCACCTGGGTCCCCATGGCCCTGTAATCACACCTTCAAAAGCCCTGCCAACACCTTGTTCACGAACATCCACCCGATGAAACGAGTGCCAGCTGCTGCCTTCACTTCCACCTTTATTCCCCCTTCCCCGCCAACTCTGACTCCACCACCGACACTGCTCTCAGCAACTTCCACCTGTCCATCTCCAACACCCTTGACATTCTTGCCCCAGTCATGAGGATACGCTTGAACCCTACCTCGAAGCGCATCACCTGGTATGACTCCAAACTTGCAGCCCTGAAATGAAGGTGCAGAGCTGCAGAATGCAAGTGGCAAACCTCAGGTGCACCCTCTTACAAACTGGCCTGCCACCTGCTCCAAAGGCAATATGTATTCTCTACCTGTGCCAAGAAAGGGGCCTACATTCAGGCATGACTATTTGGCGCATCCAACAACACGGCTGAAAATCTGCAGGGTACTAGCCAGCCCTTCTGCAATATCCTCCTCCCCTATGCTTTCTCAGGCCCTCTGCTACACACTCGCCACTGACTTCACCACCACAACTCTGGACATCCTGAACAGCCTTGTAACTCACTCTCCCAACCCATCCTTCACCCCCTTGCCTCACTTGGCCACTCACCCTCCTTCTCCTCCTTTTCCCTTGTCTCACCTGATGAAGTCACTAGAGTTATCTGCTCCATGAAGGTCTCTTCCAAACAGGTTTTCCCTTGCTCACCCAGAACCATCAAGGACATCATTGGCTCTCTTGCCCCTGCACCCACTGATCTCTGTAACCACTCCTTTGCTACTGGTTCTTTCCCCTCCTCCCTCAAGCACACCCATGTGTACCCCCTCCTTAAAAAACTGTCAACAGACCCTACCTGTCCAGGCAACTACCCCCATTCTGGGGAAACTATTGCAGAAGTTGCCTTGTCCCAACTCAACTCTCACACTGAACTTGTTGGTGGTCTCCACGACCATCAATCTGGAGTGCGAGCATCCAGAGGCATGGAAGCTGCTCTTCTGAACAGCCGTGAAGAACTGCTTGCATTCCAACTCCCCAGCTGTCCTCATTCTTCTTTTTCTCGCCTCTGCATTTGACACAGTCAACCACTCCATCCTCATACAAAGGCTCCACGACACCATTGGTATCTCGGAGCGGGCACCAAACTGGCTGACCTCCTTCCTTACTGACTGCTCCTCTCAAGTCATTCTGGGTACCTTCTCCTTTCCTACTTCCTTCTCCACTTGTGGTGTCCACCAGGGCTCTATCCTCTCATCTTGGCTCTTTAACAACTACCTTACTCAGCTGGCACTCCTCATGTCTTCCTTCTCCCCCAACTTCCAGTGTTATGCTGATGGTACACAGCTCTTCAAACTTCCTGCTGACCCTCTTACACCTTCCATCATCCCTCACTGCATTTCTGACATCCAGGCCTGGTGCACTTCTAATGATCTCTGTCTCAATGTCATCAAAATGGAGATCCTTCCCATTGGGAAATATGCCCCTGACTTCTTCCCTTCACTCTGGCCTTCCTTCATGGGCTCTCCTCCTGCTCCTTCTTCTGAAGCCAGAAGCCTTGGAGTCATCTTCCACTCCTCTCTCTCCTTTCTCCCTCACACTCAGGACATTGCCATGACGTCCCACGTTCAGCTCTTTCTTCTCAAAGGAACTCTACCTTTTCTCACCTTCCTCCAGAAGCTCAATGTTACACGAGCCATGGTTCTCTCTAGGCTTGACTATTACAATAGTCGCCTCCTGAATCTACCTCTCTGCAACCCCTCCAGCTAATCCAGAATAGGGCAGCAAGACTTTTCCTTGGCCTCAAGCACAGGGACCGCATCTCTCCTGCCCTAAAAAGTCTTCACTGGCTCCTGAATGCTTCACAGATTAAATTCAAATCCCTCTGTATCATCCACAAGGCTGTCTGGGGCCAGGGACCATTCTATCTGCAACTCTCTCTTACTAAATACGCTCCCTCTAGACATCTGCGCTCCTCTGGCACCAACTCTTTGTATGTAAAGTGTTTAGCTAAACAGAGGGCAGGAGGGCGATCGCTTTCCTCAGCTGGCTCCCTTGTTTGGTACAGCCGCCCGCTCCCTCTTCATCTTGAGCAGGACTTTCTTAAATTCCGGAAGCTCCTCAAGACTTTCCTCCTCCTTCTCCCCTCTCTCCTCTGTTAATCTCACAGTTGCTTGTTTGGTGTTCAGGGCCTTTATGCATCCTTGGGGCCCTGACATCCCACACCAAATCACCCGCAGCTTCTGTCTATCCTCAGCACTTGCCTTGGCTCAACCTCCACCCTGAAGTCTCGCACTTAACTTACATTGCACTTCACCTGCTGCTCACCCATGAGCACCCCAGCACCTATCCCATTCCCCCTCCCTTCTGCTCTTGCACGTTCTGAGCAAAGCATAGTAGGTTCGTCCTCCCCACCCACTGTTTTTAATATTTAATTTATGTATTTTAATAGTTTAACATACCCTTGTCCCCTCCCTGATGCCCTGTGGAGGCTTTGGAACAGTATTTACTTCCTGTATAAGCGCCTAACAAGGGAACAATAAATACATACATGGCCCTCTAGATGCAGAGTGTCTTTAGGAAGTCTTCCTCTCTGCTTCAGCCTACGCAGATCTCTGCATGTGTTCAGATCAGTTATGCCAGCAGGGTGGTGACGTGGGCCGGAGTGGACTGGCCTATGGGGCACTCTGGAAATTTCCTGGTAGGTCTCTGCACCCAGGGCCTCTTTTGTGTGATAGCTTATTTTATTTCCAAATGTTCTCATAGGGAAAGGGTTGGGCTTGTGGAAAATGTGTAGAATGGGGCCGCTTTAAAAATTATTTCCAGGGACCATTTTGGTTCCCAGTCCATCCCTGGACGGACGTGGGGTGGGCTACTATTGATGATGCCTTCTGGGGAGGAGCTTTGGTGTGGGAAAGTATCTTTCAAATTGCGGAAAGTTGCGGGTGCACTGACTGAGGTGTGGAACGCTGGACAGGTGGTCTGCTTCAGAGGAGAGATGGCACAGCTGGCTGTGGACTGATCTCCTGTTTGATTCACTGTAGCCACAGGATCACTTTGAATAAATAAATGCACATGGAATACAACACCATTTTCATCTATGGAAAGAGAAAATGACACGCTAAACGGTGATATAATGAATCACGCACTTTTTGCCATCCTGTTTCAGAACCACAGCATGGCATATATGTGGCCTGCTCTTTCTTGGATTGATGGAATTGATCCAGTAGGATGCAGTCAGAAATATGGTGCAGAAAAGTGCAATGGAATCGCTGATAATATCTGGCAGAGATTCATCGAACTGCCTGAGCACAGTCCTTCAGACCCAAAACAAAGCCCAGCCCCCTAAATGATTCTAAAAGCGTGGTTGATTCCTCACGACGGACCAGGTACGCCCAAAACAGGGTTATCCTTTTACTTTGCCACTGGCACAACTTTTTTGCATATTTGCATATATTTTAAACGTACCCACTGGTATGGAATTATTTGTATTACTCTTGAACCATCACATATTTTGTGGATGCCTAGCATAGCCAGGTGGGCAACTGTAGATTTACTTGGCTCTTGCAAAGTTTTGGGGTTCGACAAATTGCACGCCAGCTCCCAATTTTACATAACTGAGAAGGACACTTGCGGGGGTGCTATCCTGAGCTTTCTTTGATATTTTTGCCTTCCAAGGTGAAGGTGGAGTCTCAGGCGGAAAGTGGTGCTGCTAAACAGAGACTCTTTTAACATATGTTCGGCTGCTAAAAAGATACTGGGCCTCATTACAACCCTGGCGTTGAGGGGTTAACGGCGCCGTAAAAGGCTGCGGCGCCGTTAAACCCTTAACGCCCGATTCACACTTTAACGCCTGCTTTTTGCAGGCGTTAAAGTCTATCCCGCTAAGGGACCTTGGTGCTAATTACGGCACCGTAATTTACGGTGCCGTAATTAGCGCCTTCCCCATTCCCATTGAGCCCTATGGGCCAAAAATGGGAATGGGGAAGGGGCCATGGTGAATAGGGATTTACCGCCCCGCCAACCTTGGAATGGGGCGGTAAATCCGCCATCCACCATGGCGGAATCCGGCATGGACCATGGTGCTAATAGCACCATGGTCCAACGCCAGGGTTGTAATGAGGTCAACTGTTAGTGATTATGCCTGGGTTCCTTTCAGGCCTTGCGAGTGTGTAACATGAAAAACAGGCACATGTATGCTTCTTCAGTTCACAGTGGCCAAACCTTCCAGCAGCTGACATGTGATTGGCCCATCCTTCAGGGAAAAGTACCATGTACTTCTAATGTGGACATAAAGGGGGTGAGCAGTAGTACCTGATGGTAGTTTCCTTTTAAAAGCTGTATTGGCGCTATGGACACGCTTTCCTACTATATAGCTGTCTATTGATGCCCCTTACCTTCCTAATCAAATATAAAAAGCTAAGAGAAAATATAGCAATGAACTACAAACAGGTGGCTAAAGTTAAATTAATCTTTGGAAGCATTGGGGGACACTTTAAAAGGGGCTCCGATCGATGTAGTCACATACAAAGTGGAAACCTGTTTTTGGTGGCCAATCCTGCTTCCAAAGACTGGAAGCAGCTTACAAATTGAAAGGGACATTCTTGATCACAACAGGCAGGTTCCCTGCAAAGGATATATTGCTAGCGTTTCTAGAAATAAAGTTATGCTACAGGTCATATTGGCCTTTCTTGGAATAGAAATGTGAATCCATTTGAGGATGAACAGATTCACTGTGACAAATTTACTTCATGAGTTTGGTAGCAGAGCAACTGTCCCCTTTTGAACTTGAGACGGTGCCAACATAAAGATAAACCTATAGGTTGTACAGCGATCCATGAAGGGATTACATAATCCACCGTATCCGTCCCCTCTGGCTTTCCACTCGGCCTGCAGGTGAAAGAGACATCTCTGCAGCAGGCTTCTGACTTTGAGGATGCAACCACAACACATGGGTCCAGCCCCCCTCCACCCCCAAGCCATCTATTATTTTCTTTGTGAGACAACTGGCACCTCTCTCAGGTGGGGAGACGGGCTTCCCCAGGGGCTAGGGCTAGAGGGTAGAGGGGGGCACTTGTAGCTAGATTGCCAAAAGTAGTTGTGGACACACCGGTTCCCGCTGTTTGTGGAAATAAAGGTGGTTTCCACTTATGCAGCTGAGCATTATGGCTATGTGCTGTTACCTGGGCATTTGATTTATTTGTTTATTTATTGGGTGTTTATAATGTGCCTATACAGCAATTTGGCGATTCAAGGTGTAACAAGACAAAAGAAGGGTTGGTGGGGGGAACAGAGAAAAACAAAAACAAAAATGGTCCTATTAGGCCTTGCCGCATTCGGATTGTGCAAGTGCAGTATCAAGAAGTCCGGGGAAAGTAAGTGGGAGGGGGAGTGCCGGTCAGAGCAGAATGCACTAGTGCTAAGGAGGGAAAGGAAGAGCAGCTAGGAGTGGCGAGTGTGCATTTGCTGGGGTGGGAAGAAGTGGGGAAAGAGGGGGGGGAGAGGCCCATAGGTTAGATGAGTGCTAAGGGGAGGCCAAGTGGACAAGTGCCAGGGAAGCAGAGATTATAGGGGAAGAAGGTCCACGTGCTAAGTGAGAGGGACAGGGCTGGATGGGCACAGTGGGGTGCAGGGCCAGCCAGGCTAGTCCAGGGGGAGGAAGCCCGGAAGGGCAAGTACAGAGGTAGACTGGCCATGGAGGGCCTGGTACCCTTTATGAATCAGCAGGAGCCAGGCATGTTGGGGATCCTAATTCACATTACAAAGTAATATATATTTCCCTTTTGAACCCTGCTAGCAATCAACAAGAACTTTTTTCGATCATTCACACACTTGCAAAACCCAACATGTAGTGCCAAACCATCTTTTCAAATAGCTAATGATTTCAGTGACGTCTTCATATCTAAAATAAAGGGCGGTTACGAAAATGTACAGAATGAAATCATTTTGACGCCCCTGTGGATTCACCTGAGCCTGGTTGGACGAAGTCCGAATTTTCTTTTCACAAAATAAAGGAGGAAATTGTTCTTTCGTTACTAATAGGCTTGAAACTCATTCAAGCCGGATCAGAGGTATTACCAGCTATTACTGCTAGTCACCTTGCCATCCCATATTTAACATGTTTATCGCCATGGCGTCTAACATTACCAATTTAATTCATATGTCACTTGTTCAGGGTGTGGTTCCAATTGCCTTGAAAACGACTTCAATTACCCCTCTACAGAAAAAAAAATTATTTCGATCCCGGTATGTGCAACAACTGTATCATCCTATAGCAGTGCTACCTTGGATAGCTAACATTCTGGAAACATTAGTCTTCATGTTGCAGAGCTAAGTAAAAAGGTATAAGGTCATCAGCCCTCTGTAGGATGGGTTTCATCCTGAATATGGCACTGAAACTGCATTAACAAATGTTTGGGATGAGATACTAGCGTGCTAACGAAGGTTAGGTGTATCTTTCGGGAATGGTGGATTTACCCGCTGCCTTTGATACAGTGGGCTACAAGATCCTACCTGCCTGCCTCAAAACTGCAGTTGTGATTTCAGATGATGCACTCAACTGGTTCTGCTGTGTCCTTTCGGTTAGGGTTAACACAGTTAAGGTTAGGGCTTTCATCTTCAGACCTATTCGTCTGATTTGTGGTGTCCCTCAGGGGTCACAATTGTCACTCCTAACATTTAACCTTTGATGATTTGATGATTATCCACAAAGCGGGTTTGCCTTTTCATTCATATGCAGGTGATGCCCAAGGGCACGTGAGAGCCACTAGCTCTGTAGAGATTTTCCACCAACTTGTGTCATGCCTGAATGAGGGGAGGCACCGGATGCTGCTTAACAGCCTTCAATTAAATCCATGAAAGGCAGAATGTACATTGGGGCCGAGACATTTTGTTGAAAGACCTTTATTGGTCACTCCTACCTCCCTCGTTATTTGGTCTTCATGCAGTCTTTCCCAACAAAGTAAAACAATGTTGCTGTTGGGATGCTGAGAGGACCTTAATTCATCAAGCAAAGGAAGTAGTTAGGACCACCTTCGTCAATCTCTGGCTGCTTAAACCGGCCCCCCCCTTTATTCCCCGGGATGACCACGCGATTCTTCTTCTATGCATTTAATTATCACCTGCGCCCAGATGCAGTTCCCTCTGACGGGTACTTTAAAATTATACACATTAGAATTATGCCGAATCAAATCGAATACAGCCACCTCCTTTATTGGGAGCTCGGGTCTATCTTCCTACTACAGATGAGTGCGTGTTACTAGGATCTAATGGCCAACTTCCAACTACTGCACTACACACTACTCACACCACCCAACATTGTTCGCTCAATCTTTCCCCTCATTAAGTGTGCAGGAAGGAATGGTGCTTTGAAGTTCTCTGCTTTCAACTTTTCACAGGCAACTCTTGGTTCCGGCACTTCTGTCAGTGGGCTTGCAGACCCAGATTATCCTTCCTGGTTTAGCAGGAGGGATGTTTCAATCATTATCTGGCGAACAGGCCTACACACTTCGTGGGCATGCTTGAGCACATCTTGGGGCAATCACATAACCATGCAGACACTAATTCCAGAACCACACAATCAATATGCTAGAAACTGCCATCACAGAAAATTGCTTGACTTCCTCTGTTCACAATCAACGTTCATTGGACCCACTGCCAATGGTTACACATGCACCCCTATTACCACACTCATACACCCTCCCTTTCAAAACACTTGTACTCTTCCAGTTGTTTGTCCCTTTTTTATAATCTACTCCTTCTTCTCCAACTCTTTTTTTTATATAACCATTTTATTGATTTTTAAAGGACAAACATAACTGGCAGACATATATCAGTGCTTGGTTTCTTAACAAGATACCGTTCACAATGTTCCTGGCACAGCAGTTAGAGCAATAGATTGGTATAAATATGTCCTCCACAATTCAAGACCAAGTGGGGGCAGGGCCTGCTGAATTACTTGTGTCCTTGCCCTTACGGGTTGGCCGTCAGCCTGTCATTTGCCAAGTACTTATGGTGCCCCGTGTTTCCCGACCTGAAAATCATGGCGGTTTGCTAGGACAGAGTCGCTTCGGCCTCATTTAAGCAGTTACAACGGCCAGTGGAAGGTAGCCCAAAGGTGGTGCCGCTGCCTAACAGTTAATGCAACCTCATATCTCACCCACTTCCTCCCACTTGACCCACACTTTCTGGAATTTTTGAGGACAGTTTCTGGCATTGTATATTCCCCTCTCCAAGGACATGCACAAATCCATCTCAGCAGACCACTGGCCCAAACTTGGATAGGTCAGTGAACTCCAATGTGTTGCGATAAGCCTTTTAGCTAGCCCCAGAGATGTAAGTGTTTTTTCATATTTGGTAAACTCTGTCTCTCCCCATATACCTAATAGTGCCGGTTTGGGATCGGTCAGGACCTGGGAGCCTAGGATCCCGGACAACTTGCTGAGACACTTACCCCAAAATGCCTGTATTCACACACGTTCCTACCATGAGTGAAAAATGTGTGAAAAAAAGGTGCCGCCCTACATTCCACACCACAGGCAGTTAGAATGAGTGAGCGTATAACTCCAAGCAGACGGTAGGCCAGAATCCGTGCTAGGATCTTGTTCTCTCCATTAATGAGTGATTTGGGCCTGTATGAAGCACATTCTTCCGGCAGTTTCCTGGCCTTTGGCAGAACTTCTATGTGCGCTTTCCTCAGGTCTGGGGGAGAGTGCCCTCCTTTTTGCTCTGCAGGAAAAGTCGGTGCATAGGCCCAACAGTTGTGTCTCCGAGCCGCTTCCAGGTCTCCACTGGGAAGCCATTGTGCCCCGTGCTTTCCCGATTGGACTTCCTGTAGTGCAGCCGCCAGCTCCTCATCCGTAATATCAGCCTGTAGCCCGAGTGCCTGCTGCATCGTAAGGCGAGGCAGTGTCACAGAGTCAAGAAATCTGGATGCACCCGACGTCTCAGTTTCGCGTGGAGGGGTATATAGTGTTTCGTAGAAGGTGGTGAATTCCTAGTGGCTTCTGCAAACTTTTCCCCTTGTGTGTCCCGTATGGTGTGCATGCACCCTCTTTCCCGGTTTCGCCTTTCCAGATACGCTAGTGCTCTCCCCGCTTTATCCCCGGTCTTGTAAATCTGACTTCTGACCGGCCAGAGAGCCGATCCGGCATTATCTAAGGGCACATTTTGCAACACTTCCTGTGCCATGACTAGTGCATCTTGTGAGGCCCAGGAACCAGTTGCAAGGAACCGTTCCTCCACCTCAACGGCCAGTGCTTCAGCCTCATCCACGTCCCTAGTATGCTTAGCCCTTATGGCCGCTGTTAGTGATATTGCCTACCCTCTCAGCACCGCTCTATAGCCCTCCCAGAGTGTGACTGGGCTGTCCACTGACCCTTTGTTTGTATTGAAGTATTCAGATGTTTTCTGGGATAACCCTTCTATCATTGGGGACCCCAAGGTAATATGTGTTGAGTCGCCATGTTGCCCTTGGCTTCTCCCGCCCGCTCTTTAGCTGAGATACCCTGGCTAGAAAACGCGCAGCTAAGAGCCTATGTGAAATTGGCTGGGGGATAAGAAAGTAGTCGATGTGGGACATACAACCGTGTGCATTGGAAAAAAAAAGGAGTACCCTGCTGTTGTTCCATGCAGCATTCTCCAGGCATCGACCAGCCCCATCGCTGAGGTGAAAGAGCGCAGCTTAGTGGTGTGGGTTGGGTGTCTGCTGCCTGTGTGCGTGCGGTCTAGCTCCAGATCCATGACATCATTGAAGTCTTCACCCAACACCCACATGTCCACCTGAGTTTGTATCATCAAGGCTTGAATGTCATTCAATAAATCAAGTGTGAGTGGTGGAGGAGCGTAGACCGCCATAATGCCCTAAGTAGCTCCCCACAGTTCCCCTTTTACCAAAACAAATCTGCCCCTGGAGTCCGATCTCACCTCCTTAAGTTGAAAAGAGGTCCTTTTGTGTATGAGTATCAGAGCCCTGCGTGACCCCCTAGAGAATCCTGCGTGGAACGCAGTTGCATAGTTAGTATTTTTAAAGAGGTGTCAATCTGTCCCAGCAAGGTGTATTTCAGTCAACACCACAATATTTGGGTTATACCTGTTCAGGAATTGGAGCACCAACCAACGTTTGATGCTGGGGCCTAGCTGATTAAAGTTCCACGTAAGTAGGGAGACCGCTTCTTTCTTTGGCATTAAACCCTCTAGTGTGCAGCATAAGCATGTTGAGCTTAGCCCCGGCATCTGCCCCGCCTCACAACCACCACATATTCCATATCTCTTCCCACACTGTGCCATTGTATACCAAGCAAGATTGCCACCAAACACCCCCTCTTACCTCCCCCAACATTTACAAAACGTAACTCCCTGCAACCTGCTGTCCAGAACAATACCACCTGCTTCCCTCACTATATTTCCCCCCAAATTGAAGCACCTGTAACCCGAACTGTGCGCCACGCTGGCACACAATAACAAGATAAAACATCTGCACGGTGTCCTCTGTTGCCGCAGACGTGAGTCGATGTTCATGGTCAGCAGCTGCCAATATTCAGTTCCCCTTGCGACTCCCATCTATGTGGGAATCATGTGTGACTATCATCGGTCATCCATTGTCCTCCTTGTCCTTCATGGTCTTTGCAGGTATGGATTGTTCTGACTCTTGTGATTCTAACAGGATCGGGGGCTGGCCGATTTCCGGTTCTTATCTTGGTCGCCCTCCCGGTGGTCGTGGTATGGGTCCGGTAAGGATCTGGGTCTCTAGCCACTCCCACGTTTCTTTCAGGTATAGAACAAGTGAGTGACCCCCCTCATGGAGCGTATTTTATACTCAGTGACTGTAGCTTCTTTTTTACAGAGTTAAATCATTGGTGTGCCTTTTGAACTGCTCTGGTGTAGTCTGGGTATAATCCAATGCAGTAGCCATTGTAGGTAATGGGGCTGGTTGCACGAGCCCTCTGCAGTATGGCATCCCTGTCCCGAAAATTCAGGAGTCTAGAAATGATTGTGCACAGGGTAGCCAGTCGGGATTCTGTGCGCCCGTTCGATTGAAAATACTGGGGATAGCTTCGTTTGGGGCAACTAGTTTGTTGAGCCATTGTTCGCGGAAGAGTTCTGCACTGGGCCCTTCCTCCTTTTCCGGTACCCCAAGGATATATATATTGTTACAGCATGCTTGCCCCTCACTGTTTTCTGTCTGGTTTTCTAGGTGTGTTAGTTTTTGGGTGACCACACACAGTTGCTTCTCCAGTTGCTTGATGGCATGTTCTGAATACGAGAACGTGTGTTCTGTCTCTGCTACTCTCAAGGCCAGGTTACAGAGATCCTGTCACAGGAAGGACACCTTGGTGAACAGACCATCTATCTTTTCTTTCAGGAACGATCTGGATTCTCTAATGGCCTTCATGATGTCACTGAGGGAGACCAGCGGGTTTAGTGACCCATCACCCATGTCTGCTGTCTCCTGGATACGAATCGTGGATGATTGAAAGGCCCCCACAGTGAATTGGTCTATCTTGCTCTGCTTTTAGATTTGTCCTTGACCATTGCGTGACACCGGTTCAGTCCCAGTGGTGACTGCCCCTTCTCTGTTACAACCCTTCTGAGTGCACCCGATTGCAAATTGGGGATCCAATGATGGTGGGGACCCCTGCTAGCGTTGGTGCCCTTGTGGCTGCATTCCCTCGCCTGTTGCCAACTTCTCCTGAACCCCAGCACCATGGCGCAAAGACCCTGTGGTGTCACTGCAAACTTCAGCCCCGGAGCCACAGATGAGGTCTATCAGGTTGGTCCCAATGTTTAAATCACACCAGGCGCTATGCGGTTGGTCACAATGGTTGACCACTATAGGACCCAGTCATATGGATATGGCGGTGCTTGTCCACCATCGGTACCCTCCGTGAGGGTATTCTCACTTCTTTTACCTTTGGACCATCCCTACTGGAAACTTCGGTCCCAAACGCTACTACTCTTGGGTCTTGTGGTGCATTGTCAGCTTCCGTCCCGGGGACTGAGGTGAGGTCTGTTGCTCAAATCTTCTACATAACCATTGCCTTCATTGATCGGGGGGGCATGAGGGGTCCCGGAGCCTGTTGGCACATGGGCAATCTCAGTACTTCACGCCCGTGTCAGTAGGGCTTAGCCTCTCCAAGCCCATATTGTGAGTGGGCGTTGTTGTCTTATCTTGTGATGGTGAGCATCCGGTATGGACGTGTCTCCCCCGCTCTGTATGGTGTTTTGCCCAGGGACTTGGGGCAGGCGGCATGCTCCTTGTGTTGCCGGGTTCATCCGCCAGGTCCCACTTTGCACGTCACTAGGGGAAAGGCACTTGCCACGACTCCAGCAAACGTCTTTACCCCTGCTGGGCACACCTCCACCCAATGGCGAGGCTCATATTGTACAGTGTTTCTGCCGTAGTCCGGTCTAGGACCTCCCTTGGGGGTGCGGTGCCACCGCTGTGTAGTCTGGAAGCCCGTTCCAGCTCCCTGCCTAGCACGAAGCTTGTAATCCACACAACCAATGAAGCGCAGCCCAAGAAGGCACTGTTTGCCACGCTGGTTCAGGACAAGCAACCGTTCTCGGGTTTTAGAGCCCCGATTTTTTGCAGGATTGGAGTGGGCTGTGGTCGCCCTCTTCTGCCACCAGAAAATGTGGAAAACCCAGAGTCAAACCTTCGGGGAACCAGGATATATTTAGCAGGATGTAGGTGGCCACTCTGCAGTGAGCGAGGCTCACGTCCGCATCAGCCTGCTGCACAACAGCACCCCCTATTCTTCTACACTCTTAACTGTAAACTTGGTTTCTCTTACCCAGAAACCATATCTTGGTTCCCCGGGGCAGGGGCAGAGTACAGCACTATTCGTACAAGCCTCAGAACTGTAAGACATCCATGGGTGATCATGGATGCAATAAAAAAAGTCTGTAAACATTGCACAAAATAATAGGTTTGCAACATGTGCCGTACATTGCACTGACAAACGGGAAATGCTAAATGTTGCAGTGTTTCTGCCTAAATCTGATTTCCCATTTGGGGCTCTCGGGCTCTCCGTGGGGAGCCCAAGAGCTCCAAATGGGAAATCAGCTGTAGGCAGAAACACCGCGGCATGTAAACACAACCGCGTTGTGTTTCTGCCTGCCTTGGCTTTCACTTTGGGTCTCCGGTGCTCCCCAAGGGGAGCACCGGAGACCCAAAGTGATAGCCACAGCAGGCAGAAACACAACACGGTTGTGTTTGAAAACGCTGCGGTTTTTCTTTCCGAGTTTCTCAGGCTCCTCCAAGCCAGAGGAGCCTGAGAAACTTGGAAAGAAAAACCGCAGCGTTTGCAAACACAATAACGTTGTATTTATGTGTGCGGTAGCTTCAAAAGCGACCGCAAACATAAATACGTTTTTAAAGCTGCGGTTTTATTTGTAAGTTTTCCGGGCTCCTCCAGCCCGGAAAACTTAGAAAAAAAAAACCGCAGCTAGTGCTTATTTTTTAAAAAAAATAAATAGCACTTACCGAGATTCAGCTGCAGCTTTCCTGCTCTGGTCTCCGGTCCCCGTCCTCCGCGTACAGCACCAATGAAGGAAACGCCACCCAGCGGTAGCTTTTGTTTACTACAGCTGGCTGGCTTTTCCTTCATTAGTGCCGCAAAAGCAAAAGCCAGCACAGGCGGGCATCCATTTCACAAAATGGATGCGCCCATGTGCTTGCTTTTGCGAATTTTGAGCTTGAATAGCTCAAAATTTTACATAGGAAGCTTTTTAAAAAAAAGTGCTAGTATTTTTTTTTTAATGTTGCCTTTCTATTTTTTAAATAAAATTTTTAGCTGGACTACCCTTTTAATCCTAAAACCTATTCCTTTTTACTCAATGGTGGGGTGGGGGCCGGATATGAAAGGTTTGCATACCACTGTGTTAAGGCAACAGCTCTGTAGACATGGATGCACTAGCTGTTCCCTATGCAGTCCTGAAGCTCATGCATCCAAGGTACCCAGTGCCAATGGATTGGGCAGGGAAGGTTGCTATGGCAGATGCCCATGCTACACCAGCACCATGTGCCCCAATGGCACTGGGATGCCTGAGGAGTCAGCGGATGGTGCTAACAAGGGGCAAGAAGGCAGTGAATGTATGGAACCATATAGCAGGGCTATGGAAAGAATACAGGTCATAGAGGGATGCCAGATAGTCCAAGAGGAGCGTGCATGGCAGCAGGTGGGGGCTGTGCGCCACAGGAGGCTGCCATGGTGAGGCTTGCTTCCTCCACAGGCAAGGTGCTATCCCCCCAATAAAACGCTGACAGCGGCCATGTGTGAGATATTTCCGTCGATGTTCACACAGCATTCCAACACATAGGGCCTCATTACACGGAAGGCGGTGATCCAGGGTGCTATTAGCACCCTGGACCATGCCAGTAAATTATCGGCACCGCCTTGGCGGTAAGGGGATTTACCGCCCCATTCCAAGGTCGGTGGGGCGGTAAATCCCCCTTCCGCCATTGCCCTTCCCCATTCCCATTTCTGCCCCATAGGGCTCTATGGGAATGGGGAAGGCGCTAATTACGGCACTGCAATTTTGCGGTGCCGTAATTAGCTCCGAGGTCCCTTAGCGGGTTGGTTTTTAACGCCTGCAAAAAGCAGGCGTTAGAGCACCAACCCGCTAAGGGACCTCGTAGTACGGCGGTAAGGGTTAACGGTCACCGTTGCCCTTACCGCCGTCCGTGTAATGAATCATGTGCTAGTTACTGCAGGCGGTATTGTCCCCATGGAGTGAGTTCTGCATGTGATATTTTCTGCATGCAACCTTTTCCATTGATGAGGGTGAACCGGAACTAAATGAGGAACGTGAATGACCACTTGCTTATCGCCGCACTGGCACACTCACAATTATGGCCTTTTTGAGAAATGTTACCGGTCCATTCTGCTTTCTAATGGACCTTTTTTGGGAGAAAATATAATCAATTGCAATTTAGCGATGTGTCCGATTTGTCTGTGTGAAGCCTATTTTATGAGCTAATCCGGTCTCGTATATATGTATATCCAGCCCAACACTGTGTGCACGGGTGTTGCTACACCGACGGTGTGGTCAGGAAACAGTGGTGATCTCAGGTCAAGTAAATAAATGAATTTATAGAAAACGTCATTTAAAAAAAAATATTTTATACTGTAATTAGTGAAATTTTTTCTGGTCCAGCAATTATTCCAGATCGGATTTTTGACAGAGCATATCAGCATACTTGATTTGGATCAGGTTAGGGAACTAAACATGTTTCCATCCTCTCCTGTAACCACATTTCCCGAAACATTTGTATTGTTGGAGCCTGCGCTGGGAGTAGCTGTAATCTGTAATGCTTTAGGAGTGGCTGATATAGCGCCTAATGGATATTCTGGAAAAGACACCTGATGTCCAGAAGCAAGGATTGCACGCGGTCAGTTAGGCATGCTGCCTTTTAATTCAACAAGCCCTATTCAATGAATACATTGAATCAATAAGTTGTATTTAATGAATGCAAATAATTCAACTGAACAAAGCATAAAACCCAACAAACATCATCAATAAAAACTTGCTGAGAAACAGAAAAGAAAATCTCAAATTGTGGTCTTTCACTAAACAGACGATAAGGAGTGTGAGCGCGAGTACAATTGGTTCTATTCCAAATTGTCGCATGCTGCCTTTTAGCCTTCGTTTGGAGGCTTTCGACCCCTAAATCCAACCACAATTACAAAGTTTTTCTCTGTAATAATTCAACAAAGGAGACCTATTTTACTTGAAAGGCTCCATGTGCCGAAAAAAGGAAACTCTCAAAGATGTTCAACAATAAAAGACATATTTCTCCCTGTCCTCATCGTGGTCAGCTGACACGCTTTGAGTGTTTTCATACTGGACGGACTAAGGGTGGGACAAATTATGGCCAGCTGAGCAAAATCTGCTAAACCTTCTCATGTTTCGCACTTCCGCTACTTCATGGTAAAACCTGAATTTGGCAGACCGAAACTGCAGCCTATTTCATGGGAATTCGGCAAGGAAATTCACCTAAATTTGTAGAATGCCATCTCAAAAAAATATTCAAGGAAGATTAAGAGGATTTCCTGCCAAATTCTTCTTCTGCTGCTGCATTTCTCGCAGGCGTGTTAATAGCTGCACCTTCTACTTGCCCATTGATTCCATGGTGGAGATCTCTGATGGAGGAACACTCTCTACATAAACTCATGAGGGCCAGTTCAGATACACGTTTAAACATAAGACGTGAACACATAAGGGGTTCAACATATTGCATTTTTCTAAATTTAGAGCTCAAAATAATGGATTTCATAACAGGTAACAGGTAGTTTGCGTGGCTGGTAGGCACGGACGTCATTTCACCAAAATGCCAGGGGTAGCGAAAGTGACATCTCACAACCCTTGCCCCCCTGATGACATCACAGGAAGTGATGTCATTTGACCCCACCCCAACGTGATATTGTGGGAAACGATGGAACACGACCTTTCACCCGTTGACAAAACAGGAAGTGGCATCACATAGCATTGTACACTACGAAAAATATGGTTACGATATCACTATAATGTGATGTACATTTCATACAAGAATGGATCGCCATATGTATCGTTAAGATCAGTGTGTATAGGCCCATATTACCAAATTACTGTGAATGCAAGCAGACGTCCATGACCAAATGATAATGATGTGTTATATAGCATTTACGATGAAGCGCTTTATATAGAAAACATATAAACCCAATATCACTCAACCTGTGTTGATACTCATTTATCGACCTCAGAAGGATGAAAGGCTGAGTTGAGGCATTTAAGACCGACTAAATCAGTGACTAACCCCCTAAAGTGTGACTGAAATAAGCCTTTAATGAGTCTGGCATTTATTGTACAGAATTCCAGAAAGACACATTATTTGGTATTCCTATTCTTTCTTATTTAGGGCCACTGCTGAAAGTGTTAGACTTGTGGCACTCCTGTTCTTATTGTTCTTATTTTTTTAAGGGGCCTGAACAAGAAAGCCAGCCAAGAGCCACATGTTGCTGGCCACAGCCCAGGAGCATGCATTACAAAAAATAAAAAAATAAAAAAATAAACTTTTTTTTTGGTTTTATTTTTAGAGGTCGCAGTTGCGACCTCTGGCAACCCCTAAATAACGTCCCTGCTGGTAGGGGAGGTGTGAGGAGGAAGTGCGGAACTGGCACTTACGACAAATGGCGAGGGTCTGGGAGGGATTATGGACTCTCCAATTAAGTTACATTAAAAAATGAATTACTTTGTAAGGCAACTCATTTACATGTAACAGCAATTACTCGAACAGGAAGTCACAAACCATGCACTAATATTGTAGGCTGATACTTTAGTGGTCTTTTTTGTGTTTTCATTTGACCCACAGCCGCCACTGCAAAAGTTGTCGTCTCTACTGCACACGCACCTTAATATTTAAAAGAGATTTGCCGCAACCAGGAATTCAAGTATATTTGAAAAGAAATGCATTTCCATTCTTCACTTGCACGTTTCTCAGTCTCGCAGCGTGAGAATCATAAGTGTAATTATTTTTTTACAGTAAGAGCATTACAAATGTAATTATATTTTGCTTTAGGGACCATGTACATTACTACATTCTTTTCAAGGTTTGTGGGGTGCACTCTTTGAGGATTCAAAGTTAAAAGCTGTAAAAATTAAAATTGTGTGCTTTGTCTTCAACACTTCAGCTCGCAGCGTAGCAGCATCCAAGAACCTCTTACAATTAAGTTTATATTAATGAGAGGAGTTTCCAGAATGCCCCTTTCCCTCATCGCAGAAGCTTCTTTTGTTTCATGTGCAGGAAAATGTAGCTATTTGAGACAGAAGGAGAGTGAGGGAGAAATAGAGAACGCACCAATTTAAGCTGGTCATGACTTCCCACTGCGCTCAGTTTCAAGGGTTTTGTTGCGTTGAAACTGCTCAACTTAACTGTACCTTATCAAATGTTTTTTCAGTGAATTTCAAGGATTTTGTTAGATCAATAGTTTTTTACAGGCCACTAGCCATGGCCTCGGCCGTGTCCGCTATACATGTTCTTCCATATTTTTCTTTTGGACCCACTATGTATGTCTTTCGTCTCCACTAGCCAGGGCCTACAGCTGTGTCCACTGCATATTTAAAAACACTACCAGGCCGCTAGCCACGCATGTTCTTTGGCCATGCCAGTGGCCGCAGGCTTCAGCCGCATCCACTGTACATGTTCCCCAAAATGTCCCTTTTGAACGCACTAGGTAGCAACACCCTTTGGCGGTGTCCACTATACATGCCTTTTGGGCCCTCTATCCAGGACCTTCGGCCGTGGCTATTACACCTGTATTTTCGCCGTGCACAATGTATATTTTAAAATGCTACCAGGCCACTAGCAATGTGACCATGGCTCATGGACACGACCTTCAGCCATGTCCACTATACATGTTCCCCCAATATGTTTCTTTTGGACCCACTCGTGGCCATGGCTTAACAGGTCTTTCGGGCCCACTAGCCAGGGCCAGTGAGCACAGACTCGGCCGTGTCCACTGGATATTTAAAGGGATGTTACAACTTAAACCCCAAAGGCGCAGGAACTGGGAGTTAATGTTAACCTTAGGGTTCATGCTAAGGAAGCAATTGGATAATTTCAAACATCATTATGAAACAGAACACAATTAGAGCAAATATATGAGGCTGACAAAGCAATTTACGAGAATTCAAAAATAAAAATTGCATTTAATAGTAAACGCCTAATAAAGTTTCTATGCTAAGTGTTGAAAACAGTCCAGGGACCATCCATAAATGACAAACCAAATGGAAACAGAGTACAAACAAATAACACACAAAAACAAATTCCAGCAAATTGAGAATAACTACAGAAAAAAGTTTTTTTTGGGTTAAACAAGAAAATACAGAATTGCTGAATTCATCTGAAGGCCCAGGGATCAATCATCCAATGGGTAGTAGTTGGTTGACGTTACATTAAATGTTTTGGCATTGCATAGTTTGATACGCCTTCCTCAGGGCCAATAATTTCAGTGTCAATGTCATAATTTATTAACACAACCCAGTGTGTTTCAACACGCCCTCTGCAGAGCCATCAACTTGCCTGCAATATGCCCCATGTCAATTAAGCTGAATAGATATGCTCATTGGTCTCCTAATTAAGAGGAAACAAAAAGGCTGTTAACGCCTTAACTGTACAACGTAGCTACCAATAGTTAAATACTAATAATTAAGCTTCAAAAAGCACTCACGAGTCAATCCAAAACCATACCAATTACAAACTTCTAGGGCCCTAAATTGCCCACTGGCATCATATGTGTTAACTGATTAGTGTTCCACATTGAACCGCAAAGAACTGTTTCTAAAAGTGTAAACAGTAATATGACTAATCAGAGCGTGGTCATTATCATATAGAGCTGTGGTAGAAAGCAAGGAAATGCTTAGCCTCATTATCTTAAAAAATATATGCACTGGATAACCTAAATCGCTGGTTGAACATGTGAGGTAACCTTAATAGCAAAAACGGAAACCTAAATGGAAATAAAACTGGAGACTCTTACCTCGTTCATTACAGAAACGGCATGGAGTGTGTCGATCTATCTGGACAGTGAAAAAACGCTACATCTGCAGAGACATTATGTTGACGCATCATGGTCACAGAAAAACTGTGTAAAAACACGCCCAACCTCACAAAAGGATATGTTGGGAGAGTGACTATCCTGCATGCAGGCGGCCATATTGAAATGCCAAACGAATATTTCTTGTTGACAAATATAACAACCTGAACTAAAATACTACTATGCAAATACACATAATGATTAAGGCACTACTTTGTAATTAGTTCATTATCCCTGTTTTACATTTTTGTTAAACAACCATCATGCCACCAGTTATAAAAATATGAAAATACATCCATATCATATAGAGCAAAATAATTCAGGTATGGCGGCATTATACAGCAATTTGACCGAAAAGTCAAAATATATTGGTGGCAGGTTAGCATAAATCACTGAAGTCTATAGGCAAGATCACTCAGCTTGTTGTTGAGGCATAGGGGGAAAATCTCCTACTCATGTCAACAAAGAAACATCCGATATTCAATACTCAAATTAATTCATATACAGGCAATTGACGTGCAGAGATTCAGCATAGAGAGTCAACAAATGCATATTTACAGAAACAAACATTCTGAAATTCTGATTTTTGAGAACACAATACTGTTTGACAAATGCAAACAGAACGATTATTTTATAAAGGCCGGAGTGGCTCACTGAGGCCATGGATATGGGTTTGTAAACAATGGATCCATTGCATCTCTTCAGGAAGGCGGACATTCTCCACATTAGTGCCCATTGTCACATCAATTCTATTAAAGACACAGAGGTGAAGGACTATGCTTTCTCACAACTTTACTGTTCGAGCAGCATTATTAACACACAATAATAACAATAACTCAGAAAGCGAAGAAAGTACTAGTCCCATCAGTTTATAGTCTTTTGTAGTTCTTCTGTTATTTGAGTTTAAAAGCATGTGACATTAACAACCAATCACCATAGTTCAGAGTCCATACCTATACATTTATTCCACCATGTTGATTCCTCCTCTATCTTTGCTGCTCGGGCAGCCAGTTAAGTACTTATCTTTGATATGTGGTATTGTGATTATTGAAAATTACAATGTTATTGAGCATTATGTGAGTGTAGTGTATGGCAGGACATATCCGCAGAGTTCAAAATTGACAAGTGATTTCGAATGGTTGCAACGGGACAGAAAGTTCAGGTGACCACAAGGCTCATTGTCAGAGCACTTTAGTCACGGAAGTGTGAGGAGCACGACAGGGACCTTATGAAGTTCCGGTGGTCACCGACTACGCTTCAGTGACATCACAGAGCCCAGAGAGTGTCAGAGAGCGTAGCACATATTAGATTAATGTTAACAGGATAACTTTAACAATTTCACAACGAGCGATCGATCGTGTGAAGGAGATCAGCTGATCAGCTTCAGGGAACACGGAGCATGAGAGGTTCCCATAACAACACGGGACAAAACCGTGTGCAACGCGGATTGACAGGACAGCACCACCTAGTGGCCAAAGAAAGCATATTAGCCGAAAACAGGCTAATAGGGTATTCAGAGCCTCCAGAGCGCTAAATAAAACAGACTCTTTCCTAGATACCTGTGATTATAATTTTATAGTGGCATTATTGTCCCCAAACAAGGACAACATGTCCAGCTCCAATGAAGAGGGTAGAGCTCAGGTGAGCCAGAAAAGATTACAACCCGGCATGGGAGAAATATTAAACCAGGCCCTGGGTCACAGTATGGGGCACAGCTCTCAACAGCTGGCAATCATGGAGGACTGGAGAAAGTTCTCCAAAGGAATGGAAGAGCTGAGAGGGACAGGTGGTCTAGGAATGGAGAAAGGGGGAGGAAAGAAAGCCTGCAAGGCCAAAAAGGCCAAGACCCCCGGGCTCACCATTGAAAGGAAAGGGCAAGAGAAAGGCGGTAAGCTGAAAAGATAAAAAGCGCAAATGGCGAGATGACATCTCTGTTAGTTCAGAGGGATATGAAGAGGATGATTGGGGGAGCGAATCATCAGAAGAGAAAGCTGAGATTATATCCTCGGAAGAAGAGGAAAATAAAAGAGCTTCCAAGAAAAAGAAAACGGAAGACAAGGAGGAGGAGGCTGGGGATGAATTTGACCCGGACACCTTGATACACCCACGTTCCTCAGAATGGGAACCTCTGACCAAGATAGCAGCATATATAAAGAAAAGAATGGGAACACCACTGGCAAAAGAAGCCAGAAATAAATTTAGGACAGAGTGCCCAAGGCCACATCTGCTTGAAGGCATTGCAGAGACCCCAGATATTGATGAGCGCATGGTCACATTCATGGGGAGGTATGTAAAAGATATTAAAAAAGGACTGGACAGATCTGGGCGCTCAAGCCAAGATAAAATGTTAGATGTAATTGGACCCCTTACAAATATTATAGAGAAAGCAGAAGAGGCAACAGATAAAAATGAGGCTATAAATCGAACTATACTATCTGGTTGGGCCCAGAGAGCAATGCTAATAATGCGATTATGGCGGAAAGAAGGTCGTCACTCCGCAAAAGGGAAACTCTTCGGAGATGCTTTTATGAAAGAGTTAACAAAATTTTCAAACTCATATGCGGCGATTGATAAAGCCCTGGCATCTTTGAAGAGAGTATTTAGCAGACAGGTTTTTGGCAGGGCTCGGAGAGGCTGGGGCAGCTCCGCCAGCCTCTTCGCGAACAACAGGTTCCAAACCGAAAGGTACCACTGGAAGCAAGACGAAAGGAAGTCAAACCCGTTCTTTCCTTTGAGAGGAAGAGGAAGAGGGTGGAGACACACTGATAACCAGCATCAGTGTAATGCAGGAGAGAACGAATGTGCAAGTGCAGAGAACAAAAACGCAAACTCCGACAGTAGGGGGGAGAGTAGAAAAGTTTGTAAAGAAATGGAGATTGATTTCGACAGATGCTTGGGTGTTAGACACCATACAGGGTTATCATATAGATTGGCTAGGTTTGCCATGGCAAGAGAAATGGCCAAAGACTTTAGTGCTCAGCGCAGCAGACAAAGAGTTACTGGAGTTACTGGACAGAGAAATAGGAGAACTAGCACAGAAGGATGCTATAAGACTGGTAACAGATATGAGAGACAGCTTTACAGCAACATGTTTATAGTGAGAGGTCATCACAAGACAAGACTGATAATAAATCTAAGAGAACTAAACATATTCATAGTATAGAGACATTTCAAGATGGAGGGTATACACCTCCTGAGAGACATATTACAACAAGGGCATTGGCTAGCAATTATAGATCTCAAAGATGCCTACCTGACCATACATATGGCAGTAGAACAACGAAAATGTCTGAGGTTTCGATGGCAGGCACAAATTCAGGAGTTCACTTGCCTACCCTTTGGGCTGGCATCTGCCTCATGGTGTTTCATGAAGGTAATGAAACCGGTAGTGACTTTCATCAGAGAAAGAGGGGTCAAATTGATCATTTACCTGGATGACATTTGCATAATGTGCCAGGACAAAACGCTGATCAAGGAAGAAATAGAAGTCACTCTAGACCTGATGCAACAATTAGGGTTTCTAATAAACTGGGAGAAATAAGCCTACAGGCAGATCAGAACATGGAATTTCTGGGCTTCAGATTAGACACTGTGCAGGGAAAGTTAAACCTCCCTCTGAACAAAGTGAACGTTATCAAGAAAGAGCTACAGCCTAGACGATATCTCTGAGAGAACTAGCAAGACTAGTGGGACGTCTGGCTTCGTCAATTGAAGCGATATTCCCAGGCCCGCTTCATTACAGGGACCTTCAGAGACTAAAAATCCAACATCTGAGGAGGGGCGCATACTACAAACAAAGGATACTCCTCTTTATAGAAGCGAAGGAGGAACTGGAATGGTGGTTACAACACATGGATGCCTGGAATGGGAGGGCAATATTTGGCTCATCCCCGGACCTAGTCATAGAATCTGATGCCAGCATGTGGGGATGGGGAGCCAGATGTGGCTATCTGTCGACGGGGCAGATTGTTAAGCTCACCTGGTTCCCACAGGGGCGTCGACCGGAACTGGGCCGCTGTTGTTTCCACCAGCGTGACGTGTAGCGCCGAGATGACTGACTGGACTGGCCCGCTCAGCCTAGTTTGTCTGGCTCGCAGGAATATTCTTCTGCAAAGGAGAAGAGGAATTAACCACCCGTGGAATTGAGTGTCAACCCACCTTCCCCACTCCCGTTGTCTTCCCACAGATCACTTTTGATGTCCCCTCCTTAGTCTCACCTGATGGTTTGGAAGGATGAGCTCTCCATCCTGCGTCGACCGCAGGGGCGCGTTGATGACCAGTTACTTCACTGGCGTAGAGGAATTGGTGAGTTCCAGTATTGACTCTAAAGTCCAATTGTTCATAAGAGTTCAAATATCTGATCTTCACTCTGTCCAATTCCTTGCAGGTTGCCGATTAATCCACTCAAAGATTTCCAAATGGCAATTGGTAAGATTCAGGTAAGTCTATTGTGGTTTTCCCCTTAGGGTCCGGGGTACGGCGATGAAGCAGAGTTGACTGCGCCGACCCGAGATGAGGTGAGTACCCCCCGTGGTAAATCAGGTAAGTCCTTGGGGGTAGCTTGTATAGCCTTAGAGAGTCCCCTTGCTCACTTTGCTGTCTTTGTCTCCTTAGGTGTCGGAGGGCGGCCGCGAGATGGAGAGAGCGTGATGGAATGCTGAAGTACTGCCAAGCTGGTGAGTTCAGCGTGGCCCCCTAGGAATGCGAAGCGATGCTTCAAAGACTTCTGTCTTTCAGCTCCGTGGCGAAATGGATCAGGATTCAGGTAAGGATTAAAGTTAAAACTCCTGTTCTTACCTTTATCCTTCTTTTCTTCTTGTTTCAGGAGTCCCAGGACTGAAGCGGGCGTGGCTGAAGACTGGAGCTGCTGAAAACACGATGAGCGTTACGCTGCAGCAAGCAGAATAACGCGAAGCATGTGTGGCTGTCCGGGCGTGGTTTAAATAGCCTTGGAAGAAGATCCAGGTAAGTATTCTTCCACAGCCCCACCCAAGTAACAAAATAGTCCCTTCAGTAAAATAGTCCCTCCTAAGCCTCATTTGGCTTGAGTCTTCATGCAGCATGGTCTGCCTCAGGTGAGTATGCAGCATGGTCTGCTTCAGGTAAGTTATCAATAATGAGCCTGGCGCCCATGGCGCCAGGACTGACTTTATCTTTATGAGCCTGGCGCCATAGGCGCCAAGACTGCACCCAAACAGCCCCTAACTGGGGCTTTTGGGCATGCTCCAAGTGGCATGATGCCTGCTTCCGGGGCTGCTGGGCCTGGTCTGGTCTTCCGGGGGCAGGCATCATGACAGCACTCCCCCTCAAGGCCCCTCCTAAAGTCGTTCTCCCCCTTGGCCGTGGTTTGTCTGGAAATTCCCGATGGAACCTCTTCACTAAACGAGGTGCATGCACGTGGTCACTAGGTTCCCAAGACCTTTCCTGCGGACCATAACCTTTCCAGTCAATTAGGTAAAAGAGTTTTGATCTCACTCTTTTTGAGTCCAAAATATTCTTGACTTCGAACTCGGGCTCCCCGTCTATGAGGATAGGTTCAGGTGGAGTGGTTAGCCTAATTCCTGGTTGCACTGGCTTCAAAAGAGACACGTGGAAGACGGGATGGATTGGCATATGAGCAGGTAGGTCTAACTTGACGGCCACTGGGTTAATAATTGCCTTGACAGAAAAAGGTCCCAAATACCTGGGGTTAAAGGTCCTAGTCCTCTTGAGTGGTAAGTGCTTAGTGGCTAACCATACTTGCTCCCCTATTTGGTATTGAGGAGCTTCACTTCTGTGCTGATCCGCATCCTTTTTGTATTTTTCCTTAGCCTTTTGCAAATGGATGGTTGCTTCTTTAAAGGCTTGTGTAATAACAGCGTGGAGATGGTCCACTGCGGGCATCTCTAAATGCTGGGGACAGTCCAAATCCGAGGTTCGAGGATGGTGCCCATAAATGGTAAAAAAAGGACTCTGTCCAGTTCCTGAGTGTACGGAATTATTGTACGCATACTCTGCGATCCACAGAATGTATTTCCAATTCCCCTCAGACTGATGTAGCATACAACGGAGGTACTGTTCAAGAGTCTGGTTGGTCCTCTCCGTTTGACCGTCGGTCTGAGGGTGGTGACTGGTCGAAAGCCTAACATCAATTTGTGCCAGTTGGCAGCATTTCCTCCAAAAATGTGAAATGAATTGACTGCCCCGATCTGAAATTAACACTGAAGGAAAGCCATGCAGGCGGACAACATTTTCAAGGAATTCCTTGGCCAGGATTGAAGCTGAAGGTATCCCTTTTAAAGGAATGAAGTGGGCCATTTTAGAAAAAAGATCTACAATAACTAGAATGGTATTGTAACCTTGGTACGGGGGTAAATCCGTGATAAAGTCTAATGACAAGGTATGCCAAGGGGTAGGTGGTATGTCTAATGGTTGCAATAATCCAGCAGGTTTTTTCTTTTGCCCTTTATTTTGTGCGCAAATGCCACAAGACATGACAAATGACTTGACATCCTTTCGCCAGGTGGGCCACCAAAATTGCTTCCTAATTTTAGCTTCGGTTTTTGCAATACCCGGATGCCCTTCTATTAAGGTGTCATGGTAATGGGAAATTATAAGTTCCTGTAGTTCTTTTTGCGGTAAAAATAGCCGGCCTTGGTAATAAGGTAAATCATCGATGACAGAGTACTCTGGACCTTTCTTTGCCCAGTCCTGTAGGGCAACGGAATCAAAGAGTTGGTGGATCTTGTTTTGAATGTCCTCCAGTGTCTGTATGGATGTCAGGCCAAGGATTCTCTGTTCCGGAATTATGGGTACGGGTTCTGAAGTTATTTCTGCTTCTCCCATTCCAATCCGGGACAAGGCGTCTGCTTTACCATTCTTACAACCTGGTCGATAGGTTATTACAAAATCAAACTTGGCGAAGAACAATGCCCAACGAAGTTGGCGCGAAGATTGGGCTTTGGCTGTCTTTAGGTATTGTAAGTTGCGGTGATCGGTGATGACCGTGATGGTATGTCTGGCACCCAGTAGATAGTGCCGCCAAGCCTTGAAGGCGGACTTGATGGCCAGCAGCTCCTTGTCGGTTATGGCATAGTTTAATTCGGGGGCTGAAAATTTTCTTGACCAAAACGCCACTGGGTGAAACTGGTTAGTTTCGGGATCCTTTTGGGAAAGGACTGCTCCCATGGCTGAACTGGATGCATCTGTTTCCACTATGTAGGGAAGCTCGGGGCGCGGGTGTCTTAATATGGGAGCAGATGTGAATTTAGCTTTTAACTCTTGGAAGGCGTTCTCAGCTTCCTCTGTCCACACAAAGCGTTTGTTTTTTCGCAATAGCGTCGTAATGGGATGTACAATGTGCGAGAAGTCTGGGATAAACCTGCGGTAGAAATTGGCAAAGCCAAGCATGCTTTGAACTCCTTTGATTGAACTTGGCGAAGGCCAATTAAGAATGGCATCCACTTTTCGGTATCCATCCGGATTCCTCTTGGTGTCAGAATAAATCCAAGGAATTCCACTTCCGTAGTGTGGAAGATGCACTTTTCCAGTTTAGCATATAATTTATGCTGGCGTAACTTCTCTAGGACTGCTCGGACGTATTTTACATGCTCAGATTCTGATAAAGAGTATACTAAGATGTCGTCGATGTAAACGACCACACAAACGTCGATAAGCTCTCGGAGGACATCGTTCAGGAAGAACTGGAAGGCTGCTG
Source organism: Ambystoma mexicanum (assembly GCF_040938575.1). Lineage (NCBI taxonomy): Eukaryota > Metazoa > Chordata > Amphibia > Caudata > Ambystomatidae > Ambystoma > Ambystoma mexicanum. The sequence continues at coordinate 295,850,179 of NC_090930.1, read as the reverse complement.
GTGCATTGCATAGTCCGAAGGGCATCACCTGGTACTCAAATAGTCCGTACTTGGTGCGAAAAGCAGTCTTCCATTCGTCACCCTCTTTGACACATACCAGATGATATGCCCCCCGAAGGTTTAGTTTCGTGTATATACAAGCGTCCTTCACCTGGTCTAGTAGTTCTGGGATCAAAGGCAGTGGGTATCGATTCTTGATGGTTATCTGATTCAGTGCGCGGTAGTCTATACATGTTCTAAGGTCGGCTTCCTTTTTCGGTACGAAGAACAAAGCTGAAGATGCAGGGGACTTGGACGGGCGAATGAAGCCATTAGCAAGGTACTGGTCTAGGTACTGGCGCAAATGGAGATTTTCGGGTTCCGTAAGGGCATAGATTCTGCTGCAAGGTGGTTGTGCTCCAGGTACAAGATCTATTTGACAATCATACGATCTGTGAGGTGGTAAGGTGTTTGCCTGTTCCTTTTGGAAGACATCCTGAAAGTCTTGGTATTCAACAGGTAATTGTATGGCTACTGGAATTACTGGGGCCAGAACTGAGTTTTGAGTTTTCCTTGGGTAGCAGGTGTGAGCACATTCTGGGAAGGTTAGTCTCTTCTCTCGCCAATCAATACAGGGATTATGTTTTTCCAACCAAGGTATCCCCAGTATCAGCTGAAACTGTGGGGCCTTGATTAAGTCAAACACCATAGCCTCTCGATGCCCATCTTGACTCAGCAATGTCATCTCTGCAGTGGAATGAGTTACGGGTCCAGAGGCAATTTCCGTTCCATCTACAGTGGTGACAACATCGGCCGTGGTCTTGCGGGTGAGAGATAGATTCATCCTGGTAGCCAATTCCCAGTCCAAGTAATTTCCTATGGCTCCACTGTCTACGTACGCCTTTACCGCGTGCATGCGTGATGGCTGCTCTGGATCTACAAGGACCATGGGTATGGTGAAATGCGAGGTCAGAGTGTCCTTCTTTAAGCTCGGCAAGCGGACCTCTACGCTTGCCGGGCGTGGTCGTTTCCCGAGTCAGATTTCACATGGTTTTCGTCTGCTGCTCCTATAACTTTCTTGGGTGGTTTTACAGGGCAGTTCCAAAGAAAATGACCAGTAGTTCCGCAATATAAACATAATTGCAGTTGCCATCTTCTATCTCTTTCCTTCTGGGTTAAGGGTCCTTTAACCCCCCCCGATTTGCATAGGTTCTGAGACATCTACTCCCTTGGAGCTTACGTGGGTTTTAACCAACACCCTGTTCTCAAACTTGGTTCGGTCAGCCTTCCTGGTTTGAAGTCTGTGATCGAGCTGGACCACTAGATCTATATATTCAGCACAGTCTTGAGGCGGGTTCACGATTTGGGCCAAAACATCTTTGAGTTCTCCCCGAAGTCCTCGATGGAATAATGTGATTCGCTTGGCTTCAGGCCATTCGGTTTCCACTACTAATCTATTGAAAGTTGCAATGTAAGATAAAAGATCCTGGTTACCTTGACGTAGGGATAAAAGTTCGTTGTCCAAAGCCTGTCCTTGGGAGTGTCGGGCGAATAGTCTTTCCATGCTTGTTCGAAAACCCTGGAAATCTCGAAGAATCGGGTCATCCTGGTTAACTAGTGGAATGGACCAATCCGCCGCACTGCCGCTGAGATATGACAGTACAAAGGCTACCTTGGCCTGATCGTTTGGGAAAGCTCCAGGTCTACATAAAAAGTGCAAGCGGCATTGATTCATGAATGTTGCAAACCCTTTCGGGTCTCCGGCAAAGCGTTCAGGCGGAGCCAAAGGAACGGCTCCAGGTAAATTTATCTGCACCGGGTTACTCGATGGTACAGGAGCTGGACTTGCCCCAAGTCCTGGTAGAGGTGTTTGTCCAGCCTGGCTCTGTAATAGTTGTCTGGCCAACTCATCAGCTCGTTCTTTTGACACTATCAGTTCCCTCCTGAGGACATTGGTTTCTTGGCGGGCGGAATGCACTTCGGCCCTTAATTCCCCTAATAATTGGGCCAACAGATCAGTTTCCGAGGTCTCCATGACGCCCAGGTGGGTATTTGTGGGTAGGCTTCGCGTTCTGTTACGCTCACCTGGTTCCCACGGGGGCGTCGACCGGAACTGGGTCGCTGTTGTTTCCACCAGCGTGACGTGTAGTGCCGAGATGACTGACTGGACTGGCCCGCTCAGCCTAGTTTGTCTGGCTCGCAGAAATATTCTTCTGCAAAGGAGAAGAGGAATTAACCACCCGTGGAATTGAGTGTCAACCCACCTTCCCCACTCCCGTTGTCTTCCCACAGATCACTTTTGATGTCCCCTCCTTAGTCTCACCTGATGGTTTGGAAGGATGAGCTCTCCATCCTGCGTCGACCGCAGGGGCACGTTGATGACCAGTTACTTCACTGGCGTAGAGGAATTGGTGAGTTCCAGTATTGACTCTAAAGTCCAATTGTTCATAAGAGTTCAAATGTCTGATCTTCACTCTGTCCGATTCCTTGCAGGTTGCCGATTAATCCACTCGAAGATTTCCAAATGGCAATTGGTAAGATTCAGGTAAGTCTATTGTGGTTTTCCACCTTAGGGTCCAGGGTACGGCGATGAAGCAGAGTTGACTGCGCCGACCCGAGATGAGGTGAGTACCCCCCATGGTAAATCAGGTAAGTCCTTGGGGGTAGCTTGTATAGCCTTAGAGAGTCCCCTTGCTCACCTTGCTGTCTTTGTCTCCTTAGGTGTCGGTGGGCGGCCGCGAGATGGAGAGAGCGTGATGGAATGCTGAAGTACTCCCAAGCTGGTGAGTTCAGCGCGGCACCGTAGGAATGCGAAGCGATGCTTCAAAGACTTCTGTCTTTCAGCTCCGTGGCGAAATGGATCAGGATTCAGGTAAGGATTAAAGTTAAAACTCCTGTTCTAACCTTTATCCTTCTTTTCTTCTTGTTTCAGGAGTCCCAGGACTGAAGCGGGCGTGGCTGAAGACTGGAGCTGCTGAAAACACGGTGTGCGTTACGCTGCAGCAAGCAGAATAACGCGAAGCACGTGTGGCTGTCCGGGCGTGGTTTAAATAGCCTTGGAAGATCCAGGTAAGTATTCTTCCACAGCCCCACCCAAGTAACAAAATAGTCCCTTCAGTAAAATAGTCCCTCCTAAACCTCATTTGGCTGGAGTCTTCATGCAGCATGGTCTGCCTCAGGTAAGTATGCAGCATGGTCTGTTTCAGGTAAGTTATCAATATTGAGACTGACTTTATCTTTATGAGCCTGGCGCCATACGCGCCAAGACTGCACCCAAACAGCCCCTAACTGGGGCTTTTGGACATGCTCCAAGTGGCATGATGCCTGCTTCCGGGGCTGCTGGGACTGGTCTGGTCTTCCGGGGGCAGGCATCATGACACAGATGTTCAGAAGAATCACATCATCACATATATTGCCTAGAGCTTCTAGCAGGACCCTTTGCAGTAAAATGTTGGACCCAAGAGCGAGCATGATGCTGTGTGTTCCTCAAGATGGACAACGTGACGGCAGTCTATTATATAAACACACTAGAAGGCACGAAGTCAAGAAGGTTAGAGGTGCTACGAAAGAATTTTGCCACCTTTGCCTGCAGAGAGGGATATCAGTGTCGGCAGAATATTTACCAGGCTGTCAGAACGAGATAGCTGACTGGAAATCCAAATTCCTCAAGGACGCCAGCGCTTGGAAGCTGGACGAAAGAGTATTTCAGATACTGATGGAGAGATGGGGTCCATGCAGGACAGACCTCTTTGCATCAAGGTTGAACAGGCAAATTGCTCGTTTTTTCAGTTGGAAACCGGACCTGGAGGCGGAAACGATAGACACATTCCTGCAACAGTGGGATCCTAACAAAGAATATGCTTTTCCTCCTTTTGCGATGATCGCGAGGACTCTAGAGCAGGTGAGGAGACAGCAAGTATCCATGGTACTGATTACACCAGATTGGAGAGGTCAAGCATGGTTCCCAGACCTGCTAGAGATGATTTACGTCAATCCAATAGCATTACTGAGGTTATACCTAATAGTGAGGGACCCCACAGGGGGGGCGGTCACCCTCTGGTCAGGACAACAGCCTCAATTACATTGCGTGGGCAATTTCAGGGGATCCTGGGCTAGACCAGCATTATCGGAAGAGGCTGAACAGATTATTGATGAAGCCTGGGCAACTGGGACCAAGAAGGCATACAGAACAGCCTGGTCAGGCTGGCACAATTGGTGTGTGGAAAGGGAAGTACTTCCCACTGGAACAGATGTAGTTCACATAGCTAATTATCTGGTACAGCAAGCAGTCCATGGCAAAGCATATAGCCCACTCACCTATCTCTTTGGGACACCCAAGAATAGAAGGGATAACAATCGGAGAACACCCTCTAATTTGCAGACTTTTGAAAGGAGTTAGAATAATTAGACCACCAAGTCATAAATATGATTAGGTATGGGTCGTAGAGAAGGTTTATGTCATGGGTAGACAATGACGACTGACAAGGAAGGCATTATTAGCCAAGTTAGCTATGCTCTTATGTTTGTTGTAGTGTAAGAGGGTATCAGACATCAGAGCATTAGAGATCAATAGGAAGACACTATCACCTCAGGGAATAGCATTTGATATTGTGAAAAGGAACAAAACTTGGTTGAGATCAATATCTTATCAAGCATTCCTAGATCAACCCAAAATATTACCAGTGAGATGCATTTCAGCATATGAGTCCATGACAAGGCAAATGAGACACCCCCGGGTGAATCAGTTATTCACAGCCATAAGGAAACCTTTTGGGACAGTAGCGTCAGCCACGCTAGCTAAATGGATTAGATGGGTTATGGCACAAGTGGGAGTAGATGAAGATTCCTATGGGGCTCACTCTGTGAGAGGAGCAATGGCCTCTAAGGCTTTGCAGGCAGGGGCCAGACTAGGAGGCATCATGAAGGCAGCAGACTGGTGGAAAGAATCGACGTTTAAAACATTGTATTTTAAGCCACTGGAAATAGTGGCAACGCTGGTGTTAAGTAAGCTTAGAACAAGCATTACACGAGCCTCCATGTCTAGACATAGAATTCAGTTTTTCCATACATACGTTACAGAAAGTTATAATTCTATTAAAGACACAGAGGTGAACGATTATCCCACCCAGTAATCAATGTCATAAATGTTAATCTGATATCTTCTGTGATGACAATAATGTTAAAATTATTATGTTGTCAAAAATGAATATGGAATGGTTTTTATACTCATGTTGATTACCCACCCTTGGGACAGAAGACTGAAATATGGTTTGTGGTCAGGTTCTATGGTGGATAATAAATCAACAGGATCTTGAGGTCATACGAAGGGACCAGTTTACAGCTTTGACCAGTTGGGATTCTACAGTTTACAAGAGACCAGACAAAGAAGGAGGAGGACACAACATGGTGGACTGGATTTATAGGTATGGACTATGGTGGTTGGTTGTTAATGTCACATGTTTTTCAAGTCCAATAAAAGAAGAAGTACAAAAAGGCAATAAACTGATGGGACTTGTAGTTTTTATGCTTTCTGAGTTATTGTTAATGAGTTTTAATGATGCTGCTCGAACAGTAAAGTTGTGAGAAAGCATAATCCTTTGCCTCTGAGTCCTTAATAGAATTATGACTTTCTGTAACGTATGTATGGAAAATCTGAATTGCCCACCAAAACAGGTCATCAGATGCATGATTGTGAATCACATAATGTTGGACCATAGGAGCACCCAGGTTCTCAGCTATTCTCAGCAGGACCTCCCTGCTGGTCTGCCCCCCACGTACAGGTGCCAGCAAGGACATTACATACACAATAGCCCTTTGCTTGTCCTGCAGTCAGTCATGTCACGTAGTTGTCAATCTGTGTTCCGTATTTTGAAGAATAGAGAACTTTACCCATGAATTTACAGGCACTGCAGGAGCCACAAGGGTAGTGGCCCACCACTGGCCCGGGATACCATCATTTCCCTTTCTCAGTTTTATTTGAAAACGTGGAGTGTACCAGCTGATCGATAAGGTTTTTTGCCCTTCTGAGGAATGTTTGCAAATCTTGGAACATCAGCTTCAGGCATGTGCAATTGCACAAGAGGCTAGTATGTTTTAACAACCGGTTCAATGCCTCAGCGTGCGGCCAAATGGTGCAAACACAAGTAATGATATCTTTTTTCTCTCTATTTTGGCCAGATAGAATCACCTCCCGTGCCGTGAACAAAGCTTAGAATGGAGAGCGTCCCCCTGGAGTAGGCTTCAGTCCTTCACAGCCCTCCACTGCAGGAGTATAACAGAAGAAACAGTGAAGAAGCCAACCGGTGCCTGCCAGATCAAATGGATCCGAAGGTGTTTCGTCCTGCAGCACTTCCCCAGGGACACAATGGCACAGTTCAAAAGGCAATGTGAACGTGAGCATAGGCACAACAGCACCTCAAACCCTTCAGCGGCAAAAGACAAATGTGCTTACATTTCACAAGTCTTTGTTGTTATCATCACATCTGACTAAACAAGCACAAGCGCATTTAGAGTGAACAGAGTTAAAGGGCCAAAATCAGGTCCCTCCAAAACATGAAAAGATACTTGTTTCTGCCATCTATATTTCGCGCACTCGTTCAATGAATTGCGCAAGATGCAAAACTGGTGCAAAAAAGGGTCCATTTTGCATCTGGTGCCGCAGTGGTATTAAAAAGGCTTGCATGTATTTTTTTGCAACTGTACAATTCATGTGCATGATGTGGAGTGCCGTACAAATGAGCTCACGGGTTTGCATGTTACTCCGAGCCTCTGTTTTTTACATGGATCCTTAGGTTTTTAGCAGCTGGAATGCAGTTCCTAACTACAATCCCCTTTCCATCCTCCGTTCAGGGACAAGGGGATGGTAAATTCGGCGGAGCCGTCCACAGTTTGCACAGATAATGGGCCTCATTACGACCCAGGCGGTAAGTTACCGCCTGGGCCGTGACTTTACCACCATGGTGTAAACTACGTTTACACCATGGTGGTTGGCGGACTTACCGCCCCATTCCGACCTTGGCGGGGCGGTAAGTCCCCAATCCCCATTTACCCTTCCCCATTCCCATTTTTGCCCCATAGGGCATAATGGGAGTGGGGAAGGCGTTAATTACGCCATCGTAAATTACGGTGGCGTAATTAACTCCATGGTCCCTTAGC